>NC_092649.1:29278926-30478926 GCF_032118995.1 Asterias amurensis
TAAATTCCAAGTGGCTGTTGATGAGGCATGACCGAATTAGAGAGAGTTTTATTTGAGATTGGAACCACAGTATTTGGTATTGGTGGAAACGTTGTGGCAGGAGATTGTCCCTCCCCCCCCCCCCCCATACCCAGAGTTGTGTATAAATTACTTCTGATAGCGCCCTCTTTCGAATCAACCTCATTCAGCCTGTGAGTTTCCCATTGGGACCGAATCTTCATAAAACACCGTCATTTTGTGCTATTAATTGCTGAAGTTGCACCCTCTCAAAGCAATAATGCACTAAGCCCCAGTCGACTCATACAAAAAAATATCCTACCAACCAAGGAGGTAGAAATCTACCTCCATGTACCAACCAAGTGAATACTGAATACCTAGCACTGTAATTAATATGCAATCAAGAAGGCACCTATCTGAAAAGGAAGATGATAAAGAGATCTCAGTTTCAAACATGGGAGGAAAACCCCAACTGGGGGAAGACACACACAACCAAGTAGAGGGACTGAAAACCTCATCCAAATACAAGGCTCCCTCTGGGGTTTGAGCCAGGAGTCCACAGAGGAAGGCAATGTAGCATATACCACCAAAAGCCAATTCTGAATATATTTATAACCATACAGCATGACAAATTCGACCAATCAGTCATAACAATGAAAATCTGTCTTTTTATTCCTTGAATACCTCAACAACAGAGCGTCATCCAAGAGTATGTTGACAACATGTTCCAGACCATTCTCTCCGTGGAGAGCGCCCCCAAGGCAATCAAGTTCCTCTTTGACTTCTTTGATGACCAGGCAGACATGTATGACTTGAAGTCCAAAGACCCCGAAATTAAATGCGCCTGGAAGAATAACATGTGAGTAAAGAATGGCAGAGTGGAAGAGGGAGGCCCCATGTTCCCATATTTTAAGACATTCTTTCCCTCTTGTACAGAAGTATCCCCTACCCCCAAACAAACAAAAGTCTTCTACAGAATTCCTGAGATTCCCAGAACACAAAGAAGACACAATAGGAAAGGGAGTACACCTTGTTACATATCAAGCACCAAGTGCCCCCAATTCATTGTTAAAATGACCCCTACATAAGATTCAGCTCACATTATTAACAAACTCAAGAGTATAAAACCTCAAAGTTTCACCAAAATACTAAACAGCATTGTAGAAACTAAACCATAGACATTGATCAACCTCATTTTTTATAAATATTCACATCACTATTCACAAGTTCATGTCAAGTATTAAAGATACAAGTTCCAACTATCTTGAAATGAGACGAACTGGGGCTTGCATGCCTCCCTCATAATCCATTGCAGTTTGTGAAAGATGCTTAAGACTAAACACCACTTTCTGCTTGGATACATAATTTTGCTTAGCTGTAAGCTTTATAACACTTATAGTCTAAGATGTTTTTATAAATTATTTCAAACAGTTTGCCTCTGCGTTTCTGGTCCAACGCCATCAAGCATCCAGACTACATCTTTGACATCCAACCTACTCCATCCGTTGAGGCAAGCATGGATGTGATTGGTCAGTTATTCCATGATGCACACGACACCAAGACTGATAAACTTGGACAGGTAAAGAGAAACTGACGACAGAAAGGGTGGTTGTCTTAAAGGGTGGCTGTCTTAAAGGGTGGCTGTCTTAAATCACAGAAAAGCCAGATTGCATTCCCTTAGTGTCTGGTATAATACACTTGAGACAATTTTCATCAGTGCCATTCTGCAAGATACAGACTGTGTATTCAATGCTGTAAAATTATTATTATTATATATTTCTGGTAATGAAACTAAAGAATTCTCATGAGTGAACTTAAAATCACTCTAGCTTGCAAGCCTGAGGAGCCAAACACAATTTCTAACAGAGGAAGATTTTGCATTGATTGGATAACAATGGGGGAGCGGGTAGGGAAGCCCTATGAGTTCAACACCCAACAAAGTAAAACAATAAACAAAGTAATAAAACAAGATCAAACCACTTGAATGTTCTCCTTCAACCACTTTAGATCTTACTTCCAAGTTTCTGGACTTACTTATACCTTTGTGGTTTACTTTTGATCTGAATTGTTAACATTGACAGGAATCTTCCATCAACAAGTTCCTGTACAGCAGAGAGAAAACCAAGTACCAGCGTCTTGTCCGACAGTACTATAAAGGTGTGGAGGAGTCTACACCGGTAACCACACAAGACCTCAACACTGAACTACAAAAAGCAAGTCAGGTAAAAGGACATTTCACAATCCAAATTTTTTCAAAAACAATTATCAAAAATTCAAGTTAAATTCTCAAAACGTATTCAATTTGGTTAAATTATAAGATTCCTTCACACAGCACCATTAAATCCTTTTATTCCAAAGTCAAAACTTGAATACAATACTTATTTAGTTATATTTGGATTCACACTCGATGAATTTAATTGTATTTGTTTTCTCTGTAGAATTTCACAGGATTGTTCAGCAAGCTTAGCACCTTAATGCAACTATGGGATCTTGTAAGTTGACTGATTTTTATTTGGGAGAAAAAATTATATCATAAAACATACAATTGATACACAAGTTATATTAAAGGGGAGTTGTTCATCCACAAAAACACCTACTCTGTTCTGTAATTATTAGTTATGTTAAAAAATATAAATTTACCTCTTAAAATACAACCAGTCGAACATTTGATCTGCAATTTCGTGGAGTAAAAAAAACACACACAAAACCCCACAGTTTCAACGAGTATTAATGTGAATAATTATTGTCTTCTTTTACAACCACATTTATTTCAAAACAAACCCTTTTTGTACAGCCAGAAGTGCCCAATCAGAACGCAATGTGTCCCTCGAATGTTTTTAGGTACATCATGCTCTAGCCTAAGTAAGTTTGATGGTGGACACATCATTAGTTAGATACTTCTGTATACACCCGAGCCAAACAGTGCACTCCTATACAGTGTCTACCACGCCTCAAAAATAGTTACAGGAACACCCTAAACATAAAATCCCATCAGGTCTATTCCCTCTTCAGTCTCCTGATAAAGACTAGAGCACCTTCTAGTTGAAATGTCTGGAATAAACCAACAGTTTCAGAGGCACTACTTCTTCATAGAATGGATTAATGCATGGCATGACCCCCAGAAATTAATAAACATCTCAATCATGAAAATTATTAACTTCTCTTTCTCTCTTTCAATCTGAAAACAGCTTCTTGTGGTGTTGAAGACAAAAGATCAAAGTGATCAGAAGCATCTTGGATGCTTGCTGCAGGAGGTGAAAGAAACACTCTCCAGAGGCAATGCTTTGTAAAATTTTCCTGATGTTTAATACTGGTTTTCCAGGTCAACTTCTGCCGTTCAAATTCACACCTCAAGTTCGATCAATCAAGGTTCATTTAAGCTACTATTGCATTCAGTTTCGTTTTGGTGAACTCATTATTTTGTTCTGCTCATTCAGATTCATTTCAGTCATTGCTATTCATTTGTTGGCATTAAACACTACATGTTCGCTATTCAGGTGATTGTCCACCACCCATAAACACTTGATGTAATTAAATGGTTGACAAGCCTCTTGCTGCTGGCTCTTATGAAGTTGAATGAAATGTTTGATATAATGAAGTTGAATGATCTTATACTTGAATAGTGAATACTTAACTGTTGAAGTTGAATGACTGTTGAATGCTTAAAATGTGAATTTTCAAATGATTAGTATTTGAATGAGCTGTGTGTTAAATAACCAAGGGTTCTTTGTTGACATTGGCCAGGAAAACATACAAGAAAGTAAGAGATAATCATTAAATGAGATGAGACTTGAATAATGTAATGTGTAAGAAATGTTGCTTCCCTTAGCCAGGTTTCTGTTTTGATTTGCCTGAGACAAAAATATACAAATGTCTGTGCATAGACTTAAAATAATATTACAAAAAATGAGGAATGAAAATAATAATGTCTGTCTGATCAGTTTTGAGGTTTATGTATTTTTCATGGTAACATTTTATTATTTTTATTCTTCTATTTTATTAGCTGAAATGTTTTTCAAAGTAATAGGTTTTCCAGCACATTTTGGACAAAATACTTCACATTAGTTTCTAACAGTGTAGAGTTTGTTGTGGGTTTTTTAGGCAGTAAATCATGAACATTAATGGAAACTCCCAGTCAGAACCATACCCAATCAGGCTAAAAGATATTTAAATAATGGAATTTTGTACTAAATTTTTACATCATTTTGACCCAGTTTGCGGTGATTTTTACACAGATTCTTGGACATGTTCACCCAGAAATTGGTCAATAAATTAATAGTGGTTTCTAATTTTGTTACCACTTATAGTAAACAATGAAAATGTGATTTTTTTTTTGCAAGACTGTGACGGTTAATTTGTATTTTTGAGGAAATATTTAACTTGTATACCATTTCAGTTTGTCTATTAATATTTGTTTAAATGACAGTTCATAAATGCACGATTGTACAATACTCAGATAAATGTATGTTATTAAAGACATTTAATTATCATGTTCAAGATGTTTATAAGTTGAAAGCTGTCATGCTACGTTGAAAATATGACATAAAGTATGAGGAAGTGAGACTTCAGGTGAAGTTTAAACACTCTTGTCCACAACATCACAAGCTGGAACATTGCCCTCACTGAAGTAAGTTGAAGCCATTCATTGGCTAAGAGTTTTACCCCAGGATGAATGCAGGTTCTATTCCATGAATGTTATACTTATAGGGTCAATTTTGAGGAAGAATATTTAATTTAAGCCAATAGTTAAAACTTTTTCTTTGTACAATTGTTTATTATTTTGAATATTTTAAAAGTGTGTTATCAATTTAGCTTATTTTTTTAACAATTAAGAATTGTAAGCAGTGCCATAAAATTGATCAACTTAATAAACAATAAAATATACAGAAGAGAATAATGCAGCTATGATCTATTATTATTTATCTTGCCAAGTTTTCAACTAAAAGGACTATGCAACAATACATTTGTTCTGTTTAAAATGAGGATATGGAGCAATAGCTTAAAGGAACACGTTGGCTTGGATCGGTCGAGTTGGTCTTTGAAAAGCATTTGTGACCGTTTGTTATAAAATGCATATGGTTAGAAAGATGTTTTAAAAGTAGAATACAATGATCCACACACATTTGCCTCAAAATTGCGTGGTTTTCCTTTTATTGACTCCCATAAATGGCCGACCGTGTTTGTGGACGCTTTTCAAAGACCAACTCGACCGATCCAAGGCAAGGTGTTCCTTTAAAGGAATATAAAACTTTCAACTATTGGAATCAGATGACAAGACAACCTCATTTTAAAATGGTCAGGGGTCGATTTCACAAAGATAGTCCTCACTTAGGACTATAGGCCTTGTCCTAGGAGTTATTAAAAATTTAGGGCTGGTCCTAAGTTAGGAGGAGCAACTTGGGATAAAACTAGTCTGAAACCAAAGTGGACCAAACCACTGTGGTTCAAAAGGCTATTATTCTAATCTTAAAATAAATTTAAAACAAAATCTGAATTATTGCTTTATAACATTGGGCGGGGAGGATAGTGCTTATTGTCAGGTGGCCAAAGCATTTCGGCTGTGATTGTTGATTCCAACTGAGCCTGTTTGAGATTGCTGGTCAAGTTCTATTTTAGAGGGACTTGTCGTGGTTAATATTGCCTCCCTGTGCTTCGTCTTTCTATAAAATGATCCGGCTTCCTCTCACTTTCACCAAACTTACAGCAGATTGGTTTGAGTAATGGTGTTTACTGAAAGACACAGGACTCTCTTTACCAAACCAACGAGTTTGAGGTCTTTTTCGAGAAAAACAAACCAAACAAACCAAACGAACCAAACAAACTAGACTTGGGGGTCTAGGGCTCCATTCGACTGTTTGAAGCCTCATGAAGGAAATAGTACTTGCTCTACCTAATGGAAACCACGGCAAATCCGAAAGCCAAAGCTATGTCAAAAGGGTCCGCATATAGTAATGTGCACTCAAATCTAAATAACTCAAAATAATTTTTAGCATAAAAACATACTTGGTACAACAATGAAGAGCTAATGTTGATTGTGTATTTTAAGAAACAGCTCCCTTCAATATGCAATGATGTGTGACAAAAGCCTGCCCTCACTCCTGACCCTTTCTTCCACTGAGTTGGGTGCATGGTGAACAACATAGGGCTTACTCGCCGGTGTGTATCAAAAGGCTGTAAACAATTGATGTTTTTTTTTTTGCGACGTTATTTCCTTCTCGATAGTCGTTATTTCCACTGCTTGTGCTATAGTTATTTATGGCTGTCTAAAATCGCTCATTTTGTTGCCACCATCTTCAATAGTGTTGTTTTGTGGCTTCTGCAGAAAGCCCGCCCACCACTATTCTGATTCTGACTCAAATAAGTCTGGAATCGCGGGAGCCATACATCGTCCCAATCAAAACGAGTTTTATCACTTTTTAGTTTCCTGCAGACGTTTTGTGAATGTTGGAGGGCCTTCTCAAATTAAAAGCAACAAAACTACTCGTTCTGAAAAAGTAAGAGATCTTTATCCAGCCACGTGTTTGTCATCCTGTGCCTGAAGCATTGTACGTCAGTAAAAGACAGAAGAAGAGAAGTCAACAACTTATTTCTATTGAGTTCGTCAATTGACACTATGGAGGCCCAGAGGATCCATGTAATCATCTTGTTGGCTGTATGTTTGATCCTGCTGGGATTATTAAGTAGTGTTGTATCAGCTGAATGGCAAGGAGATCTGTCATCTTATCACATTGCTTCATTCAGTAATCCTCATCCTCCTAGACCTCTCAATGATCCATCTGGTAACCACAATGCTAAATTCAATCATTTCACTCTATCTGGCCCTGATGGAGCTGTGTATGTTGGAGCTGTCAACTACTTATACAGACTGGATAGTTCATTGAATCTGCTACAGAATGTTAGTACATGTCAAGAATTAGGAGAGGATAAATGTGATATATTCACCAACTACAATAAAATCCTGATATTAGATAATCAGAATCGGTTGATTACATGTGGAAGTGAGAATGGAGGAAAGTGTCAGTTCAGGAATCCAGATGATTTGACTGATGTGTTGTTTCACCCAGGGCCTAATGTTGCTGGTTTTGGAGAGTTGTCTACTGTGAGTTTGATTGCACCAGGAACTGATGGACCAATGGGAGATGGTCCAGATGGAGGAGACTGGTTGTATGTAGCTGTGGCTTATTCTGCTGAGGTTGGCTATATAAGAATTCCACCAGTCAGCAGAAGAATCCTTAGTACAGACGGGTTGTTGATATCTCCATCAGGCACAGGGTTTTCTTCATTTACTGCATTTGATACTTCCAATCTTAAGACTCCAATCCATATTACATATGTAACTGGTTTCTCATACGATGGGTTCACTTACTTTGTCACTTCTCAACAAGATGTTCTCGGTTCCAATGTCTTTGTTTCTAAAATGAACAGAGTCTGTCAGACCAGTCCAACATTTGACTCTTACACAGAAATCACCCTACAATGCCAAGGATCAGATGGTAGTGTGTACAGTTTGGTACAAGCTGCTCATATTGGCCCGGCAGGTCAGGATCTTGCTGTATCATTAGGTTTGAATGCTGAGGACACGGTGTTGTATGCTGTGTTTGCTAAGAATGAAGGAGCTGATGGGACTAGTGATGTACCTATTGATCAGTCAGCATTGTGTGTGTATAAGATGAGTGATATTTTAGATGCCTTCAAGGAAGCAGTAAGGGGATGTATTCAAGATGGAGATGACTACTCAGTGCAGTACTTGCAAGGATCCTTCTGTCCATCCTTCCTGATGGTGAGTTTTCGTTTGCTGGTTCAGTTTAAACCCACATATATGTATGCAATGCAATGTGTATGTTTATGATCATTAATAATAATATAGATGCCATCAGGGATGATCATTTTTTTCAACTTGAAAACCGATACTTTAAGTCATGTTTAAATTTTGTTGTCAGTGATAAACATTTAGTTTTGGTACAGGTATTTAGCTGTAAAGACAAGCATTACAGTCCTTTGATTGAATAATAGACGATTGTCTAATGAACGGGCCTGGTCGCCCCCATACCCTCCACACGCATGTGCACAAAGATGACGGAGTTTGCAAATTGCGTGACCCCTTAGATTAGTCTTGAAGTCAAGACGGTAATTGTTAAGCGCGGTGTGTAGTTACAGCGGTGTAGCTACGGGGACGATACACACACCCTTGATCCCAGTATGTGTATGTGAGCAGAGCTGCCTCGCGCTACCTACGACTGTTGCATGTGTAACATCGCACTGTGACTGTTGCATGAAAGGCAGACAAATAGGCAGCGCCTAACGACTTGTCATCAAGTCTACCCCTCGATATGCAATGTGCCAAAATGTAGTTGTCAAAAGTTTGTTCAAATAAAATATATAATTATTGTTGTCGCAATAAAAACGAACATTATGCCTGCTCTCATGCCTGACCTTTGCTTCCAGTTGGGTGAACAACAAAGGGCCTACCTGTCATTGTGTGCATAGACTGTTTCTATTCCTTTCGTTAATTTGTCTTTAAGGCCTACTAAGCATGGTACGCTATTTCCGTCTCGTATCTTTTCTCGACTGCCGAGTATTCTGGCTCTCTTTCGCTGAAGTTTTTAGGCCGCCATCATCAACAAAGTGTTGTTTACGGTTATTGCAGGAAGCCCGCCCATCACGAATTCTAATTATGACTCAAATAACTCTGGAATCGCGGAAACAACATTATCCCACCAAAAGCCAGTTTAATCACTTTAGTTTCTGGCAGACATTTCGTGAATGTTATGCTTTTATTTGTGCTTGTTTTGTATAATTTAAAGTTAACAAAGCTACTGCAAAGGAGTTCTGAAAAAGTTTGAGAGATCTTTCCCCAGCCTTGCGTTAGTCACCATGTGCCTGAAACTTTGTACGTAGCCTTGGAAGAAACAAAAGAGAACAAGTAACTTATGTTACACTATGGAGGCCCAGAGGAGCCACGTAACCATCTTGTTGGTTGTATGTTTGATCCTGCTGGCATTATTAAGTAGTGTTGTATCAGCTGAATGGCAAGGAGATCTGTCATCTTATCACATTGCTTCATTCAGTAATCCTCATCCTCCTAGACCTCTCAATGATCCATCTGGTAACCACAATGCTAAATTCAATCATTTCACTCTATCTGGCCCTGATGGAGCTGTGTATGTTGGAGCTGTCAACTACTTATACAGACTGGATAGTTCATTGAATCTGCTACAGAATGTTAGTACATGTCAAGAACTAGGAGAGGATAGATGTGATACATTCACCAACTACAATAAAATCCTGATATTAGATAATCAGAATCGGTTGATTTCATGTGGAAGTGAGAATGGAGGAAAGTGTCAGTTCAGAAATCCAGATGATTTGACTGATGTGTTGTTTAAACCAGGGCCTAATGTTGCTGGTTTTGGAGAGTTGTCTACGGTGAGTTTGATTGCACCAGGAACTGATGGACCAATGGGACCAGGGCCAGATGGAGGAGACTGGTTATATGTAGCTGTGACGTATACGTATAAAGATGTGTACACAATTATCCCACCAGTCAGCAGAAGAATCCTTATTAGTGCAGGCAGTTTGTTGATATCCCCAGCAGGCACAGGGTATTCTTCATATACTGCATTTGATGTTTCCAATCTTAAGACTCCAATCCCTATTGCCTATGTAACTTGTTTCTCATATGATGGATTCATATACTTCATCACTTCTCAGAAGGAGGATTTTGGTTCGAACGTCTTTGTTTCTAAAATGAACAGAGTCTGTCAGACCAGTCCATACTTTGACTCTTACACAGAAATCACCCTACAATGCCAAGGATCAGATGGCAGTGTGTACAGTTTGGTACAAGCTGCTCATATTGGCCCAGCAGGTCAGGATCTTGCTATATCATTAGGTTTGAATGCTGAGGACATGGTGTTGTATGCTGTGTTTGCTAAGAATGAAGGAGCTGATGGGACTAGTGATGTACCTTTTGATCAGACAGCATTGTGTATGTATAAGATGAGTGATATTTTAGATGCCTTCAAGGAAGCAGTCAGGGGATGTATTCAAGATGGAGATGACTACTCAGTGCAGTACTTGGAAGGATCCATCTGTCCATCATTACCAGTGAGTATGAGTATGGTCAACTTCACTCAGTTTAAATGCAATTTATGTGTATGTTTATGTTAATGAATATTAGTATAGATACCATCAGGGGTGATAATGTTTTCAACTTAAAAACCAACACATTCAGTCTTTTTTAAATAATGTATGGGACAAGTTTATAAAGATGTTGTTCTAATGCTTTTATTTAGCGTCAGTCTGGAAAGAGGTTGTAAAATAATCATATTAACATTTTGTTTAAACTTAATCATTTACCCGTAGAGCAACAACGTTTATACTTTTCAATGCATGTTTTTGTCTCTTCAATGACATTCTTTTTTGGGGAAGTTGATGCGATCAAAAAGAAGTATACCACCCTCTCGTGTAAAGCATGTGCTTATGGCAAACGAAATCAAATCTAAATTGATCTCTGACCATGGAGGAAAAATAGATATGCTCTGACCGTCAAATAATATTATTGCATGCATGCATATTGCTACGTTTTTAGGAAAAAAACGCATGAAGCACATGTCCATTTGGTTGTCAGTGATAAACATTGATTTATTGGTACATGTGTCGTAACTGTTAAGACGAGCATTACATTTTGTTTGAAATGGACTCTGATTGTCTAATCAACGGGCACCGTCACTACCTACATGTACATGCCACCATGGAGGAATTGCACGCCAAAAAGATCACGGTGTTTGCAAATTGCGTGACCCCTCGATATGCAATGTGCCAAAATGAAGGAGTCAAAATTTTGTTCAAATAAAACATTGTTGTGTCAAAAAGTGAACATTATGCCTGCTCCCATGCATGACCTTTTCTTCCAGTTGGGTGAACAACAAATGGCCTACGAAGCCACTTGGTAAAAAGGCTGTATTTGTTAAAGTTCTTTTATGCCAGAGTATTTCCGTCTCGTATGGTTGTCGAGTATTCTGGCTCTCTTCGCTAAAGTATTTAGGCCGTCACCTTCACCAGAGTGTTGTTTTACTGTTACTGCAGGAAGCCCGCCCATCTGACTCAAATGACTCTGGAATCGCGGAACCAACATTATCCCAACCAAAGAAAGGGTAACATCTCTTAAGTTTCTTGCAGACACTTTCGTGAATGTTCTGCTTTCGCTTTTGTGTGTTTAAGGAGAGCCTCATACTATATTTAAAGTAACAAAGCTACTGCAAAAGTGTTCTAAAAAAGTTTGAGAGATCTTTCTCCAGCCTTGCATTCGTCATCCTGTTCCTGAAGCTTTGTACAGCTTCAGAAGAAACGGAAGAAAAAAGTTACTTCTGTTACACTATGGAGGCCCAGAGGAGCCACGTAACCATCTTGGTTGTATGTTTGATCCTGCTGGGATTATTAAGTAGTATTGTATCAGCTGAATGGCAAGGAGATCTGTCATCTTATCAAATTGCTTCATTCAGTAATCCTCATCCTCCTAGACCTCTCAATGATCCATCTGGCAACCACAATGCTAAATTCAATCATTTCTTTCTATCTGGCCCTGATGGAGCTGTGTATGTTGGAGCTGTCAACTACTTATACAGACTGGATAGTTCATTGAATCTGCTACAAAATGTTAGTACATGTCAAGAACTAGGAGAGGATAGATGTGATATATTCACCAACTACAATAAAATCCTGATATTAGATAATCAGAATCGGTTGATTACATGTGGAAGTGAGAATGGAGGAAAGTGTCAGTTCAGGAATCCAGATGACTTGACTGATGTGTTGTTTCAACCAGAGCCTAATGTTGCTGGTTTTGGAGAGTTGTTTACTGTAAGTTTGATTGCACCAGGAACTGATGGACCAAATGGCGCAGGGCCAGATGGAGGTGACTGGTTGTATGTAGCTGTGGCTTATTCTGCTGAGGTTGGCTATATAAGAATTCCACCAGTCAGCAGAAGACTCCTTAGTACAGACGGGTTGTTGATATCTCCATCAGGCACAGAGTCTTCGTCATTTACTGCATTTGATACTTCCAATCTTTATACTCCAATCCGTATTGCATATGTAACTGGTTTCTCATATGATGGATTCACATACTTCATCACTTCTCAAGAGGAGGATTTTGATTCCAACGTCTTTGTTTCTAAAATGAACAGAGTCTGTCAGACCAGTCCAACATTTGACTCTTACACAGAAATCACCCTACAATGCCAAGGATCAGATGGTAGTGTGTACAGTTTGGTACAAGTTGCTCATATTGGCCCAGCAGGTCAGGATCTTGCTGTATCATTAGGTTTGAATGCTGAGGACATGGTGTTGTTTGCTGTGTTTGCTAAGAATGAAGGAGCTGATCGGACTAGTGATGTACCTATTGATCAGTCAGCATTGTGTATGTATAAGATGAGTGATATTTTAGATGCCTTCATTGAAACAGTCAGGGGATGTATTCAAGATGGAGATGACCATTCAGTGAAGTACTTGCAAGGATCCAAATGTACTACATTACCAGTAAGTGTATGGTTCGCTACATTACAGGTGTATCCCAGGTTATTTTGCTAACATAAGATACCTTCAGGGAAGCCAAGGGAGGTTTTTCTTTAAAAGGCATTGTATAAAAAGAGATTTAAAAATGTTAAAGGCAGTGGACACTATTGGTAATTGTCAAAGACTAGCCTTCACAGTTGGTGAATCTCAACATATGCATAAAATAACAAACCTGTGAAAATTTGAACTCAATCTGTCATCGAATTTGCAAGATAATAATGAAAGAAAAAAACACCCTTGTCACACGAATTTGTGTGCGTTTAGATGGTTGATTTCGAGACCTCAAGTTCTAAACCTGAGGTCTCGAAATCAAATTCGTGGAAAATTACTTCTTTCTCGAAAACTATGGCACTTCAGAGGGAGCCGTTTCTCACAATGTTTTATACCATCAACCTTTCCCCATTACTCGTCACCAAGAAAGGTTTTATGCTAATAATTAGTGTCTAACCAATAGTGTCTACTGCCTTAAAGCTACACATGTTTTAGGACTTTATTCAAATCAAACTGTTTTCTTTGGTTTTGGTCTATTTTATCATTCTTTCTACAAATACAGGAAAACAGAATCACAATATTACTGATATTCATTGTTTTCTATATGATAAAGCAATTATGTTTGTAAAATTTATTGCTACCACTTGTATGCTCCCTCTCATTGAAACTGTTCTCTGGTAAAAGAAAAAAGAATTAAAAAACAACCTAACATTTTGTTGTTTTTTATGTTCAAGTAAAACAACTCTGTCGATTGTAATGGTTTGCTGTGTTGCACACAAATTAAAAAGATTTTTTCCCCACAATGTTTTTCCGCTCTCTTTGAAATCACTGGACTGGATGTCACATTCATAACTAACTATTTTTATTGTGTTGTTAAATTACCCACCTGGTGCTTGTATGTAAAACCAAGTTGAAGTTGTGGATTGAGGCTAAAATATTTATCTTATTTTATTGTCTAGATTGGTCCAGATATGTTTTTGTGTCATCCTTTTGAAGCGGACACTACAATATACAGGAATGCTAAAGGCATCAGTGTAACGGCATCCAATGCTGTACTGGAACTATCAGGTACATCAAATGAGACATCCAATTTTCTGTTCTTCTATTTCTAGGTCAGTCCAGATATGTTTCTGTGTCATCCTTTTGAAGGTAGCAACGAAGTTTACAAGTATGCTAAAGGAATTTATGTAACTTCATCAAATGCTGCACTGGAACTTTCAGGTATTAAAAAGATACTGCATTACCTAAACAATCAAAATGTTCTGGTTTCAATTTAAAAGGGCAGTTAAACATCAACTCTCATCTCAATCAAATTTTTAACAGTCTTAAATGCTTGTTTTATTTTGACTGCTCACTTTCCTCTGTGCAATTGTATTTGATTGTAGTCTTCTTGATAAAAATTGTCAGTAAGTAAATTTTTAAAATATTTAAAGGCAGTGGACACTATTGGTAATTACCCAAACTAGCATAAAAACTAGCATAAAACCTTACTTGATAACGAGAGGCTGAGAGTATAAAACGGCTTCCTCGGAAGTAACGTAGTTTTTGAGAAAGAAGTAACTTTCCACGAATTTGATTTCAAGACCTCAGAATTAGATTTTGAGGTCTTGAAATCAAGCATCTGAAAGCACACAACTTCGTGTGACAAGGGTGTTTTTTCTCTCATAGTTATTTCGCAACTCAAATGACCAATTGAGTTCAATTTATCACAGGCTTGTTATTTTATGCATATGTTGAGATACACCAAGTGAGAAGACTGTTCTTTGACAATTACCAATAGTGTCCAGTGTCTTTAAAGTGTTGCCCCCTGTGTTGTTTGCAAGTTAAATGTTTTTGTGATAGTTTTAACTTGTTCTCTTTTTTACAGGACCATAAAGCTGTTGAGCTGATATTAAGTATCCTTTAAAAATATGGTTTTTTAAAATAAATTAATGTACATTTTTTTAATATTGTCATTTCAAGACACTCTGATGTCCTCCATCATTACAACTACTGAGATGAACCACACTGTAGCTATCATTGGAACTTACTACAGTGGGGAACTTTTAAAGGTAAGTATATTAATTTTGTTAATGTATATTTCTTTCATTTGTTTCTTGGATCAATAAGAGGATGCTTCCATCTTGGCTTTTGTGCAATTGGCAGCTTCCAGACCAAATCAAATCAACGAAACTGAAATTTTTATCATCCATCACCTTTAGAAGTAATTCATTATTCTTTCCTTGAAAGGATACTTAGGCGGGTAAATACATTTAACGCAATTCCAAATATACATAGAAAGTAACACAAACAAATCAAAACTTGGGTTGGTTAAAAATATGAAACTTTAAAGCACTGCTAATTATTGACTGTTGTGGGTCTCAAGACCGGTCTCCCCCTCGGACCTTCAGGTCTTGGTCTCGGATTTCGACTACAACACTGAACGTCTAACCACTCCTTATTTACAAGTGTTTGACCATAAATTATTATTGAAAATCAACCTGCTTACAACCACAAAAGGAATATATTAAAAAAATTACACAAAAACATACACACGCAGCAATGTTTCTGTCTTCTGTTACACAAAAACATTGATTATATATGGAGCAAAAAAGGGAGGAGCAGAAAACAAGCAAAAGATGAAAGCATTGAACAAAGGAAAGTCAAATTCAAAAGGACAAAGGAAGGGTGGGGACCAAGGACCTTGCAAGTGTCAAACACAAACTTTACAATGATGACCTGTAACTTTGGTATAACAAATGACAGCACAAATCCATGATTCAAAATTAAACATTATCCCAGGTTAACTATTCATATATTGTTGTGTTACAGGTTCACATCCAGAGCAAGACCACAGCCAGACTGTATGAAAGAGTAGACCTTGATATTACTGGATCAGTTCTTAAAGATGTCAAGATTAATGATGCAACAAGAGAGATGTACATACTCACTGAACAAAAGGTACAATATATAAAGATGGAAGGACCATGCAAATGTTATTTTTTAATTTACCCCAAGCATATAATTTGACTTCATCTTTTTAAATATGTTTTGATTTGGACTGTATAGTTTCTGAAGATGCGTGTTGAGAATTGTGGTCAGTATACAACGTGTGAGACGTGTATTGGTACGGATGCAGAGATGGATGGAGACCCATACTGTGGCTGGTGTACTCTGCAAAGACAGTAAGTATTGTATCTTGATTGGTTAACAATGCATGTTGAGAGTTATTACATATGCAGGGAGGGATGGAAACGTCAGCTGAATTAACAAATTTGGATCGCCTAAAAAATAACTCTGTATGTGTTTTGTTAATACCTGTTTAGGTGCACCCTGTATTCTGAATGCAAGATGCCTGATGTGTCTACCCGCTGGTTAGCCTATAATACTGCTCAGTGTATTGAGATAACCAATGTGGATCCTTATAACAATCTACCAATCACTGTCACTGAACAACAGGTAAGAGTAACTGGTTACTGACTTTGCGCATTTCCATATAGCTGGTTGGCACACAAAATTGTTTAACAAAGGAAGTATTGCTTAGCAGAAGTGGACATCCCAAAACGCTATTAAGATTACATTAGTGTGACTCGGTGGCTTTATGTTCTGAATATCCCCTTTGCCCTTCCCTTTTTCCCCCTCTCCAATCCACCTGTATCTGTGCCACTAGCTTACTAACTACCAATTGTATTATTACCTAGATTACTGTGAGTGTGGAGCAGTTACCAGACTTACTGACCAACATGACATATGAGTGTTGGTTTGGATCCTACGTATCTCAAGCTACAAAGACTAATGAGGATCTTAGATGTGTCTCCCCACCTGGTAATAGGATACCACCAATTCAACAAGGAGGTAAGTCAAACACTAAACTAGGGCCATTTGTTGCTATTGTTGTTAAAATAAAATAAACATACAACTTTTTATGAATGTTCCATTTTCCAGATGATGCTGTTCAGGTTACACTGAGCATCCATTCCAGTGAAACATCAGTCAGTTTTGTGGATACAAGTTTCTACTTCTATGAATGCTCCACTCATACTTCGTAAGAATATTTTATGTTCGCTCTAGCTTTAACTTTGATACTTCAGAAGAATATTGTCTGTTCGCTCTAGCTTTTCATATGACACTCCATTTATGGTACGCAAAATGTCTTCATTGACTTTGGTAATGATAAAGTTTATTGAGTTCCAAATTACTGAGTTCCAAATTCTTTGATGTGGTTCAAATTGTTGATACTTTGTCCATACCTCTCTAATCCATAAACCCAATCATCAGCTTAAATTATTTTGTTGTTTTGTATTTGTGTTTGCTATAGTTGTGTATCTTGCGTTGGTAGTCGATGGGCCTGTGATTGGTGTGTCTTTGAGAATAGATGCACTCATGTTAGTTCTACTTGCTCAGGAGACAATGAAATCATCATTACAGGACAAAACGTAAGATCAAACTCTATCACAAATGTAGTCTTTTCCAAATACTGATATCTAACAGTTAAACAAACTGAAGATCAAGGTGTTGTAAATAAAGACATGAAACCATACATGAAATATGTTTTCAATAACATATATGAGGTGTTATTGAGTTGTTCTGAAACATTTGAAGATCAATGAAAAAATGTATGTTATTCAATGATTTGATATTTTTTCTTTAGAATCCAGCTTTGTCTTCACCCAAGGGTCCGGGTTCCTGCCCTCAGCTGCTGGCTCAGAATACTGAAGTCCTTCTTCCCAATGGAATTGAAAGAAGTTTACAAGTCATGACTACAAACCTACCTGATCAGACCAAGGTTAGTTAATATCTTTATTGGTCAACCAGCGTTCAAAGGCAAAATGAGTTAAATTAAATAAAGGCAAAAAGTGATTTTAGCACTTCGAAAGTAGCAGCAATTTTAGGGTAAGAAACAGTACAAATGCTGGTCTGAGACAAAAAAAAGGTTATGGGAAAAAAAGAATTGCAGAAAAAAAAGACCACATGAAAAAAGAACATTTGAAGAGTGTTTTATCAATAGTTTCCTTAATTATGTTGTTTTTATTGATTCTTTTAAAATTCCCCAGAACAAAATACCAAACTACCTGTCACACTGTCTCTCTTTCTGAAAATTACAAAATGGTCTGCCATTAAACACAAATTATGCTGCAGAAAGTATATTAGGCTGCCTGTTCAAACAGAATTGGTTTGACTCCTTTGAAGATCAAAACAAACAGCACAAACCTTGTTAAACTGAGATTGTTTAAACGCCTTCTAATAACTAACATTTTTCTATTCATCTCTTAGATTACTAGCTTTGAATGTAGCTTTGATATAGAGGGAATACGTCAGAGTACAACTGCACAACGTAATGATGATACCATCATGTGTGACATGAAAGCTGTAAGTATCTATTCATTTTCTTGAAGTTGTTAACCAACTTTGTATTTAAAAAGAAAGCCAAGATTTGAGTTGAACTTTGTTTGATATCAACCCATTTTAACTCCACAGTATACCTACACTTCCACTGATCAAGCAGAGCTGATTGTGAAACTGACTATTGAATGGACAGACACCAGTAATAACCCTCACATTCTAGATGACTTATTCAGCAATAATGGTGAGTTTGAGTCAAGGATGTGGGGTGGGGATACAGGCACTTCCATACACAAAAGAGTCTAACTTATAGAATTTTACCCTAAGTAAGCCGTGGTCAAGTGGTTAGACTGCAGGACTTGCAATCACAAGGTTGTGGGTTCGAACCCCCCAGCTAACCGCTGATTTCACAATGACTAGAATAATTATTGTCGTCTAGTTAATGAATCACAATTTCTTGATTTGTGTAATTCATAATCATAGACGTTAAACCAATGTTTGTGAGAGAGAAATTGGCTGTTGCCAGCTTGGTGTTTATATCCCTTGTGGGAGTTTGCCTTGATGGGAAGATCATTCAAACAAACAAACAAACAAAGACCCTACCATACAGTAGCTAGGATCCCATAAGGGGTTTGTGCTGACTGAGTTCTCTCTGGACTGTAATGGTTTTGTTTAGTACAAAAAAAATTGAGCCATCTAGCATTACAATATAAAAAACCTAACAATCGTAAGATAAGTTGATTTTGATCATCAGATGCCTACCAACCCAACCTGTTCCCTCCAGCATTCTAATCGGAGACAAAGGTAACCTTTCTAAAGCATCTTTCTTTTTATGATTTATAAATAAGACATGCAAAGAAAGATTTTAAACTTGTATTTTTTGCTACAGCAACACTTTACAAGTGTGGAGCATTGAAGCCAGATTGTAGTCGGTGTGTTACTGCCAGGCCAGAGCTGGAGTGTGTTTGGTGTAATGCTATGTGTGAACTAAGAGAGTCTTGTACAACAGCGGAAGGAGAGTGGGTTACCCACAATAATAACGCCAGCTGCCCTGATCCAATCCTCCAAGGGGTGAGTAGATTTATAAGTTTCTGATTACAAATATGGAGTAACTGGCGATGTCAACTGACATGACCCTATCATCCAAGAAGCAAGTAGATACCAAGTACATTGATTATTGACAACTAGGTGAGGGTCTGTACTATTTTGTTAACGACACTGTGAGATTGTTAGTGTATTAGTTAAAGAAGGAAACACCTGCAATGAATGTGGAGGAATGTGACCCATACCCGAAACATGTTTCTGTAACTGCAAGTGACTTGTTGACTTAATTTTGTTTTGATTGTTTAGGTGTATCCATTGAGTGGACCAATAGAAGGTAACACCATAGTATCTGTAATGGGTACAGATATTGGCAGAGGGTTCCATACTGTACTGAATGTGATGATTGGAGCGGATCAAGAATGCCATCTGGATGGACTGGAAGCCTATTATGAAATAGGCCACAGGTAAGAAGTTTTACAAAACCATCTTAGATGGACTAGAGGCTTACTTTGTACTCAGTTGGAGGTAAGTGTTTGATCACACTGTTGAACAGCTGAGTTTGTGTAATCTGTTTGTTTGTTTATTGGTTTATAGGGGTGTAGATGTTTGTTTGTTTGTTGTTTGTTTGTTTGTTTGTTTGTTTGTGTGTTTGTTTGTTTGTTTGTTTGTTTGTTTGTTTTTTAGAGAGGGGTGTCTTCACAGCCACAGCTTAGCCATTTTATTTTACCAATGTGATCACTTTGTTCTTAAAAAGTTCATATATTTATTATTGTGGATTAGCGGGATTTGAAACCTCACATTGTCCTTTTTGTTCGGCTCGAGCTGCACCAGCATTGTAAACAAAATAATTATGGTATAACAAACAAAAGATATTTCTAACAAGATGTTATAAAGATTCTTCAGTTATGTAAAAAAGAAATATAATCTTACCTTATTCCACAGTGTAAGTTGCCTAACTCAGTCAAGAGTTGAAAGTGTTGTGCAGATATCTCTGACAGTCAGGGGAGGTGATGGGACAACACTACAGGAAAGCAAAGGAAATGTCAACTTTCAATATAGGGTAAGTTTGATTACAACTCTGATGGGGTCTGAGTGTCTGTAAAACTTGGAACTGTTGAAAATAAATCAACATTAAATTTTGAAATAAAAGTCCATTCCACATGGGATCTATTTTCTATTTTCTAGTCCAGATTGCATTTCAATCAATCGCTCAAGATTATTTGAAGACAAGATACAAAAAATAATTGTTTCTTTTCCAACGAGATCAAGATAACAATTGATTGCTGACAACTAGAAGGACACATGATCTGCTTGATGTTTAGTGTCTACTTTATTTGTTTTTCTGATTCTGATTTTCCTGCCAGGTTCCATCTATTACAAGTTTCAGTCCTCGTTTTGGACCAGCAGCTGGTGGGACTCTTATAACAATCAATGGAATGGCTCTAAATACAGGACGGAATATTCAGGCATTCATTGGTGATAAAGCTTGCATTATAACAAGGCAAGTAAAGACATAACAATTAAGTCATTGAGGTAGAGCCTGTTAATCAGAGATTTGTTTTGATTAGTCTTTTAAATTGAGGTCTGATCAGAATCACACCATTAGTCAGTTGGTTAAGAAAAGTCTTTTATAGTGATGTGTCATTGGTTGTATATCTTTGATTTACTTCACAGCCCAGTGACAGAAACTGAAGCAGTGTGCACAAGCTCTGAGGGGTCTGTTGGGCAGACAGAAGTTCTCAAGATGTCTTTTGATGGAGCAGATAAAACAAGCGAGGTGTACACTTTCAGCGACAACCCTGTCATTACTGAAGTCAGTCCAACCACCAGTATATATTCGTGAGTACATCTACAAACAATAGTTGTTAATGACACTATATTTTTCTGTTGAAATTTCTCAATTGACCACAATCTTCAATTTGTGTCTTATAAGGCTGCAGTTTCACAAGTAAGTTGAAGCTAAATGGGTCAACAAATTGGAAATCTCATTGAAAGCGCTTAAAAATTTAAATGTAAAAATAACCGCATTATTTCCTGATCAGACTAGCTTAGCTACTTTTATCCTGCGTTTTTTTACTCTTTGATTTTATTGTCAATACTCAGTGGTGGTCGGGAGATGGTTGTCAGAGGGACTCATCTAGACACTGCCCAGATGGCTTCACTTGTTGTTACAATTGCTTCTCAAATCACTAAGAGATCTGTCCGCAGTGAGGGACCCAACGATATTGAGTTTGTGGAGGTGAGTCAACATAAAAATTATACTATAACATTTTCCCATCTTACATCATGACAATTTCAAAGATTAAATGTTAATCACAACAGGACTTTTAACAAATAATTGTTTTACAAATTTAGTTTTTCAAGAGTTGTGCTGTGGAAGGCTCAGAGTTTATGCGTTGCAAGACGCCGAATATAACATCAGCCATAAGCAGCTCTTTATCTCAACTTAACGTGACATTTGGCTTCATTATGGACGGTGTGAGTGACCTCTTAACGTGGTCAGAAGACAACGACGTTGACTTGGAGTTCTTTCCTGATCCAGAGTATGACGAATTTGAAAACGGCTTGTTTGAGAAGAAGGGAGAGTTGATGACGATAATGGTGAGGTTTTATCAATTTAAAGCTGTACGATTCGGGTGTCAATGTCTGAGTCTGTACCGACTCTCTGTTTCTGTGTAGACTTGATTCAAGTCCCGTTCTCGTGCAAGAGGTCCCTAAGTATATCCGCTGTTAAAATGTAGCTATTGTGGTTGTCCCGAAAATGGGACTTGACAGGGACGTTTCTTACTTCTGCACGTCGTTATCGAAAAAATCACCCCGAATGGGGAGGAGTACAAAACCAAAAGGAGCTTGGAAGCCCTGCCCCATCGGTAAAATAGTCATTATACTCTGTGACATCACGGTGCAAGACACTTAAGTGCATGCGTCTAAACGCGGCGACATATGGGGGCGGGCAAACTCAGCGGCAGGCAAGGGGGTGTTGGTACAATTTATATGACAAGATGGAAAATTTGTTGAAAATCAAGGTAAAGTAATGCTCACTGATTCTAAAACTGGAAAGTATAGTTTCCTTATACCTAGTGGTTTAAGATCTACAAAATAACTTTAAACTGCGTTGCTGTCATATTGTTAAGGGTTTCATATTTGTTTGTTTTTCTTCCAAATTTGTACAATGTGTTTATGATTTAAGTTTACAGCCAAAAGAGTTGTGTGTTTTTTCCAACGAAGACCGGTTCCCCCAGCCATTTCAATTATCAGTGCAAGGATTTCTTTGGTTTTCTTTTTTTTGTCATGTAAATGAATCCCTTGCCATTTTTATTGTTGTCTTGAAAAAATAGTGTTCTATCTTCATTTATTGATATACTCTTTATTTGAAGGGTAAGCTTATCAACAATGCAATCACTGAATCAGAAATCATCATTTATGTTGGACCAGTGAGAAGTGACGTAACCTTCATTGAAGAAACAGCCCTTGGTTGTATTTTACCCAAGGAGCAACCACCTGCTGGGGACTTCACCGGCCAAGACAAAGAGAGAGGTCTTCCTGTGGTCTGGGTAAGTCTTAAGAGAAACCTCTGTTGCCATAAAGAAACAACCATCTGAACTAGAATTCATGAGCCAAGACAAAGAGAGAGCGCTCCAGAAGAAACCTCTTTATTGCTATTTATTCATGAAACAACCATCTGCCTAGAACTTCAAGGGTCAAAAAAAATAAAGAGGGCTTCTTGTAGTCTGGGTAAGTCTTAAAATAAATCTCAGTTGTGATCTACCAAATAAGAAACAACCATCTGACAATTAGTTCTTGCATTAAGACACATAGACAGGGCTTTCTTAAGTCTGGGCAAGTCATAACACAAATCATAGTTTTAAGTTCACTTTGTAGAATGGAAGAACCATGACAGAGCGCTTCCTGCGGTCTTGTAAGACAAAATTTCCTTGGAACTCACTTAAGAAACAACCTCCTCATAAAATGGCTTTATGAAGTAAGAAAAAGGGGTGAGATGACCCAATTCTCAGTGGTACTTATTTTGTATGATTCTTAAAGTACTCAAATTTTCTTCTTTTCAGGTGGTACACAGCAACCTTGAGTTCCGCATTGGTTACATATCATATCCTTCAGCCAATGCAACTATTGCTGTTCTAGCGGTTATCGGGGCATTGATTTTCATTATCTTAGTCTGCACGGTGATATACCTGACGATACGGCTGAAGAGAGCCAGGCGAGATGCTGATCTTCTGGTCTTAAAGAAAGACCTTCTTGAAGATGTTAAGAAAGGTCAGAATTAGAGGTCACAGAATTTACTTTATTGATTATATGACCAGGGGACAATTCTTCAGTTGAAGCTGATATTATGCAGAAAATTTGTTCTCAGCTAGGTTTCTCTGCTAAAAAGCATAAACAAGTTGTAAATCAGTGACAAACATCAGCCCAAAAGCCGTTAAGCAGTTTTCCCTGCTAAGCAAAATGAGCAATAAAAACAAAGATTGGGGCACCAGTTGCCGTAATGTAAAGTTTATGAAATGTTGGCTGGCTACCTGTTTCTATACTGAGCAGTTTTTTGTTCCAAGTAAGTTACAGTTCCAAAGCGGCTGTGCCTCACAGGGCAAATGAAGCTTTTGATAAAGATTGACCTAAGATAATCACAGTTTATCACATCCACATTGAACAAGATCATACTTTAATATCAATTTGAAAAACAGGACTCTCCCAGAGAAAATTTGACATTCTCCGATTGACGAGTGACGTTGAAGAGAGTGGGATGCCATTTGTGAGTCACCGTGACTACGCTACTAACATGCTGTTCATTGGACTAGAGGTTCAACCAACCACAACAGATGAAGAGGTAACAGTGATCAACACAAGAGACTGCAAGATCCTCTGAATCAGAGTTGTCATTAAGTCCAGTGGAATTTTGAGTATATCTCAAGTCTAGACTCCCAAGGGTTTGGTTTCTAGCAGGGCCCAATTTCACAGAGCTGCTTAAGCACACTGCTAACAAAATCCCTGCTTATGCGTTGATGAGCAGGAAACCAGGCACAAATTGTATGCGATTTTGGCTGGTAACCTTGTTCTGGTAAGCATAATTTAGTTTTGCTCAGCCTATTTTTGTGCTAAAGTAGCTCTATAAAAATGGGCCCTGTTTCTAGAGTCCTTAATAAAAGTGAATCTGAAGTCAGGTTGCCAGACCACGTGACTTATTTATAAACTCTTTCTCAAGAACCACAGTTGTCAACAAACCATCACATGCTTAATTTAACTTTTGCTGCAAATCTTTATCCTGACCAGTAATTCTACTCAGTAAGTAAGTTCTTTGAATTCCTGTTTCGAAAATCATTAAAAGTTGTGACACCAAACACCAAGGGCCAATTTCACAAAAAAGCTTTGTGTCTGAGAATCTTATTTTAAAATTACTCAGGACAGTGTAATGATACTATTCAATTCACACCTAGAGGTAGTGTTTTGTGAAATTGAATGCAAGGACACAACAAAAGGGACTCAACACCAAATCCAAAGTATTTACTATATAACCCCTTCCAAAGAAACAGTTCAGTTACAGCAAAATTAAAACAGCAAACCAACCTCACCAAAAAATCATTTATTTTACATTCTGTGCATAGTACGCTGAATATGCTATGGTTGAAGAAGCTATGATGATGTTCTCTGAGTTGCTAGGCAACAAGAACTTCTTATTAATTTTCATCCAGACCCTAGATACAAGGAGCCGCTCAAAGATTTCAGTCAAAGAAAGGTGAGAAGTTTGAGACAAGATTTTCTGTCTGATTCCCCCTCCCCAAAGAATGAGGTTGTTTAACACTTTATATTTAAAATTTCTTTCTCTTGCTGGATATTCATAGCATAGTACATGTAATTACTTTCTCAAGGTTTATTTTTGTCAATTAAAAAATTCTGTACATATTTTTTGAAATTTATGCTAGGATTAAGATCAGTGATGTTATATTATATATACGTCCATTGTTTTGTGAAAAAGTAGAATGTATATACAACATTTTTGTTTACATCCTGATAGGAACAACCAGGTTGGACACACTGGTGGCTCATTTACCAATGTACAACATTACTACAATTGGTTTTGTTTTTGCACAATTCCATATTTCTAGACAATCGATAGCATCTTTACTGACTGTTACCATGGTACTGAATGACACCCTGGATATCCTAACAGAGTAAGTCAAACTCTAGGGACTATGACGATTGCCTATATTTTAAGTTGCTTCAGACTACAAAGAGCAAACTTGGAGAAGGTAATTTGGAATACATATCAGATGGAACAGACAATGGCAAACTAAAGACATATAGCAAGAAAACTCAAGACTGGGATAAAAGGTCACAAGTATTTAAAACAGAATTTTCTTGATTTTTTTATTTTGTACTGAAAGAAAAGCCATCAAGTGAGGCTTGCAGAGACACAAATGATTTTCTTAATGAGCTGTGTTGGTTCTCTGAAGAACCACTGGTTAACAGTGAGACGTTTCAACAAGTATTCTTCGACTGTCCTTATCAGGAGAAAACTGGACTCTATTGCTGAGTGATGCTTAAAATCTGCTCAAGAGGTTCAGCTTGCAAGAAGGCTTCAAGCTAAACCTCTTCGGCAGCACACAGCAACATAGTCCAGCGTCCTCTTAAAGACAATCAGAGTACCTTTGTGGAAATGTTGAGTTGTTTACCACTGGTTCATAGTCTATAGCGAGAATTATTGGCATAGTGTCACCGCAATTATCTCTTAATATTTCCACCATGCGAAGTTTCAAGACCGACTTAAAAGGAAAGCCAGTGGTATCCTCCTCATATGGGTTTCAAGATTCTTGTATTTTTAATATCTTTTTAAATTGTTTAGTTATAGCCTACTGAACATTCTTGTTATTTTTAGCGTCTTGTTAACGTTGATGTCACAGAAGATTAAAGATGCTCAAGCCACCAATCAGAAACTCCTACTTTTCAGCAAGTAAGTACATGTATATTACCTAATTGTTTCATTACACTCTAAACTTCTCTAAGGGGAGAATTGACCAGGATTCTAATGCGGCCTGACCTATTTGGGATGAAGATACTGATCTTTGGCATTTACCAAAAATATACTCGGCCTGAAAGGGCTTTAAACCACCTGTTCATTGCGAAACCCCCTACAACTAAAAAAAATAATAACAATAGTATTTTGCTCGTGCAAACCTTAAGTGTCTGAATTGAAACAAATGTACATATTCATATTTATTATCCAGGACAGACAGTGTTTTTGAGAAGCTTCTTTCAAACTGGGTCTCCCTATGTCTGTATGACCAACTGAAGGTAGGTCAACATTTGAAAACATTGTCCGAATAGTATTGTGATAATTAAGAATAATTGGAATTATTAAATTACAAATGATAGTAGCGCATGTATAACAATTATAAACTACAGCATTTATAAGGCGCACTTTACTGAAAATAATCAATGGTGCCGGTCTGGAAGAAGTTAAAGTTAGTTGCAGTGTTGCCAAGATAATAGAAAGCAAGCATGAACAAGTGTGTTTTAAGTTTTTGCTGGAAGAGAGTGATGTTGTGCATTTGTCTGCAGTGTTCTGGAAGTGAATTCCAGAGTCTCACAGTCTATTGCATGATTTCTACTATTGTTATCTCTTTCCTTTTCTGTTGTTTTTGTCTATTTGTTTTTGTATGTGTAGTGCATGCTAGAGGGCCTGCATGCCTGTTCGGGGTTTCCCCTTTGCACCACTTTGTATTTCGATGTTTGAACATTTGAACTAACCATGGTTCCTTTGTTATTATGTTTGATATAGAATCACACCGCCTACCCTCTGTTTGTGTTGTACCGTGCCATCAAATACCGCACTGAACAAGGTCCTATTGATGCCGTCACTGGCCAGGCAGAGTTTTCTCTTAACTTTGAGAATTTACTGCAAGAAACTGTAAACTTCAACATCTTGGTAAGTATAAGATATCCAATAATCTGATTCTCTGAGACCTACTAAAGACGGTGCAATTCTTGCGCATATTCAAACATTTTGAGAGCACTATGATCCCATGTACATAGCTTTAATGCATGAACGAAACAAACTCACACACACTTTACTTTAAAACCACCTTTTTCTGCCACTAACATCAGTAAGAACCCGACTAAAATCCGACAAATGAATCATACAATTATTTGTTTTTGTGGGTTTTAGACACTGGTAGTTCTCAACAGAGAGGGAAATGTCATCAAGGAAGTCAAGGTGCTAGACGTAGACACCATCTCCCAAGTCAAGGAGAAGATCTTAGATGCCCTCCATCTCAACAAACCCTACTCCAGCAGACCCAATGCCAACCAAGTCAGTCTTGGTAAGTTACTCTTAAATTGCTCTGTAAAGAAAAGACACTGTCTCCCTCTGTTTGACATTCATCAATTTGGGGATTCTGTGTCCCAAACAATTTTCAAAAAGGGATATTTATTCTCAAATTTTAGTTGACTCCATTTAATGTTTCACACACAACCTTAATTTTTTACCAGAGGGCTTTCTGGTTCGACACTCCAGCAGAAAATAATCAGTTATAAAACCTGATCGCTGATTACTCACAAAATCTTGCATACTTAAACACAATATTATCCTAAGTGAGCAAAGAAGTAACCCCTAAAATTTTCTAAAGAATTCCCGAGATTCCAAGCACACATGGGTGGGGGGGGGGGGGTCACAATTCCCCTTATTGAACACCAATATAGTCTGACTAAGGCACAGTTTCCCTTCCTTTAAAACAAACAAATATTTCTCAAAATAAGAAGGTTATCTTTAACATCATTATGGCTTTATTGGTGACAGTTTGGCATCAAAGAAAGAACGAGCGTCTGATCTTGACAGACAAGAGCATCAGACCTCTCACTAACAAGCCAAGTCCACTCAAGACCCTGAAAGATTTCCAAGTGAGTAAAACACAGGCAAACTTTATCAAAAAATAACATGGTTTCAAAATATTTATCTGAAGTTTAAGACACTTATAACATTATTAAAATGCAAAAAGCAGCCATTGACCAAGTGCAAATTCACAACTATGTTTTCCCATATCCTGTATTTCAAAACTGTCAAAGCAAAGTTCGAAGTCTAGTCTTGGTGCAAGACGTTTCTCGTTCCCTTTTCACGCACACCGCGGCCAATTCACCGACAGCGCGCGCACCGACTCACCTGACTTATAGTCCACTCACCGCCCCGGAATTGCGGTGAGTGGACTAAGTCAGGTGAGTCGGTGCGCGCGCTGTCGGTGAATTGGCCGCAGTGTGCGTGAAAAGGGAACGAGAAACGTCTTGCACCAAGACTATAAGAAGTCCTGTCACAGTGCTGTTTGGATAAGAGCACTGAAATCAAGCTCTGGTGCTTCTGTTCAGCAGAGTGTGGGTTCGATTCTAGGTCGTGACACTTGTGTCCCTGAGCAAGACACTTGTATAATTTCTTGGGTAAATGGCTACCTGTGAGGGCAGAGATGGTTCTTGTGATTGGTTTAGACGAGTAGCGCATAGTCACACATGCTGTACACTCCCCAGGGAGCTGAAATTGTTTAAGAAATGATATAAGACCCAGTGACCAGGGGTAATAATGTTTGAAATGCTTACTTTGAGAAGCCCTTGGGTGTGAAAAGTGCTATATAAAAACTGGTTATTATTATGATTTCTATTACAACACCTTCGTTTTGGGTGTGCGTGTGTGTGTACATTGTTTTGTGTGTGTAAAAGTAGTAAAGACAACTGAGCATGCTTTCACACTGTATTTGTACATCAGAATACAATGACTGCAAAAGGATTGCAGAGGTTGCAATGATATTGCAGGTGATGAAAACAAAGTTTTTTAAAGATGATACAATTAGGTAAGAGTTTTCACTGGTTCCCTGGTATTGCCTATAATAGGTACCTGACAGAGCACCAGTTACCCTAGTGGATGAAGGCACAGGACAAGCTGAAAGTTGCTGCGGACCAGTGCATCAAGATCAGGAAAAAATTACACATGGTAAACAATCTTTTAAAAGAAGTAACAAATAAAAGTCTAAGAAGCTAATAAAAAACTCAAAGTTTGGCTGGTATATTTTGGAGAGAAATCAAGTCTCAAAAAGTATACTTCAATTAGCACAAACTTAAGGTCAAGTACCTTTTTTTATTTCAAACATTCCTATTAACCCCCCCCCCCAATTTAAACAACAAACCAAAACTTGTTGACAACAAATTTGACAATTGAATTTCTTTACTAGATCAATGTAGTTGAGCTGAGTTCTAAACTTTGTTTTTTAAATCATTGTTGGTAATTTTACAATAAAGAAACAAAGTTTTTTGTAAGTGTATCAAAACTGTCATAAATAATATCAAAGTGTTATATAGCACAAGTATCTACCAAACAAACAAGGTTAGGTACTCAACGCGCTGCGTATATACAAACTTTCAGAATGATAGGTAATTGCATTTATGAATTTTGAGACCCAATTGTTTATCCATAACTCAAAGTATTCTAAGACGGTGATGTTTCCTTGTTTTGTTTCATCCTCTACAGAGTATTTTACCATCCAAGTTGAAAACCGCTATGGAGGACATCAAGATCAACATATGGTAAAACTCTAAAGTTACATCAATATGACTAGGAAAAAACTATAAATAAATAGTAAATTTAAGGGTTCAACCGAGTGTAAATCTCTTTTGTTAGAGTGTTGGCTCTGAGAAGAGTCGGTTCTTTTCAGAGCCAACACTCTAACAAAAGAGATTTACACTCGGTTGAACCCTTAAATTTACTATTTATTTACTCCAAAATCACACTTTCATACAACAGTTTACTTTCATCAGTACTCTTGCCATAGGATAACGATTGATCAATAAGATTCTCCGCTCTTTTTGTTGTTGAAAATAGCGATAAATAACCATGGTAACAATTGTCTTTTAGGCTATGGAAGTGGATTCCATATTCACCGAGGAAGGTGGTTACTGCATCCCAACAAAAGGTAGCATCCAGCATAAGATCCCTCCTGACAAACCTCAACCAGAGTTAACATCAAAAGTAAGAAACATTTACCAATTTTATGTCAACAATCCAACAAAGAAACTAAATCTCATCCTCCAATTATACCAACATGAGATTTAGCCAGCAAGCTTTGAAATTAAATTTCAGATCATTGCACTGGTGCTCTGTCTGGACTTGGTAGCAATTAGATAAATATTTCACAAGTACTTTAATTGCCTCCATTTGCTAACATCAATGTGACTGTTCAGGATATTTCTTGGGTTCCAATATGTTTCTCCCCCCCCCCAAAAAAAAAGAAGATATTCCTTTTATGGCACTTTGGAAGTGCACACAAACTTATTGAGATCCAGAGATAATTGACTGCAGGAAAATGCTGCCAACCTCCAAACTTACACCAAAATCACATAATAAAAACACAGTTTACTTTCATCAGTACTCTTGCCATAGGATAACGATTGAGCAATAAGATTCACCACCTCTCTCTCTCTCTCTCTCTGTCTCTCTCTCTCTCTCTCTCTCTCTCTCTCTCTCTCTTTGAAAGTAACGATTAGTAACCATGGTAACAATTGTCTCCTAGGCTGTGGAAGCTGAGTCCACATTCACTGAGGAAGGTGGTTACTGCATCCCAACAAAAGGTAGCATCCAGCAGAAGATCTCTCATAATGAACCCCAACTAGAGTTAACAACAAATGTAAGAAACATTTACCAATTGTATGTCAACAATCCAACAAAGAAACTAAATCTCATCCTCCAAATATACCAACATGAGATTAAGTCTAACTAATATTTACAACAATTGCCAGCAAGCTTTGAAGTTAAATTTCAGATCATTGGACTGCTTTAACATTTTCACTGCTGCCCATTACAAGAAAATCAAAATAATTTTGTCCATGCTAAGCCATTAAATAATTTCATTTGATGAAATATTATTTCACAATAACTTTGCCTGCATTTATTAACAATTAAGAGATGAATTTGTGGAGTGTTTGATTGGTCAAGAGTTTTCATTGGTACCCTTCTTGTTGCTGGTTACCTGTAGGTCACTGACAGTGCACAGCAGAAGCAGTATGAAAGGGAGACTGCTTATGGTAAATATTGATTCTGAAACACAAATTTGCTTAGGTTTTCTTTGAAAGTGTAACCATTAATCAAGAAAACAACTTCCATTCATGAACAGAATGCCAGCTGTTTATATTTACACAGTCTGAATATCACTCAATAAAAACACAAACAGCCATTTTTATGAGAACAAAATCACAATAATACCAAAAGTTGTCAAAACATCTCCTTAAAAGTATTCAGCACCCTTACAACATAAAGAGATTAATCTTGAATTTTCTTCCCAGAACATATGTATCTAGATAACGCTGGTTTGGAAGATGAAGAACAAGACCAGGAAGGGTTCAGAGATTGGCATCTGGTAAGTAAAATAAATAAATAAATAACAATTTTAGTGAAATATTGTTGCAAAAAAATCAGTTGATAAATAAAGGAGCCTTGCCCGGCGATGGCAGAGTGGCAGAGAATTGGAGGGCAATTCGGGTAAATTGGAATCTCAACCCATAATTTTAAATGGAACTGGGGGCAACCGGGTTTGGGGGCCTGGGGGGCACGGAAATAAATTTGGGGAAAGTGTCAAGAAGTGTTCACGCTTACTAGAGAAGGTTTGTAATTACGGTTACCGTTTTCCCCAATAGACTCAAAAGAAGGAGTCTTTCACGATTGAGGAACACCGCCCCGAGCAACAAGGAAGCAAATTGTGCTGTATTTCTCTCAATAAACAGAGTCAGTGGGCTGCTAACAAGGTCCCATTCCAGAGAGTTCTCTCATCAAAGGTAACTTTTTTATCAAACAAAAACAAGTAGTTTCTGAAATGCCACGATGGATTGTTTACTTCCTCTTCAAGTTTAATAAACTGCCTTAGTAACTTATGTCTTGGGAGAAGTTTGGGTTCTCAGAAGAGCTGGTGTGGTCTCCACATTTCAAACAGTTCACTCTGCTCGTTTTCAGGAATGTAGCTGCGCAAAGTATAATATTTAAAATCCCAAGACCACACCAGCTCTTCTCAGAGCCAACACTTCTCACAAAAGAATGTTTTTACCGGTACATGTTTGCACCTACAAGTTTACTACTACAGTTTTCCTTTTGTCTCAGTAATACTTCCTGTATTTTGATTGCATCATTGATAATGAATTAAGAAAGTCTTGCCAATAATAACGATATCTAGACGCTCGTGACTCCGCAGCCAACCAACATAAACATGGTACGAGAGTACACTCAAAACAAGCAAAGACAGTACAAAAACAGGAAATCAAGTATATTCAAAATCAAAACAGCGATTGAATTTGCAGACTCTAAATGCCAAGTGGCTGTTGGTGAGGCATGACCCAATTAGAGAGTGTTTTATTTGAGATTTGAACCACAGTATTTGGTATTGGTGGAAACGTTGTAGGAGGAGATTCTGTCCCTTCCCCCCCCCCCCCCATACCCAGAATTGTGTATAAATTACTTCTGATAGCACCCTCTTTTTAATCAACCTCCTTCAGCCTGTGAGTTTCCCATTGGGGCCGAATCTTCATAAAATACCATCATTTTGTGCTATTTATTGCTGAAGTTGCACCCTCTCAAAGCAATAATGCATTAAGCCCCAGTCGACTCATACAAAAAATATCCTACCAACCAAGGAGGTAGAAATCTACCCTCCATGTACCAACCAAGTGAATACTGAATACCTAGCACTGTAATTAATATGCAATCAAGAAGGCACCTCTCTTAAAGGGAAGATGATGCAGAGATCTCAGTTTCAAATTTGGGAGGAAAACCCCAACTGGGGGAAGTCACACACAACCAAGTAGAGGGACTGAAAACCCCATCCAAATACAAGGCTCCCTCTGGGGTTTGAGCCAGGAGTCCACAGAAGAAGGCAATGTAGCATATACCACCAAAAGCCAATTCTGAATATATTTGTAACCATACAGCATGACAAATTCGACCAGTCAGTCATAACAATGAAAATCTGTCTTTTTATTCCTTGAATACCTCGACAACAGAGCGTCATCCAAGAGTATGTTGACAACATGTTCCAGACCATTCTCTCCGTGGAGAGCGCCCCCAAGGCAATCAAGTTCCTCTTTGACTTCTTTGATGACCAGGCAGACATGTATGACTTGAAGTCCAAAGACCCCGAAATTAAATGCGCCTGGAAGAATAACATGTGAGTAAAGAATGGCAGAGTGGAAGAGGAAGGCCCCATGTTTCCATATTTTAAGACATTCTTTCCCTCTTGTACAGAAGTATCCCCTACCCCCAAACAAACAAAAGTCTTCTACAGAATTCCTGAGATTCCCAGAACACAAAGAAGACACAATAGGAAAGGGAGTACACCTTGTTACATATCAAGCACCAAGTGCCCCCAATTCATTGTTAAAATGACCCCTACATAAGATTCAGCTCACATTATTAACAAACTCAAGAGTATAAAACCTCAAAGTTTCACCAAAATACTAAACAGCATTGTAGAAACTAAACCATAGACATTGATCAACCTCATTTATAAATATTCACATCACTATTCACAAGTTCATGTCAAGTATTAAAGATACAAGTTCCAACTATCTTGAAATGAGACGAACTGGGGCTTGCATGCCTCCCTCATAATCCATTGCAGTTTGTGAAAGATGCTTAAGACTAAACACCACTTTCTGCTTGGATACATAATTTTGCTTAGCTGTAAGCTTTATAACACTTATAGTCTAAGATGTTTTTATAAATTATTTCAAACAGTTTGCCTCTGCGTTTCTGGTCCAACGCCATCAAGCATCCAGACTACATCTTTGACATCCAACCTACTCCATCCGTTGAGGCAAGCATGGATGTGATTGGTCAGTTATTCCATGATGCACACGACACCAAGACTGATAAACTTGGACAGGTAAAGAGAAACTGATGACAGAAAGGGTGGCTGTCTTAAAGGGTGGCTGTCTTAAAGGGTGGCTGTCTTAAAGGGTGGCTGTCTTAAATCACAGAAAAGCCAGATTGCATTCCCTTAGTGTCTGGTATAATACACTTGAGACAATTTTCATCAGTGCCATTCTGCAAGATACAGACTGTGTATTCAATGCTGTAAAATTATTATTATTATATATTTCTGGTAATGAAACTAAAGAATTCTCATGAGTGAACTTAAAATCACTCTAGCTTGCAAGCCTGAGGAGCCAAACACAATTTCTAACAGAGGAAGATTTTGCATTGATTGGATAACAATGGGGGAGCGGGTAGGGAAGCCCTATGAGTTCAACATCCAACAAAGTAAAACAATAAACAAAGTAATATAACAAGATCAAACCACTTGAATGTTCTCCTTCAACCACTTTAGATCTTACTTCCAAGTTTCTGGACTTACTTATACCTTTGTGCTTTACTTTTGATCTGAATTGTTAACATTGACAGGAATCTTCCATCAACAAGTTCCTGTACAGCAGAGAGAAAACCAAGTACCAGCGTCTTGTCCGACAGTACTATAAAGGTGTGGAGGAGTCTACACCGGTAACCACACAAGACCTCAACACTGAACTACAAAAAGCAAGTCAGGTAAAAGGACATTTCACAATCCAAATTTTTCAAAAACAATTATCAAAAATTCAAGTTAAATTCTCAAAACGTATTCAATTTGGTTAAATTATAAGATTCCTTCACACAGCACCATTGAATCCTTTTACTCCAAAGTCAAAACTTGAATAAAATGCTTATTTAGTTATATTTGGATTCACACTCGATGAATTCAATTGTATTTGTTTTCTCTGTAGAATTTCACAGGATTGTTCAGCAAGCTTAGCACCTTAATGCAACTATGGGATCTTGTAAGTTGATTGATTTTATTTGTGAGAAAAAATGATATCATAAAACATACAATTGACACACAAGTTATATTAAAGGGGAGTTGTTCATCCACAAAAACACCTACTCTGTTCTGTAATTATTAGTTATGTTAAAAAATATAAATTTACCTCTTAAAATACAACCAGCCGAACATTTGATCTGCAATTTTGTGGAGTAAAAAAAACACACACAAAACCCCACAGTTTCAACGAGTATTAATGTGAATAATTGTTGTCTTCTTTTACAACCACATTTATTTCAAAACAAACCCTTTTTGTACAGCCAGAAGTGCCCAATCAGAACGCAACGTGTCCCTGGAATGTTTTTAGGTACATCATGCTCTAGCCTAAGTAAGTTTGATGGTGGACACATCATTAGTTAGATACTTCTGTATACACCAGAGCCAAACAGTGCACTCCTATACAGTGTCTACCACGCCTCAAAAATAGTTACAGGAACACCCTAAACATAAAATCCCATCAGCTCTATTCCCTCTTCAGTCTCCTGATAAAGACTAGAGCACCTTCTAGTTGAAATGTCTGGAATAAACCAACAGTTTCAGAGGCACTACTTCTTCATAGAATGGATTAATGCATGGCATGACCCCCAGAAATTAATAAACATCTCAATCATGAAAATTATTAACTTCTCTTTCTCTCTTTCAATCTGAAAACAGCTTCTTGTGGTGTTGAAGACAAAAGATCAAAGTGATCAGAAGCATCTGGGATGCTTGCTGCAGGAAGTGAAAGAAACACTCTCCAGAGGCAATGCTTTGTAAAATGTTCCTGATGTTTAATACTGGTTTTCCAGGTCAATTTCTGCCATTCAAATTCACACCTCAAGTTCGATCAATCAAGGTTCATTTAAGCTACTATTGCATTCAGTTTTGTTTTGGTGAACTCATTATTTTGTTCTGCTCATTCAGATTCATTTCAGTCATTGCTATTCATTTGTTGGCATTAAACACTACATGTTCGCTATTCAGTTGATTGTCCACCACCCATAAGCACTTGATGTAATTAAATGGTTAAAAAGCCTCTTGCTGTTGGCTCTTATGAAATTGAATGAAATGTTTGATATAATGAAGTTGAATGATCTTATACTTGAATTGTAAATACTTAACTGTTGAAGTTGAATGACTGTTGAATGCTTAAAATGTGAATTTTCAAATGATTAGTATTTGAATGAGCTGTGTGTTAAATAACCAAGGGTTCTTTGTTGACATTGGCCAGGAAAACATACAAGAAAGTAAGAGATAATCATTAAATGAGATGAGACTTGAATAATGTAATGTGTAAGAAATGTTGCTTCCCTTAGCCAGGTTTCTGTTTTGATTTGCCTGAGACAAAAGTATACAAATGTCTGTGCATAGACTTAAAATAATATTACAAAAAATGAGGAATGAAAATAATAATGTCTGTCTGATCAGTTTTGAGGTTTATGTATTTTTCATGGTAACATTTTATTATTTTTATTCTTCTATTTTATTAGCTGAAATGTTTTTCAAAGTAATAGGTTTTCCAGCACATGTTGGACAAAATACTTCACATTAGTTTCTAACAGTGTAGAGTTTGTTGTGGGTTTTTTAGGCAGTAAATCCTGAACGTTTATGGAAACTCCCAGTCAGAACCATACCCAATCAGACTAAAAGATATTTAAATAATGGAATTTTGTACTCAATTTTTATATAATTTTGACCCAGTTTGCGGTGATTTTTACACAGATTCTTGGACATGTTCACCCAGAAATTTGTCAATAAATTAACAGTGGTTTTTAATTTTGTTACCACCTATAGTAAACAATGAAAATGTGATTTTATTTTGCAAGACTGTGACGGTTAATTTGTATTTCTGAAGAAATATTTAACTTGTATACCATTTCAGTTTGTCTATTAATATTTGTTTAAATGACAGTTCATAAATGCATGATTGTATAATACTCAGATAAATGTATGTTATTAAAGACATTTAATTATCATCTTCAAGATGTTTGTAAGTTGAAAGCTGTCATGCTACGTTGAAAATATGACATAAAGTATGAGGAAGTGAGACTTCAGGTGAAGTTGAAACACTCTTGTCCACAACATCACAAGCTGGAACATTGCCCTCACTGAAGTAAGTTGAAGCCATTCATTGGCTAAGAGTTTTACCCCAGGATGAATGCAGGTTCTATTCCATGAATGTTATACTTATAGGGTCAATTTTGAGGAAGAATATTTAATTTAAACCAATAGTTAAAACTTTTTCTTTGTACAATTGTTTATTATTCTGAATATTTTAAAATTGTGTTATCAATTTAGCTTATTTTGTTAACAATTAAGAATTGTAAGCAGTGCCATAAAGTTGATCAACTTAATAAACAAAATATACAGAAGAGAATAATGCAGCTTTGATCTATTATTATTTATCTTGCCAAGTTTTCAACTAAAAGGACTATGCAACAATACATTTGTTCTGTTTAAAATGAGGATATGGAGCAATAGCTTAAAGGAATTCACGTTGCCTTGTATCGGTCGAGTTGGTCTTTTAAAAGCGTTTGTGACCATTTGTTATAAAATGCATATGGTTAGAAAGATGTTTTTAAAGTAGAATACAATAATCCACACACATTTGCCTCGAAATTGCGTGGTTTTCCTTTTACTTTTTGAACTAACACGGTAGGCCATATATTGACTCCCATAAATGGCCGACCGTGTTTGTGGACGCTTTTCAAAGACCAACTCGACCGATCCAAGGCAACATGTTCCTTTAAAGGAATATAAAACTTTCAACTAATGGAATCAGATGACAAGACAACCTCATTCTAAAATGGTCAGGGGTCGATTTCGCAAAGATAGTCCTCACTTAATAGGACTATAGGCCTTGTCCTAGGAGTTATTAAAAATTTAGGGCTGGTCCTAAGTTAGGACAAGCAACTCGGGATAAGACTAGTCTTAACTCTTTGTGAAACCAAAGTGGACCAAACCACTGTGGCTCCAAATGCTATTGTTCTAATCTTAAAATAAATTTAAAACAAAATCTGAATTATTGCTTTATAACATTGGGCGGGGAGGATGTGCTTATTGTCAGGTGGCCTAAGTATTTCGGCTGTGATTGTTGATTCCAACTGAGCCTGTTTGAGATTGCTGGTCAAGTTCTATTTTAGAGGGACTTGTCGTGGTTAATATTGCTTCCCTGTGCTTCGTCTTTCTATAAAATGATCCGGCTTCCTCTCACTTTCACCAAACTTACAGCAGATTGGTTTCAGTAATGGTGTTTACTGAAAGACACAGGACTCTCTTTACCAAACCATCGAGTTTGAGGTCTTTTTCGAGAAAAACAAACCAAACAAACCAAACAAACTAGGCTTGGGGTCTAGGGCTCCATTCAACTGTTTGAAGCCTCATGAAGGAAATAGTACTTGCTCTACCTAATGGAAACCACGGCAAATCCGAAAGCCAAAGCTATGTCAAAAGGGTCCGCATATAGTAATGTGCACTCAAAAGTAAATTACTCAAAATAATTTTAGCATAAAAACATACTTGGTACAACAATGAAGAGCTAATTTTGATTGTGTATTGTGAGACACAGCTCCCTCTGAAATAATAATGTAGTTTTTGAGAAAGAGTTAATTTCCTACTCAAATACTCCAGCCTTTTATTATGCATCTAAAGCATACAAATTTGTACAACAATTAGGGTAGTTTTTTCTTTTAATATTCTCTGGCAAGTACGAAGACAAATCAAATTGAGGCAAAACTTTCGCAGATTTGTTTTTTTATGCATACATGTTGGAATACACCAAGTTAAAATACTGGTCTTTGACAATTACAAAAGGTATTCAGTGCCTTTAATTGAAACTGCATGATCATGACATGGTTGGACCAAAAATAGACAAGAAAGGGGAATTCCCCCTGAGAGGGCAATTGTCACCTGGGAGGGTTGCGCTTGAATAAACAGGACAGCTCACTATCAAGGTCTGGCTGTGGCCGGCGGTACAAAGTACACCAGGAACATTAGAAGAGAGTAGTGTAACAACAACATAGGAACTAGTGAATCTATGCTGCTGCAGTACATTCAGCAGGAAGACATCCAAACAGTTTGTGGACCAACCGGATTAGGAAGATAACTTATTTGTTTGTTTTCTTTGTCTCTCACACGTCACATCCTCAGTGCATACTCACAATGAGCTTTGGTACACCACCAGTTCCAGTAAGGAAGCCAAACGCAGTCCGGAGCATAAGCATGAGTAGTGGAATGTATCGGCCTCGGACCGTACTTCCCCCGGCACCGTGGGTGAAGCAAAAGAAACAGAAACCACCGGCCCAGCCCCCAGCCTACGAGCCCAAACCCCCGGAGGATTTCCCCATGAAGTTGACTCTGAAGCTAGAGGATGAGGATAGAGACACCGATATCGCGAAGCTCTGCAGCGATGCCTTGACGGAGTTACCTCTACTAGTGCAAGTGAAGGAGGCATTTGAGGTGGAAGGGAGCCCAGTGAAACTGGAGAAGGGTGAAATGTTGATGCTGCACTTCATTGGGGAGATACCAAGGGTACACGCTGTGGACTCATCGAATGGCAGCGAGATGTGGCTACCGGTCCAAGCTGAACAGGAGTACGAACGCCTCCCGTTAGGTAAAGTAAAAATGCAATTTATTTATTGAGACTGACGTCGCATAACTCATACAAGTACAAATTTGTAGGTGTTTAGACTCCACAGTTGTTGGCAATCAATGGGACCATGGAGCTCAAAGTTACAGAACACCATGTATTTGTCCCCGTACCCTCCAATTCCTTCATGTTCTTCATGTTCTTCAGCCCTACAAGTGTTTTCAAAAACACATTTTTAAAACCAAGTATACCATAATAGTACAAAATTGTATTTTTCTTTCATTTGTTATTTATTGCAATTCTTCCTCATACAAAAAGGAAGTTACATGCTACAATATGCAGTGGGAATATATGATGGTTTTTATTATGGTGCTATGACATAATGTACAAGGGTCAGATGAGGCTCATGGTGTTGCTTTCAGAACTCTTTTACAAATGTTGCTTTCAGAACTCTTTTACAAATGTTGCTTTCAGAACTCTTTTAAAAATCAATTAAAAAATGTAGTTTCCTGAACAACTTAGCCAGGAGTAATTTACTTTTTAGTTCCGTATAGTCGAGTGATGTTTCCACATTAAAGAGCCAATTCAGAGGGGAAAAAACAAGGAACTTTATGAGGAGCTTAATTTGCCACCACCACCCTGTGTTTGCTTCATTCTGTGTCATGACCAATACCCTTAGGTGAAGGAAAAAAGGAGAAAGGGAATAAAGGAAGGAGAAATCATTGGAAAGATTACTGATTATATTACTTTTAAATTGGACAAGGGTACACCCAGATGTATTTTGTTAAATGCCTTTCTTTCAAACTGATTATAATTGTTTAAAGCGGTATCTAACATTCCTTTAAATACCATTGCATAAAATTTTCCCTCATTCAAAAATAAAAAATCTCGCTTATAAATATAAGTGTTTTAGTTCTCAAAGATTCCAACTTGATCAGTATTCAGCAGATTCACAATGTATCTACAGAGCTAACCATGTACAACAACCAGTAGACTTGTGACAAGTCTACTGCACAATTTCTTTTTTTTAAAGTAAGGTCAGAAATAATTCCTAAAAACAGATGAACAATAAAACTGCAATCTATGCTTGGTAAATATATCATTTTAAAAACTGTTGAGCTATTCTATGCACTATGAACATAATGTTCTTCAATACTGATGAAAAGACTGTGTAGACTTGAAGTCTTTGTTAATGAGTGGATAGTTTTCTCATATGTCCACACTTTGTATTTAATGGCCCAAAAAATGAAATAAATAACCTGTAACTTTAGAGTTAGTTGATTACTCCATTCCAACCAGGACTCAGTTTTAAGCTTTCCAAACTCTGTTTTGTTTTAATTTTTAAATGTCTAGATCCAAGGCTGGATGATAAGTTAATCATGGGGGTGACTGCTTTAATGCAATCCAAGCCGATGCCATCTGTTGTTCGTGCAGTGGAGGGCTATGGCTCAGATGACTGCTCAGAATGTGTGGATACGGAGGATATTATCCAGATCAGCCACGTGGAGGAGTCCGTCAGGCGGGATGGCAGCCAAAAAGTATGGAATTACTAAGAATTATTAAAATAAATATGGTTTGCTTTAAAGCTGACAGCTGATTGACTACAACCATAGAGCATCTACATAGCTCTATGACTACATCGCTTCTACCATTGCCTCCTGCTCCAATAACAAACACATATGATAGCCAAGAACGCATTAGAAGACACTGCAAATAATCAAATTAAAATATAATATGAGCATGCCCCAAATCAATGAAAAACCCAAACAAACACCACAACAAACAAATAAACAAACACACGACCAAACCAATACAAACCAACGCAGTACTAAGCCTGATTTAATAAAATGTTTATCAATGGTTCCTTTGTGCGTTTCAAAAACTAGAGGAAGTCAATCATTTCATGAACCAATGTACCTGATAATATTTTAATGTTTTTTTTTATTATTATAGATTTTGATCGCCACAAACCAGGTCGGACATAACCTTCGCCTTCATAAGGACATGGAATGTGCATACTTCACCACCATGCTCTCAGCCTTGTTCCTTCATATGTCACAGCTGGTTGAATTAGACTTCCCACAAGTAAGTGGCCCCTCTCCAGTTAATAATAAAGCTTTCTTTGAAACCATTAAAGGCAAAGGATACCTTTGGAATTTTCAACGGGTCGATTGTTTTAATCAGGATTTATAGGAATAATATAATAACAACAATAATATCCAAGTCGTATAAAGCGTGCGTATCTACTAAACAAGGTACTCAAGGCAAACAGAAAGATAGGTAATTGCAATGATGAATTTGAAATCCAATTATTTAGTACCTTATGAGGGTTTACACGGTGCTATATGGCGCATACAGCAGCCACAGCCAGGAACACCGGGGTGAACCCCTTCTCTTTTCGAAAAGTGCACTGTGTTCTTTTACATGCATTACACAACTCTTAACGTCCCATCCAAAGGACGAAGCAATGGTTTAAAGTGTCTTGCTTAAGGACACAAGTGTTATGGCTGGGGATTCGAACCCACACTCTGCTGATCACATGGAGCTACACAATAAAACTAACCTATGGATTTTTTTTTTCTTCAAACGGTGGTAGCGTTTGAGATATCGCCAACAATTGGAGGGGTAATTGGAATGCAAATTATGAGAACCTTTCATGCAGCAAAGTTTCCCAAATTGAAATTTTGTTCCCACTCTAAACCACATTACTTTAAAGGGAATTTGTTTTATTAAAATGTTACAATTGTCAAAAGCAGCAGTGAAGTTCTACCAAGGAATTTTTTCTGATCCTCATTTCTTGGGAGGAATAATTACCAAAGCAGGAATAATCCCAGGACTTACAAATGAAAGAATATTAACAATCGAACGGTTCCAAAAAACAAGGTACACAATACCTTAAACAACAGCATCGGGGAATTCAATAAAAACAAAATGGGAAAGTTTGTTCTTTCATCTAATTTGAGTTTAAAAAAACTGTGAAAGCAATTAATATTTTCCTTCTCTTTTTTTCTACCAAAGCGTGTTCGTGTCGTTGAGGAAAAAGCAATGGAAATCCGTCGACCAAAGGAGGAAAAAATCCTGAAACTTCTGTCCTACAAGAAGGAGTTTCAAGTGATTGCAACGAGGGCCAAGTCACCGAGTCTATTGACAATTCCACTGACTGTTCCACTCAGAATTACTGTTATTCCCTTCAAGGTAAGGGCTAGATTTTAAGGCAGGGTTGGTTGCAATGAGGGCAAAGTTACCAATGGTTTGGGTAAACCTGTATAGCCCAATTTGTGTCCAACTAACTCTGCTAGAATACAGAGTGGATTGGACCCAAAATTCCGGCCATATCTCGTTGGGCCCCCCTGCCCCCTTTCAATGTGGGTTCTCATTGTTAAACAGTCGTCTTTTGCGTTCCAGTCAACATTGAGCGTGAACAGGGGGGACAGGGGAGAGAATGTTTATTGTCCGGGGAAGTGGACAGGGGGTGTCCCAAGCATTTTGGCCGGGATTGAAGCCCCATTGGGTAAAATGCTGTGCACATTGGCTTGGTACAGTTCCCTTGCAAGTAGGGGAGACACGTGTGGTTAGTCTCAGGTAGCTTGGTTTGGAGGCGGGGGCAGGGGGGGGGGCATCTGTGGGTGAAAAATGAAGGATAATCAGGGTCTCCAAATGTCCCCTTTCTACTTTGAAATTGTTTAAATTTGTCTTGAGGTTGGCGCTTGTATAACCTTTTCAATCAGTGAACTCTAGTTTGTAAATATCAATCACTTGTCTGGTTGTAAAGAAAGGCAACAACAAAAGGTATGGATTGCTGTAAAACGGGCCTACCATGCACTAGAGAATATAGTGGCATTGCCAAATGTACAAGCGATAAAAATGAGCATTGTCTGGATACTTCATAAAAGAACTATTCCAGGGCTGGTTTCTTTTACATGTATTTTCCATAACATTGTTCCTTTGAAACCTGATTGGAGGGTCAAAGGACAAGGGCATGTTGCCAATAAACACACCCCTGCCTTTTGTACTACAAGTAGTAGAGGGGTAATGCTTTTGTTGTTTATGCCGTGTGACCCTGGCTTTGGGAAAGTGATTCTAAATCTCCTACGTACTTTCCATTGGTGAACTTTTAGATTTGGGACTCAGTTTTTATGTTAAGGAACAAATCACACACAAATTTTTTTTAAATGTTTGTAATAATAAAACGAAAACCCCCCAAAATAATTGGTGGTCCATTTTTATTATTCATTAAGATAGGTTGTTTTCAATTGCCAGTAAACGTGTGATGAGTTACATTATGACTTTAAGGAACTATTACAGAATCATTACAGAGCTGACAAAATAGTCATGGACAGAGTTTATGGTTTGTGTGATTCTCGTGTTTAGGACAAATCATACAATTAAATAAATAAATCATACTTATAATAAAAATGAAAAATTAACAATGTACAATTATAGGAGTCATTATGATAGGTTGTTTTCCAGTAAACAGGTGATTTGAATTATCACTGTTTAAAGGTATTTCTACAGAAACAGAGTTTACAAAATAGTCATAGACATCATTTATGTTTTGTGTGAATAACCATTACATGACACAACAAGTCTGTAAATATTATTTTAGGCTAAATCAGTTGTTTGAGTCATGAGCTAGTTTCAGAAACCATGCACAATTTCCAGCATGCAAACAAATTGTCATTTAACTTTGTTGCAGCAATCGAAACCAATTTTTTTTCTCTCGAGTATGACTTTGTTTCAGAAGGAAATATCTCACTGGAAAAATTATTCTCGTGTAAACTTCACAATCAGTACAAGCTTTAGTTTTTTATTAATCATTTTCATTGCCTGTTGTCAGTGTTTTATTAATTAATTTCTCTGGATTTGGTTAATTGTGTATATTGTTCTTCAGTGCGCTCGTTTGGGGACTGGTAGTATCTTGAATAAATTAAGCTAGCTTTAAATCAAAAGAAAAAACCCAAACTATTATAACAAATAAATGGATAAATTCCAGAAAAAATTAGAAAATTGCTCCTATAGTTTGTTTCAGGTAATTTTTGTGAAAGTTCCAACTGACAACACAGAGCTAGATTATGTGGAATTTACCAAAATCAAAATACAAAACAAACAAAGACAAAAAAAATAATTGAATAATGTAAGACAACACACTTCAATCTATAATGCTTTTGATTTAAGAGTCAAGAGAGTAAAGTGGAAGGGCTATTGAGATATCAGTTTTGGTTTTGTATTTTTTCAGTTCTCTAACAATTATTTTCTTTGCTAAACTTGGTTTTGTTTATTTCATACTTTTCTATCTTCTTGTGGACTGAATTGGAGGATTTCAGAAAATAAGAGTTTCAAGTATCGTTTGAAGTTTTGCATGGTGTGGACAAAAAGGAACAGGCTATAAATAGTAAACTTGCAGTACAATCGTGTGTAAATCTATACGAACAGTATACTCATGCTTGTCCTTAGGAGAATGAAGATTATACTGTTTGAAATTTCGAGACCACACTCGGCTCTTTTCAGAGCCAACATCTCCCATAGAAGGGAACCAATACCCCCACTAAAGAGATTACTTTTTTAAATATTTCTTTATATTTGTTAAGTTTCTTCTTTTTTAAGTATGCACTAGTACCTAGATGTAATTTATGATCTGCTTTTTTTGTTAAGGAGAAACACACGAAGAGGTGCCTCCCGCCCCTGTTCCTGACCCTTAACCTAACCTGGGGATATACAGAGGTGGGTCGACCAGAGCTGCCTACCAAAATGAAAGGCATAACTCAACCATTACCAGAAGTCATTCATGCATGGCTGGACAGCTATGAAGGTATGGAATGGAATGAGGGACAGAGGGGTGACTTTAAAGGCACTGGACACTATTAGTAACTACTCAATATAATTGTTAGCATAAAACTTTACTTGGTAACAAGCAATGGAGATCTGTTGATAGTATAAAACATTGTGAGAAACGGCTCCCTCTGAAGTAATGTAGTTTTCCAGACAGAATTATTTTTCTGCAACTTTGATTTTGAGACCTAAGAATTAGATTTGTCTTCCATTTTTTATCTCGGAACTTCGACATCCAGTTGATTTCAAATTTTCAAAATGTTTATTATTTTGTGTATATGTTGAGATACACCAAGTGAGAATACTGGTCATTGACAATTACCAATAGGTTCCAGTGCCTTCAAGACAAAAAATGTACAATCTCTGTATCCGTGAACATTTGATAAAATTACAAAATCATAAGCCGTTAGGAAATGATGTGCATAGTGAATGAGAAGAAAGAAATTGCACAAAAAGCCTACAGGAGAGCTACCAAACTGGTACCACAATTGAAAGAATCTACCCTACACTTAAACTAGTACCCATTAGATTGAAGAAGATTAAGAGGCCACTTGATTGTCTAAGCTGCTCAAGGGATTAGATTAAGTAGACGTCAGCACATTTTCAAGATACCCAAGAACAAAAGCACAAGGGGTCATAAAAGCTATTAGCCAACTTTCAACAAGAAAATTGAATGTAAACGTTTTCTCTCAGCCATCACAAAGACTTGAACAGTCTACCGCAGAAAATTGTAAATGAAAACAGTAAGAAAGATATTAGAAGCCTACTGGAAGAACACATATGATGATAAGGGGTCTTAAAGGCAGTAGAAGCAACATCTCACATTGGAAGTTGAACAAATTTCATAAAACTGCTGTTAGCACAACGAATATGCTTACTTTAATAAGGTTAATAAAATAAAACACAGAGTCGCAACATCTTTGACTGGTATGCTGATTATTTTTGCTAAGCAGATAGCAGAAAATTTTTCAGTATTATTTTCTGCCTAAGCAAATTGCCCCTGGGCGTAGGAATATTCTGTTAAAAAATCACTATTTTGATACTTGATTTTTTTCTCTGTTTATTGCTAGGGAAAGAGCATTGTTGCGCTACTGCTAAGGTCTCCAAAACAGACATGGAGAGAGAGCTGAAAGAATTGAATTATTACAACAAGGATCTGTCGGATAGACTGTCTAACTTGAACAGCACCATGAAACCCTCTGTCCCATCTCGTGAAAGTACATTGCCTGCCCCACCTCGCCCACCCAAGCCCAAACCAACTACGCCCAAGCCAGCCACACGTAAAAAACCAACCATGGGCCAACAGGTGCTCCCATCACCTACTGAGAAACCTAAGTCTGCACCTCCCATCATTGCCAAGAAACACGTTAAAAAGTTTGTGATGCCAGATAAGAGCGGTGGTGATGGATATGAAGTACCAAAAATTTTTCCTGAGAGGTAAGTAATGCAAGCCTAGACAAATAATACAACAAAATAAAAACTAACATCAGACATTGCAAATGGACAAACGTAAAGTCAAATTACCAACAAATCGTCAACAAAGCATAACTACTGTTGAAGCTGTACCTCATCTAGATTCACAGACTGTGAGGCTACCAACAGTAGTGCCAGGCTTTTTAAGTAGCTTCTTATACAAAGAATGTAAGCAAAACCAGCATTTTACCTTATCTTGATTCAAAGAAAGTATTTGAGCAAACCAACATCAAAACATTGCCAACATCAACACATTATACCTTGATTCAAAGAGAGTAAACATGAAATTCCAAAATCACACAATCAAAAATCGCTAGAGCTAAACAGTGATTGAAATGGGAAAATGCCATTCCTCTGAGTTTCCAATGTTAATTACACTATTAGACCTCATCTTTACAATTTAGTTTGATTTCTTCTTTGCAGTGGCGATGAGGAACAAGAGGATGATTACGAAGAGGTTCCAGACCTCACGTCCACCTCCAATAACCTGGAAAAAAGCACCGTCAGTGAACTCAAGAAAATACTGCAACAAAAAGAGAAGGTAAATGCTCTCTCCCTTAGTGAATGGCTGTGGATAATAGTTATGGCTGTGACTGGAACTGCTCAACAGACTGTGGTAGTCTTACACTTGTATAGAAAACGAGAACAGCTCAAATAAAGACTGTATTTTTGTATGAAATCAATGTTCTTTTCACACTAAACTTGTACCAAGTTCTTGAAAATGCAAATGTCCGTAGCAATTTGTTTAGCCCTCACATTGTAGTGGCCTTCCGGCCAATTGTGATGTTGAATTTTTTTTAATGCTATAATTTGTATTAGCCATAAAATTAGCTATGTTAAAATCCAAAGAATTCACACCCAAGTAAAACTCAATGGTTGGGATCAACTAGGTCCAGGAAGTTCAATGTGCGTGAGACTTACACAGTCTATTACAACGAGGAAGTTGTTGAAAACATCACGTTGTAGAATGCCTGATTTTAACCAAACTTGCATTTCCGCAAGGCAAAATAAACAAACTGAATGCAAGCTTTTACAATAGAGTAAGGACAAATTTTAACAAGGAAGCATTTCTAAACAAAACATAATACAAAATTAGAATGTTTTTTGATAGCTTGGATTAGGCTCAGGGAAATTACTGAAGGCTATCTTCTTAATGGCTTGTACACCTTTCAATGTCCAAGTCAGACTTGCCAACAGCCCAACACAACTGTGATTTTATTTCAATTTTAAAGCATTAAATCTCCTCATCACACCAGTACCCAATTTCATGGAGCTGCTTAGGCAAACAAACAAGTACAAAAAATAAAGTTAACCGGAATAAGGTTTACAGACCAAAATACCACGTCTGGTCACATGTACACATTTGTGACTGGTGCTCAATATGGCTAAGCAGGGATTTTTAAAGCAGGGATTTTTAAAGCAGTATTTTGTGTTTAAGCAGCTCATGGGTCCAGATTGTTTGGATGATAAGATTGGAATGGCTTACCCAGTGATAAGCAGTAGTTATTTTTGGCATACCAGCCATACCAAGTCTTTCAGAGTTCTTCACTTCGGGTAGTTGAAAGGAATTTTTGGACTGGAAGGTTTAAATCTTTCGTCTTTTGTCTTACAGGTGATTGGAAATTTAAGGGACCAAAATGAAAACCTCATGGACACCTGCAAGGTTTGTAGAAACCAATGATAAGTAGGGTAGGGTGATATGATTGCTAGGGACAATGATCATAAGAAATACCTCATAGAAAAATACTAGACTGGCCAAAGGTCTAGAAGTATTTCAAGACCTGGGGCGGATTGCAATAAAACGGTCTTAGTCAACAGTCTAAGACCAGTCAGTTATAGCCGGCTATCTGCCTTAGACGGTCTTAGCTTGGTCAGTAATTAAGTCTGTTGCAATAAGCAGGTCTTAGATAAGTCGGTGAAAGTAATGAAATACGAACAAATGTCCCATAATACTTAGCACTTTGCAGGCACTGGTGGTACGGCATTGTTCTTATTGCTTTGGTTTAAATCACCGGATATCAAATCTGTGAGTTGTATCATTTTTACTTTTGGGAACATACATTTACGATACAATCACCTTGATCATCATCATAATGCCTCCCTGGGTGTAATCTATTTCTAAAATAAAATCTAATCCTAGAGCTCTTTGTATCAAATCATCTACAACCAACAAATGCAGCGCCATCTCTAAAAACCAAAACAAAGACCGATTGTAGCCAGCTCAGAACAGGCTTAAGATTTAAGACTGGCTATAATTATAGACCGCGCTATTGCAATCAGTCTATAATTAAAGACTTTCTAAACGCGTCTCAAGTTAGCCGGCTATATGCATAGACTGGTTTAAGACCGCTTGGTGCAATCCGCCCCTGGTGTCTAAGGCCCATTTTGAAAGCCTTGTACCCAAACGCACACTGAAAAAGCTGAGCTGGAGTCCAAACCGAAGCCTCCGGTTGGAAAAAGGTCAAAGTCATGTTAATATTTCCAAATGTGATCCCCACACACCACTATCACCAGACGCATACTTTTCATGTGGCTTTTTCACACTTTTTTGCCCCGTGCTTTTTACAGAACCTCGAAGAAGAAAAGGAGAAAATACGACAGACTAGTCTACAACATGTTGAAGAAATCAACCGCCTCCAGTGTGAAATCGACCGCCTACTGTCCGTGGCCGACCAAGACATTTACGACACCATAGCCCCATCAGAGCGCCCGCTACCCAGCCTCCCACAGGGCTCGAGCATCTACACCACTCCAGACACGCTGATGATACAGAGGGCGTGCCTGTCCCGCACTGACATCGAAGGTGTGGCTGATGTTTTACGGTCCCTGAACCTCAGCCGCTACATCGAAAAGTTCAAGGAGGAAAGTGTCGACGGTCCATTGCTGGTGACTTTGGAAGATGGAGAACTGAAGGATGACTTGGGGATGACAGGGCTTCATGCTCGCAAGTTGTTATTAGAAATAAAGAAACGAATCAAATAAGAAGAGAGACGGCTACTGTTATGGTTTTCCCCAACAAATTTCAAAGTAAACTTTTTGCAAATTACAGATGTTTTTAACCACTGTTGTATTTAAGGGAATCACATGATTCGAGTCATGTCAGGAAATGAGACTTGACTCAATGGTTTACATTATGGGAACATTTTATCCATATATCAGTACCCAAGCCATTATTCAATACAACATGTATGTAGAAAACTTTGTTAGCATGCGATACATTTACTAACAGAAAACATGGGCTTTCTCAAACATCGACTTAATATCTCCAACATTGACTTAGGTATATCTCGAACAGTGACTTAAAGCCATTGGACCCTTTCGGTACATAAACAAAATAAAAGTTCACAAATTTACAAATAACTTGCAGGGTTTACAGAAGGTAGTGATGGAAGACTTTTCTTGAAATATTATTCCATGAAATGCTTTACTTTTTGAGAAAACAGTAAAACAATATCAATTCTCGATATCGAGAATTACGGATATATTTTAAACACATATCACTTAGGACACAGCGAAATGTGCGGATACACGGGTGGGTTTTCCCGTTATTTTCTCCCGACTCCGATGACCGATTGAGCCTAAATTTTCACAGGTTTGTTATTTTATATAGAAGTTGTGATTTACGAAGTGTGGGCCTTGGACAATACCGTTTCCAAAAAAGGTCCAATGGCTTTAACTATCTCAAACAGTGTTTCACTATCTCAAATGGTGTCTTACTATTTCAAAAAGTGACTTAGTATCTCAACAGTGACTTGTACTATTGTCTTTGTGAGTCCATGACATGGCCAAAGACTACAGGTTTTTCTGTTTTTATAATTGAACATAACTTGGTGAATTAGAGTTGTACATTTCATTGGAGACATTAAAGTTAAGTGTTTGATATTTTTGCTGTACATATTAATGGCAACTTGCTATAAAGCAATGTACAATCCAGGACTTCCTAAAAAATTGTATCCTGTTTTGATTTAATTTTTTTTTTACATAGTTACTCAGAAGAGATTAATATTCAGCAATGACTTTTGGAAGTGGGGGGGGGTATACAGAAAATAAATTAGTGTAAGATGACAGTGTTTTAGCAGTGTGACATACATGTTTTTAAACATGTCAGTAACTGTTGGGCAAGACTGTTTTTAGTCAAGGTAAACCGCAGATATTCATCTTTACGAATAAACACAGGTTTCCTGTCGGACCATAATGTAAAACAATTTAGCAGGGGAAAAGCCAACAATGAAGTCTTGCAGATAAGGTAAATAGAAAGTAACTCTGTATCTATTAATGTACATTGTTTTATTATTTGGGTCAAACCTCTAGTGTTTTATTCAGATTTGCTGCTACATACAATGGTGTAAAGTGAAAGTGACATTTTTAGGGTTGCATGTTTGTTTATCTACACTACCTTCGATTTCACGAAACGCTAGGATTAATCCCAACTCAAGTTAGGACAAGTTACTCGTCCTAACTAACGATGGTTCAATGCGTCCTAACATCTACTGATATGGAACTTAACTTGTCCTAAGTCCTAAGATTAATCCTAAGTTAGAATTCGATGGCAGAACACTTGTGTAAACTTTTTCAGATAAGTATGTTTGGAACATAGCCTCAAGACAATTACATTGCGTTAATTTAAATTGGTGATAATATTATGCATTTCAACAACAGACTGCATTTAGTTAAGGCTGAACACAAACTTTATTACAGCAAAAACCATTAAATAATGAATTATGTTTTGTTTATGTACACAGAATTCTGTTCATTACAAGAACAGTGGGTTTGGTTGTCAGTTTAACAATAGTTATTGAGGTTCCAGCACAGAGAATGTTTTCCAGAAATAAAAGCTAAAGCAATAACAAGACTTGGGAGACTTTAAACTACCCGGAATATAAATAAAATTAAAATAAACAAAAACAGAAACTCAATGTGAAACTGAAGTTTATTATCTGTATTAGCTTTAGTCACAAACCGAGTCTTAGAACAGTACAGTTCATTCAAAAATAAAATTATGGACAATTGTTAACTAACAGTAAACACCAGGTGTTTAAAAAGAAGCTTCTAATCTCTTCTGGCAAACTACTGAATTTTATCATAATAGCATTAAGAAGCATGGAAATAGTCTGTTGGTGTGTATTGCTATCAACCAGGAAGTTGAAACGAGAAAAGGAAATTTAAGAAAATTAGCAGCCTAAGTAAATAAAGAGGGTACAAATATATTGTATTCCACAATTGAGTTCCCTATCGGTGGTGAACTTTTGAACATGTTGAGGACAAAATAACTATGACCTTTGAAATAACAGCTTGTGAAGATCGCTAAATTGGTTTGTTGTTGTTGCCACAGGCAGAAACTAGGCATATCTTTCGCATATGAAGCATGTTCTTTAGGCAAGGATACATGTCTATCAAAAGGGTAACGGAATTGCCACAGTGTGTTTCCAGACTACACCATGTTGTTTCACTTACAGTGTGCCATCACATTTCCGCGCATTACAATTGCATGGTCAGTCAACCAAAAACCTGTATGTGTACCCAAACAAAAGGTGACGGATTCATGCTGCGTTTAATTCATATTTTTGTCAGAACGAAAACATGCAGGCCTTACAAGAACGGTTTTGTTTTCAAACAATGTGATTTTACTGAGCTATAGTCCTACTAGCTTAAAACTGGTAAACAACATTGACTTTCATAATCCAAAATATCAATTTTGTGTTTAACCACACACTGATGTGCATTAAGCACTATATGGTAACCCCCCCCCCCCTCCCCACTTGAGTCCAGTAAAAGTAAAAAAAAAAAAAAAAATACATACTCAGTAAGCCCATGAAGTACTGTGGGGAAACCAGTAAACACAGACTATAATTGACACGACATTTGACTCGTTGCATATTTTCAGTAAGCAAGGTTTGTAAGTGATTAAGCACATTTACAAATCCTTGAGCAGGGTATCTTTGAAACTTCAAACGTTTTCAGAGCCAACACTCCTCCCAATAGACCAGGCAAGTCTCGCGCATATCCGACCGAGAAAGCACATCAAACAAGAAACTTTATTCTTTCTGAAAGCTTTGCTTTAAATAATATTTGATGACAAAATCTGAACGACAATAATACTCATTACAACTTGTATAAATTCATTATATAATTTGAATTTTAGCTTTTATAACAAATACACAAACAATTTGTTAAAAATAGTGTACGTAAAGCTCCGCCCAAAATCTACGCCCAAATGTGAAATTACTAAAAGCTGGTTAAATACGCGGACACGCGACGGTCGCGAGGGCGTCAAATTAACAATTTGATTTGGTTCTTACAGACTAGTGTTAGTACATGTAGTGTCAGTTACGGTCGTACCCTCTTCGGGTACCTGTCCATGTTGAAGTACAATTTCTTTGATTTGTTCGTATCTGAAGATCTTATGAGATTACCGAGGTATTTTGCTTGTTGTTTTTTATTGTATACATAGGTGAAGTCAAGTGAATAAAAAACTATTACTATCACTAGTAATAGTTGAAGCACACATTTATTGTGTCTAAAACTTGCTAAGGAGGTGAAGCATTCACTCTTACTCTGTACCAATACATTTTTTTTCTGAAGAAAATAAACACATAAACAGTTCTTTTGATTTTTTGTGGGAGACATTCAAAAATATGCCAATTCCATTTTTTTTTTTTTTTTTTTTTTTTTTACCATTGACAAATCCACATTTACTTAAAGTAAATATGGGTCAATAATCTGCAACAGGTGGAGTTTGCAGTGATTTATTTCAACAATAGCTGGCGAGGTACATCACAAAATTTACAATAATTTGCATAATGAATTTGTTTAAAACACCCCTAAATTTCTACGATTATGTAAAGTATTTGGTAGACAACAGTCAAACAAAAACTGCCTGGTCCGATTTATTGATATTTCACTTAGTAAAATGTTTGAGATGACAATATTTATATAATAGGCCTACATCAGGGTTGTTATTTATTCAAAAGAAGTTCTGAATTTCACTTTGTCCTCCCCCCCCTAAAATAAATACTTGTTATCGGCAAATACTGATGCAAATGAGAGTTAGGAGGCCCAGAAAAGGGCAGCATACTAACTGGATAACTAATTCTTTCTCAGAAATAATTTGTGGGCCCCACAACAATGGTCTTTTCAAGACCACACCTTTGTAATGTTGAAGCCTGCGCCAAACCGCAGCCATTATTGAAATGGGCCACAATGGAAAATCACTAAGCATGTCTACCGCCATTACCTAGCGCCCTCAATAGTACCCCAACTGCAAGAGAAGCAGTGATTTGCCACAAACTTTCAAAGTTGATTGTGTTTTATGCATCTTCAAAATCAGAAGAGTTTGGTAGCAACTTTTCTGCCATAAACAGTTCCCTACCCTACCATGAAGAATTCAAATTACACGCATTATACAGCGGGTGGTTGGAAATAAATTGCACAAATCTCTGAATATACGAGTCGCTGGTCTAAAATTTAACCCATTTTATTGGATTTTATTGGACCTAGAATGTATGTCTAACCCATCAACTACAGTTACAATGTATACTCAGTTTGCGAAAACACCATGTGTATATAATCTACTTTGCTGTGTAGATTTGTTTCTTCAGAACTTATCTCATCTTGCTACTTGTTCTACATGGCAAGACAGTTCTCAAAGCACATATCAAACCAGCAAAATAGATATATCCGCATGGTGTTAGCGCAAACTGAACATACATTGATACCTCACCTTGCAGTGCCTTAAGCACATAACTCTAGTTTCCCAATTAATTTAAAGGCAGGGTATACTTTTGGTAATTACTCCACAAGTTAATTACCATAAATACTTCTTCGGTAAGGAGCACTGAAGAGCTGTTCATGATATAATAAACACTAACAGAAATGACTCCCTTTGAAGCAGTGTAGTTTTAGAGAAAGAGGTAATTTCCTCCCTAAAAATTTGAGCCTGTGGTTGCTCCAGGCATGAAGCCTTTCTCTAGCATCAGACAAACCATCAGACATATGGTGTTTTTTTTCTTTTCTTTTATCTTGCAACTTTGACCAATTGAGCACAAATTTTACAGTTTATTTTTTTATTTTTGGCATTAGTTAGGATGCACCAAGTGAGGATACTCGTTACCAAAAATTACCAAAAGTGTGCCCTTCCTTTAAAGATAAAAATATATAAAAACTCTTCGTTGGAGACAAAGCTGTTCCCATTTTGTTTTGATACATGCTCAAAAAATCTTAGCATTCCGGCATCTTTCACATTCACATCATGCAGACCTGTCAATCATTAATATCTTGTGCTCTGATTGGTGCATTTCGCATGACCTTTGACATGCTTAAGGCACCCCCTTCCCAGTCCATGAACTCAAATGCAACAAAGTGTAGTTTCAGGACCATTCTCTTCTGATGGAACTTTTCAGCGTTTGCGTCTAATTAAATGGTCTTATATAAAAATTGTATGACCCATGCCCTGTAAAGTTTATATAGGGCTAGATAGCTCAGTTGGTAGAGCGCCGGCACGTTAATCCGGAGGTCGTTGGTTCGAATCCCACTCTAGTCAATTCTTTGTTCAACCAAAAATCATTTTCAAATTTGTTTTCTTCTAATACCCTGAAACCTGTCTGTTTGTCAAAAAAAAAAAAAACCTGATTGTGCGTTAAATTGGCTATAATAAAACAATTGATTTCAATAGGTACAAAATCACAGTCAGAAGAGTTTATTCACAATTTTTCCATTGTTTCATGTACACACAAACTCAACTGTGTGTACTTTCACTTCGCAAATATTTCGGACTCCATCAAATGGTCAAATTGCTTTGGTCTTACCACCAACGTTGACAACTTCAGTTATAAATTTGGCGTGGCCCACTGCAGGAATTTCATTGCCATCTCGTAACCGAGGAAGCATGCCTGTGAAGAATGTCAATAATTAGAAGAAAAATTAATAACATATTTTTATTTTACTGACATACTGCATTTAACTTAAAGATTCAGCAAGTTATAGAATGAACAAGAAAAACCATAGACCGTTTATTAACTAAAATTCAATATCATTAATTTTATAAATGGTTTTGTATGATAAATAGACTATGCCTGCCTGAAATATATCATGTGGTAATAACCCTCCTACTATCTGACTGATCAATATCATCCACTTTTTGAATAATAGATAACCTATAAAATCTGCAATATCATTTCATATGGTGAATGCATCTAATAATAGTAATTAAACAATGATAAGATTTGAGTAGCAATTGTATGTCAACTTAATAACACTAAAGGCACTCTACAAATAACCACATTGGAAACAACCAAATGCAGAGCAAGATTAAAATATAAGTTCATAAATATAGTTCATAGCATCTTTGTAACAAGAATGTTTTTCATGGTACTCAACCAAGATGAAGAAAATACATAAAAATGGAGAAAGATACACAGTCAACCCTCCTACTGTATGATCATGTAATATCATCCAATGTGGTTTTGAATGATAGATAACCAATTTGCAATATCATATTATGTGGTGAATGAATAAGGATAATAATAATCAAATTTGAAAAGTGGCGGAAACCATCAACTTAATACCACTTAGAGCACTCTGCAAATACAATCCACATTTGAATCAAATGCAAAGCAAGATAACAATCCATATCATAATTATGTGGTCATGGTAAAGTTAATAGCATCCTTGAACAAGAATTAAAAAAAAAATTAAGTTCTTTTTGAAAATTTAAAAAGATGGAGAATTATGAAAAGGTGGAGAAATAGATAAAGATGAAAAAATGTATTAAGATGAAAAAATATACAAAAATGAAGAAATATACAAAGATGGAGAAATATACCAAAATGAAGAAACAATATACCAAGATGGAGAAATAATAAATATACACAATTCATAATCAACCTTCCTACTGGCTGACCATCCAATATCATTTACTGTGGTTTGGAATGTAATACACAGCAATATGACAATATAAAAACCAATGCAGTAAATATCAATACAGATCAATTTGTAATGATAGCATCACATTCAAACATTATATCACACAAAATTGCCCAAGGATAGGCAGCACTGGTAAATAAATGCAATGGCAATCTTGAAAATAATATCACAAACATAAGACATTTATAAATGCTTTACACCAAATAAAGCACCTAACAAATGTGTGGCTGAACAAGTCAGACCACAAAACAAATAAAAAGGAGAGAAACAGTTCAAGCAAAGATGGTTAATAATGATTCATGAAACAATGCATTCCATTTTATAAAACATGTTGAAATAGACACAAGGTGAGGAGGCAGAAATGACTGCCGGACCAATCCAAGAACACCAGGACGATCTTGGTCCAATTTCATGGCTCGGCTCACCACAGAACTCTGCGCTTAGCAAGCGCAGAATTCTGCGGTAAGCAGAGTCATAAAGTTGGACCCTTATCAATAAACATCCTGGGTTCCTTGTAATTTGCAATACACAATCAATAGAAACACATTGTTGTTTATTTATGGGAGAGCGGGTAAATTAATACCCGCCCCTCTCTCCCCCGATAGGCAATGCAATTCCTGAAATATTTTAGCAGAACTACAAAGTCAAAGATTATGTTGAAAATATGTCAATTTTCATGGTTTCTCACTTCACAATGAATGGTTACTTTGTTGATTTGATCATTTATATACCATGGATACTCTTGTTACATTGAGCACATGGTACTAACGTTAAATGAAGATTATAATATGTGGTACTCATGTTACCTATATTTCATGGTACATTATTTCACATTAAATTGATCCCGTAATCCATGGTACTCATGTAACACGGTCAACCTGTTTCACAGTAACTCAAAATAATGACCATAAAATATATGGTTACCCACACTACATCGAGCACAGGTAATATAATTCACACTTTCTGAATGGCCTTTTCAAATAGCATTAGTATTTGTTTCAACAATACAATTTGAAAATATTATAACCCAAATTGCTCCCTGAATTTAACGTGCGTAGCAAGAGTCACAATTTTGTCAACATACCGCATTTGCTGGGAAAGCTCTGAGCATGACTGGCGTGATTCCCTTAAACAGAGCGAAGAATCCTTCGCTCTTTATTAGTCTCGGGAAGACGTCACGGACACCACGAGGGTAGGTTCCCTCAGGGGCTGCATTGACAAGAGGAAAATAAAACAATGATGATGGATTAAAGTGACCATGTGAGTTTCAAGGTTCATTTCAATTGCAATCTGTTTGGAAAGGGCTGAGGGAAAGAAGCAGTATAAAAAGTATAAAAGAAAGAAAGAAATACCCAAAACAATTGGTGTTCTGCTGAGGTCTGAACACCTAACAATTGATAACATTTCTAATGCACCATCTTCATCTAAAAATGTTCTAGGCGCAAAATACAATAAAAATCCATTAAAAACTACATTGAAATACAAACAATAAAAGTTACAACGAAATACATACAATACAGCCTAAAAATACATACATGTACCATCTACTTTGTGACATAGAATGACACAATTTTTGTAAAAGCAGACACCCTCACCCCTATATCAGGGGGAAAACATTGTAATAAACACAGTATTTAATGAAAAGAGATTAAAATCTGGCAATGCACACTAATCCACATAGGAAACACCATACAAAAAAAGGAGGAAATATGAAACAACTGTTTGATTCTGCCACTATACCTGTCTGTAATCGGGACTTGAGTGTGTCTGGTGCAATGCCTACACACCAGTTCAGAACACCAGCCATTCCACCGGCAAACAGTACGCGAAGAACACTCAATTCTCCTGGTCTGCAATACAAACAAAACATCAAACTAGTGAGTGGTGTTCAAAGCTTTGAATGGTGTGGGAAAAAAATATGAAGTAGGTATAACAAGTAAACTTGCTGATCAACCATGTGATCAACCATTCTCAGCTGCTAGTAAGGATGATTAGCCACATAAATTATTCTTACTCATGTGGCCCTAGCCGGGAATTGAACCAGGGCCACAGTGATGAGAAGTGAGAGCTTAATGCACTAGCCACCCATGCCACCCCTGATGAAGCAATGTTTCATCTGGTATCAGGCAGTGTAGATAAGAGCACTAGACTCAATCTCAGGTGTATCTGATTAGCAGAGTGTGGGTTCTAGTCCTGCCGTCGATTTCACAAAACTCTTCCTAACTTAAGACTAATCTTAGGACGTTGGGCGAGTCCCAACCATGCACCGTAGCATGCAGACCTTAAGATTAATCCTAAGTTAGGACGAGTTACTAGTCCTATCTCGAGATAAGACGAGTCCTAACTCTTTGTGAAATCGACCCCAGTGCACTTATAAAAAAGAGAAGGGGTTCACGTTCCTGGTTTGATCAGCAGCATATTGCGCCACAGCACCCTGTAAACAATTACATGGTGCTAGGTAAGAGAAAAGGGTTTTACACTTCAAAAACGTAGCTCCACAATACCTAGCAAGAATATACTGAAGTGCCTTGAGCATCGAGGGACGGATAAGAGCACTATATTATTATTTATTATTATTTACATATTGACAAGTAAACAGACAACTTAAAATTAATGAACCAATAACAAAGCAGTTTAAAAATAATCAGAAATGTAATTTTACAAAGATGAAACACTTGCATATTTTAAAAGCAAGACGGAGCAACATAAAAAAACAAGCAAGCAAATAGGACGTACTTTTGGTCAGCCGGTGTGATCGCTATTTTAAGCCATTCATATACCATGAAATACATGCCACTAGCGGGAACGTCTGCAACAAGAAGGAATAATACAAAATAATAAAAGCAGGAAGAAACAGAGAGCTTGAAGGAGGGATGTTGTCTGAAAGCAGTTTCAAAAATAAGCAGGAAATTCCAAACTGTACAAGTGACATGGTGTTTTGCTTGGTAACGTTTTTCTGGTACTCACCAATGTTTCTGTTTTGCCAAAAATAAGTGGACAGCCTGTTCAAACTGTACATAGGACATGGGCCGATATTGTGAAATAAAACATAATTTGCTTAGCAGTGATATACATTGAACATTGTAGGATTCAAAACTTAACATGGTTGAAATACAATTTTGTTAGTTAGGTTTGGGAAAAACCATATACAGAAGTGGGTTGTGAAACTTTGCATGGTGGAGATACAATCTAGTATGGTTTGCAGTAACACCATGCACATGAGTAGGATTTGAAACGTTGCATGGTGGAGATACAATCTAGTAAGGTTTGCAGTAACACCATGTACATGAGTAGGATTTGAAACGTTGCATGGTGGAGATACAATCTAGTATGGTTTGCAGTAACACCATGCACATGAGTAGGATTTGAAACTTTGCATAGTGGGGATACAATCTAGTTTGGTTTGCAGTAACACTATTTACATGAGTAGGATTTGAAACTTTACATAGTGAAAATTAAATCTACTAAGGTTTGCAGTAACACCATGCACATGAGTAGGATTCGAAACTTTACATAGTAAAAACTAATTCTACTAAGGTTTGCAGTAACACCATGCACATGAGGAGGATTTGAAACGTTGCATGGTGGAGATACAATCTAGTATGGTTTGCAGTAACACCATGCACATGAGTAGGATTTGAAACTTTGCATAGTGGGGATACAATCTAGTTTGGTTTGCAGTAACACTATTTACATGAGTAGGATTTGAAACTTTACATAGTGAAAATTAAATCTACTAAGGTTTGCAGTAACACCATGCACATGAGTCAGAGTAGGATTCGAAACTTTACATAGTAAAAACTAATTCTACTAAGGTTTGCAGTAACACCATGCACATGAGGAGGATTTGAAACGTTGCATGGTTTACACCAGCCTTGGCACTTGGTGTTTGTTCGTCCTTGCAAAATGTTAATTTTGTTAATGTAACAACCCTTTGATCAATACAGTAATGATATTGCATATAATGGCATTATAGCACTGAGCCGGCAACATGCAAAACACTGCTACATGCAGCCAATTGCAACAGAGTACGGGATATTACATGATTGCGAATTGCAACAAAATACAGCAACGTTTACCGCTTGAAGTTTCTGTTTGGCTGGGATAGGGTTAAATACTCACCTCTTAGAAGTGTTGCACCAGTTCCTTTATAGAGCCCCTTAAAGAGTCCTGATTCTCGATAAATTTGCTTAGCACAGTCAGCTGGTCCAGCATACTTGGGTTTACCGCTAGACGCTGCTTGAATCTAAAAAACAATAATAAAGTACAAAACTGATTATACAACACCCTATGAACACTCAAACCACATATTTTGCCCTATGACAAAGTTAGCAGGGTTTGCCTACAAAGCTAACCCAAGGTCTTTTTCAAGGCTATTTAACCACTTGATGTCTTTTGCAGCCAAAGCTTTTCAAACTGGATAATGGTGGACATTTACGAACGCCTGGAACAAATTTGAAACATCCTCATTAATCAATTGATCACTGATGTATAATGACACTCCCTTGTGTAGCTTAAACACGAAAGCACCTACTGTGCTGCACTTTGTTTCTAGCACTAAGAGGAATACAGGCTCCTGGAAACCATGCTTGAAACCTCTCTTTATTAATGTCTTCCTGTATGGGTACCAATCAGAAGCCGTTCAACCTGTAAATGCCGTATAGACCGTATTGAATATGATGTCACGCTGCTCAAATATCTGACCTACAAGATGGCGTCTGTGCGTGCGTGTGTGTGCCGTAGAAATCAAACCGGGAATGGTGCATGCTGCGTGCTTCGATGATGTGCGCGTTTGGACGAGCATACAGTTTGCCCTACAAGATGGCGACTTTTCATAGCAAAAAAGGGTTATTCAATACGGTCTATAGCCAGGAATCACATCTTGTAAGCAGCAGCAGAGAGATCACAAGAATTAATTAAAATAGAACAGACATTTGTGCCATTCATTACAATACATGTCATGTAAAGGTAATATTTGGAGAAACTTTTTCGCACCGACTCGATGAGATATAAGTTTTTTATTTATATCTTACCTGTAGGAGGCATTTGATTCGTTCACCTGGGGCCATAATGACAGTTGTGAAGACACCGGCAAGCATTCCTGCTTTGAAGAGTTGTTGCAAACTAGAAACGGAAAGGAAGAAAATTAATACAAATTACACTCAAAAATGGTTTTTAAAAGAGCAGTCATTTAAGTTATCTTGATCCAAGACATTTCTTTTGTATACTATTGTTGGAGCACCAAGGCTGAACTGCCTAGTGCACTAGATTGAAGCTCTAGTGTTTCTGATCAGCAGAGTGTGGGTTCGAGTACCGGTCTTTACATTTATGTCATTAAGCAGGGCTGCGTCCTTTGGAATCAGGGGAACCAAGGCCAAAATGAAGGCAATGTCCTCCTTGATACAACACAAGTCCATGAGTGTCTGTTTCAGTCCTAAAACTTACTTGTAATTTCCATTTTCAGCTGGCGTTTGAAGTTTTTTACCGATACTGAAACCTAAGAAGCAAGTTGCATACATTGGAGTGACTCCTAATATGGGTGCAAACATTCCCTTGTACAGACCAAAGAACCCCTATGGAGATAAAGAATAAAACAAGACATGTTGAAGTCAAAACATCACAGTCACTGCTCTTTCTGAATGTCAATTGTGGAAAGTAAAGAACAAATACAAAAAAAACAACACCCAAAACTAGATATTTCTTGAGAAACTCAATGATGTTCATCTCTACTCAATACAGCAAATGTTTTGTTATGTAAAATTCACTCTACAGAGAATTTTCTTTATATTTTCAGGGCATTTCCCTTTAATCATTACCTCTTTTGACACTGTTTTCTTCGCACAGTCCCATGTTCCCCTGTAAAGGGGCGTGGCCCCTGTGGCAACTGAAGGTTGAGTCTGCAACCGGACCTGTTCAACAACAGAAGTTAAAAATTAAAAAATATTCAAAATGTACATATAATTGTCAGTAACAGTATTAAAGACTGTGGACACTATTGGTAATTACTCAAAACAATTATTAGCATAAAACCCTACTTGGTAACGACTAATGGGGAGCTGTTGATAGTATAAAACATTGAGAGAAACGGCTCCCCCTGAAGTAACATAGTTTTCGAGAAAGAAGTAAGTTTACACAAATTTTATTTCGAAACCTCAGATTTAGAATATGAGGTCTTGAAATCAAGCATCTGAAAGCACATACTTTGTGTGACAAGGGTATTTTTTTGTTCATTATTATCTCGCAACTTCGACAATCGATTGAGCTCAAATTTTCACAGGTTTGTCATTTTATGCATATGTTGAGTTACACCAAGTGAGAAGACTTGTCTTTGACAATTACCAACAGTGTCCAGTGTCTTTATTAAGACAACTTTTGGCTTTAATGTAAATGTACATGTAATGTAAAAGGAAAGTTCAAGTGCACATTTCATCACATGAACTGAATTCTTGCACATTCATTCCCATTCCAAAGGAACTAAAATGGAAGTTGTCATGAGCAGCGTTGTCAAAACAACCATAGACCCAAATGTTTTTTTGTTTTTTTGAAAGATGTGTTAGTATTTCCCAATGATATTCTTCCTACTTTAGTCTGACTTCCAATTTTGTTTGCCCTTGAAAAACGTGAAAAGATTGTGAGTAAATTGCCTGAAATGTCTATTAAAGCATAAACCATTAATTTGATTTTTACACTGTCTGCTAATTATTACTAGATGAAGTATTTAAAGCTCAAAGTGGGCGGTGCCTCTATTTCCATAATCTGAATCAGTCAAACCTCTGTGACTGTGAGTCTGTGTCTGGACAGATGCAAGGATTTAATTTGCCTTAAATTAAGGCAGATAAAGTGTAGTGCTGGGCGAATAGTGAAATTTTGTTATTCGGATACCGCTGGCCAACTATCCGAAATTAACCGGATATTCGAATAGTTTTTTCACCGCTAGAGGGCGCTTTAAAAAAAAACAAAAAAAAAAAAACTTTTGTAATCTTTGAACAAATTACGTCAGAAATGTCATTGTTTTAACTCTTCACGGAGGTGAGCATAGTTTAATACTTAATTTATGCTGTTTTATGCTGTCTTAATAGAAGTTTCATAAGGATTCAGACAAATCATTCATATCAGTTGTCGCCCGACGTCCGCGGATATTCGGATATTAAAGAATATCCGGTTACTCGGTTGTAATTACAGAACTATCCGGTTTATAAATAGCTATTCGCGCCCTATGCGGATATCCGGTTAAGAAAAAAAAGGCATTCGCGGTTACGGATAGGAAAACCTATTCGCCATTAACCGGATATTCAAATAATTCGCCCAGGCCTAATAAAGTGGTGGTCGGATGGCAAGCAGAATTTTAGCCCCAAGTCCGATCTTGAAAAATTGTGCATTTCCTGCCACCACTTTTACATTCATTAAAGGAACGTTACAGAATTGGTAAGAAACAAAAATCGTGAAGATCACAGATTTACACAAAATTTACAGTCTAATGATGATGATGATAGTAGAAAACATCCCTTGAAATATTTCTGTCTGAAGTTTCATAGTTGATGAGAAAAAAATGATCTAATTTCGCGCTTTGAGTTTATCGCTCAGTGAGAGTTTTATTCATTTTTGTTTTGGCAACGATGCAATGCAAAATTTGTATTTTATTGTAAACTGTTTTTCACTATTCTCTCGTGACCCAGATGGCCAATCGATCTCAAACTTCTACAGGTTTGTCAGTTTATGTATAAGGTGGATTACCTTGATTACATAAAGTGGTTACACTGCCAGCAACTTCTTTTGCTAGCAAAACCGATTCTGTAATGTTCCTTTAAGAAATAGTATCTAATTTACTCATAATGAGATATTCCTGAAATGCGTGAAAAGGGGGTTGCATGATACGGAAAGATTTCCTGGAACTGCAGGATGAAGCAATAATGGCAGTAAATGATTTCCCTTGTACTAATTGTATGGCAGAGCAAAATGCTACGCAAAATGTATTACAACACTTGCTACTGAGTAAAAAATCATCATTATTCATTTGCTACTCAATACATAGCATCTACTAGTGTGAACAAAATCTATCTGTTCAGTTACTTCAGTCGTATATGCAAAATTGTCGGATGAAATTGTCCCCGAGTCTGACTGAATGGTTAAATATCAATCAAGAGGGTGAGTACTGAGTGTCTTTCTTAATCTTATTAATACAAAAAATACAATATTACAAGACAAGAACGAGAGTCAAGAAGAAGAGTCAAGATGAAAACTAGCCGGGATTCGAGAAGAAGTCAGCCCACACAGGACAGTACACTGACCGACTCAGTGACTGGAAAGACTCTCATTGCAGGGGATGGGGGGGGGGGGGGGGGCACACGAACCAGCAGAGCCTGGCCTTGGCTTGATAATGAAAAAGATAGTGTCCACCATCGGACGGACGGTGCGCTTGTGGGCACACTTTTGGTGGGCGAGCCACAGTAATCATGGTAATTGAGTAATTCGTATCATAGGCTATAGCCACAATTCGTATTGCTCACCTTGATTGTATCTAATGGGTGACCAGCCACGACCAGACAGACTCCTCCAAAGCCGCCTGCGATAAAATTCTTAGCTGGGCTGATTTCTTTCGACATTTTGTGATTGAGTTCCTAAAACTTTTCTTTTTGGTACAGAAAATCTACCGGCAAGTACTAGGTCTTTTATCCCACCTTCTATCCTTCGCAATGTTAACACGACTAAAAGAAATCTTGTGGTCACCAGACTAACTAAACGAAATCTACCAACTGGTGGCGCTTTACAATACTTTGTTTTCAGAGTTTCACTCAGTGACAGGTGTTTGTTAGACAGGGAAGTTTTCTGCTACACACTGCTCTACACTTTTATGATCAGGCCGATTTCTAGGTAGTGTAAGTCTTGAGAATGTAATATTTTGTGTGCAGTTTTTTGTAGTACAGTCCTCAATAGGTACGTGGGGTGATCGGTCACCGCAACAAGTTTGTTAACGTTCTTGTCGTACTTTGTAATTGAGTATTGACGTTGGTATGCAACAATCACCAATATAGGATTTGAGGCATTGCATGGTGAGGTATAAATACATACTTGGTTTGCGGTAACACCATGTGTGTATCTACAATCACAATTTTGTATTCGTACCTCCATGATTCGCACCATCCACCTGGCCCACCCCATGTCACTTGTCTGCTTTTCATATAATAAAAATAATATTATGATAGTTAGTTACTACTTGGTGGCTGGGGATGTCATGCTGTGGGGACCTGGTAACTTGCAATAGACTACTTTACTTACACATTACTAACACTAATACTAGAGACATGAGACTGAGAAATGAACAATGCAGATTTTTATCCAACTGTAGATTTCTATATTGAGCAGATAAATAAGTGTACTACTACTAGATATATATCATTCATAGATAGGAAGAAACTATAAACAAATATTCATAAATACCTAAGACAGTTTCGCTATTCCTATTGGTGGGGAGCGTGTCACGTGGGGGGTGTTTAAACCTTTGATAATGACTAGTAAAAAGTGTTGAAACATGGGTGTGACACGCGAGCTTGCGCCTGTGCTTATAAGACAGTTTCGTCATTCCTATTGGTCGAGAGCAACGGCGGGGACAGTTGTGCCACATTCCTCGATACGCGCACAGCAATCTGCTTATAAGGCCTTACCATTTCATAGCTGGAGGGGTGTTGTGTTGAAAGAAATCATTGAACAATTATAATTTTTGCATTTATTTTACTTTTTGACAAAAAGTGTTGATGTTTTTTTACCGAAAAGGTATTTATGAATGGGAATCAAAGTGTGTTGAATCGGTTTTCAACTAGTGGTTTAAACCCACCGAGGCCTGGTTCTTGATAATTTACCTCGACTTCTACTCGGTGCAATTATCAAGAACCAGGCCTCGGCTGGTTTAAACCACTAGTTGAAAACCTCTTCACCACACATTGATTCCCTTAGTAAACTTGAGGGTACAACCATGTGTTAATCTCTTTTGTGTGAGTGTTGGCTCCTGGTTGGTTTGGTCTTGACTTTTCAAACAGTATATTCTGCTCTTCTTCACTTCGGGCCTGTTCAGAATTTTGATACCAAACCGGCTCTTCTCAGTGCCAACACTCACACAAAAGAGATTTACACATGGTTGTACTCGCAAGTTTACTGTTTGTTTTGTTTCTTCCTATTTCTGCACACCATGCAAAGCTTCAAACAATACTTATAATATACTATATATAAATTGCCATGATGATGTCAAGGTACTCAAGTCCTGAAAAGTTTATAGACCTTTTAAATATAGCACACTATTCTCTAAATCAATACCCAGTTTAGGTTACTCAACTGTGGAATTTTATGTTTGATATTTCTTATTGGAATTTACCTTAAGTGCGGTAGTAACACAATAAGTATACCATTATAAAAAAGATTCATTCTTGTCTTGCTTCTAGGTTTTGTGTACAACGGTGTTGGCATATTGCCATGGTGACTCAGCGAAACAAAAGATGATACAGACTGGGAATGTCAAAGCCTGGAATAGGCTTCTCATATTTGCAGTCTTAGTCCTCTTCGCTATCAACACGTGGCTTGTCAAAACTCTGCTGAGTATTACCACGGGTTAGTCAGAAATCTCAGGGCAAACTTTACAAAATGTTAAGCAGGAGTAACCATGGCAATGGTTTAAAGAACTAATAGACTGCTTGCAACGCTTTGATGACAGACAATGAAAACGTGTACTGGCTGCGCATGACTTTCAGCCAATGCTAGGTCTTCACGCATGCCAATTTCCAGTGTTTGTCATTAACAATGGTGGCCAATGCAAGGGGCTTATAAACAGCGCCTCACATGAAGGGTCCTATGGTCCTACCATACAGTGTCCTCCCATGTTTGTGGAAAATTAATGGCGCAATAACGCAGATAACATTTGTGATTGTCAAAAAGCAACATCTGCGCTTTGTGTGACCCAACATGTACATGAAGTAATGCATTTGTGAAAGTTTAAGCTCAATCAGTCAGCCGAGTCAGTCACAAGAAAATTGTGGGAAAAACCTACTTTATCTTTTCAATGTTTTCAAACATTAGGTTTTGGACTCGCAAGATCATTTTACTCATTTCTCAAAAGCTATAGTGTTTCAGGCAAGAATAATTACTCAGTTAATTTATTTTGTAAATATTTTTAATTGTTTTTTTAGATGTAGAATTGCTTGGAGCTGGAACTGGCAGAGAACTTTTGAAGAACAATCATGCAAATAAACAGGTAAAAAACAGAAAACCAAGAAATATATTGAAACAAGCAATTTTTGAGTTTGTTTCAGAAAATATGTTGTATATTTGTATAAATGCTCTTATAAGACCCTTGGTTAACATATGTTGTCATAGGTTAACATATGTTGTCATAGGTTAACATATGTTGTCATAGTTGGTATGGCACTGCGCTAGAATTGCAAAGGTCATGGGTTCGAATCCCACCCGAGTAATATGCCTGTGATTTTTTTCACAGAACTCGGGTAAGTACTGAATAAACAGTGCTAACACAACTTCAGTGTATGTGTAAAAACCAAAATTAATATTGTCATACAGTTTTATATAATTTGTTAAGGTATCAGAAGCAGGGTCCAATAGCTACTTGGGTTTAGGAATTTGTTGGGATTTGGGGAATGTCAGGCTTGTGACTAACAAATTATTTTTGTTCAATGTTTTAGGCCCAAATCTTGCTCCAAAACGCCAAGCCCCAACTGTGTGCAAGCTCTATTTACATTGATAAGGATAAAGCCATTGTACTGGGGAACCGGGAACCAACTAAAGGTAAGGATCAACAGCAACGTTAGTGAATTTCAAATTTGTTGTGCTTTATAAGCAGCTCAATGGAATTGGGCCAAATTGACGAACTTCAAAGACCTACCAGTATTCAATATTACTCAATTTCACATTGTACTATATGTTTTTAAACTATAAAATTAAACTGGCTTTTTTTTCTTCAACATTATCAAGGAACAATGACTAGCAAATCAACTGATTTTTAAACTACTATTTTGAAGTATTTAATCCTACTGAGACAAGTTGAGGTCATCTCATTGGTTTACAGTATTTCATGTTTTTCAATTTCGCATTGTACTATAGGTTTTTAAACCCTATAATTAAACTGGCCTTTTTCTTTACATTTTCAAGTAACAATGACCATCAAAATCAACTGTTTTGTAAACGAGCATTTTGCAATAAACAGTCTCAATATTTGGACTGTGGGGAAAAGCCTAAGAAAAGGGTAAAATTGAACCATGAAGAAGGAACTACCGGTCTGTAATCAAAGTTTATAGCCAATATCATAATGTGAGATCTCGGGGTTGACAAGGTTGATTTGTTGTCTTTTTTGCAGACTTTCTAACGATAGCTATACCAACTGTCAAGCGTGACCAAAAGGACTACCTTCAACAAACTTTAGACTCGCTCATTGAAAACTCTACCCCAGAGGAGCGTTCCGTCATGACCGTGGTGATATTTGCTGCCAACTTTGATGACGAGCTCAACAAACTCCTGAAGATAGACTTGGAGTCATCTTACCGCAAATACTTCTCTAATGGATTCATGCAACTGATCGTCGCGCCGCGATCTTTTTATCCACCCTTGAATAATCTCAAACAGAATTTTGGTGATTCTGAGGATCGCGTTAAATGGAGGGCAAAACAAGTAGTTGACTATGCTTTTTTGTTCAGCTATTGCCATGATCTCTCGGAATATTACCTCCAGCTTGAGGACGATGTTGTCTCGTCACCAAACTTTGTCCAATCCATCCGAGGATTTCTTGAAACCAATAAACAAAAGCAGTGGAAAACGCTGGAGTTTTCAGAGCTTGGCTTTATTGGGAAGCTTGTGCGGTCCAGTGATCTGCTGCGTTTAGCCCAGTTTATGCTGTTTTTCTATGAGGAACAGCCCGTAGACTTCTTGCAAAAGTACTACAATCTTCTGAATGCCCAAGAGGGGATGTTCAGACATGCTCCGTCCATTTTCCAGCATGTCGGGGTGCAATCCTCCCTCAGAAATAAGGAGCAGGAGCTGGTTGATCGATTCTTTGAGGCAAACAGCGGCAAGAAGTACCAGAGTGACAACCCACCAGCTGTGTTGTACAGCAGCATGGAAGCCTTCAGCATGTATGTACCCCAACTAGCCTATAGCTCAAAGCCTGGCTACTTCTGGGGTAAGACACCCATCATGGGTGATACCCTACTCCTGGTCTTTGAGACACCAGTTCGTCTTTCCAGGGTTGTGATATTAAGTGGGTCAGACACCTACCCTGAGGATATCCTGCGAGCAGGGAAGGTTGAAGTAAGCCCAGTGGTACTGACAATAAGTCTGGACTCCACACCGAGGTGCACAGACTACCAATTCATTGGGGAGTTTAACGAAGGGAAATTCGATGAGAGGAATTTGGACCAAAAGATTGACTCCCCAGTCAAGTGTATTCAGGTAAAGGTGACCAAAAGTCAACAGTCTTGGCTACTGGTCAAGGAGATTGCTGTGTGGGTCCACAGATGAAACTTTGGTCCAAGTTAATCATATGTGAATCTAGACAATAATTTACTCATTGGATGAAGCACGATTAAAATAAATATACGTCACACTATGTAGTGCAATTTGTGAGATTTTATATTTTTCCATCTTTAACAACAGTACCTGCAGAAAAAGGGTTTATGAGTGGTGTGGGTAGAAGGCTTTGTGGGTGAGATCACAGATGGGCTTTTGTGGAATAGTATTCCATCCAGACACAAAACATACACACTTAAAGTGAATAGAAAATAAACTTCATTCATTCAAACTGCTCTTGGCTTTTAATCAAATTATATTTTCAAATTTGAACCATTTGGCAAATGAGTAATCAGATGTAATAATGGCCTTATATAGATTTTTTAAATAAAGTTCAGCAATCAAATATAAAACACTTTGTCTTTCAAATTGATATAATATATTATGTATACATGCAAACGTTATTCATATCAAAAATTGTTTAACTTAAACAGTTACATTTGTGCGTAAAATACGTTAATACTGTACTCTTTCCATTCTGGCACCTGTAAAATGAATGCTCACCAAGTAGCCTTGGCGTTGTTAAAAATACTTGTTTTATAATTTAAAAGGAAATACTATAATGTGTAACATATTGCATCTTTCACGGTAGCACTTATTTTATTACAAAGAGTGTTTAAAGGGTTTTCGGAACTTTTTGTTGGACATAAAACGCAATGTCCATAGATTTACACTAAACTTCAGAGTTTGAAGATAATGATGGTAGAAAGCTTCCTATAAAATATTACTTGCTGAGGTGTTGTAGTTTTTGAGAAATGAGTTTAAAAACAAGTCACAAAAAAAAATTCAGGCTAAAACTGAGACCATAATTATTTCCTCAACAATGTGTTTTGTGTTACAAAAAGTACCCAAGCCCTTTATAAGTTATGTGAAAGGATATCTTATACTGCAGTATTACAAGTTTTCTTTGAAGCCTTACTAAATTATAAAGATTGCTGATCAGGTGTGGTGCAATTATAGTTTTTTGTTTTCATAAAACAATTTTTTTTTACATTTAGACATATTCATCATTTTGATTGCCAAATAAAACCAATTTGTATTTACAATTAAAAGTACCAACTTTAAATATTATATATTGATTTTTCCTTTGAGAAAAGATTTGCCCCCTTTTGTCCAAACTTCACCTTGGTTAAGTAGTAAACAAATTCCATGAATGAAGTGGTTTAAAAGATAGGTGGGAAACTCGAATATGTTCCCTTCCTCTAGGGATATTGTCATCACTTGTACTACCTAGTTTTCATTATTGGCACAGACAGTGAGGAATTAGAATGTTTACTCCTAGTTCTTTGTAACCTTGGCGTTTTTCTACTGCCACTAGTATCTTTCATCATAGTGTTGTCCCTCTTCAAGGTCTTGCTCAAGGATTTCACCATCTTGTCTTTGGAAATGCTGATCTGATGGTGACTTTGTGTAAAAGCAGAAGAAATCCTGTAAGGTGGAGGGGTAGATGCCGTATCAAAGGGATTCATAGATATTTGAGATTGCGGAGCAGTTGCTACTTTTCTTGGAACATCTCTTGTTAACATGAGTGTTTTGGAGAGTTTAGGTGCAACCAAGCTAGCGGCAGTGACTTCCAGGCTTGGGAAGGCTTCCTGTTGGTACTCTGCAGCCATCTGACGATTTGCTTCCTCTACGCACCGGTAGCAAGTCCGCTGGCCCAACACCTCACAGTAGTGGAGGTGAGAGTCAGAGTCTTGGTGATTGCTTAGTGGTGGGGGTAAGACATGTCTGTATCTTTTGTTGGTTAGAGTCATCTTCCCATTCAGACCATTGTGAACCCAGCGGTACTCGTGACTGATGGTGTTTGCTGTTGGTCGACGGAGGATTGGTCGACCTCTCCTATGACTGGGGCTGCCACTAATATGAGGAACTACTGGGTACCCTGTGATGTTTCTCATATATCCCTGCTCCTCTCTTAATGTTATGTCGGTTGCCTCTCTTGTAAGAAGATCTTGATGCCCAGGTCTTGGTAATCTGGAGAAGAAAAACAAATTAATAAATAATTAAACTAATATCCTCCCAAGTATTTGTTAAAGGAAACCGTCTGAATTCCTATGTAATGGTTCTTGTCTATAATAACCTACATATTTTGACTCTGATAACATAGGTTTGCCTGGCGCCAGGCTAAAAGTAAATGACTTTAGGAACCAGGCATGATAATTGGTCCTTGAAAAAAAGTAGGAATAGTTGTACACTTATGTTGTATGCTTTGTTTCAGGCTATTTTATTACAACTTTTCTGGATTTTCCAAAGAAGGACAAAAATCGGAAATCGGGCTTCGGGCTTAGTGGAAAGCATATAATGCCTGGAAAAAAAATATCCTTCAAAATGAAAAAAAATATAAGTAAGATTTAGGCCATTTGAGAACCTGAGGCAACTTACCCAGTTGTGTTTTTCTTTTTGGCATATATGCTGTTTGTGTCCAGCCAGTTCTCCCTTCTCTGTTGATGGGAGTGAAACTCCCATGACTTTGGGGTCTTTATTGCGACGGGCTTCCGGGAGTAGTGGGACAGCTCTGGGAGGCTTCGGATTGATTCTTGACTTGACGAGATCATCTCAACTGAGCACAGGAGAAGAAATTAGTAAAAATTAGTTATAATAATAGTATAAACTACAGCAATTATGAGGCACACTTAACTGTTAATTTACAGTTAACTTATAGTCTCATTAAAGACAAAGAACATCAGCACTTGAATTCCATATTTAAGAAGGCATTGCCATTTTTCAAAGAGCACTTCCATTGGGCAACTTTTGAATGGGCACCTTGGCTAACATACCAGGGGCAGGCCGAGGCCATGCTTCTGTGTAATTCCTGGCCCCAAATATAGTAATTGAACAAATAAAAAATTAGCAAATTGTTAAAGTTCCTGTCTGAAAGCTACCTCATTTAAAGTTCACACTTCTACATAAAAATAGCTCATTTTAAAATCAGAAAACATTGCTTGAAAAATCAATTTAATATTCAACAATGCTTAACTGCTTTATGAAGTTTGGGAGCTGTTGATTATAGAATGCATTGAAGGAATGTGGGATACATGTATTCAACTCAATACAGGTTGAAGTAGTTTCCCAGTTAGTAACAAAATGTGCCAAAGTTTTGACTGTTTGCTGTCTATAATGTGATTAAATAACAAGAAGAAGCTAACTCTCGATTGGCATCATTATTAAACAGCCGTAAATATTTTCCACATTCAAGTTAATGTATTCCAAACGCGACTGAAGGAAATCAGTAGTTTATGAAAACAATCAAGAAAGGCTGACATTTAATGTAAATGGACGTTTCAGGTTGATGATATTTATGCACAACTTTTCAAAGGAAAAAGGCAATCGGAAGTCAGACTATTAAAGTGGGAAGAATATCACGCATGTACTGTTAAAGTGGAAAGACTTTAATTTAATGGACTGCAGTTTCGACCCAAGCGTAGTGGTAGAAACGTCGTCAGTATCATTTAGGTCACTCATGAAGGGTCACATTTTAGTTGGCAGGCAGCTTGCAACAGCTATCTCCCCCGTTTATTAAGTAACCATGGCGAATAAAATATTAAACCATATAATGGTAAATGATCGTAAACAGCTCGTTGGAATACTCACCGTTTGGCACTTCATTATACAGCATGCAGCAGAGTCACTTGGTCAGAGACTGCGGGTAAAATAAATAAGGATAAGGCAATCAGAACAGACACTTTGGCATTGCTTTAGCACTCATCTTCATTTTAGAAAGCAAGAGTGTGTATCCAAAATTAACACACACGATGACTTTATCTAACTGTTTTCACTCTAAGCCTTCCAATACCCACTACAGCAGTGGCTAGTTTATCCACACAGAGATACAACAGGATTGATCCGACAAAAGAAATAATCTATCCGTGGTGCGATGTGGAGATCGCACAATAGACTGTCGCCTTGGTTTCGATCAAAGCGATCGATCGGGCGCTAATCTATTTTATTCAGAGCAGTTCATAATGGCAGGGGTCATGATAATGTTGATGAAATACACCCCTTTAAAAGTCAATTGCTTTCATTAATCAGTAGGACAGTTTAAGTTGAACCAATTAGTGTGTAACTAATTAAATTATATAACCGCGGTTATGGTGTGTTGAAGATGAAACTGCCGCCCGGCCATTTCGGACTGGTTCCTTTTTGCAATGACAAGTAATGAATGCTGAAACTCTCTCGATATCCAAGGATTCAGACTAACATTTCAAGCTTCGGATTTTATTGCAATTATTTGGAATATAGGAGGGGGAAATGGCGATAGTTCGTCGTTATTGTGTTAACAATAAAACTTGTGTTAAAATAGATTTTAGTAAAAAATAAATAAAATCGTCATGAAAATAATCAGATCGAGCGCTTGAAATCACATGTGGCATGATATCCGGTTGTTTGTGTGTCTGACCTCATATATTCTGGGTCAAATTCATGCCCGCGGTTATGATGATCCAGTTCGTGAAGGAATGCATTTTAAGAAAATAATATGTGAACAAGTAAATTTGCCATCTACATTAGTTAGTTTCTCGTCCAACAATCTCTTTAAATTATAGCCGATGTTCCTTCATTGGTAAAATGACATAGCAAACTATGGCCACGTCCTTGATGCATTTATAACGGGAATTAAATGAGAATGACTAAAGTTTGTCAATAATGTCTGCCGACTTTTGGTTCAGTTTTTTTTTAAAGCTCTTTTTAAAATATTAAAATGATAAAACCCAATAATAAACAAATTATGAACTATCTTAGGCCTAAAAACAAGAGGGCGCTAACGGGAGTTACACTTTCACTAAAACAAACGTTTATTAGGCCTAGTTAAACTCTGACAACCTTGGGTAAGAAATATGTTTTGAAGAAAAGAACGCACAAGTTTCTATTTAGAGAGAGGGGAACTGGTTGCATGCAATAGTATTGCTCTGGTTGCATTCGGCTGAAATTTGTAAAAGACAACTTAATTATTTGAATGAAGGCCTGGAACAATACATTGCAATTATGATAATCAAGTAACTTGATCAAGTAATTTCTACCGTATTCCTATATTATACTTATTTATTTAATATCTACATACGTTGCTGCTTTATAGACCTATATACGTCCTGGATTGTGTTACATTACTATACAGGTGACAGTTTTACACCAAGCTTCAAACGATTACTTGACAATCCCTGGCTTTTGGACATTTAATTAATTTATCCAAGCGTATGGGGCCTATGATTTATGAGTGGAAATTAAGTATTTTGGATTAAATAAAGTGATTATTTAAACTGAGTATTGAATAATGATATAAATAAAGTGTTAAATTTAATTTATGGACAACGAAGTGGATACTAAACCGTTTCAATTTACACGAAAACTACAACGGGAACTGACTATTAGGTTTTAAATTAATACATACCTCAACACAGTGTGAAGACTTCAAGCTGTCCATGACGGAAATTAAAGATGCACTGGACCAATTATTGCATCGTGGTCCATACTGCTTTCTTGCACGTTCTGTGTTTCACTTGCCAATAAAACGCAGCCATGCCCCCGATGTGGCAGTCGATACAGCAGCAGACACGGTCATAAACCAACTCTCGACAGCAGCGATGGTTGCTACGCAAAAAGTGCCAGGGTGAAGAAACGCTTAAATGGGTCTACCGTGTCCCGGTGACACTCTGATGTTGAACTTCAGTGATTTTGCAACTTTCTTACACCCCTTTTTGCTTGAATGAGCGTTTTGGTAATAAAACAGTTTAATTTATCTACAAAAAGATTTGTTTTCTGACTTCATCGGTTTCAGCTCCGACTTCGTTTACAGACCAACAAAAAAGAAGGTAACTGTCCCATGAATAGCACCGCAATTTCTTAATGCTGACAATGCCGTCGGGCTATTTACCGACCATTGTTGACAAAGTGTATACGGGTTGGACAAGTCGACCAATTTACTCTCAACAACTATTGACAAAGACTATTTTAAGACTGTCACGAAGATCTGACAACATTTGGACGACCACTTTACTCTGAATGCCTAATGGTGTTTACAACTACTTTGTTTGTTCCGCATTCATTCAGCGTGGATCCAACTATACACCGCCAACTATTGCTGCCGCTTTTTTATTGGCAACCAATTTATTTGCAAAATGACGGCTAGAGCCGAAATCTCAACTTGGCCCAACCCGTAGAGTGAACATTTTAGATTTTTGTTTACTACAACTGTCCAAGGGAATTTGGGAATGTCTTGCTCGATCACAATGCTCCTATATAATGACGACCATGTTTGGTATTTTTGCCAAGTCGCTAAAGAATGGTAGCCTACTTTTGATTTGAATTTGAAGTACAAAGGACATGGTAGAAAATAACAAACGATGAACTAATTTGGCTAAAAAAGAAATGGATCGGGTTTCAGTAATTATAAATATTACTTATTATTACGGTCTATAAACTTGAAGGCCTATATAGGTCCGATAATTGTATTTCCACTGATGAAAGTACGCTTAAAAAAGTAGAAAACAAGCAAGCTGTAAATATTGTTTAAAAAGAAAAGTCGAGTGGCAATCGCCCGAAGTGGGGCTGGTTGAAAGAGGGATAAGGAAATGGGAGGTGGGGGCGAGAGGAAGGATTGTTGTACCAAACTCTTTGGTTGTATCAACTATGACGGCCTGGCAAAACACGAGCGTAGGTCTGCTCTCCTCTAATTCGCTTTTTATAAAAACTTTGATAATTATTCATAAATTTTCAGTAAAGAGTACGACAGTAACTCGTACTGTTTCAAAATGAGAATTTGTCCGTATACAACAAAGCAAACCGTGTTATTATTATCAAACATGGTGTAAAAAGAAGCAAACAAACTGGTTCCTTTGTGGAAGTGTGTTTGCCTCAAGCCCCCACCGGCTCCGACCGCGTTTTACGGCGAGACTTGCCGGGGCTCTAAGTCAATATTGACGGCAGGGATTTAAACCGTGATTGCGAGAAGATGAAAGACACGACTTAACATTGTGCTATTAGTAACAGCAACACGCCATTATATGTTTACAACAAGCACAGCTAACTTCCTTGTGGTGACGAAGAAAATGACTTGGGAAGTTTTCTCATCAAGGAAATACAGTCTGATGGGATTTGTCAGATAGTTCCATACAGTTCTGAAAACTCACTTTGGACTCCCTTCTTGAGATCCGAGGCAACCATCGCTTCAATCGGTAGCTGAGATTCTCCTCTTCGTTGGGAACATAGATCACGTTCCATGGCTTAGCAGCGATGAAGACCAGCAGTGCTGTACACAAAGACCAGCAGATGAAGCCACACAAATCACAGCTTTTCAACATGAAGATGAACTTTTCATCACATTAACGTATGAGACGATGTGCCGATGTGAAAGATTGAAACTTAAATGAAAAAAACAATACACCCACTCATCTTATTATTTATAACGCAAGGACGAGGGCCCTTTCATTGGAACTAAAACAGCACGGACACACGTTTGATTGTTGCACTTCGGGTAACGAGGGGTTTGCGAAGTTAACGGATGTATACTGTTGCCAACAATGCATTCCTTTTACAGCAAATTCCACGACGATTCGGATAACGTCCTGTCCAATGGGATAAATGGAGTAACGTTTAGAGATGAAAACCCCAAACATTGGTCCTCTTCGAAGGAGAAGCGGCTCGTGAAGACAACGAGTCGAACCGTCAGGGATACGCCGCGAACGCGACATCGAAGTGAGTCCTGCAATGGTTGGAGAGAGTCGGAGAAACGCGCGGCATCTGAACGCAGAGACCTTACACGTGGAAGGAAACCAATGCCGTCCAACTATTCAACTATTGTGACAAATAAACCCCTCAGCTCTCCTGAAAAGCGATCCGTGGACAAGGCGAACCCTTCCCGTATCGAGGACGACCGTACCGCAAGTTCACCCTCTAAATCCCACGATGGTGGGCCAACCAGCATGCCGTCTAGATTGGACATGTTTGACCACAACATGCCAAAAACATTCACAAGTGTTTCATCACGTAACTCAAAAACCTTTAAGTCCGGAGTCAGCGTTGACACTGAAAGAGTAGATCAAAATGTAGAAGTCGGAAACATTCCTTCAACAAGGAGAGGCAGTTTAAAACTGACCGAAGTTCAATCCGGGTCGAGCTTTGAAAAGAACCCTGTACTACCTGAGATAAGAAATGTCGGGAATCACGAAGCAGATATCACACAACTTGCAAAGGATTCATCTGAAATTCAAATTAGTCCCCATAGTAACCAGACGCTTGGGCTCACTGATGAGATGCCACATACATCCTTCATGGAAGCATCAAGGAGGAATATCGCTTCCTCACTCAGCTCTATGTCTGCAGCCCGTAGGAGGCTGGACCGGTCAACATCAACTGAACTTTTAAGACCAACCACGGTGCCCAACTTTCCGACCGTACACCCCTCACCAGTAGGACCACCAGATAACGACCTCAAAGTCATCAGATCTACGACGAGTGACGGCACCGACGACGTTATACTCTTCCGCAAGAGGTCGCAGAGCGTGCCTGATGTTGTCTCCCCACGGGCAGCAGGAGCAATTCACCCGCCTAGAACGGCATGGAAACCCGCAAGGAATTCACCACCGAAGAGATCTTCTGTCAACAGAGGGGCCACGATGAAGCAAGTGGGACCATCCTGGTCAATGAAATCGAGCGGCGAGTTTCCGCTTCTCACCGGCAAGAACGAGTTGGTTCTCTTCGAACCAGGGGTGGTTTTCTTCGAAGATTCCATACCATCAAATATCTACTATGACTCGCTTTTTAAAACTGTCCGGCGGTCCATGTATGACATTTATAAACATAAAGACAACTTAGACGGCAAGTGATTTTGTTGATGCTTTTGAAAGGTCTCTATTCTACAAAGTCCTATTATCAACATCAGGTTTTGATTAAATCATTTATATTACTGGAACAAGAGTATAATGATTTGACGAATCTGAGTTGCGACCAGGGGCCTACCGACGAACAGGAAAATATAAACACACATTTTTACAAAAGCAACATTCACACAATTTGGAATGGTTTGGAGTAGACAGGCAGTAAACAAAATCTCAAATCTCTTTTTATTTTATTTTTTATAATAAGGCTTTGTTATAATGCAATTAAATTCGTCATTTTTTACACACTAGTTCGGCCCAAACTAGTTACCCTTAGCGTGTAGAGATGACATTTTCTATGAAGGCAGCTGTTTGAGGCCCATACGCTATAATAGCTATCAGGAACTTTTACAAATGTTTGTTACTGGTTGAGACGGTAATTTCGTTTAAGTTGGCAAACGGGACATTGTGTTGGGAGGCCTCTCCTATAGAGTGCAGCGTGTTCGCATTTCCTTTATTTGTCATGTGATGTTATTCACAATTAACAAAGGCATACCAGATCATCATTAATCTACCGGTTTGCTTGGCAACAATACGGATTTGTAATTCTATAGATTGAAGCATATAATCATGACAACCAAAGCCATCCAGTATTTTCAGTATGCACATATACAAAATAGCTGTAGCTGTAATTTCCGCTGCTGGAAGTTCGGGAAGCAAGTAAACACTAGGTTGTGATAATTAATATTACTTTTGGTGTCTGCAATGGTTTGACAGATCTCAGTTACAACTACGACCCACAGGAAAATGTAAAGAAACCTTTTTAAAAAAGAAACATCCCAGTAGAATACAGACAGTAAATAAAAATCTGAAACAAATACTTTAGCCTAGTGAAAAGGAAATGTTGTTTTAATTTTGGGGATCGCTTTAAGTTTTTGAGGAAACTTCAATAAGAAAACACGTTTTTTATTTTATAAATAATATTATGTTGTAGCCTAATGAAATTCATATCATTTCATCATATTATTTACGAACACTTAAAAGGATTTTTCCCTTTTCGTTGCAAATTAAAGTTTCGGCGAGGCGGGGTGGGCGGAGTGCTACTGGTTGAGACGGTATTTTCATTGGCAATCGGCAAACTGCCATTGCGTTGGGAAGCTTCTACTACATAGTGCAGTGTGTTTACATTTCCTTGGTTTGCCATGTGGTTATTTTTACAATGGACCAAGGCATACCAGATCATCATTAACCAACCGGTATACTTGGCAAAGTATAATTCGGATTTGGAATTCATAGATTGAGGCATAACCATGACAATCAAAGCCATCCATTTTAATGTTATGTAACTCAATATGCATACAAAATAGCTGTATCGGTACCACTGTGTAAATCCTAAAGCTCGGTTGGAATGCGCCCATCCAACTTTTGTCATGGTCCCTAAAAAGCACTGTGTTGAATATCTGCATGTTTTGACCACTGCTATTTTAAAGCGTAAAACACAACCAAAACGAAGAACATAAGTTTCAAATAACTTTCATTTAAATTAAATGTCTGCACGGGTCACAGACGAATCGTCTAATCAATGTATTTATCTCATTTTAATCTCTGCTCAGTGCCCGAGAAACGTACTCTTAGTGACCACTTATTTATGGATAATGGTGTTCGCGGTGTAAGGTTTAGGGATTCAATACATTTGACGAAGAAGCCTCTTTATGTGACAATAAGTGTTGATCAACTTTAATACTGTCGTACAAGGGTAGCGACTACCTGGCGCAAACTACACATTATTGCGCATGTTGTTATGACTCGCTTTTTAAAACTGTCCGGCGGTCCATGTATGACGTTTATAAAAATAAAGACAACCATATAGACGGCAAGTGATTTGTTTTCCTTAACAAAACGTCTCTATTACACAAACTCCGGATAAAACAATAGGTTGTGAGTGATTTTCTTCCAATGATTTGACAGATCTCATTTACGGCCACGACCCACAGGAATATTGTAGAGAAACCTGTTTACAAAAGAAACATCTCAACGATTTTGAATGGTTTGGAGTAGAATAGTCAGTAAAGAAAAATCTTATTAAATACAAATACTTGAACCCAGTGATGAAAAGTAAATGTTGTTAAAATTGTTGGGATCGCTTAAAGTTTTTTACAAGAAACTTTAATAAGAAACATGTTTTATTTTATAAACAGTATTATGTTGTAACGAAATTCATTTCCTCATTTATTTACGAACATTTTAAAGGGTTTTTTCCCTTTTCGTTACAAATTAAAGTTTCGTTGAGGTGGAGTTAGCCTCTTATTGCGTAGAAATGACATTTTCTCTGCAGGCACTAGCAGGAACTTATAGAAATGTTTGTATAAGGAAAAGGTTTTTTCATTTCAATCAGCAAACTGGCCATTGTGTTGGGAGGCTTCTGAATAGAGTGCATGCATTTCGTTGTTTTTTTATGTGGCGTTATTCACAATGAACCAAGGCATACCAGATCATCATCAACCAACCGGTACTTGGCAAAGTACAATACGGATTTGGAATTCTATAGATTGAAGCATAACCATGACAATCAAAGCCATCCATTTTATGTGTTATGTAACTCTCAGTGAGCATACAAAATAGCTGTAGCTGTAATGTACCACTGATGGGGAAATCATATAGCTTGGAAATGACCAGTTTTGGGAATGCGCCCATCAAACTTTTGTCATGGTCCCTAAAAAACACTGTGTTGAATATCTGCATGTTTTGACCACTGCAATATAAAGCGTAAAACACATCCAAATAGAAGAACATTAGTTTCAAATAACTTTCATTTAAATTAAATGTCTGCACAGGTCACAAACGAGTCGTCTAATTAATGTTTTGATCTCATTTTAAGCTCAGTGCCCGAACAAACATACTCTTTGTGACCACTTAGTTATGGTGTACAAAAAATACACATTGATTTAGATTTAAAGAAGCCAAACATAAAAAAAAAAATAGGTTTAGGAATCCAAGAATTTTGATGAAGATGCCTTTTTAAGTGACAATAAGTGTTGTTCATTTTAAAAAAGTACAAGGGTAGCTACATAGATAATTAAATGTTATGGATTACCTGGCGCAAACTACATTTATTGCTCAATGGCACAATCAAATATCTAATGTTATGACTCGCTTTTTAAAACTGTCCGGCGGTCCATTTATGCCGTTTATAAACTAAGACAACCTAGACAGCAAGTGATTTTGATGTTATTTTTGACAAAACGTCTCTATATTACTCCAACTCCGATAAAACAATAGGTTATGAGAGATTAAATAATGAATAACACTTAAACAACGTGTTGTCTGCAATGATTTGACAGATCTCAGTTCGACCAAGACTTACAGGGATGTAAAGAAACCTTTTTACAAAAGAAACATCCCAACGATTTGGAATAGAAAGACCTTAGTGAACCTTATGATCAAATACTTTGAACCTAGTGAAAAGTACATGTTAAAATTTTTGGGATCGCTTAGAGTTTTTTACAGGAAACTTTAATAAGAAAACACGTTTGTTTATATAAATAGTATCATGTTGTAATGAAATTCATTTCCTCATATTATTTACGGACATATTAAAGGATTTTCTCCCTTTTCGTTACAAATTAAAGTTTCGTCGAGGCGGGGTAGGCGGAGTTAGCCTCTCAGCGTGTAGAAATGACATTTTCTTTGCAGGGCAATGTTTTAAACCCCACTGTAAGGAGAAGGTATTTTCATTTCAATCGGCAAACTGGCCATTGTGTTCGGAGGCTTCTATAGAGTGTTATTCACAATGAACAAAGGCATACCAGATCATCATTAACCTACCGGTTGGCTTGGCAACAATACGGATTTGGAATTCTATAGATTGAAGCATAATCATGACAATCAAAGCCATTCATTTTAGTATTATGTAACTCTCAGCATACAAAATAGTTTTAGCCGTAATGTACCACTGTGGAAATCCTAAAGTTCAGGAAGGACCATTTTTTGGAATGCGCCCACAAACTTTTGTCATGGTTCCTAAAAAGCATTGTGTGTTAAAGTTCTGATGTTTGGACCACTGCAATTTAAAGCTTAAAACACAACCAAAACTAAGAACAGCATGTTTTTAAATAATTTTAATTTTAATTAAATGTCTAAAGGGTCACAAACGGGTCGTCTGAATGTATTGATCTCATTTTAAGCTTAGTTCCCGAGAAACATACTCTTTGTGACTACTTATTTATGGTGTAAAAAATATTGCTTTAAATAATATATCTAACATCTAGATTTTAATGTAGCCAAGCATAAAAATATTTGGTTTAGGGATTCAAGCATTTTGATGAAGGTGCCTTTTTAAGGGACAATAAGTGTTGTTCAACTTTAATTCTGTAAGAACAAGGATAGCTTATACGGATAATTTAATTTTATGGACTACCTGGTGCAGACATGATTTGGTTTGCCATTGGTGTTATTCACAATGAACAAAGGCAAACCAGATCATCATTAACCTACCGGTTTGCTTGGCAACAACACGAATTCGGAATACTATAGATTGAAGCATAATCATGACAATCAAAGGCATCCAAAACTAAGAACATCGTAGTTTTAAATTTTAATTTTAATTTTAATTTGAATTAAATGTCTAAACGGGTCACAAATGGTTCGTCTGAATGTATTGCTCTCATTTGGTATAGGGATTCAAGCATTTTGATGAAGTGTTGTTCAACTTTAATTCTGTAATTGAATTTTATACCTGGCGCAAACATGATTGATTGCTCAATGGCACAATCGAATATCTACTTTATATATGACTCGCTTTTAAAAACTGTCCGGCGGTCAATGCATGACATTATCAACATAAAGACAACCTATAAATGACAAGTGATTTTGTTATTGTCTTTGACAAAACGTCTCTATTACACAAACCAAAAAATAAAGCAATAGGTTGTGAGTGGTTTTCTTGAACTGTATTGTCTGCAATGTTTTGACACTACCTACGACCACTACCCACAGGAAAATGAAAAGAAACCTCTCAACGATTTTGAATGGTTTTGAGTAGAATAGTCAGTAAAGAAAAACCTTACAAATACTTTAAAGTAAAAATGTTTGGGAATCGCTTAAAGTTTTTTTTACAGGAAACTGTAATAAGAAAACACGTGTTATTTCATAAATTCATTTCCTCATATTTTATTTACGAACATTGTAAAGGATTTTCTTCCTTTTTGTTGCAAATCAAAATTTCGTTGACTCGGGGGGGGGGGCGAGTTAGTTACTCCCAAATTATTTTTATGCAGGCAGTTTTTTTTTGGGGGGGGGGCTGTGCACTAGCTAATAGCAAGAACTTATATTGATATGTTTGTTACTGCCCGTGGTTGAGAAGGTATTTTCACTGCAATGGGCAAACGGGCTATTGTTGAGGCTTCTATAGAGTGCAGCATGTTCGCATTTCCTTGGTTTGCTATACAATGAACCAAGGCATACCAGATCACCATTAACCAACCGGTTAGCTTGGCAACAATACGGATTTGGAATTCTATAGATTGAAGCATAACCATGACAATCAAAGCCATCCATTTCAGTGTTATGTAACTCCCAATACGCATACAAAATAGCTGTAGCTGTAATGTACCACTGTTTAAATCATATAGCTCGGGAAGCAAATTACCTTACAGTGAACTGCTAATTTCAGTAGTCTTTGGAATGCGCCCACAATCTTTTGTCATGGTCCCTAATAACAAGCATCACTTTGTGTGTTGGCGTTCTGCCCAGCATGAACACAACCAATCATTTAAATTAATGTATACACAGGTCACAAACGATTAGTCTAAACGTATTGATCTCATTTTAAGATCGGTACCGGAGAAACATGTGATTGTGGCCAAGATAACTCTTTTCATCTTTTGTCTTAACACCTATTAAAGATAACTCTTAGTGACCACTTCTATGGTGTACAAAATATACACATTGATTTAGGTTTAAAAAGTAGCCACACACAAAACTAATAGGTTTAGGGATTACAAAAAGTTTGATGGAGATGCAATATAAGTGTTTTTTAATAGGTGCAAGGGAAGCTACACAGAGAATGAAATGTTATGGACTACCTGTTGCAATGAGTTTTGTAATACTATCATGCTCCTTTAAAACAGTAGAGTTAAGAATAAGTGTTGTCCTTGGAGGACCCGGGACATTGTTATTACTTATGTTTACAAGGTATGTTAGAAGTTAAGAGCCACTGAAAAACACTGTCTGCTTTAACAGATGATTGATAAGTTAAAAAATTGCATCGCATATTTAATAAAGATTGTTGTCCAGTATGTTTTGCAGTGAAGGCCATAGCCAAATTATTGCCAATCGCTTGTTAGCCAAACTCCAGACATTGCAAAAGAAAAGACTCATCCACTTTATAAACGACGTATTATTCCATGTATCATGACATTGTCAAAATATTATCTTTTCTTGGTAGCCTACAGTAAAGACACAACTATAGAAATAGCAATAAAGGTCAAGGAAAAGAATTTGAAGACCTTATAAATAAATTTCCCAGTCATTTTACTGATACTAATGCATTTGTACTGGGTCTATTTTTTATCATAATTCTCAGCCAATGTTAGGTCATCCTTTGAGGGAACCTCTTTGAGCTTAAGGGGTCTAAATAGTTTTAAAGCGAAACAAAACAGCTTTGGGGTGCTGCGTTTCATTAGCCGTGATTAGCTGTGTGTGTGGTATACTGTCCACTATAGGATAACATTCTATGCTTTTTGTAGGTATGAAAACATTTAAAAGAATTGGAACGAAACTCACTTTGTTTTGTACTGTCTTGATGACGGCAGAATGAATAAAGTCAGCATGTTGATTCAGACCTTGATGTCTCAGCAGTAAGCATCCAGTGAGCAGCATCCAGCGAGCAGCATGGCCCTGGGGTTTACCACGTTCCTCCTCAAAATTGTCTTTCAGGCGTTTCTTTTAACCTTCAAGTATAAAAGAAAATCAAAAATTACAATATTGATTGATGACCAAACACAGTTCCTTAAAATTTGAGCAAATAAAACATAAAAATTCATACAATTTACCATTTTGGGGGTTGAACAAAAAACATTTACTAGGGCATGATTTGAACTAATGGCTCCAGACTAACATGCCATCACTCTATAAACTAAGCTAAATACTAGCCCCATGTTGTTGGTGGTCTCCCTATTTTGTCAACATCTTTGTTTAGGATGCCAATGACAATCAGAAGACTGTAGAGTGCTGTTAAATTATTCCAGAGGTCATGGGTTCAACTCCCACTCCAGTAAATTTGTCTTTGTTCAACACACTTTACAGTGTTATACTCCAAAATTTGTATCAATTTATTAAGAATGAAGAGATCAGTCCAATGCACCCACTGACTGCCACAAAGACAAGCTTAAAGGATATATGTACACGTTTGGTAGTTGTCAAAGACCAGTGTTCTCACTTGGTGTTTCCCATCCCATCATAAGCATAAAACAACAAGCCTGTGAAAATTTGGGCTTAATTGGTCATCGAAGATGCAAGAAAATGATGAAAGAAAAAACACTCTGTGTGTGCTTTCAGATAGGAATAAAAGACTTTCTACACTGTAGCTAGAAGTATTTAATTATTTTAGTGTGAAATTACCTCTTTCTCAAAAACTACATTACTTCAGAGGGAGTCGATTCCCACAATGTTTTATACTATCAACAGCACTCCAATGCTCGTTACCAAGTCAGTTTTTAAGTTAATGTTTGTTTTGAGTAATTACCAAATGTGTAACTTCCTTTTAACAAAAAACATGGGTGGGATTGTACGAGGCATGAAAATGTGAACATTCTTTTAGCCTGGAGATGAAGCTCCCTTAGATATATTTCTTCACAGGTTTATAGACTCTCACATCAAATTTACAGGTGTGATCATTTATAAGCAGAGTCATAGGGAGATTTTAGATGAGAATGCAGGAATAATACAACAAAACAAGTACTGGCCTGTAAAAACCCATGATCTAATACTACAAGGGTTTAATTAGGACCAAGCCAATGACACAACTCAACCTTGCAAGGTTCTCATTAAAAGAAAAAAACATTTCTGCTAATTTAAAACATTCAAAGTCACCATTAGAGCTGGGGAACAAGTCTGGAAGTGAAGCCTCAGATAACCTCCACTATCAGGGACAGATTAGCGTTAAATAGCTCCTTGCTTAAGTGTTGAACTTGCACGACAGGTTTCAAGCTCTCCACAGTATGCAAGTTTTAAACATGGGCAGGCCAAACATGCGGCCTACCAGCTTAGATTGGGCTGAGAAGCTGAATGTGGCTACAACAACATGTTCGAGTCTCAGGCATGCATAAAATGCACCTTTGGCAGACAGCCACATTGACCCATTATATTACCAAAGAGCACTGCCAGAGATCAATGTGTTTGATTTTTCCAGAAGGCAAACCAGTGGGCCCAGAGAAAAACTTGTTTGTCATAAAATAAAATTATCACACAACTTACTCAGCCCTAATCAGTTTCCTTTCAATTGTAAACTACATATTGTACATGTTGTACAAATGAAAGGAGCCTAGTGATTAGGGCTACACATAACTCTTCTCTCATTATAGCCCTAGCATTGAAGGGAATCGAACCAGGGACACAATGGTGTGAGAGAGGCAAGGGCTTTCACACTAAAGAGTAGTCACCCATAATGAAGAATGGCGGAGCTTTAGACATACCTCAGTCTGACATAGTGTGGACCCACAGTGTTGTCCATTCCTCCTCTTGATGGCCATGAGGGTCCTCCCCTTCTCCTTCCACTGCATTTTTTCCCTGTAAAGTATTGACCCTTCATAGTCAACTGGTGTCCCAGCTTGTCTGTGGATTTAGATTATTCATTAAAAATTAGGACAAACACTAAATTGACAATGAACTATCTTACTTAGACTCAAGTTACATCCCGCAATGACAACACAGAATAGATAATCTAGCTAGAGCAGGGGATTTAGATAGCCCTGGTACAGTTGTAGGACGTCAGTCCGTGCCACTTCACAGCGGAGGAGTCCAACCTGGGCTAGGGGTCTAGCTAGAGGTAGTGTATTGATGGGTTTTGTTTTTTAAATCAAAATATTGTTTCTCATTGTCTACATCGTAGGCACTGAAGAATCAGCAACAAACTCACATAAAAGGAGCTGAAAAGGGATTTTAAAAACTGCATTATCTAAAGAGATTTGAAGGTAAGGAGTAAGCTATCACCAATCATTAGTTCTGGGTCCAATTTCATATCAATAATTCATGTGATAGAGCTGGTTAAATTAAGCAGAAAATGTTGCTGAATTACCTGCTCAGCAGAAACATACACAGGATACCCAGTCACAAGTTGTATATGTGAGACATGGTAGGAAAAAGTTTCTGTATCACTTGTTCATTCGATATGAAATAATACAGTATCTAATTAACCTCAAAGATATACCTTTTTGTAAAAATGGGTGAAAAAGTGGTGGCAGGGCACGGAAAATATCCCACATTAGGTTGTTGGTAATTCTGGTGAGCATAATTTTGTTGTGCTCAGCAACTTTTTGTGCTTTCATGACTTTTAAGCAGCTCTATCAAATTGGGCCCGGCCGGTTGTGCAGTGGCACTGTCACTCTCAGTTGTCTGCCTTTAAAACTAATGAAGTGTTGCACAGCACTGCCGGGCGAGCATTCATGATTCAGGAAATTGGCCCCATTTGTGTCCAATCCCCCACAATGAGGCTGTCAGAAAATATGTATTTTATTTCCATCTTCGAAATGTGGAGGACTTTTGAAGTTAAATTAGTTGCGATAACTAACGTAATTAACCCTCCTCCCTCCACCGCCCACCCACGTGTTTGAATTAAATCTCAACTTTGGTCAGTGTTCTTTATTTCGGTCTTTATTCTGGGCTGTGCTAGGAAGTTTTTGTCCCGTTTCTTCCAAATATTTCCTCAATGGTGTTTTTAGGTATTATAAATGGATTCAATAGACATCGAGGATGAATTTCATGTTCTTAGAACTTGTGGCATGATTTTCGAAAGTGGTAAAAATGGGGAAAATCTGGCGACTATTCTGTCAACATGGGTCGAAATTGTACGGTTTGACAAGTTCGGTCGTTTAGTTGTGTGCGCAGAGCTTCACAAGGCCTCCCGGTCTGCTGCCGGTCGTCGGGAGGGGGGTCTATATGCTATCGCAACTATTTTGAGTAATTCTTTGAGTAAAACTTCAACTTTAAATGACAAGTTTTGTACTTACAGAGTTCCTCATTCATACGCCTGAATAGCTCCTTGCCCCACCATGCTCAATATATCGGGATACTTTGGCCAACTCGTAGCTCTCTCTGTGCATAAAGAAAATATCAACAGAACAAGTGTAAAATTCACGTGTGCCGCGTGCATAATAAAATGACTGGTCCCCTGTCTATCCGCAAAGGGTAAGGATATAAATACATGCACGTACTTTTAGAACCAGCGATTTCATTGGATACCATGATTTCATTGGATAAACGCGCAGTGACGTAATAAGCTTTCTTTTTGACAGAAAACTATGCCTTGTCGTCTGCTACTTTCGGTCGTCTGCATATCTCACCACTATTTTTTGTCTACTTGAATTGCCACACCACACCTGCAACTTATATATCCCGTGAGGAGTTTCTTGCAGTACTGGACAGACAGAGGGAGATGATAAATAATTAACATACAAGAAAAATACTGAGACTTATAGTCTCACAGCTTTTCAGCAATGGAAATTATTCATTGACTCTTGAATGAACTCTAAATCTTCTGCTCAACTTATTATTAATGGATGATTTTAATAAAAGGAGTCAAACTCCCATCCACTGATTTCTATGACCAGTAGTCCTATTCAGTGCCCCTTGAATTATTCACAATCACTGTGCCTCCACATGAAAACACATAAGTGTAATTTTCCAAACGCCAGAGCATAGCTAGATTGACATAATGTCCCCCAACACATCCCCGATAAATAGGACATTTTATTTCAGTGCCTATTAGTATGACATCATCCAAAATACCTCAAGTTGAATCCATGCAGTCACAATAGGGAAGTTGTTAACTCTATATCAGCCCTATCCCTCCCCTTCCGACTCTCAAAATATTTTCAGGAGCTCCCAGATATTAAAAAAGGTCGACGCTCTGTGTAATTTATTAAATTCAATTCAATCAACACTGCCTATTTTTTTTGGTCAACCAACTAGCTCCTCCAACCAGCTATAGATTAGTTAACGGTCCCCTTGTATACCTCCCTCTACGAAAAATAACCAACTAGTTTTGTTAACGGTCCCCTTGTATACCTCCCTCTACGGAAATAACCAACTAGTTTGGTTAACGGTCCCCTTGTATACCTCCCTCTACGGAAATAACAAACTAGTTTTGTTAACGGTCTCCTTGTATACCGCCCTCTACGATAATGCCAAAAGTTTTTAGGATGTACTTGTTGTACAGAGCAGCTTTTATTTATGAAACGACAGTTTGCTCAGAGTCATCACTGCTTTGTGGAAAGAGGACAATCATGACAATGTGCTTTTCTGATTTATATAAGGTAATTTATAATCTTGTTATACGGAATGTAAAACTCTTTAGTGTAAAGTAGACTCTGTGGGAGCGTGCGCGTATACAGCATATCGGCCTTGTGACGCAATAATGCACCGGTGTGATGTTGCGCTTGTGGATACAGTCTACGGAGCATTTGTTGTCAACTTTTGTTTTCAAACAATGACTCATGTAATATCAATTCAACCACATGCACTGAGCATTTCTATCAATTGGAGCAAAAACTGCTAGTTGAGAGCTTCTAAAACTTCAAGGCACTTACTTAACTTATGACACATTCAATTCAATACAAAAATTACAAGTACAACAAGTTACAAATTTACAATACATTGTTTACGTTTGTTACTACAGATAAATAATGCAAGCGTCAGTCTTTCGACGGATTTCACCAGGTCTAACTTTCTATCGGGCCCCCGGGGCAACGTCACCGGAAAGCAGGGGCTCAGCCCAGGGCAATATGGCGTGGTTGTAGGGGGTTCATCGCAAGGAGGACTGGGTGTTGATCAGAGTAGGCAATGGAATGCAACGCAAATAACTTGTCTATGGCTTCCATCAAATCGAGGTAGGGGAACCCTTACTTGTTACTATAGAAGTAACAATGAGGCATAACAGTTGTTTTTTCAATACAATCTAGTGTGTGATGCTCCAAACATCTTGCGCAAACTGTATCTATCATTCTTCCATTAGATTACACTTAGACGAGTAGACTTCTCAAAAGTTCCCTGATAGCTATAGCAGATACAGAACATGTGAAGAGCAAGCTGAAAGTTGCGCACAGCTCGTACACCCATGCTATTGTTTCCATTGCCATGATATAGGGAATTATACGCTTTTTTGTTACCCAGTGCTCTTTCAATAGATTCATGATCAAACAAAACATACAACATCGCTGAGTCAAGTTATTAGCAAACATAATGATAAACGTGTACATTTTTTCTTATTATTCTGAAGTGCAAACATGGCGTCACTTCCTGCTGACATATCCACGCACAACGAAGCACACGGCACAATGGTTGCATCCCCAGACCAAGACGCAGCAGGAGATGCACCCAACACCGCCTCATCACTACTCAGCCTACCGACTAAACCACCATGTGGGGACTTCACAAATGAAACAGAACAACCTGATGGCACGCGCAATGCCCAGAACCTGGACCATGGATGGGCGTGGCTGGTCATGGTTTCCGCCCTTTTTACTCACATCTTAACGTTTGGAATGTCTTATGCAACCGTTGGGACATTCTATGTGGAGTTTCTGACGGAGTTTCAGCAAAGCAATGCAGCCACTTCCTGGACTGGATCGATCATGCTTGGAATGATGTTATGCTCTGGTAAGGGGGGGGGAGGGGCACTATAGTTCCCGTTAAGACCATTTGTAAACAGTTTGCGCTCTAATTTAAAACAAAATAAACAATATGCATTGCCCTGGAAGTAAAAAATAAAGACATCGTAAAGAAGTCAAATAGTTTTTAAGTCACTGAATATACCTCATAAAAGCTCATACACCCTTACATATTCGTAAAAAGTCAAGATTTTAAATGGGGGCTTAAGGCTGGGGGTGTGGACATCACGTGGGACTACACATTTTTTTTCTTCTTCTGGGGCACTTTCTAATCAACATATTTTTTGTGTTTTCATGTTTAATAATTTGCAGGTCCAGCAATAAGCCTTTTCATTGATAAATGTGGCGCATGCACAGTGGCTGTAGCGGGTGGAGCTATCGCATCGGCTGGATTGTTCCTAAGCTCAATGGCAACGAGCATCATCTTCCTCTACTTCTCATTTGGTGTTGTCACTGGTAGAACTTTTACTTTCTTGCAGTAAACAATCACAGACAATCTTTCCCATGTCCCTTTAAGGCAGGGTATACCTTTGGCAATTACTCCCAATAATATAACGACCATAAAAAGTTAATTGGTAGAAAGCTCTCCTGCAACATTTTGAAAACACAAAAAGAATGTGGTTGTTCATAGAGAAAGGGATTCCAAAATAACTGTTTCAATCTGAGAACTGCTGCAGATTCTCAGTGATATCTCTAAAGATACCACCTTTTAAATGTTTTACTTTATTTTATATATAATTGTCTTCGGTTTAACCAATCAAATGGTTATAAGAAGTATAACAAATTAAGTCCAAAGAATGAATAGCTACATACAAGAAAATTGAACAAGTGGTAACACAATAGTTATCATCAAAATTGTCTGCCAAGCCAGACCAAGAGTTGATCAACCGCATACATATGATAAAACTCAGGATTTTGGTTTTCTGTGTTTTGTTTTTCTAGGCTTAGGTCTTGGCATGAGCTATCTCCCATGCATCGTCATGCTAGGAAAGTTCTTCGAGCGTAGACGGGCTTTTGCTGCTGGTATTGCAGCTTCTGGGTCCGGCCTGGGGACCTTCATCTTTGCTCCATTTGACCAATTCCTACTGGCTACTCTCGGCTGGCGACAGTCCTTCATAGTTCTTGGATGTGTAGAACTGACCTTATGTCTGTGTGGTGCTACTTACTTAGAGAGCAAGATCCCTGTTCGGAGTGAAGGGTTGGAGGGTCGTGAAGACAACGAGGAGAGACTTAATATAGCGTCTCTGCCGCAGACGCCATCTTTGGTAGTTATCAGGCAAACTGCTGGAGTCAAGCCGAGTGTGGAGAACCTGAATTCCATCCGCAGTGCCCTTGATGCAATATCAGCCCGGAATACTCCCGTGGGAAGCTGGAAGCAGAGCATCGGCGTGAAGATGCGGGGAAGTGTTTTCTTGCAATCACCTATAAACTCCCCGCTACCCTCCTCGCCTATTCCACTTGACGGTTTCTTCGGTCTAGCATCCCCTATAAACATCACAAGAGGGGCATCCTTCAACCAATCTTTGGACGACTCAAGCAGCCAAGTTCAGCCACCGGTGTCTGGGATAAGCGTGCCGACAATTGAGATCACACATGCATCAACTCCTCCATCATCGAACTTAACTTCAACATACCAAGCTTCAGAAGGGTTAGGGGAACTAACATTTGGCAGCTGGCAGCAGAGTGTTAACGCTAGAGCAGTACTCAGCAATTTCTTACAGTCTCCGGCTCTTTCACCGATTCCTGATTCCCCTTTGACTTTAGACAACATCTCAAGGTTATCTGTTCCATCCAATCAGGACTTATCGCTGGACCGGTCGACACCGGAATCTTACAACAATATTACATCAACGACACTCGATCCAGTTCTAGAAGAATCAAGACTGTATCCTCGACTTGACGACATCGTACAACAAAGATGTCCGACTTCAGTCGCAGGTGATGATGACAGTGTAAAGTATGATCTCGACGGGGAAGGTCAGAAATCTGAGGAGTACCCCCGCAGAAAGCGTGACAGTCCGCTAGTAACCATCTATAGGTTGTTTCACAACAGGTTCTTTGTACTGTTCAGCATCTCAGGATTCGTCTTGTGCATTGGATACCAGCTGCCGTACATGTACTTCAAGGCCTTTGCTCTTTCCCTGGGTATAGATGAAGACAGTTGGGCATTCATCATGGCCTGTATGGGGATCACAGATATGCTTGGGAGACTCATTGTGGGTTTCATCTTCGACCGTGCAATGTGCGTCTCCCATCGGTTGGTTGGCTACACGTTATCACTCTTCTTATCTGGAGCACTTCTACTCCTAATGTCGACTGCTTCAACGTATCCAACCTTAGCAATGGCAGCAACGAGCTACACGCTGATTGCTGGGTCCACTGATCCCCTTGTGCCGGCACTTCTGGTTGAGTATGTTGGACTGGACTCGTTGTGCTACTCTTTCGGCTTTCTGATTGAGATGCAAGGGATTGGATTCCTCCTGGGTCCGCCTCTTGCGGGTAAGTGTCTATTGTTTACTCACAATCCCAGTCTCAGAATTTTCGACTTAATACAGAAAACGCAATAAAGTATTCAGTATCAAACAGAATTTCCACGAAGAAGGTAACATAGGGCAACAAGAGATATTTCTCAAGATGATTGATGCCGCGAAATAATTGTATGACAACAGAACAATTATTGCCCATTCATTTCAAAAGCTTTTGAAGTTATTAGTTTGTGGTGTTTTCCTTTAATAAATCTGTCTGGACGAAAACAGCTTCACGAGATGAATGTACGCTTACAGCAATGTCCCAATACTCTGGACTCAACTCTGTCCAGAGTCTAGGCACTATAAATTTGCCTAGTTCTGTGCCATTTACTTCACGGAAGGTACTTATGGAATTGTTTTTCTTTTCTGACAGGTATTGTGTATGCGTACATCGGGGATTACTCAGCAGTCTTCATTGTTGGTGCCCTCGCTTTCATAGTCAGCGGAGTTATCATTCTACTAGAACCATTTTGTGCACAATGCCAGAAATGGACCCGGAGTTCAACATCACGTTCTGAAATAATCAGTGCCAATACAACAGCATAAGGCCGATCCTTACAGGCACTCACTTGACACTGGGTATTCTACAATGTAGGCCTATGACATTTTTACATTCAACTGCATTATCAACTTTACTTCCGTTGAGTTATCTCTTAAAGGCAGTGGACACTATTGGTAATTACTCAAAATAGTTATTAGCATAAAACCTTAATTGGTAACTAGTAACGGGGAGAGGTTGATAGTATAAAACCTTGTGAGAAACGGCTCCCTCTGAAGTGATGTAGTTTTCGAGAAAGAAGTAATTTTCCACGAATTTGATTTCAAGACCTCAAGTTTAGACCTTGAGGTCTCGAAATCAAGCATCTGAAAGTACACAACTTCGTGTGACAAGGGTGTTTTTTTCTTTCATAGTTATCTCGCAACTCTGACGACCAATCAAAATTGTCACAGGTTTGTTATTTTATGTACATGTTGAGATACACCAAGTGAGAAGACTGGATTTTGACAATTACCAATAGTGTCCACTGCCTTTAAGCTAGTTTTGTACATTTTAAAGAAACTTCCTTACAGAGCAACTTCTTTAGTGGGTCTTAATCTCAACCAAGAAGTTGCTATTTGATAACAATATTGGTCTTTTAACCCCAAAGAGGCTTGTTTACATTTCACAGAGCTCTCAAATATACTTAACCGAATAGGGGGCAATGTCTGTAGTAGGTCTAATTTATATTGGGTTTTTGTTAGTGGCTAGGGAGAGTGGGTGCACACTCGTTTTATTAAATCTACATGCATTGTATACACACTTTCCTTATTTACATTTCCAAAAGCCTCATTGACAGAGACATTTCTTTGTTTTACCATTGAGAGTTTTAACTCCCCCACCAATACCACTTCAACAAAAGAAGTACTTGCTTGTGGTCAAGTTTATGCTTAAACGATAATTATTGAATGCAAGAAAAAAAATGCAAAAAACATATCCAAGTGTATTTTAACAAAATTACGTACATTTATTTCAAATAGAAAATGAGGAAACTAAATAGTTGTATGATATGAACATTGTGAAATAATGGTACTGTACCAGTGTCCATAAAACTACATAAATGTGAAGAATGAAATGTTTAAAAATAAAGCTGAAGTGAGCTTTTCAAATCAACAATAATATAAATCAACATTTTATAAGTTCATTTAGAGATTTCAAAACCAACGAAGTGCCTTCACCTGTTGAGTCTTTGTGAGTCTTTGTGGGCAACTTTGCAAAACAAAACCCACAGTCCACAGATAAATGTTCAGGTAGTGGGTACTTTTGGGCCAAGCTTTTCTTTGGTGGCGATGCACAAGTAATAAAGAAATCTAGCGGTCCACTTGTCTACGACATTCAGATTTCTGAGAAATTGTACTAAAAAAAGGATGCAATGATAACAAGAGAATACAATAAATTTGTGTAAAGCAGGGAATATCTCTTGAATAAATTCAACAGAAGTACAGAATGTTCCTGTCACTCCAATTTCTTGTCAACAGTCATTCAAAATGCAAATCAATATTAGAAAGGAGTGTTTACAAGTTGGTATTGCAATGGATGTTAAATAAATAGCACATAAACCCTCCAATAAAATTCTAAAATAGAGCATTCAACCGAAGTCACACAACAGATTGCATGTTTTTAACTTCGGTCGAGAATTGACAACTGAAGTACTTCACAATGCTATACTTTGTGTAGTCTTGGTGCAAGAGGTTGTTAGTTATGCTATCGCAGGCCCCCGCTCCGATCCGCGGCGCGCACACTACCATCCAACAATAACTGGCGCTGTTGGTAAACTTCCAGAGCCCCTTTACACATCGCACTGACGGATTTCGTGGCTTCCAGAGGACGCCCTCTATCGGCAGTATAGACGAGACGTGTGTGTAGTGTTGAGTGTATGGTTTTACTAACTCAACAAGAACGTCTTGCACCAAGACTATACCAAGCCCAACATCATAAGGGTCGAAAAGTAAATTCTTTTAATAATATGCAAATTGACTGCTTTGCATAGGTCAATCTACAGTTTCAATCATGTGATCTACACTCATTCAAACATCTCCAATTGGAATTTGATCACACTTCTGTGAAAAGAAAACACAAATATTCCCAGAAACGTAACAACTAATTCTGGCATAGTGTTCGTTCATACTCGGTCCGTTTTCAATTTGGCTGACACAACAGCAACCAATCATCGGTCCGGGATTTTCTCAAATTTTCTCTCCCTTCCAAGCTCAATAGCTTTGGTTTTCAGACATAGACCTCTATCATGCTGCAACCATCTTGATTCTCTCCCATTCAAATCAATGTAACCAAACCGAGGCTGGAAGTGCGAATAGTCTGGTTCCTTTTTGTACAATGAGTATTTGCATCTATTACTGCTGTTGGATACAGGGAACATGACCAAGATGGTGGCAGAATGCTAAAGGTCTATACACTGGGATGGGTGCCACCGTTGGCTGTTCACTCTGCTGAATCTTAGCTTGTTGAGGGTCCAGCTTCCTCATGAGCTTGGTGTACACCCAGCTTGGACATTGAGATCCTTTCTATATCATCCAGACTGAGATTTGCAATGGTTGTTGAGAATTCCTGGTGGGATAATCAAGCAACAAAATCACAGAATAAGTTTCATATAATTACTCCAAAACATAAACTACACACAGACGAAGACACCTTATTACAAAGACAAACAAGTTATACAGTACATCGGAATGTCCAGTCGGGCATTTTCAAATTATTGGGATTTCATCTGTTTATTAAAAAACAAAAACAGATGGGTGTTGAAGACATGTATTTGTGGTTTAACTTTTACTTCATAAATACTGACAAAATAATCAACAGTTTGGGAACTAAGCACACTTTCTGCCTGATCTGATCATTTTTTACACTAGTGGGTAAGCTTCTGAATGTCAAAGCGTGATATCATCCTAACCTTGACTACAGTTACAGTTTCCAAAAATGTGAAACGTTGTGATTTCTGACAAAGTAGTAAGTTGCAACTTCAAATAACATGTGGTATTAAATACAGGGCACAGCGTTAAACACACCTTTGGTAATACTTTGCTTGTTTAAAGAAAAAATAATGAGCCCTTTGATCAATGCCCTCTAGGTATAAAGCGCTATGTAAGAGTTACATTATTTATGGATACAAGGGGTTGTTAGTTGAATATACAAAGTTTCTACTAACTTTTGGTTTTGTAAGTGGTAATCTGTAACTGCAAGTTTAGGTTACTGTCATCATTTTGATGTTCAAATTGATAAATAAAATTACTGAAAATCAAACTTGTTCAAGATGCGAACCTTTTTAAACTGTTCTAAGACTTTCTCTGCATCCGATGAAGTAAAGTGTCTATGTAGGAGGGTCTTTAAGGCATCCCATAATGCAGTTCCACCTCCTATTCGTGAGGTACTCGTTAGATCTAACGATACTTCTGGCCTTCGTATGACAAGATGGATTTTTGTATCTGGACCAATATTGTAATCACCTAAACATTGGCCATCTGTATAAAGAAAACAAATTAAATTAAAATGTTAATAAAACATATCCAAATATTGTCGTCAATTCGTCATGTCAGTACAAAAGCTTCCCCTAAAATAGCACTTTTACACAATACGCACAAGTTTGATGTCGAAACGATGTATCTTTGTTCAAATTAGCCCAGATGTACACAGAAAACAAGTACGCATCGAGATATAACGTTTCTGCAGAGTAGTACAACATTAAAGGCATACTGAGACAATTTACTGACCCTCCAACCCTCCATAGTTGTTACAGTACTACTTAGGGCCTCTATGGTTTATTAAAGACACTGGACACTATTGGTAATTGCTCAAAATAATTGTTAGCATAAAAACTTACTTCTTGGCGATCAGTGGAGAGATGTTGATTGTATAAAACGTTGTGAGAAACGGCTCCCTCTGAAGTAACATTTATTTCGAGAAAGAAGTTATTGCTCACTAAAATATTTTAATTTGATTTTGAAACCTCAGAATTTGATTTCGAGGTCTCAAACTCGAGCATTTGAAAGTGAAAGCACACAACTTTGTGTGACAAGGGTGTTTTTACTTCCATTATTATCTCGCAACTTTGACAACCAATTGAGATAAATTTTCACAGGTTTGTTATTTTGCGCATATGTTGAGATACACCAAGTGAGAACTAACAATTACCGAATGTATCCAGTGTCTATAAAAAGCAATATCTTTTTCTGATCACCATCGGCGGAACATCAACAAGTAAATTAACTACTCTTCAAGTAAGGAGACTACTACTACATGTTAGTACCTGACAATGTTTTTCCTTTGAAGACGAGTCTCTGTTGATGCACTGGAACATCTAACTCTTTAGCCACCATTCGTTTAACGGACAGGATTGGTTCTGATGCTGTTACCTGTAAAACAAACCAATGAATCTTTATACAGTTAATTAAATCAGGTTAAGTATTATGTTAGTGTTTTGTTTTTAAAGGCAAAGTATATCTTTAGTTTTTGAAACTTTTAACTTGTATATGAGTGTGTGTACAATAGGCCTATAACTAACCTGTACAACTTTCATTTCAAAAGGTGGTTTTGAGCGTCAAAAATCTAGTGTCCACGCAGGAAGAATACTGAATCAACAATTGCAATACACAATCTGACAAATATTTCATAGATTTAAATTTGTTTCAATCCCTGTTTTGTGAAGTTAACCACATTCCATTAGTAAGATGGGAATCGTTTCTCACAAAGCTACAGTGCTTCTTACTCTATAAGTTTTTAATGATCATTAATATTTGAAGTAATTAGTATTACCAACGATATACCCTACCTATTTATGATAAAGAATGCCCAATATGTAAACATAAAAAGTTCATTGAGCATGAGGACAACAACTATGGTGTAGGCCTAGCCTAGAATAAAACAAAATGTTTTGCCTCAGTTGTCAGTTGTCGAGGAAGTCAATCAGAGTTTATGTGTTTTGTGCAAGTGCAAGATGTTTACGTGGATCCTGTTATTTGTAGATCGATCAATTTTAATTATAAATGGAAAACATGAAGAATTTAAGAACAGTATTTCAGCTTCGCAAGTTTAATACTGTAGTTTGTATAACTTAAAGTAGCCTCCATTGCCCCTGGTGCCCTGATCTTGCCCCCCCCCCCCTGGTGCCCCTTCATCATAAGTTTCCCATGGACTTTTAGAAGTGCCCTTTTCAACATGTAAATCTCTCTCTCAACAAACCCATGAACAAAGATAAAATCCCAGGTCTGTTCTTAATCTTGTTTGTTATTCTTTCTTAATCTTATTCTCGATCCCTTGACTTAACTTCTTCTTCTTCTTCCTTATTTTTAGTCTTTATACTTATAGGCCCTATATAAATAAGTTATATAAATATAAACTGTCTTAAAAATCTCATTTATAAAATACTAAATAAAATAAGAGTGTTTAATTGTTTACTTATCAAATTAAGTTTATATTATTCTAGGTAGGCCTGCTGCATGGAATAATGAACTTGATTACCTCCATGATAACAATAAAATTATAGCACAAGACGAATTAAAACCAAAAGCATTTACAACGTACCTCAACACGGCATTCCCTTCCTTGCGTTTGAAGAATCTTCACAATTAAAATCATTTCTGTTTACTTAAATTCTACGATGCTTGCACTGATGATGAAGGTTACAAATTAAATACAAAATATGATAGTCACTTCCAGTAAACCTTTCTGAGTCTCTGGCCACGAATTATATCATATTGAGATGTGAGAACTTCGGAAGTTATTGACACTTGTTTGTGCATGCTACTAGACTCAGCATTTGGTCATTCAGCAATCCGCCATGTTTATCATAAACTTCACCCTAGTCGCCCACACGATGCGGTAAATATTTTTGCACATTAGACGTGCTGCGCGCTAGTCTTCTGTTCAAGGCAATTATATTATAGTATCGTCGTCACCGCGACAAACATTTTTAATACAAGTCTACATACGACTTGATTACAAGTCTACATGTTTGCGTATACGTCCCGCGTAGGTCGTATGGCCATCCATATTGGGGTGTCGAGTACTTTCTCATCTCACCACATGAAGCTATAGCAAGGTGGCTGCTTTATTTTGTCCAATTTCATAAGAATTTTCTCTGGATAAGTCGGTACAACAACAGACTCTTCTTCCAGAGTCATGATGTGCCAACTTTAGACGTTGACGGCTGAACCAAACAGGTTTCTCAATCTCGTTTAAAATGGCTAGTAAATCGTCTGCAGTGACCGCAACATTCCTGCACTCATTGTTCATGCAAAGTCTATTGTTTTCTTTTGTGAGAAGTGATGAGGCTGCTTGTGCCAACTTCTGTCCACCAGTGGTAAGTACATCGTCGTAATCGGATTATTTGTACACATTCATTGTGTTGTGCTACTACTGCTATTATGGCACAATTTCCTAACTAAATAAAGCCTGTATCGAGTTACTGCGTAGTCAGGTGACGTAGTTAATAGTGAAAAAACTTGCCATTGCATTGAGGAAAAAGGCAAGCACAGCGCTGTGAGAGTGCGATGACTGTAAAAAAAAAAGCTGATAAGTGATAACCAGCCAAAATCCCATCAAGTTTACAATACATTGTTGCAACTAATCATTACTGATAGTGATAGTGCCTGCCCCTTTTTCTTCTGTTTAGCAAAGAAATTTGCTGAGCAGTGTTTTCTAGAAATTGGGCCCTGCCCAAATTACCGATGCATGCCACTGGTTGCACTAAAAACCAGTTGCCAGTACATTTGGGGGGGGGGGTGTCACACCACTGATTTGTGCACATATCTCGATAGACTGTGCAAGTCTTGCGCGCACCGGAGCGAGACACGACAGACGAAAAACTTGCTTTATATCAAATCAAATCTTTGCTTTAAATTATTCCAAATACCGCATATGAACAACAAAAATACTCATTAGAGCTTGTTTAATTTAGTTTTAGCTTTTTAAACATTTATGCAATTAATCGGTTATATGTATAGACAAAAGGAAAATTCTGGGACAAGGATGTTTATTTGATCTTAAATTTTTTTTAGACCCTGTTGCAAATCTATGCCCGATTGTGAAATTATCAAAAGCTGGGTTTACGCGGACGCACAATTTTCGTGGGGGGGGGGGAGATTTGAAAAATCTCACGCATAGCTGGCCTCTGGACTTGGCATCTCTGGTGGACTAGGGGGTTCTGAGAGGGGTGGGGCTACTGTGCAATAGGGGGTTCTGAGAGGGGTGGGGCTACTGTGCAATAGGGGGTTCTGAGAGGGGTGGGGCTACTGTGCAACAGGGGGTTATGAGAGGGGTGGGGCTACTCCCCCTCTGGTTATGTCATTGACACATGCTGACTCATAAAAAGCCTGTCCTGCAAAGAGGTAAAAATCACAATTTGTCTCAAAGTGTGGTTTGTAAACAAAAATTTTTCCAAGAGAATGTCAGTGTCACATAAAATGACAAAAAAAAGATGTCATTTGGGGGAATTTTGACAAAAACGTGTATTGCTGTGTCAATGCACTTTGTACTTCCACAGCATATTGTGGAATTAAACAATAAATTGTGCATAGTTGTACCATCCCCAGAAGACATTTTCTTGGCTGCTTGTAAGCAGAATGTTTTGCTTTTAAACACATTTCTGCTTAGAAAAAGATTGCAAAATTCAGGTCACATGAATGTGACATATTTAGCCCAGGTTGGACTCCTCCATTACATACCAGGGCTAATGATGCTTTTTGCAGACCTAATCACAATTTTGTGGAACTTACTACTTTTGTGCTGGGGTTCAGTCAGGATTTCTGAGATATTCACACACAGGGTTATTAGTATTATTTATATTTTTAAAAGGATATCGTTGTCACAATAAAAGACTAACATGTGCCTCCCATTTTGCTCAAAACAATTGAAACATTCAAAAAATATTTTGAGTTTGAACATTTCTGTTTAGTGCCGATATCAAAGCTTACATGTAAACCCAGTAGACAAATGAGACAAGTAACCTAAGTATTCTTTCGATGCTTGTTCAAAATCAAAACACTTATTAAAATGTGTGGGCCTACTTATTTTGATTCAGATCATCTTTTTCCATTTGACTCTGGTCTTGTATATGTACACAACATTTGTCAAGTAAAATCTTAGAGCAACAACCCATCATCCATGTGGTCTTGTGGATACTACTACTATATATAAAGAAAGGACAGAGACCTCTATCCCCTACCCTACCCACCTAAATTTGAGCCCTGTGGATTTACAGACTCTCTGGCAGAGGCAGTTCCTCTATGGTTCCTCTCTGTGCATAGAGCAAGCACTGTTGTGACCTTCAGTACTAATGGATTATAACCTGTCTATGGAGCTGTTTACAACCGCAAAGAGTAAAAGGGAAAGTCCCATTTCTTTACCTTGGAGTGGCACTGATCATGGTACAGGCTGTTTTGAACAAACCTAATGGCTGTTGCCATGGAGTGCAAATAATTTAGTGGGTGAAAGTTTGGCTATGTTGTTACTAACTTATTGACAATTCTGGGAAACTAAGCTTGCTTGGGCCGGGAAACAATAGAAAACAACTTCCTGATGCAACATCAATTATAAATGTAGATCACAGAATACAGGGTTGAATATGGGACGTAAAGCCGTTGGTCCCGTGTGTTGTGTAACGCATAGAACCCAGTGTACTCATCGAAAAGAGAAGGGGTTAGCCCTGGTGTTAGCCCTGAATGCGCCGTAAATTGATTGACACATGTAGATCATTGAGTTTGAAGGTGCACCCTTTGTATTTTTAGAGGAAGGGTACATGTACACATATCAAAATTGGCTCTAAGTCTGCTATGTCCTCTTGAGGCAGTGGCATAATGATACATTTTACACTAGTATAGCGACCCCCCCCCCTTTTCTGCTTGTTACCCCAAAATCAGAAGGGGGTGCTATACTAGTGTACATTTGTGCAAGTTTGGATGTCACCTTTAAGGGGAGGGGGGGGGTAAAGTTTTTGAAATTTTGTTATGGGGGGGGGGGAATCCTCTCCCTGGTCCCAAGCAGGGTGAGCACTGAAAATCCATAAATTTGTGTATGCTGGTAAAACAGGAACTAGTCTTGTTTTTTTGTCTGAGATGTAGTTACTATGTCAATGCTAAACTACCAAGTACTGTATATTGTAGATAGTATAAATAGTTGTTTTAAAAAGTGGCTGTTTCCTTTGACTATAAACTGCTGACAATTTCTGGCTAATCCAGGCGCAAAGTATGTTAACTTAAATGTGTGCATACTGAAAACTAAGAAGCTTGTTTCAACAATGATCATTGGAATGGACACAGGCTTATTTTGAATACAACTGGTACATTTGATTTGGTTTTTTTTAAACTTCTATCCATTCTCAAATTTACATCAAAAATGCCTGGAAACATTTACTGTTTTTTTTTCATTGATGTGTTGTTAATATTTGAATGAAATTTGAGGGAAATAAGGAAATGTATAACAAATGTATTAAGTCAAAAGGTGACTGTAGGAAATTGGTTTCCTGTCAAATGCCACAATGCTAATCATTCAATTCATAAACATATCCTGTTTTCATGGCATGAATCTTTTTATCCATGTAAAATTACAACTATGGTGAGCAAAACCTAACTAAAATACAGTAAGACAAAAAAAGGAGAATTTCTGTGTCCAGTTACCTGACTGATCTTACCTTCATGCAGCAAACCTATACCATTTAGTTGGCTTTAAAAAACACAATAATAAACAAACAAATACATAAATAAACATGTAATGCCCTGGACAAAATGTCTGACTTTGACCAACTTAAGATAAATGATCTAAATTAGCTTCACAGGTTTGCACAATCTGTAAGTTGCAAAATCACCCATAATTCTTTCATCAAGTAAATTTAATAATATAAAATTCACTTAACAGTTTTGCATTACAGTAACACCAACAATAACGGTCATCATGTGATTGGTCTACGATGTACACTCCTTGATTTAGATTAGGACAACACATTCCAAATCATGCTTACATAACTTGTTTCATAAATTAAGTTTTTTTAAAAACAGTTTCTTTGTATTTGATTGTTTTTCTTCAGGGTTTTGTGGATGGATGGGAAACTACATGCCACCTACAACAGTCAACCAGTATGTACCAACACCTAGTCTTGTTTCAAGACGCTGTTATTCACTATCACTCAACTATTGCGATCCCCCGCTCCACTTTTCCTAAGTTGTGGACATTGCTTTGGTGCCCTTAACCATGTCCAGGTCTGACTGATACTTCTCGGAGGCAACAAAGGTGGTTGCCTCCATTCCCCCTGGTCACTGCCTTGGTGCCCTTGAAATTCTCAAGTAGAAATTTACAATTTCCTCATAGGGTGCCCTTTGCCAAAGAGAAAATGCCTAGGTGCCCTTGCCCTTTCATAAAAAGAAGCATACAGGCCTGCATGTTCTTTCCCTCATTTTGTGTATCTCCATGCTCATACATTGGGCTAAAAATGCCCTGCCCACATTACATGGTTACAAGTCATAATTTGTACTATGCCTGTACACAGTGTTTAACACGAAAACATTTTTAAAAACCAATGATAGATATTTTCTTGTTCTGTTACAATCAGCCAACTGTGTAGACTCAGAGGTCAGGGACGTACCGTCTGCTCCAAGCAAGCTCATAGTTGATGATTTTGTTTATGAAACCCAAGGCACCAGGTTACTTGCTTTGAATATCACTTGGGTGCTTCCTATTACTGGTATGTATGTCATCATTTCCATTTGGTGCTTTATAGTGCCATCATCCCCACCCCAACCAACTCCTACCCCAACCCCACCCACACTCCCACCCCCACCCACTTTGGGGGGGGGGGGTTAGTGGGTAGAATTTGATATTGTGTTGAAAAACTTTGGATTCCCTGGCAGCTCGGGCTGTATTGCTCAATTAGGAGCTGAGAAAGATTACAGGAATGTTTAATGGCCCAATGAACAGGGTGCTATATGTAAAGTTCATTGATTCATGATTGTAAAATGTGCTACATAAGAATTAGTTTAAACTATCACAAACTTGTTATTAAGAACTAGTTACTATTGTTATTTAACCTAAGTTCTTTTGCTCCATTGTTCAATAAAGATGGACTTGACTAATGAAACCACTTTGTCCCAAAAGTTCTTTAAACACAAGATTTTAAAGCTAAAGAATGCCAAGAATCGTTTGACCAAATGAAACAAAATCAAATCAAATGAACTGACAGGAATTTGAAACTGAATTATGCATATGTCATTATTGTTTTGATGCAGGGAATTACACTGGACTTGAAGGTTTCTACGTAGATGTCATTAAAACAAGCTATCCAGTTGGCTACTATGAATGCAATGGAATCCGCTTTGATCGTCCGCTCACAATGTCAACATCCTTTGAATCTGAGGTGAGACGCAAATCATGTCAAAATCAAACAGCACAGTTGGATTCAAATAATATGAGCGTAAAAAGCAGCACAAAGGGTTTGCGTAACCTGACACTACAAGCAGTACCCCAAGTCCTAAATAAAGATATAGCACAAACAAGGGGAAACTGCCTTTGAAATTTGTTAACCGTAACTTGCTCTGATTAATGTGCATGGTAGGAGATTTTGTGGCCCCGGAAATTAAAGATTGTCTATTCACGTGTCACAAGAGATTTCCTAGGAATACCTGCCATTCTATTGTTATTCCATCTGAAGAAGAAGAAGAAAGAGTCGTATAGTCATGATAGTATAAGATGCTGGGCGTGGTATAATAAGTCGGTATGTAATTGATAACTAATTCTTAATGCTTTCTTTGCAGATTGTATTCCATTTTTCCTGTTTGCGGAACATTAAAGTGGACAGCCATTACAGTATTGAGATAACATCAATTGGGTCAAAACAATCCATTAAACGAGATGATTATCACACATCAAGTAAGTAGGCCTTTTTATAGTCTCCTAATTTGTCTGCTTACTCTAGATTTAGTAATTATGGAGATTGAATCGTCATCTGTTGATATGAAGAAAGGGGGTCATCTCAAAAGGTGTTGAAATGATGACACAAATGTAAAATTTCCGATATGACCAGTGTAGTATCTTGCCTATTAGACAGGGCCTTGAATGTCAACTCGTTTATTGACGTCATCCGACGTGAAAGTGTAAGGAAGGACATGTAGCATTAACTATAAATATTAATGTGTAAAGCTTTCATTGTTTTATTTCCAATCTAGGTTGTGCAAAAGTACCAGGAGTTGGAGGGTGTCCCTTGGTCAATGGTAAGTGTGTATCAATTATTACCAATCTTATCAATCCAAATATTTTGATGAGGTGATCCCTTGGCTGCCGTTTCCCAGGTTACATTGCAAACTTGGGTGCGATTCCTGTCAATATGGCAGCCAAAGGTTTTAGGGTTTCTGACTGCCCCCCCCCCACAAAAAAGAAGAAGATCCCTGCCCCCTCCCCCAAACAAAGATAATATGACAAAATAGAGAGACCACCATTACAGCTAGATAGCTCATTTGGTAGAGCACTTGCGCAGTAATCTGCATGTCAGGTTCATATCCCATGCTAGTCAATTTGTCTTAGTTCGACCAAAATTGAAGTAAAAAAAAAACCTTGCATTCATTCCTTGAAAAAAAAAAGTATTTTGAGAAAATAAAGTTCTAAGAGATGTACACTAATGTTTTAGGTTCCATGGAGCTCTAAATAGTTGATTTGGTCAATGAAGTTTTACAGCAGTAAGGCGTAGTCAGGATCCCTGTTCAGTTATGGCTTATTGAATCTCAATAAATTCTGCATTTTGTTTTGATCATAGATTTTTCTAAATCCTTGAATCTTCTATTTGTGCAAATTTTTCTTCACAGAACCAGCGGAGGAATGGAAACCTTCAGAGGTACCAACCGTCATAGTGTTTGGAAACACTGTGTCTGTTTCGTTCAGTACATATACAGGGGATAAGTGGATAACCTACAAGATTAATCTACAACCCTGTAATGGAAGCCCAACTCCCGCAGCACTATCTCAAATTGTCAGCACCAATGGCTCTGTAAGTTTTTGTCTTGGCTGAAAGAACCTGCCCAAAGGTGGTCTAAAATAATGGTGGGGTGTCATGGCCGAGTGGATAACACCAAACTCAAACTCTTGGGTTTCTGTTTGAGTCCCCGTCATGACACTTGTGTCCCTGAGAAAGACACTTGACTAATATTGCTACTCTCCACCCAGGGGTAAATGGGTACCTGTGAGTGCACAGATGGTTCTTGTGATGGGTTTAGCTTAGGATCACATACATAACTTGTTTCACAGGCTGTATTACTCCTGAGGGAGCTGATATGGTTTTAGGAATGAATAAAGGCCAAGCGATCAGGATTAATACTGATTGAAGTACTTTGAGATGCCCTTTGGGTGTGTGAAGCTCGGTAAAAACCGATTATCATCATTATTATTATTACAAATGTTGATATGTATGAGTGCATTATCACAGACTATTTTTCTTTTCAGACTGGAAGATACTCCTATGTGTTAAAGGATGTACCACCAGGCTGTTATAGTGCACGCGTAAGTAGCACATTTTTGCAAACCATGTAAATTTCATATGAAATCTCGGTTTTCAACCTGTCTGGGCTTGAACGCATAACAGTCCTCTTTCATTTCCATAAGAGAGTTTCAACTGCTCACACATGGTGCGTTCGTTTAGCTTCCCTGGGTTGACCCCAGTTTTCCCCCGTCTGTTCAAATAGCTTTGACGGGGCTCACCCGGGTCAGCCCCCAGTGCCCTGCTTGTGGAGTGGGTCACTTGGGGGTGACCCACTCCACATGTCAGAGGTTATGTAACCAGCAGACTAATCCTGTTTTATAGAAAATATATGTGCCATGACATTGTAGGTTACCCTCTACCAGAGGCAAAATGGGGGAATCGTTGATGGACGTCCAGTTCGGTCTGCACCTTTCAATATTACCAGAGTGACAGTCAGGCCGACTGAGGAACCAACAACTTCACCTGACAATAAAGGTAACTTGTTTTTGTTTACAAATTATTTTATCGCATTAAAAGCCTTTTTTTAAAGGAAAGTTAAAAGTGAGAAAAAAAACTCCATCATATAGTTTTTCAAAAGACACCTTAGCTTAATGCAATTTGTTCAAGTCATAGCTGGTTTTTGTTAACTGAAAATAAAAACAAATGGTGCTCACAAAAAAAATGTGCAACCATAGACCAAACAGCTTGTATTGGGCATTCATTTTCCAACTACCACCTATGTCGCTGCGCGGACGGCAGCGCTAACGCACCAGTGTGCCTTTTCCATTCACAATATAAAATAAAAAGTATGTTTTACTATAATTAATTTTGTCCTAGTTAAGGGCCTACTGGACTTAATGTGTTACATCCAAGAAAAATTATGCACTAGACCTTTCTTGTTATGAGGTTCATCAGTTTTTTGAACAAGTGACTGTAAAATGTCTTTCCAAATATGTTTAGTGATTTTACAAAAACCTTTACTATGTTTTTGGTGCAGTTATCAGAACTTCATCTCAGAAACCAGGAGGACTCGCAACAACAGCCGATGTTGTTAAAAACACTGTTAATATTTTAAGTATTTCTATTCTAAACTAGAACTACTCTTGAAGTATTTTTAAAGGATTATGACATGATTAATATTTGGAGGAGTAAATTACACTCAGTAGTTTTCCCGAAACACCATTCAACCAACATGTACAATCTTTGGCAAATTCCACTGGCTCACTTATAAATTTGAAACGACAGAAAACTGTTAGTGCCTCGCATTTCACTCACCTAAACTTCCACATAGTTTCTGCATATGATGGAATGTTTTGGCCACTAAATGTGTCACACTTGATGCTTATTGCAAATGAGAATACTTTAAAGCAATAGTGACCAATTTATCAACTTAAAATAGTGCAATGAGAAGTTGGAAAATCTTGGTACGTAGAGTGTGATATGGGACCATGCAATGCTTTAATATCACACTGTTGTTGCCATGGATCGTCCAATCAGAATGAAAGATTCAAGTTTCTTGATAACACATAATGCAAACCAGAAGTACCAAGAAACAAATCAGTTGATGTGACAACTTGTAAAGGATTTATTTGTATATTTATTTGTGTAATTATTTATTTATTATGCCAGAGGAAAAACCGGATCCGAAATCCGCCTCGAAGACATTGTTACTAAAAGGACTGATCGGAGCAGGAGTTGGCGTAGCAGTGGCTCTACTTCTCCTGCTTACCTTCGTCGTTAAGAGACAAAGATCCCAGAGACAAAGCGAAATAGTCAGCCCTCAAGAGACTCCCAGAGCAGGCCTTGTCAATAACATGGTTCAGAATGATTGTAAGTACATCAACAGTAGTCAAAATTATATTTAAATGTTACTAGCCAGCAGAGACAGCTAAAGTTACCAGCCCGTCACAAAATTTGGTGGCCCAAGAAAATATTGTAATGTGAAACTGTTCAGCATCGTTATGCCAGTTACAAAGTATTTGTAAGCTGCGCATAAAATAGCTAAGCGCCATAGAATATGCTTCCATATGGATAAGATTACCAGCCAAAATAACATTTCATCGTGTATCATTTGTAACTGGGACTTTTACGCACCATTTTCCGGTGAAGCAGCTGTGAAATTGGTTTATCTGCACTTAAAATCTTGCCTACCATTGATTTTGGAATGTAGGTAAAGTTCTTACTCTCCTAAAAATTGTCCATATACCTGCCCCTTACACGACCCATAGACGATCTATGTACTTCGTAATCATATCTATAATATAATATAATATATAGTATCAAAGTCTTATATAGTGCACGTATCTACCAACAAGGTACTCATCCAAGGCACTGAGTATTTATAAACAAACTTTCAGAAAGATAGGTTACTGCAGTGATGGATTCTGAGACCCAATTATTTAGCACCTTATAAGGGTTAACAAGGTGCTACGGCGAATACAGAAGCCACAGCCAGGAACACCGGGGGCAAACCCCTTCTCTCTTCGAAAAGTGCACTGGTTTTTTTTTACATACGTTACAAAACACATGGGACCAATGGCTTTACGTCGCATTCGAAGGACAAAGCAATGGTTAAGTGTCTTGATTAAGGACACAAGTGTCGCGGCTGGGGAACCCACACTCTGCTGATCAGAAACACCAGAGTTTGAATTCGGTGCCCTTAACTGCTCGGCCACAACACTTTTAATCTTTCAATCACTTCCAGCTGAAGCATTTTCATAAGGAAATATTTTAACATTATTTTCTTGTTTCTTGTGTTGTAGTGACGGGAGCAGGCTACTGCGATACCTATGGACATGGTGATAGTGTCAGTGTGTTCCGATCGGAATGTTCACAGTGCTGTGATTGTGCTGGTTACCCGGACAATCCAGAAGACTTTAAATCTGTTACTAATATGTCTGGGGTTACTGTGTAGGTACAAACATACATGTATAGCTGTAAACAATTGTCTCAATCATGTTGTATTTGTCTTAATTCCTTAGTACTCAGATCATTGAATGATATGTGGCCTACTCAGTAAAATAAACTCGGTATGTGCAGTAAAACTTGGGTGAAAGCTTAGGGGGACACAGAGTGCACCATTCTTTCTTTGGGGGTGGGGGGACACTTTAAAATTGTAGTTTCCGTTTGCATTTATCCAAGACAGGCCCCTTTTAAAGTGTACTCTTTATGTCATAAAATTTATAACCAGACATGGAGGTTAAAAGAAAAATACATTGTGTGCATAAAAATAGAGAAATCGTTTTAAAACATTGTACATAATAAAGTATTTCACCAATTAGTTATCAAAAGTCCATATTACAAATTGGGAGTGGGTGGGGGTACAGATCAATCAGGGGGAGGGGGATGTGCCCCACAACCCCTTATAGTTACGCCACTGGTTTTACAACCTTGGTTGAAAGAGTAAGTTGAGCAAATTCCTCTTGCTGATAGTAATTGAAAATTTGACTGGCCCGAGATGGCGTTTGCTGTGCAAATATTTTAGTTGGAAAATTAGTTGGAAAGATTATGGACAACTTGCGGGCTAAAACAACATAATTACGTAAATCCTTATGTTTAGCCCGTAAAGCATGGTGGCACATTTTCATAATTGACAATTAAAATATGAGCTTGTCCTTTAATTGTTTTCCTGTTTTTCAGTTGACCCTGTGTGTGTAAATTTTATTACTATTTTGAATATATCATATATATATCGTCATTTTTGGGTTGAATTGCTTTGTACAGCACACTGATGCCTCTGCTTTGTACTATTATTATTGACGAGTTGCATGCCTGATACTGTGTTTATTTCAAGAGGCTTCGGATACTTAAGTGTTTTGTATTAATTGTGATATTTCTACTTCAATAGCGATTTTAAAGGTCAACTTACTCAGATTTTAAGTACTATATTGGAATAAAGACAGTGGTACTATTGGTAATTGTCAAAGACCAGTCTTCTCACTTGGTGTATCTCAACTTATGCATAAAATAACAAACCTGTGAAAATTTGAGCTCAATCAGTTGCAGAAGTGGCGAGATAATAATGAAAGAAAAAAAACACCCATGTCACACGAAGTGTGTGCTTTCTGATGCTTGATTTTAAGACCTCAAGTTCTGAACTTGAGGTCTCAAAATCAAATTCGTGGAAAATTACTTTTCTCGAAAACTACGTCACTTCAGAGGGAGCTGTTTCTCACAATGTTTTATACTATAAACCTCTCCCCATTACTGGTAATAAAGAAAGGTTTTGTGATGATAATTATTTTGAGTAATTATCAATAGTGTCCACTGCCTTTAAGATATGTCAAAATATCCACAAAGAAATTTTAAGAAATTAAATATTTTAATACTAAAAGCGGTTGAGACGATACGGCATCTACCGTATTTCTAACCATGCTGACAAACGAGTCAGTTGAATGTACAACCTAAAATCTTTTACAAAAATAAAAAAATGATCTTGGAAATTGCTTGCTGTTACAGCTTTTAAAGTTTGTGGTTCATGTAACACTAATTTCTTCTATAGGTTACTTTAAAATGTTCTTTTATTTCATCACTGTTTTTCTGAAGCCAAACTTTCACCTTTAGAGAATGCATTTTTTAAATCTTTAATTTGCCGCCGACTGTTTGCCAACTTAACGTTGACATTTTAGCAAACATGACAGTAGAAATTATTAGCGTGTAAATCTGGGGTTATTTTTATTATAGTAAGTTTAATCGATGAGTAGTTAACAACTTAGTAAAATTGTCTTTTTGTGAAAACTTTGTGGTTTGCACAGCGCTTGTTACAAACCAATTCACAAATGGAATCGGCTGTTAGTGAAAACTCGAACATATCTACATGCTGCATTTTACATTGTAAAACCCACAAAGGTTGAGCATTTGTTTTTTACATCGAGTTAGTGCTAAAGAATGGCAATTCAAATCATAGCTTTTCAAGAAAACCCAAACTGTAAGTCTGGTGATGTTAGTGTTATCAAAACTATTTTTGGACTTTCAAAATGTTCAAATGTTTAAAACCACATCCTATTTGCCCAAAATGTTTAATTTGTTAGAGTTGGCTGTTCATGAAAAAGACGTTACTTGTAAAGTGATTTGGGTCAATGTACACTTCCCAAAGCCACCACTTTCAATGTTACTTTTATTTCTTCTTTATATTTTTGTATTTTGTTTACGTGACACTATTTTTATAAAAGAGTGTACAACTTTCCAAGTGTTCGTCAAAAGTTGTTAAACTTAAAATATTAACCGATTATATTTTTGATTACTCAGAGGTTTACATGCATTTTGCAGAATAAAGTGCTCTTAACATTAAAATTAAAAAATGGAAGTCAAGTGTTTTATTTTTGTTATCAAGTTTGAGGAAATGCAACGGTTATATTGCATACAGCTTTAGACAATTTCCTTATTTACATGTATAATAATAACTAGTTGTTATTATCCAGTTTACAAACACATATCAATGCAGTTTACATTAGTGCCCTGGTCTAACTTTGGGCCAATGGGTCTCGGCTCACTGGGGAGTCAACAGCCCCGAGCCGCCCTGGCCCTCCAGTGGCCTCTTCATACACAATATCAACCTCTACCCTCGCAGGTACCCATTTATACCCCTGGGTGAGGACAAGCAACTAGAGTGAAGTGTCGTGCTCAAGGACACAAGTGCCATGATACAACTGGGATTCGAACCCACCCTCCAATGACTTGAACTTGAATCTCTAAATCACTCGGACACAACACCCTATAAAAAGTGAGAGAAATAGTAACACAGAATATTCTGCCTTCTCTGCATCCTTTATTTGTAGGAAAACGGTTTAAATCAAACAGACTACAGTCGTTGGTTGAACACGAATATGGGTTGGAAATGATTACAAGCCATTGTTTTCCAACCCCCCCCCCAAAAAAAAAATATATATATATATAAAAAAATCAGCACACAATCTACCCAACACCCCCCCCCCCCCCCCCCCCCCAAAAAGAAAAAAAAAAAAAAAAACACCCGCCGCAAAAACAAACCCATGTTGTACAAGTCGAAAGGTTCTGAGAACAAAAAAAAAAAAAACTCTTTTCTCTTTTTTTCATTTGGAGGAATGGTGCATGGGGAGCAGTAGGGTGGAGGAGGGGGGGGGGGTTACAAGGTAAGAGCATGGCGCATAATTCTTCATAACTCCAGCTGCCTACCGCTGTAAAGCAGCACAAGTTTTGTTGGGAAAATTTACACTCTTTGACTCTTATCTGTCGTGTCATAACCCATATTTCTTCCCAAGTTTGTCCAACTCTGAAGCCCTTTCAGCTTCAGAGCTCTGCATGTAGCTGAAGAGTTCTTGCACAACTGAAAACAAGAGGGACATGTAAAAGAGTTTTTAGTGACATGTATGGGGATCAGATCTGGCAGCAAACCAAGCTATCGAAGTGGCAATAGTCTGTTTAATTGTTACACCTATTTAAATACATGTAGATATAATATGCAGTGAAATTCACTTTGGTTTCAAGTCTACAAAACATCAAAATTACAAAACAAAATCTACACTACTAATTTTGGTTTTTACCCATACACCAATGTGAGTTAGCACTGTATACTCTCCCGAGTATACTGTGAAAAAATATCACAGGCATATTACTCGGGTGGGATTCGAACCTAGACCCTTGCAGATCTAGAGCAATGTCTTAACAACTAGACTATCGGGGTTGCCCGGTAGCTAGCTAACACACATCGGTGTATGGGTAAAAACCAAAATTAATATTCTTTAACCCCGATGCAAATTTAACACAATCTACACTAAAACCATGTATAGGCTACACAATAACAAATGATCAATAGGCACGTGTATTACGCAAAGAAAACAACAGTGAAGAGTAGCCCTACTCTAGTCCCACCCCAACCACAACAAAAACAGATCAACAGGAAACAAACGTCTGAAAAGCAGGACTAAAGTGGTAAAAAGTATCATTTTTATAACAATGATTGCATCTTGTCATGCTTGTGATGTCAATGGTGGAATAAAGCAAGACAAGTGGCTGATATTTTGTAGGCTTTCCTAAAGACTATTGCTGTTTCAGTTGTGCGACTTTGTGTGGGAGCAGGGTGGGGGGATGGCACTTGGAGCGGGCATATTCCCCCCTCTGAGTGCCCCTGTTTTTTAGGAGTACAGCATACATCCCTCCACTATATTCCACCTACCTTGTTTATCTTTGGATGACATGAACATGATGTTCATTTCAAATCGTTTGACCTGGGAGAGGTTCTCCAGGATTTCATAGACACGTTCTCCTTGTCTGTTTACAAACACAAACAAGACATGTCAGTATTCCAATTTGGGAAACCAAATATGAAACAAAACAATGGGTATTTTTATTATTCATTTTATTATTATTTAAAGTACCGTTAAGTTAATCATGTTTATATCTATTTGAAAAAGTAAACATAAGTTTAATTGAGTGTATGGCAAAAAATGCAGTTTAACTACTTGAAATAATTAATTTAAATAATTAAAAGATAGAAAGAAAAAATGTGAAATAGAAAATCTAACAAATTAAATAATTAACCAAATGGCTCAACAACTCAATGCCTCAATACCTAACAGTCTAAATAAATACAATACATACGTGTATACATTAATCAATTAATAAATCAATCAATAAATAAATTAAACAAATTTTATGTAGTTGGTTAAATAGCTTTGTTGAACACTAGACAACAAAAATGAAAGACACTTCAATATTACAAGATTTTCAAAATTAGGGACCATCTCTATTTCTGACATTGGAATTCTCATAAATAGGGACAGTCCCTAGTAAATATGCACAATTAGAAGGTATGGATTTGGGCTTGTTTTTCTGCTCCATTACAGAACAAGTGTTTTTTGGTAACACTTGACATTCGCAGAACGGGGCAAAAACTGTTTCAATTAACATACAATATATTACAACCAAAACCTAGAACAGCCAACATTCATTATGCAATCAGGGAGACTTCAGACAACAATCAGGGAATTACATGTGCAATGAGAAGTCTCCACAAAACAAACTGTCAAAAGGTAAAGATACTCTGTGAAAGAAAACAATATAGCAAGACAAGTTCTCATAAGAAAATAATCTACCCTGCAAGTAGATATACACATGGTGTTACAACAAACCAACTATAAATTTGGACGTCAGCAAATAGACATTGCTACCTCACCACGTAATGCCTCAAATCCCATATACATGTGACATAGTAAGCAAAAATTATCTACAATCAGGGAGATTTTACAATCAAACTGTAATGCCTCAAATCCCATATACATGTGACATAGTAAGCAAAAATTATCAACAATCAGGGAGATTTTACAATCAAATTTCAACAAAATAGCATGGAGGAATCTTCACAAATATAATCATTTAGAACAACAAAAGAAACAATGATAAACAGATAATTTAGTTTGAGTGATTTTGATTTAGTTTCTGCTGAGCAAAAATTTACACGATACCAGTCACACATGATACATTCATTATACATATTATTTTGGCTGGTAACCTTATTCCGGTAAGCATACTTTTGTTGTGATTTGCTACTTTTTGTGCTTAAGCAGCTCTATGAAATTAGGCCCGAGACTTAATGCAAGGTGATGACTTACTTGATAAACTGGTCTTGTAGAAGATTTAAAATCTTCATCAGTAACGTCGAATCCAAAGACTGCTGGAATAGCTTCTTGTAGGACTCAGGGGAGATTTTCTATGTTAAGAAAAAGTATGTAGTAGTATCGTCATAAACAAATGGTCAGAATTGTTATTGGGTGCATTCGATTAGGGGCACTTGGGGCTGGCCCGAGGTGCACTGACATCACCACGAGAAGGGCGAGTGATCGTTCGATTAGCTCATGGCAGGGGCTCAACCGAATGCGTATTTTGTTTTTCCAGGAAGAACTTGGGGTAATTGTCTGCCCACGTTCGTCCTGGAAAACAAAATACGCCAGCCTCACATTTTGTTTTCTTTCATTTATTCAGAATACGAAGCCAAGGAAACTTTAAAAAGCAAACTTATTCTCTGTACTAGCCAAGAACCCCAGGGAGACAGGGTTCCAAATTAGCAGAATTGGGAGAGCCAGACTAATTTGTACATGCTTGCCAAAATTTTCACTCGCATTTGGTAAATACCTCTTCTTTACTCTTCTAAACACGCATGCACAAATAAGTCTGATTCTCACCATAGAGCAATCTATAGCGAGTAGTGAAAAACAATTTCCAGGGTTGTAAGACGCACGGTGGGGTCTACTCTCAACCTCTAGTTTATATTTCAAGCAAAATACAATCTTGAAATAATAAAAACACATCGCTCTGGCCGCACAATTTTTTAACCAATCATGTCGCCGACCTATAGTAAAATCGCAAAGATTTCATTGCAAAAGAAGATCTTAGAACTGATGCTCAAATCACAAATCATCAGGGGACAAGATCGTTTCTAGAACTTCACTTCTATTGTCTTTTGTTTTGTTTTGTTTTGACGCTTAGACTGCTATGCCAACTTAGCTTACCTTGAAATACTGGTAAAGTTGCTCAGGGAATCTCTCCAGTGACTTCCAATCAGCCTGTAACTGGTAGGACGATGACGGGGTACCAGGCACATTTGGAATAGTGTCTGTAGGCGGAGTTGGTGTGGATGGAGGAAACTCAGACCGATGGACTGGTGCCCTGACTTCTTTTGAAAGGGTCCCTGGTTCCCTGTTGGGTAATGATTAAATGATTATAAAGTATTCATAAATACCCCAGACAGTTTCTCTACTCCTATTGGTGGAGAGCGCATCACGTGGGGGTGTTTAAACCTTGAACGAAAATCCTTGACTTAAGAACATTCGATTGAACATCGCTTCTTTGATGTCAAACCACACTTTATAATAATAATAATGACCAATTGTATTTAAAGCGCTTCTCACACCCGCTTCTCACACCCGAATGGCATCTCAAAGGGCTTCCAACATTATTACCCCTGGTCACTGGGCCTTAATTCATTCCTTAAACCATTCAGCTCCATGGGGAGTATACAGCCTGTGCAACATCAATATGCGCTACTGGGCTAAATCAATCACAAGAACCATATCTGCCCTCACAGGTACCCATTACCCCATGGCAGAGAAGCAACTATAGTTAATTGTCTTTCTCAGGGACACAAGTGCCACGACAGGGATTCGGACCCGCACTCTGCTGAACAGAAGTGCCAGAGCTCGAGTTCGGTGCTCTTATCCTCTCGGCCACTTACCCTTTATTTTGTGTTGGAGTAACTACCCTGTGGATGTCAGCTGGGTCCTGGGGTATGTCCAGGGTCGCCTTTGTCTCCTCTTCATCTCTAGTCAAAGTTCCTATCTCCTCAATAACCATACGCCTCAAGGGTTTCTTCAAGATTTCAAAAACAATTAAAGAGTTATCAATGGAGTTCAAAGTGGTATTATTATTATTATTAATGCAGCCAAATTCTGACAAACCATACAGACATGCATGAGAGTGAACCGACAATTCATCATAGAATAGGATAGGTAACAAGATGTCTAGTTTATAAATAAACAGACTGAAATTACAAAATGGATTTAAAAAGACAAAGTAAGGGGCTGAGGAGAGGAGGGAAGAGAATGGGTGTTGGTGTAAAGAGCAAAAATTAAAAGTTCAATAAATATTTTTTTAAAGCAGCAATTGAACAGAGGCTAAAAATAAGAGGCTAATTATTACATTTATAATATCTCATAGGCAATAAAAAACCATGACAATCAGTCCACTTAATATTCAGGCGGACAAGAACTCAGTTTACACATTAAACCGACAAAATGCGAAGAATGAAGATTTGAGTTTAGGGATGACAAAAATAGAAAATGTCAAGAATAATGTTTGAGCCACACAATCATGCACATACACCACTGAGGCAACCCACAAGGAAAACAGACCGTATGAACAAACACACAACCTTTTACAAGCAGTCATACAGGCAGACTGGTAAACAACCAATAGCAAAGTTAATAGACAGGCAAACAGTGAAAACTGGTACTGAAAAACGATATAGAAAATGAACAATCAATAAATGTAATGTAACAGACAATCAATGTAGCAATCAAGTTTACCTCCAGCTAGCAGGTTTACAAAAACAATTCAGCATTAAAGGTGTAATACAAATATGGCTTATAAGAATTGGCAGGCTACCATTACTGATTAACATTACATTCAGCTTAATGGGAGGTAAATAGTAATAAAAGATAATTTCATCTAAGTGTTCACCTTTGACCTCAAATGGACTGGTTTGTCAACAGCCTGTATTATGTTATACACTCCGTCTAGTTTCTGCCTCTCTGTATCTTCCCTTTCCTTTACTATTCTAGTAATCTTGTATATCTCTGTAGCTGCTTGTTTGTTACTGGGCTCCAGGTTCAGCACTTGCCAATAGTCTGTGAAGGCAAAACACCGAACATCTAGTGAGAAATCCTGATGAAGGTCAGTCAGCATTTTGACCCAATTCACCACGTCCCAATTTTTGGGCTCTGCTTACCGCATGCAAAGAATCGGCGCTTACAGGAGCAGGGAAGTATGCACTTACACCAAGCGTATATCACAGGTAAGCAGGGAAGTTTTGCTTAAGCAGCTGCATATAACATGTTAATAGGCATTCTTTGCTTACACAGCTGGCGTGCAGAAATTTGGCGCTTGCACAGTAATCAGAAAATGGTGATCATAAGCGCAGATGTCGGCGGTAAGCTGTGCCATGAAATTGAGCCTTGACGTCATCAACGCAATAATCTTGGTTGCTCCAGTTTTCTTCTAATATGGCAAGCATGGCAGACAGTAGCAAGATACGACATTGGTGCAAGAAGTTAATGGAATTGCAAACCTCCCAAAGACAGATTAGTGTTTATCCTTAAAGGAAGGGTCTTAGATTTGGAAATATATGTCAAACATAAACTACCATACAAACTAACATAGTAAGAAGAACCACAGCTGTTGATGGCATAAACTATTTCGAATCTAAGAGAACATTTATGCTTGGATAAAGGGAGAACAATTAAGAAAGAACACTGCTTGGTCATCAGGCGAACAAGCGTTAAAGCAACAAGGATGCCCAGAAAAACATCCTTACCAACAGCCAGTTACCAAATCAAACAGGGTCTTCTTCTGACCTACCTTTCGTGGCTTCTTCCAATCTGCCTAGCTCAAACCGTGCTGCTGCTCTCCTGGCATAAGCCTTAACATATGTGCAGTCAATGGAAATAGACTTGTCACAGTCCTTCTCTGCATCTTCATACCTAAGGTCAATAATAAAAAATCTTTAAGAAAAATTGAAAAGCTCAGACAGCTCATGAGTTCCAAAAATATACCTCAATAACAATGTGGTTTAATCAGTTAAGTGGCAGTATTTTTTAACGCATGAGGGCGCTTTCAACAGCAAATATAACAGCAAATTGTCTCAGGTCATATCTGAATTGGAGGCTGCAGGGCAATACAGTTTGTCTATTCACTATGGTATCACCTTGTTGCCATATTTTTTGAGTCAAACGCCTAGTCGAGTTCGAGTGAAACAAAGACAATGCATGCGAATACAAATGGCTACTAAGGTCAGCACCTAAACTTGCTCTCGTCTCAGGAAAGTACTGAGTATACAGTGCTAACACAAATTGGTGTATGGGTAAAAACCAACATTAATATTCTTTATCCCCGATGCAAATTTAACATCTATTATATCGTTGCGGTACCCGCTGCCAAAACATAGGATTCGAACTGCCTCTAGCTACCGGGCAATCTCGGTAGCCTAGTTGGTAAGACACTGCTCTGGAATTGCAAGGGTCGTGGGTTCGAATCCCACCCGAGTAATATGCCTGTGATATTTTTTCACAGGACTCGGGAAAGTACTGAGTATACAGTGCTAACACACATCGGTGTATGGGTAAAAACCAAAATTAATATTGCTCTAGTCTGTTGATCTTTTTTACCTCTTCTGTTTAAGTCTTGCCATGGCTCTGTTGGCTGGTAGTATAGCATTGGTTGGATCAGCCTCCATTCCTGCAGTGTAGCATATAACAGCGTCATCATAGTTGCCTTTCTTGAACAATGCATTGCCCTGTAATATCCAAAATAACAATTTCAGATGGATTGGAAGCTTACGTGGGAGGAATAGAATGTGATCTGGTGAGGTTTGTTGTAACACCATTGAAATAATCCCTTACAAAAAATGGACTTTTCAATCAGTATGGTATGATAATTTCCAGAGAAATCAATCTTCATGTTGTTCAGACGTGTCTTGGCCAAGCGGTCTAGTGCATCGGGCTCAATGTCTGTTGGCCAAGTCATCAAGTGTGGGTTCGAATCCAGGTTTTAAATTAACATTTAAGCCCTTATCCCACTCTTTTATTCCCTTATTAATGTTTACCATACCTTGTCTTTCTCCATACTGGCTTGTTGGATTCTGCGTTGCATCTCTAGTTCTCTTTCTTCCTCACTATCTGTTTCTATTCGCTCATCCTCATCCTTGTTTACATCTGCCGGCAAGTCTTCATCACTATCCAGCTCTGCACATGCTTTTTCCTTATAGATATCAGGAAGTATCGATTTGTATACATAAATGGAGACTATTCAGTATATTACAGCAAAAAATGGTTTTACAAAGCTCATTTTAAAGTCATAGACTGGTGGAATTTCTGAAACATAGCTGCGATGAAGGTTCAAGGGGCATTTAGGGATAAAAGTTGGGAACTAGCCTTTTTTCATAAATATTTTTTGGTGTGCTGAATCCGATAAAAGCGGTTCCCAAGTGCATTTTTTTGTTAAAGCATAAACAAAATGGCCACAAAATTACCAATTCTGGTCCATTCTCACCTAAATTTTTGGCAATAAGTCTTGTAACCAGACGGCAAAAATGACAATTGAAAAACCTTTTCATATGTTTTGAAGGTCTGAAGAAATGGATGAACATATTTAGGACATTTTGCAATGTTTTAACGGGAGGTAAGAGACTTGCAATTTTGTCCCAGTTTATGAGGACTCTATTGAAAAATGAGTGCAACACAAAACTGAATTTGATTTTGGAGCTCCTCTATAGTAACACATCACTAAAAATGAAAGATGTTGGTCACATACCACATCAAACTTGTCCCACGTCCGGTAATCATAGGCTTTGATTCGAGACTTCCCAGGAGGCGTTCCATTCTGGGGTTTCTTGGCCTCAGATTGTTGCTTTGAGTTTGGTGGTTTCTTCTTCTTCTTGTTGGGTTTCTTCTGATGTTGGTTTCTCACAGGTGGAAGGGACTGAAACAATGATAAACAAATAAACAATTAATCTTTACAAAAGAAAAAGAAGGAGACATTTTTTTAGCAGGTATAAAGGCCGCATCCAATTTCACAGAGCATGCTTTCAAGCAGAAAATAATGCTTAACAATCCCACCTGAGTAATATGCCAGTGATTTTGTTCACAGAACTCGGGAAAGAACTTGGTATACAGTGCGTACACAAATCAGTGTATTTGGGTAAAATCCAAAATGAATATAGTTTTATGCTAAAGCAAGAAAGACTGGACAAAAGTCACAGATATTAGATGTGAAAACAAGCATTATGGCTAGTAATTTGTGTGAGCATGCTTGTTTGTGCCGAGCTACTTTTTGAAACCTTGCTGCAAAGTGAATAAAGGAGAACGCAGAACTACAAATAACGTTTAAATTGTGCTGCCACACATGGGATTTAGACTGCCTCATCTAGGACCTGGCTACAATCCCAGCCATATCTAGTTGTGCCCCTGCCCCCTTTCAATGTTGATTCCAATTGGCGGTATTCTTCTGCGTTACAGTCAACATTGAGCAGGGGAACAGGGGGCGGGGGAGATAATGTTTTCAGTGGGATGTGGACTGGGAATGGTTTTATATAACGTTAGGAATGGGTGGCCCAAGCATTTTGGCCGGGATTGTAGCTCGGTGGTCTAGAGGTAAGACATCTGCTCACAGCAATGCAAATGTCTTGGGTTCAAATCCCACCCAAGTGATTTGCCTTTGGAGTTTGTTCACAGAATTCAGGAAAGTACTCAGTATACTGTGCTAAAAACATCTAACAAATATCCTTTACAATTTAATAAATGAATTTGCAGTTTAAATGCAGAACTGACCTTGTCTTCGGTAACTTTATCTGATTTTAAGGCTTCATCTTTCTTGGAGATGTCTGAACTCCAATTCTTGAGGTCTCGTAAGTAATCCTGCAGATCGTTATTGTCTCTATGCATCTGTTGTTGAACTGCAAAGAATTTCTCCCCCATTTTTGCTGGTTCCAAATTGAGACAACTTCAAAGAAAAGAAAATATATTTGCAGAGTTGTTGTACACATGTATCTGGGGAGGCCTGTATTCCTTATGATCAGGTTACCAGGTAGTGTTGAGAAGAGAGTAAACTAGCCAACTTTGTTGAGCTATGGCTATCTTTTAACATCAGTAACTGATGTTAAAAAGACCGAGTCTTTTTATAGTCGCATGACAGCCCACCTTCTGTATATGGATCTAAAACACTAAGTTTTCAAAGCACGTGCAAGTAGTACCACTTTGATTGGAAATTTCTCCGCATTTAACAATCCAATTGTTATCCAGGGTACCAGTCAGATCGGTCCGAGGTTAACTTGGTTCGAAGTCAACTCGGTTCAAAGTCAACTTGGTCCGAAGTCAACTTGGTTCAAAGTCAATTAAAGCCATTATACACTTTCGGAACAGAAAAAAAATAAAAGTTCACAGATTTACAAATCACTTACAGGGTTTACAGAAGGTAATGGTAAAAGACTTCTCTTGAAATATTATTCCATGAAATGCTTTACTTTTTGAGAAAACATTAAAACAAGTATCAATTCTTGACATCGAGAATTACGGATTTATAAACACATGTCATGACACGGCAAAACGTGCGGAAACAAGGGTGGGTTTTCCCGTCATTTTCTCCCGACTCCGATGACCGGTTGAGCCTAAATTTCCACAGGTTTGTTATTTTATATAGAAGTTGTGATACACAAAGTGTGGGCCTTGGAAAATACTGTTTACCGAAAGGGGCCAATGGCTTTAAGAACTAGGTTCACAATCAACTCGGTCCAAAGTCAACTCAGTGTACTGTAAGTAAGCAATGTCCAAGCAGTTTGTTTGAATTTTTTTATTTATTTAAAAAAAACACGAACCTGATGTTTAATTTCCAAGTAAAAAAAAACCCACCCAACTGAAAAAAAAGTGGCGAGTACAGAGTTATCTTCGGACCGAGTTTACCTTAAAAAAAGCCCAAGCATTCCAAGTCTAACCACCTCGTTTCATTTTTTTCCATAATTTTATAATCATTCTTCATGTCATATTATACTCATACATGTACACACAACTACTGTACAACACTGTGCCGTCAGCGACTTAGCATGCAGTCAGCGTGCGTGTTTTACAAAAAGTTAACTCTACTGTACTGCTGCGTTTCGTGTAACCGCATCAAAAACAACTCAAACTGGCATAGCTGTGGTTAGCCCCAAGTAGTGCCATGGAGTAAGCTGTGGTACTTATAACCAGGAATAAAATACCTTCGTGAATGATACGGAATAAAGTAGCAAAACACATGAAAAAGACGACGACCATGCTTACCTTTTCCGTGCAGAGTTTTTGAGTTTTTGGACCGATGTCAAGGACCTTGAGCAAAAGCGCCCTCTGTTGTCAGTCAAGTGATTCTTTTTTTAACCAATCGTGTCTTATTCCTCGTCTCTAGTGCGAAACTTTGTATAAGAAAACGTTAATTATTATAACGGTAACAGACTACCGACTGGCACTTTCAATTGGTGCAAGATATGTGAACAGATTTCCCACGGTACATGTACGAGTAGGATTCTACTCTACTCTACTCACTATATAACTGGTACTCTTCACATCGCTGTGTTAAACCAATGCAAAAATAACTGAGTACCAGCATACACCATACCATACACATACACACACACACAATGTACATTACATGTACGTCCGTACACACTGCATGCTCTCGTCGTCTGTCCGTCGTCGTCGCAAGCGTCGGCGTCCACAGCTAGTTTTGACGCGGATTTGGTGATTTATGATGCCGATCCGAAACATTGATGGACATCTTTTCTCGGTAAGAAGTTGATTTTGTGCACGGTGGTCTTAACTGGTCACTCTCAAATTGTTAAATGATCAACGTCAATTATTTTATATCAGATACTTAATTATTTAAGACTTCCATTATCGGATCAATCAAATAACATGTTCATCCATGGAGGTATAATTCGACCTCCATGGTTCATCCTACTAATAATAGTATCCTAACCCCATATAATAATGAATAGGCTAGTTGGCCTTAGCTTTCGATCCAATCCGGACCTTCTTCAGAGGCATAAAACAAGTACAAACAAATACATATCCATTTATAGAAAAAGAGGGGGAAAGGGATTAAGGAAAGGATCCAGATGTTCTGAGAAGAACAGGTGGGAAGTGCGAAAAGACCCATATAATAATAATGATAATAAAATATCAATCAATATACTGTCATACATGCCATAAACATGGCCTAACCCAGTGGATTGTACCGATTTATTGGGCTAGGTCATCCCTTATTCTTATTCTTATTCTTTATTTGGCCATTAAACAATAACAATATACAAACAGACAGTATGTAAAATAAATAATATAAAAACAAAAGTAAATACAGAGCAAGACAAACAGTACGGTACAGGAAATTACAGAACAACCCTAATGTGATGGCCAGCCCCCCGATTTCACGAAACTCATCGCAAGTAGCGATGCATCGCAGGGTTTGCGAAGCGTCGCAGACCTAAGACACGTCGCGTCTGCGACGAGTTCCACAATCCATTTCACCAAACACGTCGTAAGCGCGACGAGTCGCAATACAAACTATTTTCATTCTTAATAAAAACAACCTTTTGGACGAGGATGAACTGCTAAAGTTCTGCGGCTGTTTTATGTTATGTACAGCTTGGTCATGAAACAGTCGTGTATTATAGTTCATTCAAGTAGGCAGTTTCAGTGAAATTAAATGCAGGTGATTTTTTTCTCTGACAAGATGTGGTCTGTTAAAGGAACACGTTGCCTTGGATCGGTCGAGTTGGTCTTTGAAAAGCGTTCTGTAACCGTTTGTTGTAAAATGTATATGGTTAGAAAGATATTGTAAAAGTAGAATACAATGATCTACACAAATATGCCTCGAAACTGCGTGGTTTTCTTTTTACCCTGTCGACTAACACGGTCGGTCACTTATGGGAGTCAAAATTTTGACTCCCATAAATGGCCGACCGTGATAGTTCGCGACGTAAAAGGAAAACCGTGCAATTTCGAGTGATACTTGTGTGGATCATTATATTCTACTTTTAAAACATCTTTCTAACCATATGCATTTCATAGCAAACGGTTTCAAACGCTTTTAATAGACCAACTCGTCCGATCCAAGGCAACGTGTTCCTTTAAGGTGTATTATATGGAGTAAAAATCAATTTAATATTTTGAAATCTATTGTTTGGTTGCAGAGATATAACGTTTTTAATGAGCGTGGATCGTCCAAAAAACGTACCTGTTTTCAAGTTCAATTTGTTATGTTTTTCTTCATATCGGCCACGGGCAAGTTTAACGCACAGCCTATGGCAAAAGAGGGCGCACTATATGACAAGCTCCCTCTACCAATGGGGAGGTTTGCAGACTGTGCGATGTACATGTACACGTGCGTATTTAGGACAACTTTGCAAGAAATGGTTGAACAAAACCTCTCGGAGGGAGAAGAATATATAAAATCAAATTACACCAAATTTTCACAAGTTAATCTTAAAAGTATGGGAATTAGCACTGACAAAGTTGCATTCAATTTTGATAATTATCTCAGGAAGAAATCTTGATTAAAAAAACGGAAAACGCCGACAAAAATAGGTTTTCATGGTAAAAGCTATGCGACTAGATGTACCATGTGCGGAGTTTTATTGGCTACACGATGATGTAATCGTTATCTCATTTTGTGTAAACATGTGCTCCCTCATCGTAAAAAACCATCTTCGGGCTTCTTCGGCTCTTTCCGAAGATTTCCGAAATCCGTTGTCCACGGGGTTCAAAGGTGACGTCATGCACAAACGAATGGGCGCTACACGTGAGGCCAAGAATCCGGTTTCTGTCGTTGCTCTCTATTTTTTACAATATCTCCAAAACTATTTATCTGATTTCAAAACTTTTTAAATGTAAGCACGAGGAGAGAATGCTCCTGCCTGCTGCCAAGTCTCATAGTTGTGAGTTGTACGAAATGTGACTTATGATTTAATACATTTTGTTCTTTTTTTCGGGGCTGCGTGTGTGTGTGTTTTGGTACACATGAAATCAACTTGATGAAACTGCCTAATTCAAGATGGCAGACACTCAACCATTTCGGACCAGCGTTTAGGTTTTGGTTGTTTTGGTTGGTTTATAATTATTAATTGGTTGAGTTGTTTAAGTTTGTGTGTACTTTGTTATGCCTGTGTTTGTTTTCTTTTACCCGTCCTTTTTTTTTTGGGGGGGGAAGGTAAATTTCCATTTGTTGTCTAGTGTCTTCCCGATTGGTTCACGGAAGTTACATGTGGTAATTGTTATGTCCTTTCATGCATTTTGTGCGTAAACAAATGAAACATAGCATTCTTACGACGACCCTATGGGTCGTCGTAACTTACAACGTGTTCTTCCCCGTTGTCAAGGAACTTACGATGTATCCAATGCACCATAACTTTGATGAAATGGATTTCATACGCAGCGCAAGTTACGACGTGTAACCGGTCGCAACTTGCACTTGCGACGCGTCGCAGCGCTTCGTGAAATCAGGGGCAGGATCAACAAAAGTATAATTAAACACTCTGTAGCTCGAACACCTGTTAATCCACTCACATAGGGAGGCAAACTCACTATATTATATACTCTCTTTGGAAAAATAAAAACAATTAAAAGTAAATATAAATAATCTGTATACGTTACACAAAGCACAACTTGAAACAACAAAACCAAAAATAAAAACCAGAAATTAGACAAGCAAATAAATAAATAACCAAATTGTTAATCAAAACAATGTAAACAAAAAGTAACAATAAGTAAATGAATAAATAGTTGGAAAGGTACATGTAACAAGAAATATAGCAACAAATAAATCAAAATATGGATGGATAAACAAAAAAATAGGTCAATAAATAAACAGACAAATTGATAAAATAACAACGCAAGCAACGAAAAGTTAATCAAACTAACTCCTTTTCCAACATACATACCTTTACATCAATAAAAGGATGATTAAATATGAATAAAGCAATCAAAACAACCGATCAATTAATAAACAAATAATCAATAAACCAGAAATTAGATAAGCAAATAAATATTTAAATTAATAAATAACAAAAACTTTGATATTTTATTTCTGAGTTACATGCACTCATCTGTCTATCTATCCACTCATTCATTCATTCACCCATTTTTTCCCTTTATTATATCCAACTGCAGGTATAAATGTAGAAATCAACCTTCAAGCAGTACTGGACTACCATGAAATAATGCAACTACTCCTCCGCCCCACTAGCCTTTTGTCAAGGCCTTCGTGGCTTAGACACTAGTTTGGTAGAGCCGTGATTCGAAGAGCCTGGAAGGGGATATTTGCAGGCTGGTCAAACCTTCCAGTCATTTTGAATGCGGATCTATGAAGCAATGAAGGCTACAGTCCCCCTGGTGGTACACAAGAGTATCAGACCAGTTGTCAGTAAAAGTTCTCATGCACACTGCATAGTCTCTACAGATTTTAAATATTGTGGGACAGAAACCTCATTTCATATTTGGGGAAAACAACGAAAGTATACAAAAATCACATACCCATGTCAAAATGTTACTTTTGACATGAATACTACAAAATACAGTATGCTCAAGTTGCAGTTAATGTTAAAAAATGTTTATGTAAAACGCGTTTAAAAAACTCAACCATATTATGCGCCTTGAACACCCAGAAGGGTGGATATGTGCGCATTTTAAGTCTTATTATTACTATTATTATTATTATTTAAAGGCAGTGGACACTATTGGATAATTACTCAAAATAATGATTAGCATAAAACCTTTCTTGGTGGCGAGTAATGGGGAGAGGTTGATAGTATAAAACAAGGTGAGAAACGGCTTCCTCTGATGTGCCTTAGTTTTTGAGAAAAAAAGGTTAGTTATTTTATGCATATGTTGAGATACACCAACTGTGAAGGCCAGTCTTTGACAATTACCAATAGTCTCCACTGCCTTTAAATAATGATAGTCCATTATACTATAATGTATGTTACATGAAACAGTTTCCTAGCTACTACTAGACCATTTTTATATTATTTGGATGTTGATATCAATGACCAAATGTCATGGTTGAAAATAATAATAATAAAGCATGCAAAAACATTCAATGTAACTTTTAAAGGCACTGGACACCTTTGGTAACCAGTCTTCTCACTTGGTGTATGTCAACATAATGCACACAAAACAAACCTGTGAAAATTTGATTCATTCGGTCGTTGAAGTTGCGAGAGTATAATGGAGGATAAAACACCCTTGTTGCTCAAGTTATGTGCTTTCAGATGCAAAATTCGAGCTTGAATTCAATCAAATATTTGAGTGAGAAATTTTTGTTCTTCTCACAAACTACGTTATTTTAGAGGGAGCCATTTCTCACAATGTTTTATACTATCAACAGCTCACCGTTACCTGTTACCAAGTTCATTACCAATAGTGTTCAGTGCCTTTAATATGGGAATAAAAGGGTAGCGACAGGTTGTTGCGTGTGATCGGCTCGGGCGAGGGTCTTGAGCGCATGGCAATGACCCTGCAAGGTTTAAACGGACATTTAAGAATGAGTCGCTACTTTTTTATTCCGAATCATAAATGCCCTGTTGTTAAAAAACATTACAAAAATACAATTACAGACACTTTGACCATTTAAAATTTGAGTTTAAAATGTTTAATGTTTAAAATGTTCAATACATTTTCACACAAAAACGGTTTTTGGGATACATAACTTTGAGTGAGCAATGAATGCTCACCCATAATAGGACCTTGGTCAGACAATTTTCTCACAAGAAAAAGGTTTAAGTTCAAAACAATTTTAAAGTTGGAAGCACTTTCTATTATTATGACAGATTTCTGTTAAATGCATATACTGTAGCTATTTATTTTGATGTGACTAGAGCGCTAACACCCCATTATACACGCATTAAAGTTTTGAAGCCGTGTGGGCGCATCAAATGTTCATGTACAAACGAATACAAAAAAGCTTGATATTTTGTACGGCAATTGTACGGCTATTTGCATGATAGTGCATTTGTTATTTTCTATGTGTCATCGAACCAAAAGGTGCAGCAAATGTAAACGCACAATCTGCTGATGAGCGTCCAAACTGCGAGCGTCATTTGCGTCATGTTTAAAAGGCATGTATACTATTTTAAGTTTTTGTAGCGCAGACAGACGCTAATGGGCAGTTGCATACGAAAGCGCACACGCCGAATTTAAAAAAAAAAGCGTCAATGTGAATTAAAATCTTGTCATAGTCATGCAACACATCAAACATGTCTGTGCCCAGGGTGGCTTCAAAACACAGAGCAAGTTAGCGCTATATAAATGTAGATTATTATTATTATTATTATTATTATTATTATTATTATTATTATTATTATTATTATTATTATTATTATTATTATTATTATTATTATTATTATTATTATTATTATTATTATTATTATTATTATTATTATTATTATTATTATTATTATTATTATTATTATTATTATTATTATTATTATTATTATTATTATTATTATTATTATTATTATTATTATTATTATTATTATTATTATTATTATTATTATTATTATTATTATTATTATTATTATTATTATTATTATTATTATTATTATTATTATTATTATTATTCAGTATGTATAGCTCTATGGTTAAACGCAACCTTTATATTTGTTTTTTATGTGATTATTTGACATTAATATGTGGAACTCAGTTGTGTAATTGCGATGGATATTTTTAATAAACCTGTTTTATATTAAATTGAATTAATTTTGTCAACTTTAATTTGCACTGCATTGATTAAGGTTCTTCCTCTTTAATGCTTTATTCTGGCCCTATGCTTTAGCACTGTGTAGGATTCTGTCCCTATGCTTTAGCACTGTGTAGGATTCTGTCCCTATGCTTTAGCACTGTGTAGGATTCTGGCCCTATGCTTTAGCATTGAGTAGGATTCTGTCCCTATGCTTTAGCATTGAGTAGGATTCTGGCCCTATGCTTAAGCACTGTGTAGGATTCTGTCCCTATGCTTTAGCATTGAGTAGGATTCTGGCCCTATGCTTTAGCATTGAGTAGGATTCTGGCCCTATGCTTTAGCACTGTGTAGGATTCTGTCCCTATGCTTTAGCACTGTGTAGGATTCTGTCCCTATGCTTTAGCACTGTGTAGGATTCTGTCCCTATGCTTTAGCATTGAGTAGGATTCTGGCCCTATGCTTAAGCACTGTGTAGGATTCTGTCCCTATGCTTTAGCATTGAGTAGGATTCTGGCCCTATGCTTTAGCATTGAGTAGGATTCTGGCCCTATGCTTTAGCATTGAGTAGGATTCTGTCCCTATGCTTTAGCATTGAGTAGGATTCTGGCCCTATGCTTTAGCATTGAGTAGGATTCTGGCCCTATGCTTTAGCACTGTGTAGGATTCTGTCCCTATGCTTTAGCACTGTGTAGGATTCTGTCCCTATGCTTTAGCATTGAGTAGGATTCTGGCCCTATGCTTAAGCACTGTGTAGGATTCTGTCCCTATGCTTTAGCATTGAGTAGGATTCTGGCCCTATGCTTTAGCATTGAGTAGGATTCTGGCCCTATGCTTTAGCATTGAGTAGGATTCTGTCCCTATGCTTTAGCATTGAGTAGGATTCTGGCCCTATGCTTTAGCATTGAGTAGGATTCTGGCCCTATGCTTTAGCACTGTGTAGGATTCTGTCCCTATGCTTTAGCACTGTGTAGGATTCTGTCCCTATGCTTTAGCACTGTGTAGGATTCTGGCCCTATGCTTTAGCACTGTGTAGGATTCTGGCCCTATGCTTTAGCATTGAGTAGGATTCTGTCCCTATGCTTTAGCATTGAGTAGGATTCTGGCCCTATGCTTAAGCACTGTGTAGGATTCTGTCCCTATGCTTTAGCATTGAGTAGGATTCTGGCCCTATGCTTTAGCATTGAGTAGGATTCTGGCCCTATGCTTTAGCACTGTGTAGGATTCTGTCCCTATGCTTTAGCACTGTGTAGGATTCTGTCCCTATGCTTTAGCACTGTGTAGGATTCTGTCCCTATGCTTTAGCATTGAGTAGGATTCTGGCCCTATGCTTAAGCACTGTGTAGGATTCTGTCCCTATGCTTTAGCATTGAGTAGGATTCTGGCCCTATGCTTTAGCATTGAGTAGGATTCTGGCCCTATGCTTTAGCATTGAGTAGGATTCTGTCCCTATGCTTTAGCATTGAGTAGGATTCTGGCCCTATGCTTTAGCATTGAGTAGGATTCTGGCCCTATGCTTTAGCACTGTGTAGGATTCTGTCCCTATGCTTTAGCACTGTGTAGGATTCTGTCCCTATGCTTTAGCATTGAGTAGGATTCTGGCCCTATGCTTAAGCACTGTGTAGGATTCTGTCCCTATGCTTTAGCATTGAGTAGGATTCTGGCCCTATGCTTTAGCATTGAGTAGGATTCTGGCCCTATGCTTTAGCATTGAGTAGGATTCTGTCCCTATGCTTTAGCATTGAGTAGGATTCTGGCCCTATGCTTTAGCATTGAGTAGGATTCTGGCCCTATGCTTTAGCACTGTGTAGGATTCTGTCCCTATGCTTTAGCACTGTGTAGGATTCTGTCCCTATGCTTTAGCACTGTGTAGGATTCTGGCCCTATGCTTTAGCACTGTGTAGGATTCTGGCCCTATGCTTAAGCACTGTGTAGGATTCTGTCCCTATGCTTTAGCATTGAGTAGGATTCTGGCCCTATGCTTTAGCATTGAGTAGGATTCTGTCCCTATGCTTTAGCATTGAGTAGGATTCTGGCCCTATGCTTAAGCACTGTGTAGGATTCTGTCCCTATGCTTTAGCACTGTGTAGGATTCTGGCCCTATGCTTTAGCACTGTGTAGGATTCTGGCCCTATGCTTAAGCACTGTGTAGGATTCTGTCCCTATGCTTTAGCATTGAGTAGGATTCTGGCCCTATGCTTTAGCATTGAGTAGGATTCTGGCCCTATGCTTAAGCACTGTGTAGGATTCTGTCCCTATGCTTTAGCACTGTGTAGGATTCTGGCCCTATGCTTTAGCACTGTGTAGGATTCTGGCCCTATGCTTAAGCACTGTGTAGGATTCTGTCCCTATGCTTTAGCATTGAGTAGGATTCTGGCCCTATGCTTTAGCATTGAGTAGGATTCTGTCCCTATGCTTTAGCATTGAGTAGGATTCTGGCCCTATGCTTTAGCATTGAGTAGGATTCTGGCCCTATGCTTTAGCACTGTGTAGGATTCTGTCCCTATGCTTTAGCACTGTGTAGGATTCTGTCCCTATGCTTTAGCACTGTGTAGGATTCTGTCCCTATGCTTTAGCATTGAGTAGGATTCTGGCCCTATGCTTAAGCACTGTGTAGGATTCTGTCCCTATGCTTTAGCATTGAGTAGGATTCTGGCCCTATGCTTTAGCATTGAGTAGGATTCTGGCCCTATGCTTTAGCACTGTGTAGGATTCTGGCCCTATGCTTTAGCACTGTGTAGGATTCTTCCCCTATGCTTTAGCACTGTGTAGATTCTGTCCCTATGCTTTAGCATTGAGTAGCATTCTCTGACACTTTCGTCATAAAAACTCATGCCATTCTGCAAACACATTATAATGATCCATGATTAAAAAGGCAGAGGGCGCCCTATCTAGCCCTCCGTTGGTTTTAGCAATCATTGGTTTTGTACAGTACTATATGGAGTAGAGCAGAAAGCACAGAGGTCAATGAGTAGTGTAGAATCCTACTTCGCCTGTGTGGTAAAATTTTTGTTAACATATCTTGCAGGGTATAGGCACTTTCGTATCTTCCGTACACACAATAGTAACTGCACAGATTCTGAGATTGTGAGAAAAAAAGTAGGGGAAAACAAGGGTAACAACGATGAATTGAGTCATTTTCTTTTTTAAAGTGGGCTGGATATGAAGTAACTTTAAGTTTACGGTGGAGCGTCTTCGTAGCTTCAGGTATCTTATTTAATTAAACTTTTGGACGTGAATCTCATGTCACCTTTTCCATCCATTCATATTTGTTTTTCATTAGAAAAAATAGGCCTACATAAAAACCATTGCATTTGGCTAAAATATCGTTTCCGGTCGCCACTTTAGTTTATCTCCTTGTAATTAATGCCAAGTTATAAGGATTGACATTGACGGGAAGTAAAGAGAGAGAGGAACAGGCACGTTGAACTATTTTAAATAATGTTAAAAATCATACATAGGACATTTTTATTTTTTCAGCCTCGGGTGCTTGTTAATGTTTTGTTTGTTATATTTTGTTTGTTTGTTTGTTTGTTTGTTTAGATGATCTTCCCATCAAGGGAACTAGGCAAGCTCCCACAAGGGGATGTAAACACCACCAAGCTGGCAACAACAAATCTCTCTCAAACATTGGTTTAACGTCTATGATTATGTCCTAACTTATGAATTGCACAAATTAATGAAGAAATTGTGATTCATTAACTAGATGACAATATTTATTCTAGTCATTGTGAAATCAGCGGTTAGCTGGGGAATTCAAACCCACAACCTTGTGATTGCAAGTCGTGCAGTCTAACCACTTGACCACGGTGACATTGTTTTGTCGAGTTGATTTTCTTTCATATTAATTATTGTTTGTCACTTATTATTAAACTCCCAACAACTATGTAATTTTACATGGTTATAAACTACAAGGTTAATAAAGTTCAATTCATAATGTAATGTTTATCGTCCATAAAATGGAAATTTGCTTTGTCAAACATGCTGTTAATATTAACAGCAACAATATGGATAACTTTCCACATGGCACCACCACTTTTTCACTCATTTTTACAAAAAGGGATATCTCATTGAGGTAAATTAGATACTATATTATTTCATATCGAAAAAAAAAAGTGGTGGCGCAAAAATTGCACAGTCTACATGTAATTCCAAAAAAATAAAACAGTCGCTGTGCTATTAAGATAATTTAGATCATAATAAATATTTTGTTGATACATTTTTAAAGTCTTGCACTTTAAAGTTATCCCTTTTATAGTGCGGCATCAAAAATTGTTTTAATTTTTAAATTATACACACTTTAATCAACAACTTTATTTTCATACAGCGAGTAAAAGTAAACAAACAAAAAGTTTTTTATATTGTAATCATTGTTATGATTTATCGTTGCAGGTTCAATGAGATGATGTGATCAGGCTTGAAATCATCTTCAGACTGAGAAGGGTTTCTTAACCCAGTGTCTTCATGCACTCCATTCGTTATTTGACCAGCCACATCTTGGCCTTACCCCTAAGAACGATGGAGCAGAGTAGGAAAGTGAAGTGCGGCTTGTACATGCTGGCGTATTTGGATTACATCATCCTGGTGGCTGCGTTAACAGCAGGCCTTTATGCCAGTTGGCTCAAAACCGACAATGTTATGCTGATTGTCATCGGTGGTTGTGGCTTGTTCTTATTTGCATTCTGTGGTATGCTGTACTACTATTTTGGCTTGGTGGATATTAGTTCCAGTTTCACTCATCTCTGGTGCGGTTGTCTTCTTGGTCTCATATCGTTTGTACACATTGAGACTTACCAGGTTCAGGAGGTTCCTGTTGTAGTCACCACAGTGATGTTGATGACAAGTATGGTAATCAAAGTGTTCTGGGCTGTGGTGCAGCGCTTTTGTGGTTTAGTGACGTATTCATCTGTCTTATTAACCCATGTGGAGATATTTGAACTGGTTGGGTTCTCAGTGGCCTGTTTCTTGCATACCCAAGCCATGTACGCAATGTGGTTGATGGTGTTTGCATGTGCTTTCACACTGATGACAATAAGGCTGAAAGTGATTCTTGCCATTCCTTGCCTCGCCATGTTTCTTACCATATCTATAGCAGCTTTCATTAACACAGTTGATCTGTCATTCAATGTTGTTGCATTGAGTTGTTTCTTTGTTCGTCTCTTTGTGGACCCCATTCTTGATTTGTACTACTGCAGTCTGTCGGGCATGGAGAGGTGGGATGTCGTGTTTAGCACACACCGATGGTTCAGGAAGATCTGTATCCTCTTGGTGCTTGCTTTTGAGATTGTGTTTTTTGTTCTTGCTGGAGAGTCGACTGTTAACCATGAGGAGTGGTACTACGCTGTTCCCGCTTTCATCGTCTTTGGTTTACTGTGGTTTTGTCTGCACATTATCTTCATCATCTCATGCTGGACATTTACAAACAAACTGACGGAATGCTACCAGGCATACTGCGGTGTACAGGGAGAGACCAATAGGAATCTCGGTATGGTCATGGCAGCCAAAGGCATGCGCTTTGTCGCTCTCATCTCTCGAAACCTCATCTTCACAACGTTCATCACCACGTTGCTTCTGGGCGGGGTGTCTTGGCAGGATAACAATGCAGCTTTCATGGCAAGTTGGTTGATAGTGCTTCCTATTGAGAGTATGCTGCATGGTGTGCTGTATGAGTTAGGGACGTCACTTGGAGGAACATGTACGGGGTACGCAGTTGTTGGCCCATCAGCCTTTTGTAGGTAAGGGGCAAATGTGCTAACACATAAAGAACTTAATCAAGTATTCTGTATTTTATTAAAGTGATCCCTGTCTACATGATAGTTAAACATGTTGACTGGGCAGCACCCTCGAACAAAGGTTTTGACAAAACAGGGAGACCGCCAAATTGGAGGAAAATAGCTCAGTTGGTAGAGCACCGGCACATTAATCAGGGTGTCGCAGGGTCAAATCCTGCCCTAGTCAACTAATCTTTGCTCAACCCAAAATTATTTGAAAGTGTACCCAGTCAGTTTCCCTTGTTGTTATTACTTTTTTCAAAGTGTCGACAATGTTACTGCACTATTTTAGCTATCTATAACAATTTAGTATCAGATGAGGGAAAAAAGTAAGAAATATTCAAAATATATTTTGAAATGTAAATTTGGTATTAAAAATTAGAAAAAGATTGTTATACGTACGTCTGTGTACAATCGTCAAATCAGGGCCCAATGTCATAAAAAGCTGCTTAAGCACAGGAATGGCTAAGCACAAACAAATTATGCTTAACAGAATTAGGTTTCCAGTCAAAATACCATGTCACATGTACCATCTGTAACTAGATTGAGAAAGTTTTTGTCAATGATGTTAGCTTTAGCGGTTCTATAAATTGTTTGTGTTGTTTCCCTCCTCCTAATACAGAGTTGACGGGTCTCCGGTTCTACTCCCAGCATCCAGCATGGAGGAAGTGAACAGTCGCTCTATTAGACTCCTCAGCACCATGCAACGTTTCTTTCTGCATCACATGATCGATGTCTTCAGCTGTGATTTCTCCACCAGTGGGCTCAGTCTCACCACCCTCAAGGCTAAGATGAGAAATTTCTTCGCTCGGCAGATGCCAGATGGTCCGAGGTTCGACACCTACCTCGTGTACTACAGTGGTCATGTGCATCCTAGCGGGGACTGGGCATTGGCAGGTAGAGTTTTTCGCTGCCCATTATTGTCTATCTCTTTAAAAATTCCTAATAACATCTGAAAACCTGGTTCATACCTTATTGAAAGTGCATCATAGATCCTCTGTAGGCCTGACGACTTGTTGTTCCAACATAATCCAGTTAGGGTTCTGACGCCAAGTACATCCATGGAGATTTCGTTTTACTGATACCTTCTCACAAGATAAGAATGGTTAGAGTTGAACAATCTGATAACATTTAGGAATATTTAGCAAAGACAATTTGAGGGTGAACTAAATATGGACAGGAAAAACAATAAAAGCATACCACTTTGCTTGTGTCATGTAGCAATTTTTCCAATGGTTGTATTTTTATGGAAGTACTTAAAACGATGTAAAAAGTGTTTCAACATATGATGGATATGCAGGATTTTCCTGCATTTGAGTGAACTTAACTTGTGGATGATATGAGCTTTGAAATGGGCAAACTTGATATTGAACAAATTCATTCGCAACTCATCCTCACCAATTTACCATTTTGTGGATAACTTTCCCATAACTTGTCCTGAAACAAATTTGAGATGTAGTTTCCATTGGGTTGATGTTGTTTAGATGCCATATATAGGTTTATCACATCATATTGGCATCCCTGATCCATTGATGGCCTACGCAGCAGACACATTTAATATACTCACCCATATTTGTTGACTGGTAGATCACGGACTCCTCTTTCTTCTGTTAATATTTCTTGCCGATGTCCTCCATGGTTTTTACATGAAAGTGAAACGAGGACGTCCTCGCTTTGTTAAATCATATTGACATGGGTCGTTCAGATTTGCGCTTGTATGAGCACTTCCCCTGATCTTGAATGTGTGTGTACACATTTGCTGTCATCAGGCAAGAGGAATGCAGCCCAGGTTCCGCTTTTGATGGGGGTTTTTTGTTGGGAGGGGGGAGATTTCAGATTTTAAAAGATCTGTTCGTGCAAGCATACACAGAACAGGTTCCATTTTCTACAAACATTTTTTTTGTTTTTATTGATAAAAAAAATCTAGTAAACATTATTTTTCTTCTTCTTTGATTCAGACAATGAAGTCTTCAAGTTTGAGTCCATCCTAGAGCTATGGCAGGAAGCGAGCATCAAAGACTCTCAATCAAGACTCATTCTGATTCAAGACGCAAACAGCTGTGTAGACTGGCTGAAACAAATCCCTAAGAACACTACCAACGTCATCGCATTGCAGGGCTGCGTCATTGGCAAATCAAAAGACCCAGAGACCGGGGCGTCGGTGGCAGTTGGGGACTTCACTCATGAATGGGTAGACTTCAACTGCTCTTCAGAGAGCAGCCACACGGCAACTTGGAAGGAGGAAGGGAGGAATGTGAAAGCGGTTTATGCTGTATCACGTATGTGGAGTGAGTTTGAGTTCCATAGACCGACGGATGAGGATATTGAAGAGCACTGGCAGCAGAGCTTCCCTCGCTTGACACACCCGCTAATCAAAGTCCTAAGGATTCCAAGTGCTCTGGACAAGTACAATTTTTCTTGCTGGAACTGCTTGAAACGTTGGAAGATGAAGTGGTTACCCCCTCATGTCATCAATACAGGACATGGTTTTAAGCTGGTTAGATCATGACCTTCATGAAGAACCAGGCTTGTAGGAGACAACCTTGTAGGAGTCTGTACACCATGACGTTCAAGCCTAAGGTTGTGGACTGATTAGTTCAAGAACTTCCCACATTAACCAAGACAGAATTCCTGAGAGCTGCTTAAACAAATACAGCATGAATGCTTCACGTTAAAGGAACACGTTGCCTTGGATCGGACGAGTTGGTCAAAACAAAAGCGTTTGTAACCGTTTTTTATAAAATGCATATGGTTGGAAAGATGTTTTAAAAGTAGAATACAATGATCCACACAAGTTTGCCTCGAAATTGCGTGGTTTTCCTTCTACTGTGCGAACTAACATGGTCGGCCATTTATGGGGGTCAAAATTTTGACCCCCATAAATGGCCGACGTGTTAGTCGACGAGGTAAAAGGAAAACCACGCAATTTCGAGGCATGTTTGTGTGGATCATTGTATTCTACTTTTACAACATCTTTCTCCCCATATGCATTCTATAAAAAAACAGTTACAAATGCTTTTCAAAGACCAACTCGACCGATCCAAGGCAACGTGTTCCTTTAAGAGTTAATTTCAAATTGGTAGAATGCCGACTAATAACCAAAGAAACATGTGAAAAGATTTGATTTTATGTACTGTAATTTTCATACCATAATGCTACGGTTAATGAACTGTTTTTTTTTTTTATACCTTCAATGCTCTGCACAGTCTGTATTTCTGGCGGCTTAAACACAGAAACGTGTAAGCTTTGACAGTTTGAGGAAAAGATCCGTTTCAAATCCTGTCTTCTCTACATGATATGAAAATCAGAAACTTTTTGATACAGCTGATAGTCCAGGCAGTTTAAGCCAGGTTCATACTTCTTACACTTGCGATACTTATTTTTACGTCTCAAATTCCCAACAAATAATTCAGAAAAACTCTTGCAAAATATTTGCAACGAAAACAGAGCTTGGATGTCAAAATTTGTACCACATTCATATTTGCAGGAAGTATGAACCAGGCTTTATAGTTGTTGACATTTTGTTGACATTGATGAACCTATTACATGGAGCCTTTCTCAAACCTCGGCTTGGGCTCCGGCTCAGGCTTAGGCTCAGCGCGCTGTGTACGCAGCTCTACCCTTAACCTGCATTTTCAGCGTGAATTGCACCAACATCAGCACGCGGAGCCTGAGCCTAAGCCGAGGTTTGAGAAAGGCCCATGTTGTCCATATCTTTGTTGTTTGGGGGTGCAGTTAGAAGCCATTCAACCTGTAACTGACAGCTGTAACCCGCGATCACACCCAAGGTCACAGTACAACCCGGGATCTCATGCTTGCCATTTACAATGTGTATGTAGCTGTCCGCTATTTATGTGATTCGGTGGGACAAAGAAAATGGTGTAAGATTATTCATTCATACATTAGTCATCAGCCAACATTGCACTTCGACCTTTGAATCCAAAAGTGTCAGCAGCTCGGGTAAACTTGGTTCTTATTTTAAAATCAGATAGAGCTAACTGTGGAGATGAGTATAAGTTGTTGATAGATTTGGAAAGAGTTGTAAAACTACATTTGGAAATTACATGATTCATCACACAAGGTTGAGAATTTGTTGTTAAAAGTAAGTGCATTTTTTCCAAAAAAATTGAGTTTGCCTTATTTAATGAAATAATCGTTTACATGAAGGTTTCGTTCTTATTGAAGGGAACAGTAGTTTTGGGGTGGAGAGAAGGAATCTCTTAGAGGACACTTGCAATTTCCAATGTAGCAATTTAAAGGGCACCGAGGCAATGGTTAGGGGCATGAGGCAATTGCCTCTGTTGTTTTCTTGAAGAAGGAAGATTGTGTCCCTACTACCAAGGTACACGGCTTACCATTTTGATAATGCAAACAGAGGGGAAATAACCTGGTGTACACATTAACTGATGGAACTGTACACACTTGTGGTTAGTATTAAGTAGTTTACTAGACTTCATGTTAATTGTGGTGTGGTTAACTTCCAGATGTTTTGGATTTTCCCTAACCCAACAAGTATTAAATATATTTTATAAGCTGAAATATGATTACTGGTAAAGTTTTATGTTTTGTCTGTTTTTGAGCACTTTCAAAATTTGTAAGATTATACTCTGTTGATAGTGTATGGTATTTGTTTCAACATATGGCTACATTTATACTTAAAGACCTGCTTGAAAGAAAACGTCAAGTCGTAGCAAACTCCCAGAAATGACATCAAAGCATTGTCATTTTGACATGAGTCGTCAACAGCAGAAGTGTTTTTAGTTTTTTCAATACGTTGTGGTTGGGGCCTGATTTTTCAGAAGTGTACACATCAAAATTACTTTTAAATGGTGAAAAACTTATTGTAAACAAGTTAAATAGCATTTCCGTTAAAACATTCCGCTCAAGCAGCTGTTTAAGACTAAGAGTGTTGTATGGAAAAGCTTACTGGAAACTTGATACACAGTCAGATGGATCCACTTACATGTGATATCTTGACCACATTATTATTTATTATTGTCAGGGAATGAAATCAAGGGATCCTTAAAGCATGGAGGTCTAATTCTACCTCCATGCTTAAAGTGACTAGCACTCTAAAATGTAGCCCTGAAGATACCTGTGTAGAGAAGATAATGTAGAAATGTCAGTTTTAGATGTGAGAGGAAAGCCCTAATACACGTACACTCTGCTGAACAAAAACACTAGAGCTTGAGTTCGTTGCTCTTATCCGCTCGGCCACAACACTGTTGTCTCAGGAGTCTGATGACTTATTGTCGATTGAGCTTAACTTTACAAGTTGATGTTTCATGTTTGAGTTTGGGTCACACAAAGTGCAGGCGCTGGTCATAGACATTCACTTATTTTGTCTGCTTCACTTTTGCAACTTATACAACTTTGTTCAAGCATCATACAAATTTTCGCAGAACTTCCTCTGATTAAAGAATGCGTTCTGATAACGCTGTCAATATTAAAACTTTGTGCATTGTATGTTTATAGTATGTTTAGTACAAGTATAATGCTACAACACATGTATTACACATGTAGGCTAAATCACAAAATCATAGAGAGCCAGTGTCTTTGCAAAAGCATTAATTAATTGTTATGTTGAGTTTTAAATTTGTAAATAAATAGAGCAACGATGTTATAAAGCAAAGTAATAAAGGGAAACAAAGTCTCCAATACTAAAATAATTAGTTGTACATGTTCAGTTTTGTTGATGTTTTTTGCATTTTCTGTGCACTTTACCGGACGATATTTGCCAACTCATTTGGCATGAAGAAAGGGGCACATCTTAAAACTTGTGCTGCTGTACTTTTATTCATTTTATGTGGTAATTATGACTCCAAATGAACAATTTCTCATGGGAATGGTGTACTTTCTTGCCTGCCATGGAACACACTGGAATGATCACACTTTTTGTAAACTAGGTTACATGGTCTAATGCTTATGCGGCAGAGAAGGTGTGTCACACCCCCCTCCCAAAAATGTTCCCATACATTTAAACACACCCTTTTCCTCTTGTACTAACCTCCCATCTAAATTCCTGTTAAGAATTCCTGAGATTCAAAGAACACATTGAAGAAAACAAGGGGCCGGGACGAGTACACTGTACCACATATGGAGCACCAAATGCTTTTGTTCAAAGGCTGGGACTTATCCTAAACCCCATCAAAAGAAAAGAAAATATGGTTATTGCAACACATCTGGGCCCAATTTCATAGAGCTGCTAAGCACAAACAATTGCTTAGCATGAAATTTCTTCCTTGATAAAAACAGGATTACCAACCAAATTTCCCTTTGTTGCATATTGCTTGTTACTGGTATTCAACTGTTGTTTGCTTATCCTGAAAATCACTTGAAAATGTGGTTGGAAATTGTGTTTTTATCAAGGAAGAAATTTCATGCAAAGCAAATTTTTGTGCTCAGCAGCTCTATGAAACTGGGCCCAGGTTCAAGCAACTGTTTCAAAATGAAAATGTTTTGTGTGATTGTAAATGTTGGCAGTCTTTAAGCATTTCAAGTTTTGCTATAAATCAGAATTATGAACTGCTTTATTATCAACATCTGAGTTTTTAGTTGACCTGATTACGGCTAATAAAATCGATGCCACTGGTGTCAAATACAGCATGTGTGTGATGATATGCAGACTGCAGACAATTGGACTGCTGGCCTCGATACAAGTAGGAATGTGACGCAATCATTCAAACGTAGGGAATTCCCCTATGATGAATAAAAACAATTTGCCTGTGAACAGCTGTTTAAATGAAAATGCTCTGTAACATGCATGCCATCTCAAAGCAATCTCAAATTGTACTGTTTATAAATGAGAATGATACTGATTTGTAAGAGTTTACTACACTTGCCCTATCTGTTTGCGACTCATAAATTATGCCACTGTGTTATGCAGACTACATTTAAGCCATGCTAATGTAGTCTTGTAGTATTGTATTGTCAGACTTAAAAGGGACTTCCCCAAACATGAGAAATTCAGATTTTGCAATAACAGGCCCCTGGCCCAAGTCCATAGAGCACAATAAACTAGCTATGTATAACAACACAATAAAGGTGACCAGCCAAAATACATTAATTGCAACGTCCTCTTGTGAAGGGTTATCCTGCTCTTTTATGCTAGGAAGAAAAATCATTTAGTAAAAACTTTTGGCTTCGGCAGCTGATACCTAGTAGGCAGAGGGTTCATAACATGACACTACTTACACGAACACCAACACAAAATTGTGCGCTTTGGCCCTGCTAATGGCTTTGTAAGAAGTACATACCCTTACTATAAATGGACCCTTCTGATCAGAGGGATATTATAAATTTGTTGCGTATGAACTAACGAGCTGTGTGGCTGAATTGTATGTACTCAGTCTTGAAGCATTATCAAATCTTCAAACTTGTAAGCTTTATAGACTGCTTCTCAACATTTTATTTTGTTAAATTTGACTTGTTTTACCATTTATGGGGATACACACCTATGTTTTTCTAGGTACCTACATGTATGTCCCGACATTCTTAATGTATTTTCCTCGTCCTACTCACCCTAACCCTAGTGTGAAGGTCAGAGCTCAGAGCAGTCACCATTGTATGATTGTCTGCTGACTATAGGTAATAATAAAGAAGAGCTGCGTTAGTCTGATCGATAAAACAAGGAAATGGCACTTAATTACAGCAAAACTGCAAAAGCTTTTGCAGCGACAACTGCTTTGCAACAAAGGAGACAAGCAAGTACTATGCAAGAAAGATACGAGTGAATTCAATTAAGGGTGTATGTAGTCCAACATGTACAGCCACTCAACATAGGTCTCCCCCCCCCCAGTCTGATTTCGCAATACTTCTAATATTAGCAGCTTGGTTTTAACTGAATGTGTCATTTTTTTAGGTAATGGGGAAAATCCCGCCACGTAGCCTACCCTAGAAATGAGAAATTTGCCAGCTACTAGAGGGCTTTGTAAACAAAACACAGACGTGACCTAGAGTCAGTGTAGTATTTTTGTCAACCAGAAAGGAAGACTGCCAATGAGGATAGAAAGAAATGTTCTGCAACTGAGATTCTCAAACTGTTGCCGATTACATTTGAGTGGAGGTAAGATTCATTGTTTGAATATAAAATATGTTTCTTTAAGATTAATCCAGGCCTGCTTACTGCATCCATGGCCCTGGTCATAGACAACAATGGTGTCACTCGACAATGATGTCTTTTGACTATGGTGTCATTTGACTATGGTGTCATTGACAACGGTGTCATTTGACTTTGGTGCCATTTGACATTTGACTATTGTGTAATTTGACTATGGTGTCATTGACAACGGTGTCATTTGACTTTGGTGCCATTTGACTATGGTGTCATTTGAGTTGTGTATGATTTCGTTTGAGTAGGCCACCTTGCAAAAAGTATTGCTGAACCTGATTGCTTGTAATGTGACAGTTCATAGAATGTTTTTATGAACTGAGACAATTGATTTATTGAACATTAGTACTTAACTGTATTTCATTTTACAGACATCATATTTGGTCCTAGAACAAAGTGGGAATATTTCATCTAGTACAAAGGCTGACCACCATTAATCACATGGTGTAAACTTTTAAATACATTTCACAGTTTTTCAGAAATGTTCAAGGGCAAAAAAAGTTGGAAATGAGACTAAAAAAGGAAAAACATCATGCCTCATTTTACCTTATTTTATGCATGGCTTCAACAGGCATGCCAGCCAGTAGCTGGGGCTGGGTACTAGCTTTAACTTATGTCATACCCTTGGAATTTTGTGTATCAATCTGCAAGACCAGCTGGCATTATTCGGCTTTGGCAGAGTTTTGCATGATTGGTCATGGAAAATGTTGTGTTCGGATAATAGACCAATAGGAGTATTCAATTTGTTTTCTGGCCTGTGAGAAGGTGCAACAAATTGAGAAACAATTCTCATTTGGGTTTTGTAGATTCTGTGGGTAGGCATGCCCATGCAAATGACTCATACTGTAATTGAGTCATGATTGTATCATCGGGGATTTTTGGCCATTTCATTTGGCTAAGAGAATAATCAACTCAATGTAACTTTTAAGCTGGGAGAGGTTAATGCACAATATTTTTCTGGTTTGAAATGAGTTTGGGGGAAAAAAAGGTATCAAGCTTTATAAATAATAAATAATACTAACTCTTATATAGCGCATTTCAAAATAACCGTACCAATGCGCTTTACATTAGTGCCCTGGTCATAGGGCCAATAACATCCCTGTAATGTTTCTCAGCTCCCTTGGGAGTATATAACCTGGGCAACCATACATATCGCTCCATAGGCTTTTTCATTCACAATATCAACCTCTACCCTCGCAGGTACCCATTTATACCTCTGGGTGAAGAGAAGCAATTATAGTAAAGTATCTTGCTCAAGGATACAAGCATCACTACCGGGATTCAAACCCGCACTCTGATGACTTGAATTTGATACTCTTAACCACTCGGCCATGACACTCTAAGCTTAAGCTTTGTATGCATTGTAGTGCGTAACAGTGAAAAGCACTACCTCGAACGAAACAAAGTGTTACTACTTTTATGCAAAGTAGTTAGTATACTGTAAGAGGGCATTGTAAATTGTTCATTAATAGTTCACCACAACCTGTTTCTGCTAAAGTCTATCTGTGAAAAGCAAGTTTTCACATTTTACCTTTACAAAATTGAACCCAGAGCTATCTATTTTTTTTTAAATAGTCCCATTCCTTATTTTGTTAATTTACTTAATAGGTAGTACTTTCCTTTGTGTGTGTTTTGATGGTGGTTTGTTCACGTCTCTTTGTAAATTTTAATATAGCCTCCAATGGCGTTATTTTTTTAATATAAACTTGCTGTATATTTTTTGTATGTAACTATTTTTATATGTAACTATTTTTGTATGTATTGTAATTTTTACTATCTATCTATCTTTCTACATGTATCTATCTTAACATGTTATTGTATTTAATGTTACTCTGTAAAAGAACCGAGTTTCTCTCTAAACCTTTGTTCTTCTTTCTGCATTTATAGGTTAGATGGTTTCAACCATGGCGGAAAATGACAGCAAAAAGTGTGGCCTGAACTTGATTGATGCTGTGGATAGTTTTGTCCTTAGTTTATCTGTCTTGTTGGTTGGCGTGTGTGGCCTGTTGATTTCTTACAGCATTGATCAATTAGTCATTGGTATTGTTGTTTGCATTGGATTGCTGATACTGATTGGTCTCCTTTGGTTAATTTACTTTTGTAAATCAAACTGCAACAGCAGTACCGGTAAACATTTCTTCAGTGTCATCATTATCTGCATCCGTTTATGGTGTAGTGGTGTTCTTGGTCTGATGTCTTTTGTAGATATCAGTGACATCCGGAATGATTGGAAAACTGCAATAACATGGATGCTGGTTGCAAGCATTATCATCAAAGCTGTCTGGTCATTTATGCAGCGATGTCTTGGATTGATTAAATACTCCCCAAGTCTAGTGACTTGGGCTGAGGTGTTAGAGCTTGTTGGTTTCTCGGTGACTGGATTATTAGTTATTTTGCCAGAGGACAAGACACTTTTTTCCAAATATGCTTTCTGCTTGATTTTGGTTTCCTTTGTTGTCATTATTGTAGCAGTAAGACTTGTAGCTTGCAACCCCTTCGTCATTTTCATTTTGTTTGCAGTTCTTTTTTGTCAAGGTGTTTTTTTCATTACTGTTGATGTACCTTTCTTCGATGCTGCATTGGGTTGCTTCGCTGGCCGCCTGTTTATGGACCCTTTCTCTGATTTGTTTTCTAGAAACATATCTATCAATGAGAGACTGAATTGTGTATTCCTGAGTAAACCTGGATGTTTGCAAAAGGTGTTCATATTAATAGTCATTGTGTTTGAGAGTGTCTTTCTTTTTCATGCTGGAGTTTTTGATATCTACCATCAAGAATGGTACTGGATAATGATCTTTGTTCTCCTACTTTTGCTTTGGATTTGCTACCATTCATATTCCATTCATTTGTACTGGAAACTTTCCAACAAAATCTCAGAGTGCACTAAGGCCCATAAAACCTTGAAGGGAAAAGCTAGCATGGAGAAAATGATGGCAGCGAAGGGGATGCGTTTACAAGCTCAGTTTGCACACTGTCTCGCCTTCTATACATTTGCCTCCACTGTCCTACTCGGTGCAGTCACACTGTTGATTCCAGATGGAGAGCAACCATGGCATAAAGACGAAAAAGCAGCAGTTGCAGCAAGCTTTTTGATAGTGTTTCTTGTAGAGGGAATGTTCTATGCAGCCACAGATACACTCCGGAAGTCCCTACCAGGGACTTGTACAGCTTGTGTCATCATGCCTCCTTCAACGTCCCATAGGTAAGAATTACAAAAACTAAACAACTATTCTAAAGTCATCATCTCATACCAAGTATTGAGTGCAATGAAGAAGAGTAACCTCACTTGTGAGGAGTCATTGCATCTTTCGTGGAATTGTATTGATGAATTTGGGGTAAAATAGAAATAACCAAAACATTTTGACCTGTGACAAGCGAGCATATTGACCCGATCGCCCAATATCATCCCATTAATCTTTCTTGTGGCATTTAGGGGTCAATGTTCCTGTGTGTTATACAGTGTAGCACATTACTTAGGCACCACAGCATTGCAAAGCTTACCATTATTATTTAAGTGTAATTTTACTCTCAAAATGGCGAGCATGTCAGACAGCAGTTGTGTGTGACATATAATGCAAGGAACCAATACTCAGAAAGTACATCAGAATAAATTTATAGGTTATGGATTCACAACTATTGATAGTCGCTAATAACTTAAACACAGACAGTAATACTAATAAACATCTGACTGAGAAAGAATTTGTAGCTGAGGTCACAAAGCAATAAAACGTAAGGCCTCAGAGCTCAGCGGTACACTGCTGGCATTTTATTGCAGGCTGCTCTTCAATGACAACAAAAATAATAATGGCCAAACCAAAGCACTGGTTCTCCACAGCTTTGGTTGAATATTATGTGTCACTGGCTGTCACTTCATTTTATGTGTAAGCTTTTGATGTGTTCTTTCTTTGTGCAAATATAGACAGTCAGAGTTGAATGAGTTGCGGAGATCAATCATGGATTTCTTTGATCTTAATGCTATACCTTGTAGCATTGAATCCTTCGTGGATGGGCTTTCAATCCAAACCCTAGAGGGCAAGCTTAAAGGCTTCTTTGCTCAGACAACTGATACCAGTCAGCGGAGGTACGACAGCTACGTGATTTTCTACTGTGGTGATGTAGATAGCGATGGCAAATGGGAGTTGACAAGAGGTTAGTTTGATTTCTTTTTGTCAGGTTTTATGAACAAACTTTCTGGTCATGTACTTTAAGAAACTACCAATTCGGCCAAGTAAACAAAGGTGACAAAGTAGCACTTGAGTACCTGAGAACTATAATAAGTAGTGTGTTGTGGCCGAGTGGTTAAGAGCATCGAACTCAAGTTCTGGTGGTTAAGTGATGAACGGAGTGTGGGTTCGAATCCCGGTGTCCTTGAGCAAGATACTTTACTATAATTGCTTTTCACCCAGGGGTATAAATAGGTACCTGTGAGGGTAGAGGTTGATGTTGTGTTTGAAATAGCCTTCTGTGCGCACAGCAGCCCTGGCTGTATACTCCTCGGAATATATCCTAAAAGAATGTTATTGGCCCTATGACCAGGGCACTAATGTAAAACGCATTGATACGAATATTGTAAAATGCGCAATATAATAGTTATTATTATTATTTAAGGACACTGGTATCCGAGCATGAAGTCCAACAGTGATACCTAGTGCAAGTACGAGTACTGTATAAAACCATTTACTGGTTATTTGCAGCCAACCAATCGATTTGGCACGCTGGACTCAAGCTATTGTGTTTCTGACCAGGACACTATGAGGACAGGTCCAGATACATGTACGTGTGTTCTTTATTAGCAAGACACCTAATAATTACTGCTTGGATGGGATTAAAAGGTCCCTTTTGTGTTTTGTTCCACATGTTAAAGAACCCAATACACTTTAACACTGACCACCATTAAGAGAAGGCTTTGTTAACCCAGTGTATGTGTATGTACTTTGTGATGTCGGTCAATGGCAAAAAAACGTTGAATTGAATAGTGGACTTGGTTTTGACAGTCAGGCTAAAAAATGCTTCCATTATTTTTGTCGTCTCTTCAACAGGAAAGTTCAAGTTTGAAAACATGCAACGGCTATGGAATATCTGCAATACTGAGGGACTCCAATCTAGGCTTATCTTGATCCAAGATGCAAAACACTCCAAAAACTGGCTGAAGAAGATCACCAATGATGAAAACAACGTAGTTGCAATGCAAACTTGCAAACTGGGTCAATCAATAGACCCTGAAACTGGGTTTGTGCCAAGGGTTGGGGATTTCACCCGTGATTGGATAGAGTTTAACAGCTCAACTGAAAACAGTATCAATTGGAAGGAGACGGGGAGAAAAATCAAAGCAGTCTATAAAGTTTCTCCTCCATGGAGTGACAATGAATTCCGCGTGCCTAGTGAAGAAGATATGACAGAGTTTACCTCAAAGTTCCCTGTTAAATTGCAATGTTTGATAAAAATTGCTTTGGAGCTAGCTGAATTTAGAGAAAAAACCATATGCCCTACCTGTTGGAAACGTTTTACTATGAGATGGTTTCCCCCACCTTTTATTGATACTGGACATGGCTTTAAGCTAGTTAAATCTTGATTGGACATTGCTTTATAACTAGTTTAAAAGTCTTAATCGGGCATTGGTTTTATGAAGCTAGTTAAATCTTGATTGGACATTGCTTTATAGTTAGTTTAAAAGTCTTAATCGGGCATTGGTTTTATGAAGCTAGTTAAGTCTTGATTGGACATTGCTTTATAACTAGTTTAAAAGTCTTAATCGGGCATTGGTTTTATGAAGCTAGTTAAATCTTGATTGGACATTGCTTTATAACTAGTTTAAAAGTCTTAATCGGGCATTGGTTTTATGAAGCTAGTTAAATCGTGATTGGACATTGCTTTAAAACTAGTTTAAAAGTCTTGATCGGGCATAAGCTTTAAGCTAGTTAAATCTTGATTGGACATGGCTTTAACTAGTCTTGATAAGCAATGACTTTAATGAGCTAATTAAACCTCGATTGGAAATGGCTTTAACTAGTTTAGAAGTCTTGATTAGCATTGGCTTTAAGCTAGTTAAATCTTGATTGGACATGGCTTTAACTTTTCTTGAATAGCAATGGCTTTAATAAGCTAATTAATTCTCAATTGGAAATGGCTTTGACTAGTTCAGAAGTCTTGATTAGCAATGACTTTAAAGCTAGTTAAATCTTGATTGGACATGGCTTTAACTTTTCTTGAATAGCAATGGCTTTAATAAGCTAATTAAACCTCAATTGGAAATGGCTTTAACTAGTTCAGAAGTCTTGATTAGCAATGGCTGTAAACTAGCTTAATCTTGATCCGACACGGCTATAGTTAAAAAAACTTGTATAGCAATGGTTTTAAGCTAGTTAAATCTAGATTGGACATGGCTTTAACTAGTTCAAAAGTTTTCAATCGAGTTAAGTCATGATTAGAGAAATATTACATATGACATGAGAAAGATTAAAACTTGTTATTAAAGGGCTATCGCAGATTTGAATAAAAAGCAAAGCATTGTTACACAACCTATAGTTTTCTAACTTATCTGTAATGACCCAATAGATTAATTTGGCCTGTTGCTTTAGACTCAAATTCTGGATTCTGTGCCGAACTCTTGGCTTGTATCATCAAAGGCACACATCTAATTGCCCTTCTTTTGTAATTAGATATTTGTTGTTTTATTTTGAGTAACTATTATGTAACATGCAGTTTCTATTTATAATGATTGATTGGGGAAAAAAATTAAGAAGACAATTGTAGAGTAACAGGAGATGTTTTAGAGATGTACACGATAAACCTCCACCCTCTGCTATATCACTTGCCACTTAAGTCTCTGTGTTATGTTATGTGAATTACTTAATGACCATACTTAATAACATGCACATTGCACATAATTGAAGTATGTCATGGCTAGATAAAAACCAACCATTGTTATTATAATTGTCATCACATGTTAGAAGAATCAATATATTTTGTACTTACTGAAGTCAATACACAGGAATGGTAATATGGTAACATAAATAGTTTCAAACAGAAACTCAAAGTTTGTACCATCAGAAAGGTCTGTCTGAAATATTGTCAAAGTTGAGAAAATACTTGTAGCATATATCAAGTTCTAAGCCAAAATTCACTAACAGTTAATGTAAATCAGCACATCAAAACAAGCACCAAAATTAGTGTGCAAACAAAATGCCTGACAAAAACATGAAACTGTTTTCATTAATAAACAAAAAAAAGTGACTTCTACAATTCAATGAAGTAATAAGACCTAAAGATTGATTGTATGGCGTGTGTCTTGACCAAGAGGGTTAGTGAATTTACGCATCCCAGAACCAAAGAAACATTTTAGATTTATAGTAACAATGCAGTAAGTAATTTGTAAGTATTGATGCTTTTATTTTTCCTTCTAAAGCTTCCTGAGAGTATTTTTGTAAATGATTCAATGCTGTATAAATGCACTGTGTGTTTTTATTTTTGTACAAACTAATTTCCGTACAGTTTTCATTAATAAGGCCTATGGCTGTGGGCTGCAGCTACAGTGTATTCAAGAATCCCTGTGAGTTTAGTGATACCAAATACACTACGCATGCCAAGGGCCTCTGAACAAGGGCCTCTCCAATCAAAACAATAAGCCAACAGTCATAACAAAATTGAACGATCTGCACCAATCAGAAACAATTAACTGTCAAAAGGAAAGCACTGTTTGCAAAGTATTAAAACAAATTGTTTACATCGAAGACAATATTTCATCAGAGTGTCTGTATAGATTTCAATAATAAATAAAGAAAATAGAGGTTAAAAAAATGGACTAAAAAAACCAATCTCTTCATCTCAGGAGCCTGTTTTTTCCCCTTCTGAATGCAGGAATTGGAGAACAAATGCATTTGAACATGCACCAAAATGAATGCAGTCTTCAAAACTTCGCTATAGTATAGTATCTAAATTATAAACCCTGCTTTTCAAGAATAAAATTTATGCTGCTGGTGTCATATACCATGTTGGTTCCCTCTTGCAAAAATAAATAAAAAAATTATTTTGTATTTCATTATCTATAAAATAGCTATCACATAGTAAGTTTGACATTGATGTAACTAAAAATGCGTATTGCGGGATGAAGTATTTAAAATGCAGACTGTTGTACTTGGTACATGTAGGAATGTGAAGCAATTGTTCAAAGGTATAGGGAATTCCCCTATGTTTAATAAAATAATTTTGCTTGTGAACAGCTGATGTTTTAAAAGTGAAAAGTCCTTGTAGTATTGTATTTCTCAGAGGTAAAACGGAGACAAAGTCCACTGGCCAAAGTTGATTAAAGACACTGGACACTATTGGTAATTGTCAAAGACCAGTCTTCTCACTTGGTGTATCTGAACATATGCATAAAATAACAAACCTGTGAAAATTTGAGCTCAATTGGTCGTCGAAGTTGCGAGATATGAATGAAATAAAAAACACCCTTGTCACACGAAGTTGTGTGCTTTCAGATGCTTGATTTCCAGACCTCAAATTCTAAACTTGAGGTCTCGAAATCAAATTCGTGGAAAATTACTTCTGTCTCGAAAACTACGTCACTTCAGAGGGAGCCCTTTCTCACAATGATTTATACTATCCACCTCTCCACATTACTCGTCACCAAGTAAGGTTTTATGCTGATAATTATTTTGAGTAATTACCAAAAGTGTCCACTGCCTTTAAGCAACAAAGTATCTATGTTTACCAATATAATGTTACCTTGCCATGCCAGGAGCTTATTTTTGCTGGCAAGAAGAAAAAAAACATTTAGTAAAACGTTTGGCTTGGGCAGCTTTATGACACCTAGTGGGCAGGGCTCATTACCATGGTGCTGCAAATACTAACACTAATATTTAAATCTCACAGTGCTCTTAGACCCTGCTAGTTGTTTTGTTAGGAGAAACACAGCCAAACAAAACCAAACCCTTGTAATCAGAGGCTCAGGTAATAATGTATTTGTTAATGTATTGTTAATGCAATGTATTGCGTATGAACTCAATCATGAGCTACAATGACTGAATTGTATGCACGCAGTCTTGAAGTCTTGCAAATTTTAAAACAATTTATTTAAAAACTGCTTTTAAACATTTTACTTTGCTACATTTCATCTGTTTGTTGCCTGCGTGTAAAGCATTAATTCAATTTATGTGGATACACACCTATGTTGCGACATTCCTTATGTGTTCTCCTCACCCTAACCAAACCTTATTGTGTAGGTCAGAGGGGTTATTAAAACATAGGGTTGTTGGAGCTTATAGGGGTCTGACTTTGGGGCGTAGTCACCAATATGTGTGTGCTTGCGTGCTGACTACACGTACAGCCAGTCAATGGATGAATAATGTGATGCAGTGTAGCGCTGAAATGATAAAGGGACTCCTCATGAGTATGATTTTGCAACAAGGAGCTGTGTGGAGTGTGTAATGGGGAAATTCCCTGACACGTAGCCAGATATGAGAAATTTGCCAGCCCCTAGATCGCTATATAAACAAAGCACAAACTTGACCTAGAGCCAGTGTGGTATTTCTGTCATACAGAGAGGACCGCTGCTAATGAAAGGGTGAAATAAACTGAGCTTCGCAAACCGTTGTTGTTGATTACATTGTGGAGGTAGGTATTTTGTGTTTGAATATATAAAAATGTTGTTTGTTTAACAGTAATATTGGTAATTACTCAAAATAACTATTAGCATAAAACCTTGCTTCATAACGAGTAATGGGGAGAGGTTGATAGTTTAAAACATTGTGAGAAACGGCTCCCTCTGAAGTGACGTATTTTTTGAGAAAGAAGTAGTTTTCTGAGAATTTGATTTTGAGACCTCAGACTTAGAATTTGAGGTCTCGAGATCAAGCATCTGAAAGCACACAACTTGGTGTGACAAGGGTGTTTTTTCTTTCATTGTTATCTCGCAACTTTGACGACCAATTGAGCTCAAATTTTCACAGGTTTCTTATTTTATGCATATGTTGAGATACACCAAGTGAGAATACTGGTCTTCGACAATTGCCAATAGTGTACACTGCCTTTAACATTTACAAGGCCTGCAACACTGCATCCGTGCCCGCTGGCTATAGACCTTTTGCATTTTAGATACATGCATGAATTCATTTGAGATAAGGCCCCCTTGCAAAATACATATTGCTGAACATGGAACGCTGCCATGGGAGCAGAAACAGAAAATGTGTACAATACGTTTAATGAACTGTGACAGTGATTTATTGAAAATCAACTGTATTTCATTTTACTTGTGAACTGCATTATGCATGACTTTATTATCTGGCTGTATCTTTTGCAGCTTTCAATAATGTAATTGGGTACCCTTGGAATTTTGTGTCAGACAAAACCAGGCATAGTGTCTGAAGTTGGCAGGGTTATGCCTGATGGTCAGCAAAATGTTGTGTTCTGGTAATGGACCAATGACAAAAATGTTGGCCCCTTAAGGGGCCAATATTTTTTTTATGTTTAACTTTTGCTAGGTTAGAAATAGCATTATCTGTTGCCCGGGTGCCTTGTTTTATTTTTGTTCAATGGGACAGCGAACAAAGGGCCGGTTCTTGAGGCTAAGGCAAAAATCAACTCAATACTGTTCAGCTGTGCGAGGTTAGTGCACAATTATATTTTTTACGTTGAACAGTTTTCTGGTTTTAAATGAGTTTGAAAGAAAAGAGTTGTTGCGTCAAAAAAACATCAAATTGCCTAACTGATGTGATCATTTATTTATCGTGTGAGTGTAACGCCATTGTAGTGTGTGGCAATGAAAGGCACAACCATCATTACAATGAAACAATGTTTGACTTTTAGGCACAATTGTTTAGTACTGCCTGTCTCTGTTTTGCAAACAGGAGAGGGCGCTATTAGTAGTTTATCACAACCTGTTTCTGCTAAGCAGCACATTCTGTGCTAAGCAAATTTTCTAAACCTTTGTTTTTCTTTTTTCGTTTATAGGTTAGATATTAACGGCTCGTCAATTCTAAAAAGTGATCGATCTTCCATCTTTTAGTCTGAGCAACTTTTATTTGCTGGTTTCAACCATGGAGGAAAATGACAGCAAAGTGAAATGTGGCCTGTGCTTCGTTGTTTTGGACTTTATTGTCCTTATATCTGCATTGGAGGTCGACTTGTGTGCCCTGTTGATTTCTACCAGCATTGGTCTATTATTCGTTGTTATTGTTGCTTTGATTGTGATTGGACTAGCAATAGTGATTGGAGTCTGCCTAGTATACTGTTATAAACCAAACTACAAAGGCAATGACAGTCTCTACAAGGAGGTCACTATGTGCAACCGTTTATGGTGTAGCTGTGTTCTTGGTCTGATGTCTTTTATAGATATCAGTGGCATCCACAACTATGTTATTACTGTAATAACATGGATGCTGGTTGCAAGCATTGGCATCAAAGCTGTCTTGTCATTTATCCAGCGATGTCATGGATTGATTAAATACTCCTCCAGTCCAGTGAGTGAGGTTGAGATGTTTGAGCTCTTTGTGTTCTCAATGACTGGATTGATTGCTTTGCCAGAGGACCAGGCATTTCTTTCTAAATATGCTTTATGCTTGATTTTTGTTTCCTTTGCTGTCATTATTGTGGCAGTCAGACTTGCAGGTTGCATTAACAACCCCTTCACATTATTCATTTTGATTGCAGTCCCTGTTTGTCAAACAGTATTTTTTAATACTATTGATGTGCCTTTCTACAATGCTGCATTGGGTTGCTTCGCTGGCCGCCTGTTTATGGACCCACTCTTTGATTTGTTTTCTAGCAACGTAACTGCAATTGACAGATTGAATTGTGTGTTCAGTGTCCGTGAACGTTTACAAAAGATGTTCATAATAATAGTCATTGTGTTTGAGGGTGTCTTTCTTTTTCAAGCTGGAGTTTCTGACATCTACCATAAAGCATGGTACTGGATCATTCTCTTTGTTGTCCTACTTTTGTTTTGGATTTGCAACCATTCATATTTCATTTGTTTGTGCAGGCAATTTTCCAAAAATATGTCAAAGTGCACTAAGGCCCATCAAGCCTTGCAGGGCAATGCTAGTATGGATAAGATGATGGCAACGAAGGGGATGCGTTTACAAGCTCAGTTTGCACACTGTCTCGCCTTCTATACATTTGCCTCCACTGTCCTACTTGGTGTAGTTACACTGTTGATTCCATGTGACGTGCACCAATGGCATAAAGAGGACAAGGCGGCACTTGCAGCAAGCTTTTTGATAGTGGTTCTTGTAGAGGCAATGTTCTTTGTAGCCACAGATACACTCCGGAAGTCCCTACCAGGGGCTTGCACAGCTTGTGTCATCATGCCTCCTTCAAACACCCATAGGTAAGAATTTAAACAAACAAGAAAAAACTATTTGAAATCTGAAAAAAAACTATTTGAAATCATAAAAATGGCCAAACCAGAGCACTGGTTCTCCACAGCCTATTGTTTGACCAGTTTGTGTCACTGCCAGTCACAGTGCGTTAAACTTTTAACGTGTTCTTTCTTTTTGCAAATATAGACAGTCAGAGTCAAAAGATTTGCAGAGATTCATCATGGAGTTCTTTGGTCAAAATGCTATACCTTGTAGCATTGAATCCTTCGTGGATGGGCTTTCAGTCCAAACCCTAGAATGCAAGCTTCAGTACTTCTTTGCTCAGACAATTCCTGATACTAGTCAGCGAAGGTACGACAGCTACGTGGTTTTCTACTGTGGTGATGTAGATAGCGATGGCAAGTGGGAGTTGACAGGAGGTTAGTTTGATTTCCTTTTGTGTAAAAAAAACAGTGTTTGTGGTAAAGTTCTGTAAAACCATACAAAGTACTCCCAAGTATACAAAGGTGATAAGGTAGCACTCGAGTATAATACAATCCCAAGTCCAACAGCCATACAATTAAGTATATGAGTACAATTAAGTACGAGTATGTATAATGGTGTTTATCTTCAAGTACGCGCTAATCCTCCAATCAGATTCGCAGAATGGAGTGGTGATAAAAACCTATACTGCACGGCTAATATCATTACCTACGTGTTCTATGGTCATGCGCGAAGTTTGCTTGAAGATAAATACGTTATCACACGCGCGCTCGTGGAAATACGGAAAATATAGCGCAACTGCGTCCCATATCCAACTCGGCCTTTGGCCTCGTTGGATAGGGGTAGCAGAAGCGCTATATTTTTCCGTATTCCACTCGCGCTTGTGTGATAACTTATAACAGAAAACGTTTGTCAGCAAGTGACAGTTTGTTGTATGTATGAACTTATAAATTTATTAAAATGATTACATCTTTGGTGTGTCATGACCTTATGGTTTGGTGTTGGCGCGCTGGACTTTAAAGCTCTGGTGTTTCTGACCAGCACACTATCGAGTCAAGGGCCAGACGCCTTTGTCCTTAAGCAATACACCTTTACACTATTGCTTCGACGTTTGCTTGGTTGTGAGCCATTGGCTCCTTTGTGTTTTGTAATACATATTAATACCCCTTTTGTTAATCAAAAATAAAGACAAAAGAGTATTGTCAATAAATGGTTAAAAACCCTTGTTTTTGTCGTCTCTTCAACAGGAAAGTTCAAGTTTGAAAACATGCAACGGCTATGGAATAACTGCAATACTGAGGGATTCCAATCTAGGCTTATCTTGATCCAAGATGCAAAACACTCTGAAGACTGGCTGGAGAAGATCGCCAATGATGGAAACAACAGAATTGCAATGCAAACTTGCAAACTGAGTCAATCAGTAGACCCTGAAACTGGGGTTGTAGCAAGGGTTGGGGATTTTACCCGTGATTGGATAGAGTTTAACAGCTCAACTTACAACAGTATCAATTGGAAGGAGAGGGAGAAAAAAGTCAAAGCAGTTTATAAAGTTTCTCCTCCATGGAGTGACAATGAATTCCGAGTGCCTAGTGAAGAAGATATCAGAGACTTTGCCACCAAGTTTCCCAAAATATTAACATGTCTGATAATATTTCATTTGAATGCAACAAGATTCAAAGGAAAAAGTTGCTTTTCCTTTTTGGAACGTTTAAAGATGAGTTGGTTTCCCCTGCCTTCTGTTGATACTGGACATGGCTTTAAGCTAGTTAAGTCTTGATTTGACATGGTAAGGATGAAAGGAATGGTGTACAATTGGTAATCACTTAGAAGTACAGGGTTAGCTTGCGATAATATTAAGCATTTTGAGAATCATTTTGATATAATGTGGTTATGGGAAATTATACAAACAATTTGAATCTGGAAGACCTTTGTGTCAGATACAATTTTTAGAATATGTATTTAAATTTGATTATTCTTCCTGTATGGATTTAACTGCTACATTTATGTAAGATTTAAACAATTAAATGGTTCCAAAAACCAAAGGTCTCGATTGAACATGGCTTAAGATTTAGGTAAGTCTTGATTAAAAATGGTGTTGAGCTAGTTAAGTCTTGATTGAACATGGCTTTAAACTAGTTAAGTCTTGATTGAACATGACTTTAAATTAGTTAAGTCTTGATTGAACATGGCTTAAAACTAGTTAAGTCTTGATTGAACATGACTTTAAACTAGTTAAGTCTTGATTGAACATGGCTTTAAACTAGTTAAGTCTTGATTGAACATGGCTTTAAACTAGTTAAGTCTTGATTGAACATGGCTTTAAACTAGTTAAGTCTTGATTGAACATGACTTTAAACTAGTTAAGTCTTGAGTGAACATGGCTTTAAACAAGTTAATTCTTGATTGAACAATGGTTTTAAACTAGTTAAGTCTTGATTGAACATGGCTTTAAACTAGTTAAGTCTTGATTGAACGTGGTTTTAAGGTAGTTAAGTCTTGATAGAAATGATTTTAAGCTAGTTAAGTCTTGAGTGAACATGGCTTTAAATTAGTTAAGTCTTGATTGAACATGGCTTAAAACTAGTTAAGTCTTGATTGAACATGACTTTAAACTAGTTAAGTCTTGATTGAACATAGCTTTAAACTAGTTAAGTCTTGATTGAACATGGCTTTAAACTAGTTAAGTCTTGATTGAACATGGCTTTAAACTAGTTAAGTCTTGATTGAACATGACTTTAAACTAGTTAAGTCTTGAGTGAACATGGCTTTAAACAAGTTAATTCTTGATTGAACAATGGTTTTAAACTAGTTAAGTCTTGATTGAACATGGCTTTAAACTAGTTAAGTCTTGATTGAACGTGGTTTTAAGGTAGTTAAGTCTTGATAGAAATGATTTTAAGCTAGTTAAGTCTTGAGTGAACATGGCTTTAAACTAGTTAAGTCTTGATTGAACATGACTTTAAACTAGTTAAGTCTTGAGTGAACATGGCTTTAAACTAGTTAAGTCTTGATTGAACGTGGTTTTAAGCTAGTTAAGTCTTGATTGAACATGACTTTAAACTAGTCAAGTCTTGAGTGAACATGGCTTTAAACAAGTTAGTTCTTGATTGAACAATGGTTTTAAACTAGTTAAGTCTTGATTGAACATGGCTTTAAACTAGTTAAGTCTTGATTGAACGTGGTTTTAAGCTAGTTAAGTCTTGATTGAACATGGCTTTAAACTAGTTAAGTCTTGATTGAACGTGGTTTTAAGCTAGTTAAGTCTTGATTGAACATGACTTTAAACTAGTTAAGTCTTGAGTGAACATGGCTTTAAACAAGTTAATTCTTGATTGAACAATGGTTTTAAACTAGTTAAGTCTTGATTGAACATGGCTTTAAACTAGTTAAGTCTTGATTGAACGTGGTTTTAATCTAGTTAAGTCTTGATAGAAATGATTTTAAGCTAGCTAAGTTTTCAAAGGATTAATGTGGGATGGCTCTGTGGCCAAATATGGCCTGTTGTTTGGACTCAAATTCTGGATTCTTGTGACAAACTGTATGCTTGTATCATCAAATGCACAATCCGACCTACTTGCCCTACAATTGTAGTAAGATATTTAATTTTTAATTTTTGCGTAAATGATGTAGGTTCTATTTTTGTTTAAATGGTTAGGGTGGAAAAAATAAAACAAATATTAAGATTTACTTGTAGAGGTTTTATCAGGGCAGGAATCTTTAAGATATAAATGTAACCCACCCCCTCAGCTCTCACGTGCCACTTTCAATTTAATTCAATTCAGAGACATGTAATTTCCTATTTCATTTCACTTTTTTCAATACGCATACAAAATTAACATTTTATTAAGTAATAACTAGAAAAATTGAAGCAAACCCCGATAAACAGGTGCTTTAATCTCTGTGACGGTGATGTTTATGTTTATTGTTTACTAAATAACATGTACATATTGCGGTATGTCTCGGCCTACTGCATCAGACTCAAGTTCTGATGGATGGTTCAATATGTGGCAAGTAGTCTAGTTAAGTTCACCAAACCCAAGCTTTGGTGTTGTCAGCAGCAGAGTGTGGGTTCGAATCCTGGTCAGGAGACTTGTGTCCTTGAGCAAGGCACTTAACCATAATTGATTCTCTTTACCCAAATGAGAACCTAAGAGGGTTGTGCTGTGTTGGATAACACTGATTTAAGCTGCTTGGGGTTGCATACTCCCTAGGAGTTGAGAAAAGTAGAGGAATGATCAAAGTATGCCTGATGAAAATGTGGAAATGCCGTGGTCGAGCGGTTAAGAGCACCGGATTCAAACTCTGGTGTTTCTGAATAGCAGAGTGTGGGTTCGAATCCAAGTCGTGACACTTGTGTCCTTAAGCAAGACCCCTAACCATGGCTTCGACCTTCGGATGTGTATTATTTAACATGCAAAAGAACCCAGTGCACTTATCAAAAAGAGAAGGGGTTCGCCCCTGGCTGGATTGGCAGCATCCACAGCACCTTGTAAACCATTACAAGGTGCTTTGTAAAAGGAGTAGATCTCATAAATCAAACGTAGCCCCAATTGGAAAGAGTGCAAAGGAGAGCTACCAGGATGTGTCTCAAGCAAGAGAGAGGTGTCATGTCATATGAAAATAGACTAAAATCACTGAACCTGCTAAGCTTAGACAGACTAACTGTTCTATTTACCATGAAATGTTTATTTGGACAAGTCAAATGCTCTGCAGTTACTTCCCTCACCCAAATCAATACTCGTCACTTGGACACTCTGACCTTCAACCATCACTTTGCCAGAACTCATTGCCTGAAGAATTCTCTAATTCATTCTGTTGGTTTATTTAGCTACTTATTAATTAATTTATTTATTCATTCAGTCGTTCTTTTGTTTATTATTCATCATTTATTTATTTATTTATTAAATTATTCCTTTATTTTTTTATTGATTTACTCAATTACTTATTCATTTATTTTTTTATTGATTTACTCAATTACTTATTCATTTATTTATTTACTTCTTTCTTTCTTTCTTTCTTTAATTAGTTCTTACTTTCTCTCCCTCTCCCCCTCCCCCTCTCCCCCCCCCCCTCCTTCCTTCCTTTATTTCTTTCTTTATCTACCTATTTATCTATCTATCTATCTATACATTCATTCATGTAGCAATGTAAGTATTTATTATTTATCTATTCGGTTTTTCTTTTTAAATAACTTGTTTAAATAGCATTAATTGTTGTCGAGTTTGTTAGCAGCGCCTAATCTATCAAATATCTATCTAGTGCTTCAAATTTTCTATTAGTTTTACTAAAAGTATATATTTATATTTGTTTATTTTATAGTATCTAAGTGTTTATCATAGTGATTTTTATATTTTTATACTCTATTCGCGGATTGGATAAGCAGGCTTTTGAGTCATAGTGTAGTAGTAGTGTTGTCCCTTCCTCTTCCTTCCTCCACATCCCGTACCTGTCCTGTACCCTTTTGTTTAATCCCGCTCCTCTAGTTACCCTGTATTTAAGTTACCTTTTTGAAGTCTTATTATCCTTTGTTCTACTTGTATGTATTTGTTTTTGACACTGGCCGAATAAATAATAATAATAATAATAATACCTTGCAGGAAATACTCTATGTTTTAAGCACTTTGAGAGGCCCTTGGGGTGTGTAAAGCCCTATATAAATACCGATTATTATATGTAATGTTGTAATGTGACTTGATCTGGCTACTAGGGTAGGTGCACTATATAGCGAAACAAATATTACTATTATTATTAAACACGTTGGCAGACTCAATATATTTTGTCTATCTAAGCTTTCTTTCTGAGGTCAATACACACAATTGGTAAACTTTAAAACCAAGTTTTAAAAACAGAAAGCTCACACATAGTTTGAACTAGCATCAATTGCCAACGGAAACATCTCTGTCTAGAAAGTAAAACATGTCAAAGTTGAAAAAGTACATTAAAGGCATGGACACTATTTGTTAGTACTCAAAATAATTGTTGGCATAAAAACTTACTTGGTAACGAGCAATGGAGAGCTGTTGATAGTATGAAACATTGTGAGAAACACTCCCTCTGAAACAACGTAGTTTTCAAGAAAGAAGTAATTTTCCACAAACATGTTTAAATTTGATTTCAAGACCTCAGAATTAGATTTAGAGGTCTCGAAATCAAGCATCTGAAAGCACACAACTTCAACGCCTCAACAAAATGAAAATGTTCTTACAAGATGTATTAATTAGCTATCAGATACATAATGCAGTTAGTAACTTGTACATATTGATACTTTTGTTAATTACTTTTTATTTAAAGCTGAAAGCATTTTCGAATGGATTCAACGCTGTATTTATAATAATAATTGTGGCTTCTTATATAGCGCACATGTCCGTCACTCAGTGACGCTCCTGGCGCTGTAACACAGTATTTCCTGCAAGATGTGGGACTGTTTTTGAATTATGAGACCTAATTCTTATAGCACCATGTAATGTTTTACAAGGTGCTGTGGCGCAATTTGCTGCCAATCGGACCAGGAACACCGGGGCGAACCCCTTCTCTTTTCGATAAGTGCACTGGGTTCTTTTACATGCGTTACATAACACATGGGACCAACGGTTTAACGTCCCATCCGAAGGACGAAGCAATGGTGAAGTGTCTTGCTTAAGGACACAAGTGTCACGGCTGGGGATTCGAACCCACACTCTGCTGATCAGAAACACCAGAGTTTGAATTGGGTGCTCTTAACCGCTCGGCCATGACACTTCCACACTTTGCACTTTGGGTTTTATTTTTATACAAAATTAAAGACTAATTTCTAAATGTGAATAGCTCTCAGTAACAAGCCCCCCCCCCTTAACAAGTAAATCCAGTTTTGTTTTGTTTACACTGTAGTAGTTGTGTGGAATATTAACAGGTCAAAAGTTAGCATAATTGCTCTTGTAAATAGGAAGCCTAAATAGTACAACATATCTTTAAAAGGAATAAAGAAAGATTCACATGGATCAAAGTCTAGTGTGTTTTTTTCATTCAGAGTGTCACAAACAGGGGACCTTTTTAGTGAGCTGCCTTTACACAGGAAGACAAAGACAAAGTATGTAATAAGCAATGGGAGCTGTTGCCAAAAGTATTAGTTTAAAAAAAAGGGAATAAAAATGGTGACAACACTTTTCAGAATAACACGAGTTAGCTGATATGTTAAATATATAAATAATTTGCTAATTATTTTTGAAAGGAAATTTAAACTGTGGGACAATGATCTTATAGCTGGCTTATTCAGAAATGCAATGGTCTTAGAAATACCGCATGACACAGTTTAAAGAGGACACTAACGTCACAACGTTCATTGTAAAGGCTTTTCATTACGTGTGACCAAAACAACATAAGTATTGTGAGCAGAAGTGGGGCAATTTTGTTTTTTGCAGGTAACTGGAAGCTGAGGTCAAGTTTAAGTTTCTCGTTTTTTAAAATACGTTTAAATTGTTTTTACTATTTTTTATCCTGATATGTTGTTTTCATTGTACAAAAATAATTGGCGAAACAAAACCTTGCTCATTAGATTTTCCAGGAAGTTTGAATATGTACGAGACCTGCACAGTCTATAGGAGACCCAGGAGCCGCAGACTGCAGATGTTTACATTCATTTGTGAGTGTGCTAATATGTAGAGTGTAGTGAATGCCCACTTGTCAATAAAAGGCCAAGCATTGTTGTCCCTTACGTAGAGGTATTTCCCCACAGATGAGAAATCTAATTTTGCAATAATTTTGTCTGGAGGTAGCGGTGCTTCCCCCTTAAATGGGAAATCTGATTTTGCAATCATTTTTTTGTATCTGTTTAAAAGTGAAATGCAAGGAGGTAAATCCCCAATACGTAGTGAGAAATGAGAAATTGTGAGCTTATATAGGCTATGTATACAACACAAAGGGCCATTTGGTGCAGCAGTCTGACGGAACGGATCACTGCAATTGAAGCTGAGAGGAAGAAAGGTTCTGCTGCTTAGACTTTTGATCTTTTACCCTTAATGATTTATGTGAAGGTAAGGTCTCTTTTGTGTTTAAATAGATTTGTTTGTGTAGTGTTAAATGTTAGGTTCATAGATTGTATTTTTGTCAATGTATTGCTGATTTAAATTATACGCAAATACAGCTTAAGTCACATGTGAAAGGTTTCATCAGTGTTTTTACTTGCTGATAAAAGAGCAAAATAAATGGTATTTATGAACAACTCAAGTCCCGTCACGTTTAGCGAGGTGACAGCAGGTACCAACCTCATATCTGACTGCATCATTCATGAACACCAACCCTCAGAAATCCGAGGTCTCAGTTTCAGATGTTTTGGGGTGAAAAATAATCCCAACCATATTACTTTGAAGGGAATCTATTCGCAATTAATAGTTTGTACAAACATGATAACACTTATTTTGTTAAGAGTGTCATCAATGTATGACCAAGTACCTTTCAAGAGTAAAATTAGCTACAATTCTTATTTGTACCATGTTGCCTTTCCATGGCAGTTTTTTGCAACTAAATGCTGTGTAGTTTAGGACAGATATTTTATGTGATATGGAGCGTTCATGTTGTTGTTAGTATTTTTTTTTTTTTAACGGATCAAGAAAGTTGCCTAGCAATTGCTCAAAACATGCCTGTCAACAATAGACCTTTTGGCTTCTAGCCGGTATGTGAACAAGATAAGGTAAAACAAGAAGGAGGGGAGAAAATTAAACCCTTGCAAAACATGGTTTTCAATCTAATAAACAAAAAATAAAGGTTGGTTACAATACGTGTGAGAAAAGGGAATATTTATAGACCTCTTGCATAGGTCACTACACTGGGGTCAAACAATGGAACTAAGCACCATTTTCACAATGCACATCTCTCAGCCAATGATAGGTCTTCATTTAACCCAAGCACAACTCCCATCCAATGATAAGTCTTCATTTAACCCGTGCACATCTCTCAGCCAATGATATGTCTTCATTTGACCCATGCACAACTCCCATCCAATGATAGGTCTTCATTTGACCCAAGCACAACTCCCATCCAATGATAGGTCTTCATTTGACCCCAGTGAGGACACCTTTTAAACTTGTGATGTCCTCAAGGCTCCATTAATTACTATTTTTAAAATAAACAATCCTGTAATATCCCTTTAATTTCAGCCAACAAACTTAAATGCTTAATAATGCAACAACACAGAGACTCACAATCACCACTGCAACCAGCCAGCTGTTTCTGGTAAGCAAGATACTCTTAGCTTAGTAAATTTCTCCACAAAAGCTTAGGAATTTATGTCTGGATCAAGTTTCACATTCATAATAATAAATAATAACAAGTTCTTATATAGCGCATTTCACAATAAAACCGTATCAATGCGCTTTACATTAGTCCCCTGGTCATTGGGCCAATAAACATCCCTTAAATCTTTCTCAGCTCCCATTAGGGAGTATACAGCCCCGAGCTGCCGTGGCACTCCGAAAGCTTTTCATTCCCATAATCAACCTCTACCCTCGCAGGTATTGATGTATTCATGATTTAAAAAATGTATCTTCCCTCTAAAACTATATTTTCTCTGTCTTTTATCACAGGTTGACGGTTCTTCTAATCTAAAGGCGGAGCAGATCTTCTAAACTTTGGTGAACTCTACTAACTTTGCAATCAGAGGAACTGCTATTCTCGACCAGTTTGTCTACCTGCCATGGCCAAAATGAGGTGTGGACACTTGTTTGATGTCATAGACTATAATGTCCTAGGAGCTGCCCTGGTTTTCAGCTTGAGTGCCCTGTTGCACTCAAATAGCATCAGTAAACTATTCTTTGGTATTGTGGTTTCCGTTGGATCGCTGATTGATGTCACTTTCGTCTTAACAATCTGTAAAAAACCAGACTCCAAAGGAATCAACTGTTTCTCTCGTCTCTTCAGTGTCGACATTATCTGCATCCGTTTATGGTGTAGCTGTGTTCTTGGTCTGATGTCTTTTGTAGATATCAGTGGCATCCAGAATGATTTTATAACTGCAATAACATGGATGCTTCTTGCAAGCATTGGCGTCAAAGCCATCTGGTCATTTATGCAGCAATGTCTTGGGTTGATCAAATACCCCACTAGACCAATTTTGATTGCCGAACTATTAGAGCTTGTTGGGTTCTTAGTGCCAGGTTTAATTCTTTTGCCCGAGGATCATGCATTTTTGTCAAAATATGCTTTATTCTTGATTTTGTTTTTGTTGGGTTTCACTGTTGTGGCGTTCAGACTTATAGTTCTCTTATACAACGCTATTGTCATTTTCATATTGATTGTAATAACTGTTTGTTGTCAAGTAGGCCTATATATCTATTTCAACAGTAGTTTTGGTGTACATAATGCTGCTTTATGTTGTTTTACTTATCGTCTACTGATCGACCCAGTCTTTGGTTTACTGTTCAGAAAACCATCCAGAGAATCTCCATCGAAGATTGTGATCAACCAATAACTCCATTCACCATAACAAATGGTATTGGACCATCCTCTTTGTTTTCTTGCCTTTGTGTATATTTTTTACCTGTATTCATATTTAACTCATTTGCTGGGGATTGTACAACAAAATCTTAGAGTACAAGGAAACCTGACAGGCTGTGGTAGAGGACAATGGACAAGATAATGGCAAAAGGGGAATGTGGCAAACTGTTTTGGCAGTGATGAATGTCAAGTGTTGCAGTATCACATGAACTTCAGAAACCCCTGAGAAGAGTCTGCAATTTTATCCGAGATTTGAAAGAGATTAACTTCTCAAATGAAAACAGTATCAATTGAAAGAAAAGAGGGGAGAAAATTAAAGCAAATTCTCGTTTGGCGAGTGATTATGACTTCCTCTTGCCTGCACAAGAGGTTAGTGATGAGTATACGAACAACGTTTCACGAAGTACTAATAACTTTTTAAAAAGCAATCACTGCGCTGTGTATGTCATGTCTTTTGTCTAAATAAACTAAAACCAAGAGCCCAACATTATCACATCTCAATCAGCCATGTACAAACAAGTTTGCATGTAAGATGTATTTTGTGTAGCAAAAGTTTTTGTATGATTTTCACTTTGAAACAGGATCTGTCAAAATCAATTTAGATTCAGGGAAAAGAAATTAACCAAAAACAAATATATTTGGTTGAAAATCGGTCATTGCTACTTTAAAGGAACGTTACAGATTGGTTTTTGCTAACAAACAAGTTGCTGGAAGTGTAAGCACTTTATGTAATCCACCATATACATAAACTGACAAACCTGTAGAAGTTTGAGATCGATTGGCCATCTGGGTCACAAGATAATAGAGAAAAATCGATTACAAATTTTGCATTGCATCGATGCCAAAATAAAAATGAATAAAACGCTCACTGAGCGATAAACTCCAAGCGCGAAGTTAGATTATTTATTTCAAATCAAATATGACATTTCAGACAGAAATATTTCAAGGGATGTTTTCAACTATCATCATCATTAGACCGTGTAAGTTTCATGTAAATCTGTGTTCTTCATGATTTTTGTTGTCTACCAATTCTGTAATGTTCCTCTACCTGGCTTTGTTGTAAAACCTTATAAAAGAAATCGAGGAACCATGAGGGATGTTGATAGAAAAAAAGTTGGCTATGTACCTCAATATAACCTTTATATTTATTTTTGTTTGAATGTTTTTCCGCCTTTGTAAGTAATGTTTTGTACAAAGTAGGCGCCCATGTATAAAGACTGACATTGATCAGAAAGATCATATTTGGTTCTTTTCTTAATTTAACAGGAACTCTCAATTATTTAGAATAACTAAATACCAGTACTATTGTCTAGTGATGTAATTTTAAGCCATGAAGGCATAACTTATTGTAAATAAAAAAAAAAATGTTACTGAGGTTTAAGCTGTTATACTCCCTGAATCAAAGTGAACACATTAAAAACATACTTTACAGCTGACTCCAAATATGACCTTATATTTTTCTAAATTTGTGGTCTGCTTTTTTTTGTTAAAAACTAGAAGTTTTGAACAAATACATTGTTCTCCAAACTTATGTATGCTACATGTGTAATTACACTTCACTACTTTGTGGCTCTGGCCAGCATTTTTAAGAATTGAATGTACATGTAGGCCTGAATGTTCCAGCCATGTCAATATAACTCCCTCCCCCCCCCCCCCAAAAAAAAAAAAAAGAAAAGTATATTGGACTATCTCTGTCCAGATATGCCTAATTTGTGTAACTATTTATTTGTAACTATGCTTTTTATCATGTTTTCACCTTTCTATTGTAAATTAATACCCCAAATACCCGAAGTACCTGAGCTATATTTAAAAATGTATCAATTTTCGTAGCTTTGAGTATTAAGTAATCAGTAATTCATATGGATTTTTAATGACAGTGGACACTATTGGTAATTGTCAAAGACTAGTCTTCACAGTTGGGGTATCTCAACATATACATAAAATAACAAACCTGTGAAAATTTGAGCTCAATCGATCGTCGAATTTGCGAGATAATAATGAAAGAAAAAACACCCTTGTCACACGAAGTTGTGTGCTTTCTGATGCTTGATTTCGAGACCTCAAATTCTAAACTTGAGGTCTCGAAATCAACCTCGTGGAAAATTACTTCTTTCTTGAAAACTACATCACTTCAGAGGGGGCTGTTTCTCACAATGTTTTATACCATCTATCTCTCCCCATTACTTGTAATCAAGAACGATTTTATGATGATAAATATTTTGAGTAATTACCAATAGTGTCCACTGCCTTTAAGTAACTTGTTTGAATTTATTATGTTTAGGGTTTTTCAGGGAAGAGTCTTTCAAAATAAATGAGGGGTTAGCACAAGAAAAACTGTTTATCAATGTGTATGTCCTTTTCATGTCTTGATATACACTTGTTATTTTTTTTAAATAAATATACCTTCAAAATTAAAACAAACTTATTTTTTGTTTTTGTCTGTGTGGGTTTTGAGAGGGATAAGTGGGCCACCAGGAGTGTTTGCTCTAGTGAATATTGCAACATTTGAAGTCATTATAACAAGATTTCAACTAAATGTTATGCAGTCCCACTACTCAGGGGCGTGTTTTGGCGACCAAGACCGAAACAGTTTCCCAAGAGCTGCGCAAAAAACAAATCAGTTACTCGAAAAAGTTCACAATTTTATAGGTACATTTCTGGAAAATTTGTGGCCTGAAATCTATTCATTCTATCTTAACTTATTTTCTTTTCAAAATAATTCTATTGATGTTTTTCGCTATTTTTTTTATCTGCCATCTTAAAACCAAGCCTAACCGAGCCAAAAAGTTTTTGGTTTGGTCAAAACAGCCGCGATCATACATGTATGTGTTTCTGGTTGGGGTCGCCAAAACGCACCCCAGAGTATCTCATACAAATTTTAACAAGGTAAATATATATTAATATTTTCAAAAACTTTGAGAAGATAACACTGTACTTTTACAGAAACCAATGTTTCAACAAATAAAGAGATCTTTGCTTAGAAGTTATTAAAAATGATTAGATCAATGAATACAAACAAACTAATCAAACCTTTAAAATGCAATTAGTTTACAAACAAAATCAGTTGGAATTTAACTTAACTGTAATTTAGAAATATAATATATTATGAAAGCTTTATTTTTAATTTATCTTAAAAATTGTCTGGTTTTAGGGCAGATATTTGAATGGTGACGTCGTGTTCAATATGGTCTATTCTGCCACCCAATCTTTCTTCAGACCACGGATTAGAGTACGTTTAATCCAACAGATCCAATAATCATTACGAATGATTGTGTACCTATTTGACACCCATCTAGAAATACCGTAATTTCCTGCAGATAAGACGCTCGGCGAACAAGACACGGGACCCCAAATCACGGGAAAAAATATTTAACGTCCAACGTATAAGGTGCACTGCCGGACGTGATGCAACAAGACAACTAATGCTCGCTTGCTGTATCACAAATTCGTATTACTTTAGTATGATCCCATTCATAATAATGCACTGCAATTTTGTTATCACGATGATAAAGAAACATCGCTTCTACTTTGTTACGTTTTTTCAACTTTGTTTTAATTTTTTAACATTTATTTTTAATAATACTAGCGGGCAGCAGCATGGCAGTGATAGCTCTTTGGTCTGTTCGTTTGTCAAAGCTTGTTAAAAGATTAATTATCCTGGAAGAAATAAAGGTATTATTTTACATTCATAAATACCTCAGACAGTTTTGCTATTCCTATTGGTGGAGAATGCATCACGTGGGGGTGTTTAAACGGTTGATAATAACCAGCCTGAACTGTTCATAACCAGGGTTTTTTACGCTGTCGGTGAGTTGCCCGCGCTGCTGTTTAAGAACGCATCACTACCCTTTTATTCCCTTTTAGTATAAATGAACTCAATCTTTATCAGACAAGGGGTTTCGAGAGACAAGATGCAGTGATTTTTGTTTACCTTTGAGAGTCAGATTACCTTTGAGAGTCGAATAAGACACAGCTTATCCGCATGAAATTACGGCAAGTAAATTTCCAGAAGATTGCAGGGCTTGAAGCTCATAAAGTTCACTGGTGTAGAATATATTTAACAAGACCAGAGTCATAATGAGTCACACCTTTCTACAAAGCTCAATATCTAACTGTTTTCCTTTAGATACTCAATTGAATGGAAAAAAAAATATTTGAAAGACTTCCTCCAAGTCAAAACTTGAACATCATGCATGTTGTTTTACATACACAGTGAGGTACTATCACTCAAACGAGGAAAAAAAAAAAAAAAAAAAAGACTCTCAAACATTGTTCGGTCACAAGTTTACTGACTTAATCCGAATGCTAAAATAAATGGCCTTGGGCCTGTGGCCCGTTTAAAAATATGCGTTGCTATCCTTTGGTAACTCTGAAGGGATCTCAACGACGCCATGTAGAGTCAATGCTCTGCTTCCCTTTTTTGCCTGAAGGTGATGGAGTCTTCTTGCTCAGTGTGCTTACTCCAGCAGAATTCGTACTAGCCTTAAAACGAGTAAATGAAACAAACTTGGGTGGAACACAAACTCACCACTGTCCCTAACAAATATTTGTTAATCTCACACCTCTTCGAGGACCACAAACCTCACTAGGTTGCATATTATATCAAAATACACAAAGTTTTAAACTCTGGCATTACCACAAAGCCCATGTGACTTTATCTTTAGCATGCCAAGTTTCAAATCATAATCATGTACATGTCGTTACTGCGTCATTACTGTGAACCATACTAGATTGTATCTCCACCATGCCAAGTTTCAAATCATAATCATGTACATGTCGTTACTGCGTCATTACTGCGAACCATACTAGATTGTATCTCCACCATGCAAAGTTTCAAACCATAATCATGTACATGTTGTTACTGCGTCATTACTGTGAACCATCCTAGATTGTATCTCCACCATGCAAAGTTCCAAATCCTACTCATGTACATGTTGTTTCTGCGTCATTACTGCGAAGCATACTACTAGATAGTATCTCCACCATCAGTCATGCAAAGTTCCAAATCCTACTCATGTACATGGTGTCACTGTAAACCATACAAAATTGCATCTCCACCATGCAACGTTTCAAGTCCTACTCATGTACATAGTGTCACTGCAAACCTTACTAGATTGTGTCTCCACCATGCAAAGTTTCACATTACGCAACGACCATGATTTTACTGCAAACCATACTAGATTGTATCTCCACCATGCAAAGTTTCAAATCCTACTCATGTACATGGTGTTACTGCAAACCTTAGGTGCCTTGTCAAAACCTCCAAGCCGTTCCATTCCGCGTGCATTCTGCAGGAGTCCACAAATTCTTGTAACAAAACAGATCCACGGCCAGGTCGGCTCATTTACTTGTAAATAAACATGAATATTCCGGCGGCTCCGCAAAGCGACTGGTCGGCTATTACGAGGTCAAGTTTATTTAAACATCCATTGCATGATTACCAAAGCGGCTCTGCAGACTTGCTGACCAGCGGAACCGCTGAGTAACGCAGGTGGTTAGCAATGGCTTTACTTCTGTAGAGCAAAATGCGAAGTGAGGGTGGATGTGTTACTAAAAGCCATTTTTTCAATGTGTGATTTTTAAGACTGGTCATCACATGACCGGTCTAGCAGGATGTTTAAGCTGATCTGACTCTGTTCTGTATACATGCACATAAATTGTAACTATGTTAAGCCATGGGTCCTAGCTCCTAGCATGGTTCAGCTAGCTCTATAGCAATTTAAAACATCATTTCTCTGTGATTACAATAATCACGCCGTGTTTCATAGTGTCTCGCCAACAAACTTGACTTCCTAAACAATGAATCGTAGCCTACTCCCATTACCATGCATCGATCACATTATCAATGACCCATCCACAGCGTACTGTGCAAAATGACTGCTAACTGCAGTTCATCCTAAATACAATTAAAAAACACCAAATGCTTATGGCCAATGTGTAAAGAGTTATCCATTGTGTACATGCACAAATGTTTTAGTTCGGCCTCTGGCCGAGAAAACCTTCTTTTTTTTAACTGTGAATAAACCATTTCAAATCAAATCAAATCAGACAATTGAAATGCAGCAACAACAACAAAAGCGCAAAATTGATACAATATTAAACTTGCATGAATTTGAGTGGCAAATATTTGACATCAAGTAAAACTTGACTTTTTTAAATTTTTAGTAAGCAATTTATTTGGTGATGATTACTCATAAAGTGGTGAACGTTATGCTTTTCAAAAATACAAGCCAGTTCTGTACCTCTTGAATGCCTGTTGGTCTGATGTCTTTTTTAGATATCAGTGGCATCCAGAATGATTTTACAACTGCAATAACAGGGATGCTTCTTGCAAGCATTGGCAAGCATTGGATGCCTCTGGAATGTTGAGTTTCAAAGTTGCCGGTTTGGTTGACTATAGTGTTTAAACATGTAGCGGGCAATTATCACATGAGCAGGAGGGTCAGCTGGCACACCCAACATGCATGGTGTAATGGTCTTGTCAGTGCGGCCTGTCCGCTTCCAGGACGATGGTATTCACAAGTTGAAAAAGTATTATTCTGGGGAGAGCAAGGCTGGTCCGTGTCCAAGCCGCTGATATTCATGACCTGAAAACTTACAACTTGTTTATTCATGAGACTTATTGTTATACCAACAACAGCGCCCGTCATGGATAGCTCATTAAACCTCGCCGCGCTTCAACGCACATGGTCGTTCTTCAGCAGACTGTCCAAAGTCCTCAGCAACGGCGGTATTTGCTGTCCAGCCCGCAACTTGTCTGCGGAGGAACGCTCGGGAAGTCTTGACAAGGCGCCTTACTACATTGTATTCTAGCCATACTAAGTTTCAAATCCAGTTTACGAATTGAGTATCAAAAACTAAAGCAGTCGGGTCACATTGCCAAATCCATTGACTAGCACACAAACATTTTATGCGACAAAAGGAAGGCTACCCTAAAATGCAAAAAGTATACATTGCCATAACATATCTACATACCTGCATCTTTCTGTACTTGTCTTTAAGGTCCACACAGGTCCGTCCTGGTAGAAACTCGTAGGTCCAGAGAATGCTGTTCCAATTCTTGCCTTTCTTGGCAACACCATGCTTGAGATTCATAACTTCCTCTTCTGTGAAGTTTTGACGCTTTCGTCTTGTTGGAGTACATGTGGATGATGAGGGTGATGACCATTTTGGCTGTTGACAACAATGAGTTTTAATCAATAAACTGCAATGAATCTCCCAACCAGAAATGCAAGATTTTTTTAAGTCCTTAAATTCTGGTCCTCCACTTGTGTCAACCTTTGCACAGGCCTATTGCATAGCAATTAGTAAAAATTAAAGTGAACATTTACGGTCAATATTACGGCTAAGTAGCTCAACAAGCAGAGCGCCACTGTGCTAAAACATAGGTTGCTTTTTCAACCTAAAAATAAACATTTACCCAGTTTCCCTTGTGGTTTACTGCTTGATCATTAAAACAATAAGTTCATCCCCCGTAATGTGATCCCTGTGCTGCCACTTCCCAGGCTGTATTAAGACTTGGGTGTGATCCCTGGCAGTTACAGGCTTCTGACTGGCTTACAAAGCAAATATATTGACCATTGGTAGTTGCAAAGTAGCCCTGGCGGTCTTACACTTTCGTATTATCCTACAGTGAAGTCCTGGATATCAAGGTCCATTTCTGGGGCGGAAAAAATTCAAAGCTTCATAACTCAAATCTTACCTGCAAGAAGCCACTAATTTCAACAGATTCACATTCCATGGCAACATACTCTTTTCTGCAGTGGGTTTTGGTGGCCATATATTCTTAACAAATCCGTCATTTTCGTGAAATAATGCAGTTCGAAATGTTAAAGAAATCCCGTTTTTGATCGTATTCTCACAGTCTGCAGTCATCATGTCTGCAGTGCGTGCGCAATACGCACGACGCACATATCTTACGATGAGTTTGCGTTTTAATGACAAGATATAGTGACCAAGAATTAGGCGCCTCTTGCATCTTACGTCTTGCACGCGGATGTATAAAAGTACGCACGGCAGCATGACTGGGAGAATGCGATCAAAATGGGAATTTTGTATTGTTGGGAGCTGCATTGTTTCACAAAAATGATGGATTTGTGAGGAATATATGACGACTAAAACCCACCGCAAAAAAAATGTATGCTGCCATGGAATGTGAATCTGTTGAGATTTGTGGCTTCTTGCAGGTAAGATTTGAGTTATGAAGCTTTGACAATTTCCCACCCCAGAAACGGGCCCTAATATGTAGGACTCTGTATCTGTGCACAGAGGAAGAGTCCTGTATAGGGGTAAGTTAGTTGGTAGAGTGCTGGAACAAATAACTGGATAAGCAGGCTAAATCCAACTCTAGTCAATTATGCTTTGTTCAACCCAAAATTGAAATTGACAGGAAACTTACACACACACATAAAAAAAAACAGGGAAGAAATACAAAACTTCTTAAGTTGTACAAACTTCAATTAACAATTGTTATGTTATTAGTGATGCCTGTGAATTTGTTTCCACAAAAAAGTGTAGGTTAAAACACCAATAATATTATAAGATTAATTGATAAAAACATGCCCTGAAGTAAGAATGTGTTTAGCCAAAAGACATATCTATATCAGAAGGTTTGACAAATGAAAATAAATGTAAAAAATGTTCTTACAGCTTCTTGCTTGCATCGCCTTTCTAAGCTCTTGTGTAAAGTAGGGGTGGTGGCATGTGGGCATCGTTTAGTTCTCCCTGCAGTACGAACCCTTCTTGACAAGGAGGTGCACGTAGAATTTGTATCTGCAGAGGTGTTTGCCTTACTTTCAGGGGAGGAATCTAAACCTATAACAAATCACAAGGAAATAAAGAAACAACCCGTTTAAATTTACATGTTGTCTGTAGCACTAACTACATCATTTTGACTCAAAATATCAGACCGTCATCAAGCCTACGCTCCAACACTTATTATGCTAAACCGCACAAGTCGTACATACACAATTAAACATTAATCTTGAACACGTTGTACATGCTCATATTTTTGCGCTAATACATATATTCCCATCTTTGTTTTTAGCATTAGGGTACACATCAATTAACAGGAATCATGTTGAGAAAAATACTAACATTAATCATATTATTTATTACAGTTGTATGGTATAGAATCAAACCCAAGATAAAAATCTGAGTTAAGACTACAGAGAATGAAATAGTTTGCCCATTCCTTGAAGTCTCTTACGGTACAGTTTACAGCAAAATATGACAGGTTCTACAAAAATGAGTCGCTTGACGCACAACCCACTCTCCAGTACAGGGCTGTTGAGTGATGGGAGGGTGAAATGCTTCTTTAGGGTCTATATTTTCACATTTTCTGGAAAAAAGACTTTGTTTTTGATCAATGAAGGTAAATAAAAAATGTACTTTCTATTCATCCCATATACATCAATGGTTGATGTATTTAATTAAACTGGCTGTTTCGGCAGTGCGGCTATTTTCAGACTGTGACATATTCTTTTTTTTTCAAAAGGTCATAACTTTTAAACCAAATATCACACAAGTGTGTAAGATATCTCAAAATGAAGCTTGTTGTACGATCTTTTCAGCGATGTGTAAAACCCAATAAATCAATTGTACCCCTTGTGACTCATTTTTGCAGAGCCCATCACAAATTTGATTCACAGTCAGACCCGATTGATATTGGAAGTGTTATTTGACTTTTGGTTGTCTTCCATTTTGTCCTAGTATATGTATAGACCCATTGCACAACGTGAAGCACACTTGTACGCGCATCTCTCTGGGGTCAAAACATGCACAAAAGGATGGTACACATGTTTACACGCCCATTGGTGCGTAAACACGAGTACCATCCTTTGGAGTATGTTTTGACCCGAAGAGACTTAGTGTCTTTATTCTCCTGAATACGAGCAGAGAATGTTGTTCGAAACATCATGACCAAACTGGCTCTTTTCACAGCCAACACTCCCTCAAAAGAGATTTTACACATGTTTGTACCCGCAAGCCTACTATTTATTTTTATACTTATAGTTACTGTTAGACTTGGTGCGCTTTGCAACTGTGCAATTGGTCTATACTCACTGTGTTTCTGAATCAACCGTCCTCGTTGTACTTCTTTTTTTATCCTTCTCTGGAGGTCTTGATGTTCAAAACATGTGTGTATACTCTTCTCAAGAGTGTATATGTAGTTCTGACTGTGCAACAATGGTCCGTTGATCGGCGGGGCACAGCCTGCTCAAAAGGAACACACAGCTTTAGTTTCTTCACTTGCTCATGGAGGGGAGAAATATATTAGAAAATTTACAGGCTCCGGCCTACTAAGATGGGAATCTAACCCAGGAAATCCATCTTCCATAGAGCCGCTACACCATCAAGTTGTAAGTGGCCAGTTTGAATTCTGTAATTGGGCACCAAGAACAATTTAATACTGTAGATGTCATAATAGCTATTGTGACAAGAACGTTATTATTTTGTTTTTTCTTTTACATTGATGTGTATTACAGACCTGGAATATTAAGGGGGTAAAGTCATTTTCATTTAGCAAAGGGCACTTGAATTCCATCGGAAAATCTTAAAAGTCTATGAAAAACTGTTGTATGGGCACCAAGGCCACGACCAAGACCAGGGACAATAAAAGCCAAGGCCTCCAAGTGATTCCATGTCTTTTAATACGCCCTGAATTAGAGATCAAGGAGGTTTAAGTTAGTAATAACGGTTAGAACAAATCATAGTTCAATAAGTGTTGTAAGCTTTATACAAACCTGGGCATTCTGGTAAGGGGTGGAGGATCACTGAACAACTTGCAGTCCTTTTACCTAAAAAATGATTAAATAATCAAAGTGCAAGGTCATTATTAGGCATTCAACTTTGGGTCCTGTTTCATGGCTCAGTACGAGCTAGGCTTACCACAACAGGCAAGAAATTTTAAGGAGGCAAGGCCATTTTCATTTAGCATAGGGACTTGAATTCAAATCACTTTGAGAGCCACTGCTTTGATGTGACGTAACTTCACTGGAAGTTTGTGTAATCTTCGGCTGAGTCAACTCCGAAACTAGTCTTGAGTAAGAAGATGCATTATGAACTGAATGCTTCCGTAAAAAACTGTCATTGCTTCGATGAGCTGGCAAATCTCGCTATCCAACTCCATCTCGTTGTATTCGGGATTTTGTGCGAAGTTAGGCGCTATGTCATTCACAATGGGTAGTGTCTCAACCTTCTTGAATGCCTTTGGAACCTGTCTTAATTGTGTGACAGGTGCTGTAGGGACTCTGAACATGACGTTTTTCTAAGTCAATGCAGACTTTTCATCTCTATTCTGACTCTTCTTTTTATTTGGTCCTGCTGATCTGACACAACCAGTAGTTCGGTTAACCCTACGTAACTTTTCGGAAGAACTACTTGCACCACTTTGTACAAATTAGGATTGCCAAATGCTTTATTTACAGTTTGATACATGGACTGCTGGCTGTTGATTTGTTTCTTTTCTTGGTCAGCTGGGATTAAATGCTTCATACCTTGGTTGCTGACAGAACCGCACGGTTCGGAGGGAATCTCATCGGGTACAGGGTCCTGCAATGAAAAGTGTTTCAAAGTGTCACAAACACAAACAGCTAGCTAATGTTTTCAAGGCAAAACATACTTTTGTTATTTGGAATCTTTTGTTAAAACCTAACTAAATTTAGGCCTAGATCTATAATCATATAATATAACCCGTAGAAATCTGAGTGAACCAATCAACAAACTAAGTCTGCAGTTGATATGCAAAGTCCATCTCAAGTTATCAAAAAAAGAAACAATTGTTGTTTTAGCCGCAATGACCTCGACATTGTGACCAAAGGGGATCAAGAACCGCCGGCTTCTGGGAGGTATCCAATGAGCAATTCACACACCAAGTTTTAAGTTGACATTTCAGTTATAATTCGAGTTATAATTTGCATGCACGCCCACACACATGCTTGTACATGCCTGCAACCGCGAACCTGCCAATATTGTTCCTCTTTTGTTCATACCTTAACTTTTTTGCAACAGCTCCCATTGGTTTTGTACACATTTTCCAAATCTGGACCTTTCCTGAACCTGTGGACCCTATTGTCATTTTTTGTTATAGGTCCCTGGTTTGAATGTGTATACCTATTACACACACAAACCTTTTTTAATTTGTACTATATGGTCAGTGCCATTAGTTGGATGAGAAAAAAAACCAATAAAATAACACTAAATGTGACAGAAAGGTCAAAATATTATCAGCATTTCACAAATCTGGCAAAGTTTAACTTAGAAAATAGTATAAGCTGTTGCAAACTGCTTACCAGCCAAAAGGACCTATAGTATAAATGCAAACGATAATAAATTGCCTGACGTTTTGACCTTTAACTGAAAGATTTGATTTTCACCTCTTGAAGCTGCTGCACTCCTAACTCTCTGAAAGACTCTGCATTTGAAACCTGGGAGTGGGAGGATGGTCTGAGCTTGTTGGAGCTTGTTGTCTTTCCTTTAGCTGTGTGAACTACATCAACAGATGTACAAGTCTAAAATGATATCAATACGTGAAAAGAGAACTTACAAAAGAAACTGCAAACGTGGTTTTCAATAGGTCTATCTATATTTGCAACAAACACAAACAGCTAGCTAATGTTTTCAAGGCAAAACATACTTTTGTTATTTGGAATCGTTTTTTTTTTTCACCTGAACTAAATCTAGGCCTAGATATATAAGAATATAATTTAACCTGTAGAAATTTTATTTAATTTTTAACAGTGGTGTAGCTTTTATGTGATATCACTGAAAATTTGCAGCGATCATGTCCACAAAGAAAGAATAATCTATAAATTTCAATGATAATAAATAAAAACAGCAACCAAGCACCCATCCATGAAACGTGCTCCTGGGTGCTGATCCAAATACATACAGGTATAAAATAAAACCTTAGAACCAATAGAACACCAAATGTGACAAAATGGGCAAAATATTATCAGCATTTCACAAATCTGGCAAAAATTTAACTTAAAAATAGAATGAGCTGTTGCAAACTGCTTACCAGCCAAACTGATCTATAGTATAAATGCAAACAATATTCAATTGCCTGACGTTTTGACCTTTAACTGAAAGATTTGACTTTCACCTCTTGAAGCTGCTGCTCTCCTAACTCTCTGAAAGACTCTGCATCTGAAACCTGGGAGTGGGAGGATGGTCTGAGCTTGTTGCAGTTCGTTGTCTTCACTTTAGCTGTGTGAACTACATCAACAGATGTACAAGTCTAAAATGATATCAATACGTGAAAAGAGAACTTACAAAAGAAACTGCAAGAGTGGTTTTCAATAGGTCTATCTATATTTGCGGTTGACGATCTTCCCTTTCCATGACAACCCATTTTCTTACTCTTCTAATTGCCGTAACCAAACCATAATAGTGTTTGCCCCTTTTCAGTGATCTGCCATCAGGACAATTCAGCTTGTGATTTCACTGGTCCGTCATCTTGTCACCTTTTTCTTTCATTATTATCTCGCAAGTTCGATGACAGATTGAGCTCAAATTTTCACAGGTTTGTTATTTTATGCATATGTTGAGAAACACCAACTGTGAAGGCTAGTCTTTGACAATTACCAATAGTGTCCACTGCCTTTAAGGAACTTCAATCAATTATTACAGGAAGGCCTACCTTTTCCTGATCAAGAATTTGAACTCCACAGATCCCATCTCTATTTGTCTGTGTAGGCCCATTATTCTTTCCGGTGACCACTGCCTCCTCCAGCATACTTCTACTAAGTCTCACAATATTTCTCTTCTCAGTCTTCTTTTTCATTGATGTCAACACTTCAGATCTTTTGATCTGGCACTCCTCTTCCAAACGCGAAACTACAGAAATGGAAAATATCACTTAAGTTACAGGCTATCACAGGTTTTTCAAAGTTGTTTTGGGGTGTGAATATCACTGTGTACACATCAGCTAACTGTTGTATGGCTTCTGATTGGCACCCCCCCCCCCCCTCCCCACAACAAAGATACTGACAAAATGGAGAGACCACCAAGAGCTAGATAGCTCAGTTGGTAGAGGGCCAGCCATTATTTAATTCGGAGGTCGTGAGTTCAAATCCCGCTCTTGTCAATTTTGTTTTTGAAAAATATTTATCACTTAGATTTTCCATTGAGCTGTATAAAGATGTGTGCAGGAAGTGCATGCTCTGTGGTTTTCTTTGTACACATGTGACTCCCATGGGTGAACACCACATCACTGTTAGGCATTGTTAGACATGACACAAATCTGTTCTGCTCAAAAGGTACAAGTAGGTACTTAACAGGAATTATTGCCCCATGCCAAAGTGTGTGGGTAACCATGTGTAACCAGCAGCCTATTATCCTAGATTACAGTTATCCTGATGGGGTCAACAGATGACCACAGTTAAATGGGGCTCATAATTGGCTTGTTAGAATCCAATTAGCAGGTTATTCCCCTTGCTTGAGGGATAATCTCTGACAGTTAAAGTCATAAAGGCTCAATGGGTGTTCAACATGTGGGCCTCCAACCATATCTACAATACACACTCAGCATTCACAAAAGGAAATACCAGTAGACTCTGAAACCTTCTTAGAAGTTTTTTTTATGACACTGAACAGACTGGTCACTGTAGGATTTGAAACTCTGCATGGTGGAATTACAATCAAGTGAGGTTTGTAAAGAAACCAAGTAGGCCTACATTATCTCTCTTAATGAGTTGAGGTGATTCTGTGGTTTGAGAACTCAGCAGTTTCAATTTGGATGTTCTGATCATTGTTTAAAATCCATACTGATCAATCTGTTGAACCTTTGAAACACGGGTTCTTCTGAGAACCACCACAACTCATATGGAGAGATTATATGGTGTCTCCAAACCTCACAAGACTGATGTCCAATGAGCCCTGCCAGTCCTCCACCATAGATTCACTTCCTTGCTCATTTTGGGGCAACAACACATGAGCCCTTGCATGTGCATGCAATCAAAGAAGGTACTCTTAGTGTACAAAATGACAAGCAGGGGTCGATTTCACAAAGAGTTAGGACTAGTCCTGCGAGATATACAAATTGCATGGATAGTCCTAAGCTAGGACGAGTAACTAGTCCTAACTCGAGATAAGACTAGTCCTAACTCTTTGTGAAATCCACCCCAGGGCTTACAAATTGCTCTAATTTTGAAGCCGAGAAATGTATGTTTTTCTATAAAATAAGCATATACAATCCTTACAAATAACCACCAGTTAGCTGATGTAAAAAATCTAAAAAAACAAATGTCTTTCCATGATTAAAGAAGTTAAGAGCTAGCCGAAATTCTTAATTTTTAGCAGGACTGAAGTTTGGTGAACTGGTATTACCTGCAAAGTTGCCAACATTTGCATGTTGTTATCAGTGAGATTGTGTACAACAGTCAAGGAAATATTTAAAATTACATTCAACATAGTAGGGAAAAGGTTTACACAATCCGTGAGTTTTTAAAATGTGTGTCTTCAGAACGTGGAAAGATTGGTTGCTTTTCAAAGAGCTTTCTTCAGAATCAAGGAGAGTTGGCAGCTCTGTGGATGAATGGTGTAATTACCAATGATACAAAGCTTGGGCGATATCTCCATATAATCAAAAATTGCGATACCATTTCCTAAACGATTACCGTATTGGCTTGATCTTTTGTTAATCAAATTATCGGGAAAGTGGTTTTGATCATGATTTTGTATCATGAAGTCTTCCCTAATTGAGACGTCTTGCAACCACAAAGGGCTGTTTCAACTCATGTGCATTATGGATGTTTTAGTAGTTAGCTAGAGAGGAATTGGTGGGATCTAGCTAAATATGCAGGCATGTAAGAACAGTCATGCGCAGTAGACACTTTAAAAGACACTTTATGTTTGTGTAACTGAAAGGCCCAGGTTTTCACACTCGACAGGTCCATACCTCGATTTATTAATATTTTTGTTTTAAAATTTGGCATTGTAAGACATTGGATGTTTAGACTTTAATTATAAATCGCGATATAATCAAAAATTGCAATATTTTGTTGACGATACATCGTGGGACATAAAAAGCACTGCGCCCAAGCTTAGCATGGAGACCGGTATCTTACCAATGTCTGCACAGGAACTGAGGAGATACATAGCCGCCTTGTTAAACTCTTCGTCCTTGTTTTTACTCATAATCTGAATGAGTAAGCCCAGGCCTTCATTCTCCAACAACTGCCTCTGGCTCCTTTCTGTAAATTAACACATTTCACCACCAAACATCACAGAAATCTTTAAAAAATGATCAGTCTATCAAAATAGCCAATGGAACTCTCGGAACAGCAACTTGGTTTCTAGTCCAAACACCACTGGTTTATTTACATTGTTTGATTGGGTCGATATCATAAAGTCTTTGGAGATCTATTAATAACTTATGGCTAGTCCTCAGTTAGAACAAGTAACTCCTCCTCACTCGAGATCACAACTCTTTGTGAAATTTACTCCAGGTAGTAAATCAGGGCTCGTTTTTACAAACCACTAAGAAGACCACTTAAGAAGACTTGTTAATATAACCTTAGTAATTTGTGTTGTGACATATGCTTAGCAATAAAGATTGATGCATAATCAAGATATATAGTCGGTCTAACGAAAAGACATTTATAAAAACATAATAGCCTAAGATGGAAGGTTTATCTGTACATACAGTTGTCATTAATGGAAACATTAATCCTTTAACCCTTAAGTAGAACATATTTGGGGGAAAAAGCACCCACTTAGGTTCAATGTTTAGTATGGGTTTTGCCACCATCAGTTTCTTACCGCATTTTTCTGTGAGGCGACCCAAGGTTAGAATGATGTTCACCTTGTACTCCGTATCTATGACACTCATCTCCAAAAGCTGAAGCAATAGCGGTATGACATTAAGGTTCACAAGTCTTGCGTGGTTTTGCTCTAGGAGAAAGAGAACAATAACATCTGAATTAATTGTCGTTTAACTGATTGGTCTAAATGTGGGGAGGTAAAAGGCGCTGCAAATTAACGTGAAAGCATCATAAGGCTTAGGCCTATAACTGCAAACAAGGATAACAAAAATGAAGATTTTATATTTACCACAGCCTGTGATGCACGAGACGAACAGGTTTGCTAACTGTAATGCAGCCAACACATAATCATGATGTGGATTCGTCAAGAGATTCACAATGACACCTTTCAGAAGACTAACAAGGACCTCAATGCCACCAATGATACCAAACCTGACCTGGTTACACACTGGGGTTTAAAATAATACAGTCAAGATATCATTAACAGCACCAATTCATCCCATGATGGAATGGGACAAATGGCACATTATCATCTTGCTTGATACAGCCCCAGTTGTAGTCAATAAGCCATTTGTGAGTTAGTCTTGAATAATGTCTGGTACAATGACAATTGCTTAATTAAAATGTACCACTCACATTTGAAGTCCTCAGACTATAGAGTAGGTTGCTATGTCATATGATTAGGGGCAAGCTTTTGCGTAGTTGCGTAAGAGAAGGTGAACACTACACAATTATGAATGGATGTGTATGGCACAATGGTACCAGGGTTTGCTTATCTGGAAGTTGCTATACAAAAGCTTGCCCCTTATCATGTGACATACATGTAGCAACTGTCTTTATAGTCTGAGGAATTCAAATTTAAGAGGTAACTTGTGATTAAGCATGTCATTTTACCAGACATTATTCAAATCTAACAAGCAAATGGCTTACTGATGATGATGACTAAATCATCCAAGTTGCATCACTTTGGTATATTTCTTTCAAACTGCTTACCTACCAAAATAGTTTTTGAGTTTGACGTTTCGACAAAATCGAGAAAGTCTCAGATAGGGTAAAAAGTTAGCAGCTATTATAACTATGTTAGGCCAAAATTATACACAAGATTTAAAAACAAATTAAACAGAAGTTGAGAAACGCAGTTAATAATGAGAATGATAATAAATAAAAGATCGTGGGGTGTCGTGGCCGAGCGGTTAAGAGCACCAAATTTAAACTCAGCTGATTCTGTTCAGCAGAGAGTGGGTTCGAATCCCGGTCATGACACTTGTGTCCCTGAGCAAGACACTTAACTATTATTGCTTCTCTCCACCCAGGGGTAAATGGGGACCTGTGAGGGCAGAGATGGTTCTTGTGATTGATTGAGCCGAGTAGCACTAACATGCGCCTATTCTTCATTTCAGGAGTCAAAATGTACAAAAAGAATTGACTCACAAAATGGTGGAAATGGTAAACGTGTATTGTGCAGCAGTACGTTCCACGCTGTGAAAGGGTCAATACAAGAACATCACCATTGGAGCACACTACAACATATATTAAGAATGATGCATCCAGACCCAATTGACAGGAGATGACGGGTAAAGATGGTATAACATGTCAATAAAACAAAGAGCTGACGTGAGCTGCAACCTGGCAAAATAATATCAAATTCATTGAAAAGAAACAACTACTATAAGCCCAACTGAGTGAAGAAAACAGACAGTTTGATGAAGCTGTTTTCAATGTTTGATTAAAAAAACATTCTTAGGAGAAAGCTGATGTCTTTGATAGTTCTTACCACTGTTTGCAACACTTAATGACAGGTATGAGGCCGTTTGCCGAATGATCGTTGGATCCTTTGTCTTATTAAGAAGGGCAACAGCAGTTGGGAATGTCATTGCACATAGCTGCTGATTTTCATCTGAAATGAAGCCAATGACGGGCATGTTATTGTGAAAGTCATTAAATTTGTCATATCATCTTTAATTTGTGTAATTTTAGAGGAAATACCAAGCATATCTAGGACTTATTGTCTTGGTTTGATTTGGGGTTGAATATGTGCATGCAACTCAGTTTTTGTCAATTAAAAAGGATAAAGATAAAGAAATGGACAAATGGCGAACAAGTCTATGCTTAAGGCTTTGTTCAATAGTTTGCTATGTAACAAACGGGTCATAGATTCGAAAGTACTCCAAAAATGAATGACCCAAAAAACTTATTATAGTATACTAGGTGAAAAGCGCTGCAGCTGTTGATGAACTATTTCGAGAAAGGATTCCCTTTGAAGAAATACAGATTGGACAATTCTTTAACCCAAACCATTTGAATCTGAGAAAGAAGTAATGCATGAACCGCTCTCGAATTTTTTGGTGTTTGTGTCTATCTCCAAATGATGCGGCTAGAGAAGCGGCTAGTACTTACTGTCACCTTACTAAACGTGAACAGGTTTGACGTTCGTGTGAAAACACTTTGTCATTTTTTCACCGTTTTCTCATCAATTATACACTGAATTCAACTGAACTTAGACCTATGGCTTTTATTGTATCTTTCTTTCAAAAATAACCTGAATCTTTGACTGTACCTTTATTATCTAGTTCAAAAAGTATTAACCTTGCATTTAAAAATATTTAATTTTTTTGCTGAATGAAATGACAAAGACACATCCACTTCTCTATATTCATTATTGCAAGACTGAAAAGTTGATTATTTTAAAACTCTCATTATTGATATGAGCAGCGCCAGTCACACAGGCCCCGATAACAAGAACGAAAATGATAATTATACAAATGCACGCCTTCGATTGGTTAAAATGCTCCACGCAGAATACGCCCACGCTAATTCAACCAATCGAGGGCATGCATTTGTATCGTTATCGTTTTCGTTCTCGTTATCGGGGCCTGTGTGACCGGGCCTTAAGTCTCAGTTTCAAATCAACTGTGAATTTGGTGAATGTTTTCAACCGTGCCAAAAAAACAGCACATAGTCTTGAGTAAGATTAACAAAGAGGCAACCATGTTCATCTAAAACCGAATATTTCATACCATTTTGAGGGTTATTGACACAACCGCTCAAAGCGCTTGTGACACAGGTCCACAGTTCAAGCTGATCATCTTTGGTCTGAGTCTTCATCTGACCCATCTGACCGGGTAATCTTATAGAATCAGCAGAGGGATGAAACATCCTGTATGTGGAAATTAAAGATCAAGTCAGTCAGTTTGAAAAGATTACTGTATAACCCAAGAAAAAAAAGGCAGAGTACAGATCTTTTAAAAGTGAAATATATCTCATCTCTAAATTATATAGAAAAATCCAACAAAAAGAGAACCAGATCAATCTTAGTTGAAGTGTTTAAGGATCAATCATGTCTGCAACCATCATCATAAACCCTCACATTCTGCAGGCATGAAATTACTAAGGCAACAACAAAGACCTCTGTTGCTCCTGGGCCTAATTTCACAGAGCTGCTAAGCACAAAAACTAGCTTAGCATGAAATTTCGACCTTGACAAAAACAGGCTTACCAACCAATCTTCCATTTCTTGAATACTGCTTGTTACTGGTATTCAGCTGTTGTTTGCTTATTTCCTAAAAATCACATGGAAATTTGGTTGAAAATCCTGTTTTTATCGAGAGGAAGAAATTTCATTTAAGCAAATTGTTGTGCTAAGCATCTCTGTGAAATTTGGCCCTGGTCTTGACCTTGGTGTCCCTTCAAACGTTTCATATCAACTTTGAGCTTGTACCATGGCAGTGCCTTTTGCAAAATAAAAGTGGCCTTTCCCTCTCACAGATGGAATTCCAGGCCTGATTTTGTGTACACTTTTTGTAATCAACATGTCTGGAAAATTAATATGAACTTTACTTTATAAATGATGGTACAGTAGAAATGGGTCAACACTTGCAGCCAGTTGCAGCCGATTTGTTACAAGACAATTTTGGACCACATGGCTTGTTTAACAATAGATTCCCTTAATAAAAATATATAATGCCTACCGAAACAGTGTTAAGATTGTGTGCAAACACTTCGTTTTCCTTGCAAGATTTTGTCCTTCACCTGAAATACAAAACAAATAACAATTTAACCTTGAATGAACTAGTCTATAATTTATAGCCATATTTTCGGATTATTAAAAAAAAAAAATGTTTTTAATATTTGTCGTCTCTATAAAATAAAATGCACTTAAAGGCAGTAGACACTATTGGAAATTACTCAAAATAATTATCAGCATAAAACCTCACTTGGTAATGAGTAATGGGGAGAGGTTGATGGTGAGTGAAAACAATGTGAGAAATGGTTCCATCTGAAGTGACGTAATTTTTGAGAAAAAGTTATTTTCCACAAATTTGATTTCGAGACCTCAAGTTTAGAATTTGAGGTCTCGAGATCAAGCATCTGAAAGCACACAACTTCGTGTGGCAAGGTGTTTTTTTTTCGCTTCATTATTATCGCGCAACTTCGATGACCGATTGAGTTCAAATTTTCACAGGTTTGTTATTTTATGCATACGTTGAGAACTTGAGATACACCAAGTGAGAAGACTGGTCTTTGACAATTACCAATAGTGTCTACTGTCTTTAAAGTGTTCTTTGTCCCCTTTTTGGACAAAAGTTTTTGAACAGAATATGTCTCCTCTCTGTAAAAAGTTTATGCACATTAATTTATCAACTGCACGACTTTGATAACAGGCTTAGTACCAGGAGGTCAAATAAAAGCTAAGGAACAATTTCCACATCAAAACTTACTCCTTACACTCGGACAACCTGCAAAAGCTAGATCAAGACTCATCACTTTAATAATCAACACAAACTTATTTACAATCATTTTTGGCCTTTTGCTTTTTGTTCACTCCAGCAGTAGGAAACTGGAGTGATGCTCTCTATGAATGCCCGATGATTGATTGATTATACCCCTAACATCAATCATATCCCATTAGTTCAATATATTGTCACATTACCATTGTTAGTCACCAGACAGAGAACTAGATAAGCTGCCACTCTCTTCAAGTTGTTACTGCTGTCGGTGGAGCTTAACTGGCAGTAAAGAAACTTGAATACTGCTTTTGTACAGAGTCTCTTTTGAGAGAATACTACAACCAAAAATAGAACAAAATGTACACCAATCAGTTGCTAGATCTTAATATCAGGCATGAAATTTGGCCCATTTTATCAAGTACAAGGCTGACTTTCATTTACACAAGGTGTAAGCTTTATTAGACATTTAAGGCTATTTAATCACAGTTTTTCAGAATTTTCCCACGAACAAACAAATAAACCAGAAATGTCTTCTTCATTTTTATATTTTTTTTAAACTGCACTCTCCATTTCTTTATCTTTTTAGATTGAAGAGTATCTGGTAACACTGAGTTTCTTGTATGGATGAGAACACTAAAACAAAATTGTCATTTATCAAAGTCTTATCAAATCCTCTTTTTGTTCAATTTGTCTTTTTGTAAGAACACTTCCAATTTGGTCACCAGGCAAGGATTTGTGTCTGTTTTTTAAAAATAAAATATCAATTCTATGTTTGACATTTACCATTTTTCTCACAAGCGCATCCGAGCATATACATAGCAGCAATCTTCACTGCATCTTTTCCTGTTGTAAGCAGGTCCAAGACAATGTTTATGGCTCCCGTCTCCCTACAAACCTCCTGTGCCTCCTCTGCAGGACCAAAGAAAATTACATGAATTTCAGTTGTCATTAAAAGGTAAAATTCATTCACTTCAAATCCTTTCATCTTTGATTGATGACAGCAGCAATCTTCAACAAAGGTATATTTTTTTCTGTTGTTGAGCAGTTACGGAAAGTAAACATCAATTGAAAACATTCAAAATGTGACAAATGAGACATAATTTTGTTGCTAATTGTATGAATTTTATTAAAATATTGTAATAAAATATAATCTGTTATTAAAAAAATATTCAGCAGCTCAACTGTTATTTTCAACTGAAAAATACTTGAAAAAAGTGAAATTTGCTCAAAAATTAGTCCAAGTTTTTACTCTGATTAAAACCCTCCAACTGGTAGTGATACACCATTCAAAACCATTCAAAATTCACTATTGTTTACAACCCCATTGTTTTTGTACACACATGGCAGTACCATTTAAGCAGTTTTGATGATAAGCGATACTTCCACTCAAAACTAGGTGATGTGAATTTTAACTTAGAAATTGCTTACCTGATCCAGAACACATATTAGCAATGGTGAACAGAGTGTCCCTCTGTACTTCAACATCATTCTCATGACATTGGAGACAATCTAAGAGGAGTTTTAGGTCAGTCCTAGTCTCAGTCGCTGCAACATTAAACAAAATTGGGGGTACAAAAATCAAAGTGAGTTAGAATTTCAAAGTAGGCTGTTCTGTCACTTAAGGTCCCAAACAGATCTTGTGCTGCTTGTTTAACACACTTGATTTTCTCTTTGATTTTTACCTTAGTTAATACTTAGATCTTCAAAAATCTGAATAAAGAGGAAAAAACAAAGATCTATAACTTTGGTACATTTTATGATATAGAGCTGTACCCTATTGCACATGGAGTATGGTAACAAAAGATTATGAAAATTCTGACAATTTAACAAAAAAGCTTACAGGCTACACCAGTCCTTCACTGATAAAAGTGGTAAATAGTACTACAAATGCAGAGTTTATAGGGCAAAAAAGCAACAGAACACCTTTTATTTCACCATTTTTGGAGTCAAAATTAATACAAGGTATTGACTCCTCGATGGAAATGATGGACGTGCATTGTGCCAAGGTAAATTTTTATGCAAGGCAAGGAAGGGGTCAGACAATATTATATCATCATCATCATCAAGTCGGCTCTTGTCTGACTGCAACAAAAGAACGTCAAACATCACGATCTCCCATGGCTGTCCTGATCTCAGCTGCAGATATTAACTCTATAAATATAACGATGCAACTGGTCCACATAGGTTAGCATCTGCCCACTTCGAGAGGCTACTCCATGTATGGGTTCCCAGAGAATGAGTTGGCTTGCAGCTATCTCTGGATGTCAGATGCAGTGACCAGCCAATCATAGACGCCTGAGCCCAATAGTTGTAGAAGTTGTAGAGATCTTTGCAAGGTTACCATAGAGCACCGTGTTGCTGACTTTGTCTCTACAGAACAATTCACGTCTAAAGCCATCCTCAGCATGTGAGTGTAACATCCATCAAGTTGAGCCTCTTTTGCGTTTTAGTAACTGTCCATGCCTCAGATTCAGAGCCATTGAGTAGGATGGACCCCACGGATGCACCGAATAGAGCTTGTTTGAGTCTATCCGGCATCATAGACCTCCAGATCTTCTGGAGGTTTTGGCATGCCTTCCAACCAGGTGCTTTCCTTACTCGGAAGTCCTTGCCTGTTGAGTTGATGTGAGAATGCAGGTATCGGAAGTCTTCTCTCACAGCAAGGATAGTGCCGTCCTTGGTGTTGATTTTCATATTCAGTTGATCTGCTGGCCAATCGTTTTGCACATGCTTTCTACACTGTGGAGCTTGTGCCTTTTGCATCAAATCCAAGACCAAAGCGATGTCTTCTGCAAAGTCCGCCTCTCCAACAGCACTCACCCGTCTGCTTTGCCTTCCCGCCCTTGGTGAGAGAGTGAAACCTAGTTGTAGTAGCTTCTCCCTCCCCTTGATTGCTCGCATCGAACGTAGTCTACGGCTATGACAAGTAAATAGGGTGCAAGTGTTTCCCCCTGAATTGCAGCACACCAGACGTGATCTCAAAAGATGTTCAACGCCATCTGATCTGGGCTCAGCACCCTGAGCATAGGCCTACACATCGCTGAAGTGATTGCCTGAACTATACGAGCTTGGAATTTTTGAATTTTTATGAGCTTCCCTTGCAAAAACGTGTCATATGCCTTCCAGAATTAGATAATACTAAAGGTCATCACAGCTGGGCTGGGAGATACGTCCTATCATACCTATATCGTAGGACGACTTCCAGACCTGTATTCAAGGTATCCCTAAAAGGTATCCTCTCCTTTGACAAAAACTTAGAAACATGAAAGGCTCCACTGGTTAGATGCACTTTTAAATGCAAAAAGTTTTAGGCATCTCTATAAGGTACATAAATATGTCATGATGGTGGGGCCATATCAAAACAAGTTTCATCAAACACTTTTAAATTCACAATTCACAATGATCAAATCATGTGACTGAACATTCTGCTCAGCATTCTGGGCAAAAATACAGGCTTAAAGAAGCCATCAGCCTTATATCATTTTCTAATATATCTGCAGATTTCTTTTTGTAACCCTCATTATATCCTATTATTATTAATATTAAAATTTAAATATCGGCTTGTTGATTCAATTTTCACTGTTTATTATTTATATGCTTTGCCTTTATGATAAATTTTTTAAGAAAAATAAAGACACAAAAAAATCAGATTTGAAAGCCCAGAATTATTTACACTTTGCACAGTAACAATTTATCGTGTCTTCTGATATTGGATAGGCCCTATCTCTTATAATAATGTTGGATGTCCATCTATTGTCTGATATTTATTATTAGGTCAGTCAGTTTCATCTGATGAGAAATATATTTTACTTTTTTTTTAGTCATGTCTCACTAGTGTAAGAAATCCCATCAAAGCAAAAATCCTGTAAAAAAGTCTATCTATAATCTACACACCCGACCTGCCGACTGGGCAAATGGTACCTTGAAAACAGGACAGGGAGGATTACTTTTACTTTGGATATTATGAAAACTGAGTGACATCGACACTCAGGTCTCAGTGAACAACCCATTTGGCAATGAACATTGGTGAAGTGACACTCACTTCTTGAGACTTACCAGCTTACACAGTTTAATTGTCATGTTATTGCTAATTTTAGCACTGGTTAGTCTAAAACACTAAATACTAAAAATGTTTGCTGTCTATTGTATTATTTTTAGAGGCCCTTTTTAATAGTTAAATTATTCATTCATGTATTGTTAGCCTATTCCTCTTTTAATATTATATATATTAAGTATTGTTAACTAATGTTATAATTATCTTAAAGGCAGTGGACACTATTGGTAATTACTCAAAATAATTATTAGCATAAGATTTCTTGGTATTAACGAGTAATGGGGAGAGGTTGATAGTATAAAACATTGTGAGAAACGGCTCCCTCTGAACTATTGTAGTTTTCGAGAAAGACGTAATTTTCCACGAATTTGATTTTGAGAACTCAGATTTAGAATATGAAGTCTTGAAATCAAGCATCTGAAACCATTACAACTTCGTGTGACAAGGGTGTTTTTTCTGACATTATTATCTCGCAACTTCGACGACGGATTGAGCTCAAAGTTTCACAGGTTTGTTATTTTTTAATATGCAAATGTTGAGGTACACTAACTGTGAAGACTAGTCTTTGAGTTGACAATTTGTAGTTGTACATTGTGTATCGTAGCGTCATACGTTATCGACCCTCATATTTTTTCGAACTCCAACTTTGATTCCCGTTTACCGCAAAATTGTGCAAGCTATGCAGTGACAGAAGCTATGCAGTTTACTCACGGTCTGTATTTTCATCAGGCTTAATCATGCTGAGAATAAAGTTTCCTGTCATTGGTTATGCTCAAACATTTATAAAATGATTGATTTTTGGTACAAATCACTAGTGCATTATTATGCCAACATTCAAATGAGTCAAAGACACATCATCCAACCTCAAAAGTTCAAAACAAAATTTCTATCTGCTAGATTGAGTTTCATTCTGCTTTAGTCACTAGATGGATGACGTGAGGTGGTTACTATTTGGGATTCTATGATGTGCCAATACGGGGAAAAAATTAAAATATTTTAAGTGAAAATGACAAAAACTGCATACTGTAATAAATTCCAATAAGCGTAATAAATATTAAGTCTACATTAAAGAGAAAATATCGTAGATTGGTTTCTTATCTCCTGAAACCAAACATTACTGGTCTGAAATGGGGGGAAACGGATTGTTATGAAGTGTGTGTGCTTCAAGGGGGGTGGGGTGTTTTACTTTCATGCATTATGATATGATATCTCTGGATTCTAATATAGTAGCCATAATGCCTTTAGGACAAAAATGTAATTAAATTTGTTAGGTAGGCCTAGTAATTGAATAATATTTTTGATTTATTTTGGACTAGCTTCTGAATATTCAACATGTTCAATAAAATACCAACCAATGAAAGGTGTGAAAACATATGACGTTGCTCAAATGTCGTGCATGTCAATGTCATACCGCTTTTTAGCTTTTTATGTCTTCTATGGTCACCTTGCCAGTTAGTTTAGAATTTTAGCATAGATAGGGTTAGAGGCGTCTGTCTCCTGAAAGGTCAAAACATTACCGATGCCAGCAGAGATGTAACAAGTAATTAGGGGCCTAATTAGTTCTCTGTTGGCGGGACAGACGTATCCCCATACTTTTGTTTGGGCACTGGCCTGGTGACCAGTCTTTTTTCTTTGTCTTTTTCTTCAACTCTGTGCTTTTTAACAAGTGTTCTGCGCCTCTGATCATTTTGTATGTAAGGGGCGCAATATAAATTTTAAATATTATTATTAAATATTATCATGCATTTAAACTTAAAGCACTGACTGTTAATGGCGGACTGTCTCTCGCAACGTAAAACCAAAACTTTAAAAATGTCAACACACCATGAAGTGTAAGTGTTAATGTTAAAAATTGGATAGATGATTTGAAGAAGAAAAACCTCAGTTTTTGAATGTGAACAATTTTTATGTTAGTGTTATCCTGACACCAGGAATGATACTAACCAGTAGGCTAACTGACAGTTCGTGTTTTTTACAAACCCTTTCATCCATGACCATGTCTTTACATTTAACAACATCACTCTAGCTAGTTTAAAATTTTACTTGAATAGTCTTGATACAGTCAGGATAGATAGTGGATAATCTGATAATGTAGTTCTCACTTACTTTTTTCTTCTAGTTCTAAATCTACCATGTCTACGTCGTCATCATCATTGGCGCTGGCCATGTTTTCTTTTTGGGTTGGAAGTAAAAAACAGAAATCTTGTGTTGGCAAGTTCAACCTTGTTAAAAAGTTGTTTAAACCGTTCCGAAACTTTCTACGATGTGTCACTCAAGAAAACATTGCACAGAACATCAGCAGCACACCACAGCCGGAGACAGGAATAAGTTTGCATGCCCGAAATGCAAACAATTATTTGTCGCAAAAAAAACGACGGACGTCCTGCCACCACACTTCTCGTGCGCGCAGACGACCAAGAGAGTAAGCCTCGCTCACTATTAGAAAAATACGTTGTGTAGTTTTTTATCTAATTGTTGTTTGTGTGTTTTCTTAAATTAAAAAAATAATATAACTGAGTAATATAAATGTTTTTTTCTGCAAGATTTATGTTAAAACTATTTAAAATAAACTACACAAAAAAACAAGACGGTTGTTTGATTGGGAGGAAATAAAGTATTGATTGATTGACAACTCTCGATCGACTCGATACCGTAGGGGGGGAGGGGAGCCTCGTGTGTAATATAAGGCCGTGTCCGAAACGACGACTTCGGCTACAGCTACGTCTAGATCAGCGCGTCTACCAGTGTTGAAGAATAGGCAGACGCGCGCGATCTAGCCGTAGCTGTAGCCGAAGTCGCCGTTTCGGACACGGCCTAACTCTATGGTAAAATTGCATACGGAAGTCACTGCAAAAATGATTGAGGTCATAAGGCGCCTTACTTGTTATCTATCAATACGCAATCACAAGGGCAGTTTAACATTGTATCAAGAAAATCAGTGAAATAATAGGAATAGTAAATGACTTGTATACATGTACGACTATAGCTTGATGACTTTTGTTTTGTAAAACTATTTAAAAATTGAAACAAACATGAGACTGTCTCTGTCCCGCCGAGGGAACTACTTTCTTCTCGTTCGATCTTTTCACACACAATGCTGCAATGTGGCCATCTCGTGAATTAAGTGGAGTGCGCCCTCTATTGATACACATTGTTCTCAAAACTTTGTTGTCAAACAAAACATCACATCGTTGGGGATACGCATTCAGTTTTTGTGTAAGAAATTAATTAAAAGTGTCAAAGTTTATGCGAAAGTCGAAGGTGAGTGACCGGTTTTGATTGTCTTCTTCGCGTTGTTCTGGTTTGTTTTGTACTTAGTAACATTACAAAGTTATGCACCAGAAGTTGCAAAGGTTAGTTAGCAAAAGCAGAATATTAAATTTTATTTACTGATTACTTTTTACTGATTACTTTTTAGTAGCTTTACTTAGTTAGGGCCTAACTCAAGTAGGCTTTAAAATGACTGAGTAACCATATGATGCCTTGGTCTGGTGTGGTAAACAACCTGCTTACATTACAACAACCGTAACAAAAGTTGAGTTGCAAAAGCATCCATTACTAGGCATTTTGTTGTTATAATGTAAGCGGCTTACTACAGTATCACACAACCTTTTAATTAAACAGTTTCACATCTCCCTCTGTGTTGTGTAAATTCCTCTAACTTCATAAAGTAAGTCTAATTATTTCTGCCCTCGTGCTCGTCACCTGTCACGTAACACTTACACTAGTTATAATGTTGTGTTGAGTTTGAATTCTGGTTGTTCGTTTTACTAGGTTGCCTGGCTGGTTGCATTTAACTGAACGGAATAAGACGGAAAAGAAGACCCTGTGAAATCTGCAATGGCCTCATCCTCCAAAAACAACAACAATCCAAGATACGGTAAAGTAAAGTATTGCTGGGGTTTGGGGTTAAAAAGTCTAAACTAAACTAAGGCAAAAAGTTTGTGTAAATAGACAAATTACTATTCTTTTATTGTTATTTATAACTGGTTCAATAATCTGACCATTGAAAATGTTAAGAGGAAACCCTGCAAGTTATTGTAAACAGGACAAGCATTATAATGTTGTATTGTGACTAGGGTGACTATAGCCTAGGGGTACGAGTGAATCCTAATTAAACTGCTCTATTTGTATTCAGCAGTCGGTGTCGCTGGTCGGTGTTAAAGTCTATTATGATCTTGTAAGTTATATGATTGATGAAGGATTTCCTTGTCTTTTCAGATTTTGAATTGTCCGACTTGTCATCAAACAGCATCTCCAGTGGTCCATGGAGCTTAAACCATGTGAGAGATAATCAATGGAGTGATAAGATTTCATCTCGTACTCATTCCAACTTCAATGAATCGTCAACTCATGGTTTGAGGACTGGTGGAACTTCAGAACCATTCACTGCTTCATCTTCCAATAGGTTGGTACACGCTGTCACCTTGCTACCCATGGATGGATTCATCGTTATTGTGAAAATAATGTGACAGTTATTGATGTCTTTATAGCTTCATGCCTTTGAATCAGCAATATGTTGACAAACACCAAACTATGACATCACTGCCTTTCAACTCTGTTGACCCCAGTTTGAATCCAATCTGAGACCAGAGCCTTGCATGTGGAGTGGGTTTTCAAGTCCCTGCCTGGTTACGTGGGTTTTCCCCCATTTGTTTTTTTTCCTCCCACATCTAAATCTAAGCATCTCTTCTTGTTTCCTGTCCAGTCTGTGGGCGCTAAATGTGCTGTTGGGTGTGTAATTAATCAATAAAATGATACACGCTGTTTCAGGTTGTCTACTCCCCGTACAGCGAGCAGCAGATATGGTCAGACACCAGGATCAAGAAGTTCAAGACAAACACCTCATAGAGGATATAGTTCTAACACACCAGGTAGTGTCTCTCATCAGTCATCAGTCTTAGTAGGTATGTACCTCGTTCTTATGTATCTTGAGAAGTCATTCCAACCATAACCTTACAAATTCCTCCAAATGTGGCTGTTATTATTAACTAATATCCAAATGTTTCAGTGTTTAAAACCATTCCGTTGTTTTTTAACACAAAGTTATAGGACTGTAGTTATACGAACTAATATTGACATGTTTACATAATAAAGGTAAAAATACTATGTAATTTCTTTTTAAATGTACAGTGATAAAATCTGTAAATATTCAACAAACATATAAATAAACAAACAGTCAAACAGTGAAACTAGATAGCATTAAAAGAATTGTTTTAAAGGGCACAAAGGCAATGACCCAGGGCCTAAAGTCGATCGCCTCATTGAAGTACGGTCTCATTATCAAGTGTATCGCTTGTTGCGGTCTTAACATTTTCACTTTGGCCTGTTGCTTGAAGACACTCGTTAATTAATATTAAATACAATTTATCTGAATGTCATCAAGCTTAAGACCTGTTTGACTAATAAAAAGCGAAGGGGCATTGTATACAAATGAAAAGCTGCGAATATTTCAAGATTATTTGAATGATTAATGGCATATCCAATCTGTGAATATTAATGACAGCAATTGTTGAAGGCAGAGGCTTAGCACAAGGGGAGATTGGTCTGGCAAGCATTGATCTGAAGCAGCCAGAACTCATTTTGTCACAGGTAACTAATATAAAACCTAAATATGTAATGGCCCTTGTCAAGATCCGGTAAAGGCAACTTCAAACATCAACCTTGATTCATTCTTCCTACTAAGTTTGATTTCCAATATTTTTGCCTCATAAAAGCAGCAAAATTGCTATCAAATAGCCTGAAAAGTCTATAAAAACCTATACCATAATGTTTGTAGGTCAACCTTGTAATGGTTCTACTTTCTTCCAAGAACCAAATATGGTGCCTGTTTATATCATAGTTGAGAAAATCATACCTGAAAGATTCTAGAATATAAATTTGAATGTTCTTAGTAAACTAACTCTTTAGATTTTAAATCTTTACACAAACGCATAACTGGATGATACAGCCAAACTAACCCATGTGAAGAATAAGTCAATATATTAAGAAGAATACCTTTTGGCTGAGCACATTATGGTGGAACATTTGCCCACGGTCTCGTCAAACAGCACCCTGCTTAATCAGAATTTACAAGATTTATGGAATTCTAAAGATTTCTGTTTTTATTTATACAGTTTTCAGACAGTCAGAGCTATGTGAAGATGACCACAAAGCTACAGATACATCAGCCAGTTGAGGTAGAATTCATAATCTAAGACATTGTGATTTGTGTGATACGGGAAATCCTGTATAGTTGTGCAGATATGGGTTGAGGGTTTGTTATAACCAAGTAACTATATAACCATTTAGATTAAACAGAAACAAAAGTATCAAGGCTACACAGAGATGCACTGTTGTTTATGTTCTCAAGTTCTGGTGGTTAAGTCATCTGGGTGTTGGTTCAAATCCAGGTCATGATACATTGAGTTATTGAGCAAGACACTAAACTATAATTGCTTCTCTTTACTACCAGTAAATGGGTACCTGTGAGGACAGAAATGGGTCCTATGTTACAATTACCTTGGTGCACTACAATTGTACTTGGCAGCACAGTCTGTGTACTACCCAAGGAGCCGAGATGGTATAAACTTGGTTGAAGGAATAAACAAAATGGCCAAGTGATTAGGGTTCATAGTGCCTTTGTGAAAATATGTTATTACTATTGTTATCATTGTCAATCAGAGGCAATAAAAGTACGGTTTTGTTTCTTTTTACACATGTTTATTTAGTATGCCTTGACAAAAAGGAGGATTGGTTTTAATCATTTTAAAAAGTGTCATGAAATATGAAATTTCTTGCCAAAGATCGTGATGCCAATCACTGCATGTGAAGGAGGAAGCATGACCAAGTTATTCAAACTCATCAGTGATAACTTCCATAACACCAGCATTGCAACCGTCCAAAGGAAATACTTCAATGAAACCAAAGGTAAATCAAGTAATAAACACACAACCCTTGTTTAGTTATGTACATTTCTTTAGGATCCCCATGCTGCCATGACCTGAAAATGTGCTTATTGCAGCAGCCAAAATAAGTCAAACTTTAGATGAGTTCAAGTGGTGCAGGACTTTTTCTAAGGGGCACTTCTGGCCAATAGGCCCTTCAGATGTTTGTTTGTATTATTTGTCTCAGCCAAGCCCTTTTTAGCCCTCTTGTTATGCTATTGACTAATTTTTTTATAAGAATTTCTGAGGTTGAGGTATCAACAAATACATTGTCCGCATGCAAATAGAAAGAGAAAAAAACAGTTTTAAACATTGAGTATGTAACACCATTGCACAGACCTTCAAATGGGGAGGGGGGGGGGGGTGGCACGAGCATCATTTGGGGAGGACACTTGATTCCCCCTCCCACCTCCATTTCCTTAATTTGTCATCTAGGTGCTCATTTTAATTTCACTTGTCCCCGTTTCTTGTTTAGGTCTGCAGTATATAAAACACTTGTGTGTTTCTGACTTCAGCTCAGTGGAGATGGAAATAACTTCAAAGTGAGTGTAGTCAAGTTCACTCCAATGATTAATCTTACATTCTCCATTAGTCTGTATGAACAAATTAATAAATATTTGTTTTTTCTTTGTGGGCCTTTTTCATAATGTTATAATATTGAATATGGGTTTCTGAAGATTTGTGGGTTTTTTTTTCACACACATGGACGAATTTAGTCAAGATTTGAAAATAATATGTAGGCCTGTACCTTGAAACTAAATATAAATGACGAAAATGATAGGTTTTTTAAAGTTTTTTTAAAAGAATTTTCAGTAACTAAATCCTGTGAAACTGTGATTACTTTTGAATAAAGTGTTTAGGCTGATTGTTTGTTTATTTGTTGATAGGTACTACTGTCTGGCTGCAGCTGCAGCGTTGCTGAAGTACGTTGAGTTCATTCAGAATATTGTGTATGCTCCGAATTCTCTGAAGGTGGTATTCAGAGGCAGTGAACAGTCTACAATGATTGGTAGGAATAGTGACTCTCAAGACATGGTTTGAATTCATCCAACTTTAAACATTAACTACATCCAAACAGGCCTCGAAATAACCCACGGCACCCACTACCATTACCGTGGTGCCCTGTGTTTTTGCTGTGGTGCCCTCTGCAAGGTTCAATAGTCATAGTCATAGTAGCGCCCCTTGCCAGAGGGAAATTGCTGTGCCCCTTCAAGTACAAAGTTCAAGGCCTGGAGAAAGCCACTGAAGCAGTTGGTCTAAGCTGTATCTGCTGTATATCAAAGTATTTCACTACTTCCAGCTCCAAAGCTGCTTTACATTTGTGTGCAATTCTAAAAATAAAAAATTAAAAAACCCAGCATGCAGACGTTTAAGGCAATGAATGCATGGTTGCCACACCACATCGTAACATACAATTGACTCTCAAAATGGCAGACCGGTGGCAGACTATAGCTTCTTATGAAGTCTATGCAAGGTTCTATTAGAGATACAATTGTGTTTCTTTTACAGATTCCACGACTGCTAGAAATCTTGAGTTGGTGCAGAACATGAAGGACCCTAAGAGTGGACATACGCTGTATGGAGTGTTGAACTACACCAAAACACTGGCTGGAGGTATGTACAGACAAATCAAGCACCAAGCGCTCAAACTCATTTCAGCTCTCCTTAATAAACAATTGAGCCCTGAGCCCTATTTCAAAAAGCTATGAGGTAAAAAATACTGCTAAGCAAAAAATGAGTGGGGCAATGGTAATTTCATGGACTTGTGTGTGGTAATCGGTTTTCTGCGAAGCAATGTTTTTCTGTGCTTAGCAAGTTTGTGTGCTTACTGGCTTTATAAACTTGGGCCCTGGTTCCAATTTCATAGAGCTGCTTGAAAGCAGATAATAATGCTTAAAACATTTCAGCTAAGCAAAGTAGTTAGCAGGAAACCAGTTGCAAATGCTTGCTTTCCTTGTTCTGGTAAGAAAAATTGTTTTGTGCTTCGCTAAAATGGCACTGGTCAATCTCAACTTTAGATATATGCTAAAAATTTAAAAAAAATAGTACAGGACAGACAGAGAACAGACCAGGACAAACGAACAAAGCAAAAGTGACAGAGGATGTAACAAGAAGGAACACCATAGTTTGAAACTCACCATAAAGTGTTATTGTTTCTGCAGCACGTTTACTGAGAGCTAACATCCTGCAACCTCCTTGCGGTAAGAATTCAACCTGAGTTGACATAAGAGAGGGGAAAAACCAGGACGGATTAATTCAAAACCCTCCTGGGCAGAATATTGTGGAAACAGAATTATACAAGTAGCGATACTTGTATAAAAAACACATTAAAATTAAATAATTTGAATGATTGAAAATGGTTTTCTGTTCTACTTGATTTGCTCCTATAGAGATATATCATTTTAGTTTTAAGGCACAACCAAAGAATAATAATAATACTAACTTGTATTTAGTACTCTTCCCATAGTACACTATATCACACAGTTGACACAAAATATTAATACACAATATACAAATGAATTTCATCAGAAAAGGTACATACACAATGTTTGAAAGGAATATGTAAAAGTTGACAACCCCAACAACATTTTGGAGGATTATTTGTCAAAGATAATATATTCCACCAAATTATAATCACAGACAATGAAATGTGTCATTAATTGTAGGAGTTACTTGTTTTTTTCTGACAGCTTTGGATACCATTTCACTGCGACTTGATGTTGTTACTGAGCTGACTGAACAAGAAGAGCTGTTCTACAATCTACAGTCAGGTCAGTTTAATGACAAAGTCACATTAAGAATTGCACATTGCTGGATAAATCAGTAGAGGAGATCCAGCTGGAGAAAAACTAGGAACAGTAAAATTAGCTCAAAATTCCTAGAATAAGTATTGTCGCCTAGTTACTGAATTACAATTTCTTGATTTGTGCAATCCATAATCACAGACGTCAAACCAATATTTGTATGAGTTTGCCGAGTTCCCTTGACGGGAAGATCATCTTAATGAACAACATACAGCCGTTTCTCAGAGCCATTACTTCCATAAAAATACATGGTTTTAAAAATGATAAGGTGAGCATAAAATTGTATTTCTTCCAGACCTGTCTTTTGTATTTGCCATCGCTACTCCAGTTGCAGCGCCCAAACCCTCCCCTCCCTTCTTTAGTAGGCATATCAGTTCAATTGACAAAATTACCCTGATGTCGGCACTACCTTAAATTTTGGTTGTGCCATTTTGGAAGTCGATTTACCCTGTTGTACTGTGTAGTGTGCGTTTCGGGAGAGGCACATACACAGGACGTGCTCACCATCTTTGTGTACAGTTTGCTTCCCAAAGTGGCAGACCAGGGCAGATAGGCACAAATGACAACAATGCAGGCGGGTCAATAATCAATTTTCCAACATGGAAATTTACAATTATTGGTTGTCTGTTTTTTTATTTTGTCCGCAGTTCTTGCTCGTTTCTTGGATGTGGATCATCTGCTGTCACTGTGTGTCCAGATCCCTAAACAGGAGACAGTCAAGACTGCAGAGTCTAAGATCACCAACGTCATTCATCTCAAGCATACCCTAGAGCTAGTACCTCCACTCATGATGGCTCTACAGGGCTCCAAAAACAAACTCCTGCAAGCTTACTGCAAGGTAACTGACCAATGGGAAGTTGTAAACTTCTGATAGTCATAAAAAATTAACATTGACTAGAGTGGGACTCGTACCAATGACCTCCGGAATAATGTGCCAGCACTCTACTAACTGAGCTATCTAGCCCTATGTTGGGGGTCTCCCTAATAGTCAATATCTTTGTTCGGGATGCCAGTCAGAACCCACACAACCGTTAACCGCCATGTAGCCAGCGATCACACCCAAGTTAACGGTACAATCTGAAAAGTGGCAGCTAGGGGATCACCAGAAGGGGATAAGAGCTTTTTTTATATCAAATAATAAACCCAAGGGAAACTGACTTGGTGAATTTTAGACTGTTTTGGTATTTTTGTGTTGAGCAAGGACAAATTTACTAGAGCAGGATTTGAACCACCCACCTCCGGATTAACATGCCAGCGCCTCTACAAACTGAGCCATTTAGCGCTATGTTAGCAGTCTCCCTATTTAGTCAATATCTTTGTTCATGATAAATATGAGATCTGTGACATGAACCATCTCAAATATAATTACATAAAGCAAAAAATCTGACATCTCAGATTGCTGTTTTTCTCTAGTCTCTAAGTGATGATAGATTCAGTGCAATGCTGGAGAGGCTTCACACAGTCATCAATGATGGAACACGCTACCAGAAGGGCACACTCAACATGCGCACACAGAAATGCTTTGCAGTCAAACCAAACATCAACGGTAAGTGTCATTATCGCATTGATCACTCTTTACATTGTGGACCCCATACTCACAGAGTCGATGAGGCAATTGCCCCTATAGTCATTGCCTTGGTGCCTTTGAAATGTTCCAGTTTGTACTTCCCACACAGAGATGCCCTGCACAAAGTAATATCTGTCTTGTCCTCACCAGAACACAGTCAGGCCTGATACTTGAAGTCATGCCAATGCCTCCTTGCCCCTGGTCACTGCCTCGGTGCCCTTTTAAATGTTCCAACAGAGGTGCCCTTTACTAAGAAACTCTGCCTTGCCTTTACATGAATGAAGTAACAGGCCTGCGTTGTTACATTTTAATCACCGTTTTATGTTTAACTGCATTATCAAGTTAACTAAAAGCTAAAACAAATGGAGTATAATTTTTACTAAAAAAATATCTCTTTTGTGTTCACAGAAAACAAGGTATAAGATCTATCAATTTCAAGATAAAAACCAATGATCATTTAATCATTGTTTCTAAGAATGCTTTTCTTGCCAATTATTCAACAACATGCCCTTAAAGTCCAGATGCTTCTTCCTTGGTTATTTGTGCACAGTCTTCTTTTGTCTACAGGCTTACTGGATGTTGCCAGACGCACATACACAGAAATTGTTGATGATATCGCAGGTAAGCCTTGAAACTAAAATTTGAGTAATCATCTGAAAGAAACCAGTGATTTGAACTGCAACAACAATTTATTTAGTACGATTTCCTCCTTTGCTCAAATAGTAGTGCCATAGTAAACTGAAAAACACTGAATAAAGCTAAGAGTTTTACAAGATTGTTAAGAATTATTTAATTTGGTTTGTCCTATTGAGTATGAACTATAAAGACCCAATTGACATTTATTCTTGTAATGACTCATTGTACTAGACTTGATAGTACAACTGGGTGAGCAGTATGGTCTTCCATTAAAGACAAGCTACAGTTGCAGTCGAGGGTTCTTCATCCAGATGTACTGTGGTGCTAAGAACCCTGTCCAACCAGAATCCCTGCCACCGGTATTCACTAAAGTCATTAGGGCCCGGAATTCACTCAGCTTCACTTCAGCTGATCTGGTGAGTTACTCTCTCCAAGTTAGCAATGCAGGGATCAGACACCTCAGATCTGAATTTGTAGCGGGTCATGGCCGAGTGGTTATAAGAGCATCCAGTTCAAGTTCTGGTTCTATATCACTGGAGTGTGGGTTTGAATCCCGGTTGTGACACTTGTGTCATTGAGTAAGATACTTTACTATAGTTGCTTTTCTTGGGTACTTTACTATAGTTGCTTTTCTTAAATGGGTACCTGCGAGGGTAGAGGTTGATATTGTGTATGAAAAAGCCATCAGAGCGCCACGGCAGCTCGGGCTGTATACTCGGGCTGTAGGTGTGTTCGTTGAATAGAACATTCCATCTTTCAACTCATATTCGAACCATTGCACTCATAAACATTCATTATGTGTATACTATCTTAGAATAGACAAAAATACTTTTGGGAGATTTATTATTATTTGCCAGTATTTATGTGAGTTTGTTACCACACAATCCTTTCAGTAGATATTCTAACTTTGTTATTTATTTTGCCTTTCAGATCAAATTGAACAGTAAGTAAAGGAGCATTTAATAATGTACGGTTTATATTAAAAACTTCCAATAATTGAAAGAGGCATTGTGTGTGAGTGTACTTGTCTTTGCTTGATGCTTCAGATGAGTTATATTTGATGTGACCCAACACATTATGAAATTACAAACCTGTGAAAGTTTAAGCTCAATCATTCATTGGACTCGCTAGGGAATAGTAAAACTCCCCCAATAGTCTAGTCACTCTTTCCAAAATACCATTTGACAAAATATTTCTGCTAATTTTTGGCCAGCAGACTTGTTTTAAAATTGGGCCCAGGCCAGCTGAAATAATAATATGTTCAACAAGAATTGTTAATTGTGTTGTGTTTCTAGATCGTGTACGGGAATCACTGAATGAGATCTACCTGATGACAAATATGTAAGTGACAAGTCCAAAATAAAAACTCAAACAAAATTCTCAGTGACTTGCTTCAAGAGGGGTGTTACTTAGTTCAAATGCAGTCTTGTTTACAAAAGGATATAAAATGACGTTGTTAATATCCAAAAACATCTAACGACGACACATGTCTTAAGGGATCAATCTATTAGGAACACCTATTAATATGATTGTTGATTTTGTTCACAGCCCCGGGGTGGGGGGGGGGGCTGGGTATACAGTGCTTTACACACCCAGGTGTATGGGTAAAATCTAATTAATAATCTTTATCCAAGATGCAAATTTAACAGCTACTACAAAGTTATTGTCACTTGAGATAGAACTGTACTGTTTTTACTTCTAGTGTAGTGAGTGAGCTACTGAATGAGATTCGTGAACATGTCGGCTGCCTGTACAAGTTGGCTGAGTGTGTCTCAACTCTGGACATGCTGGTGGCTTTTGCACACGCCTGCACCTTGGCAGAATATGGTGAGAAAAGAAACTGGAAAACTTTGCGTTTTTGTTTTTAAATTTAAAAACTCTTTTTAAAACTTCTAACAAACAATGGATTACAAACGTAAATGTAATCATTCCTGATATAGCCCATGATTGAAAGTCATAAAATCATTCTAAAACTAAAATGACATTACATGGTTTGAATGCTGGGGCAAATCCACAAACCACATGACTTGTAGCTCAAATATATTTTATTGAAAACAAGTTTTATTTACAAGACCAGAACTTAAGGAAATAGAATGTTCTATGCAGTTTGACATGTACATGTCAATAGCATTCTATGTTTTTTTCTGGTAGTGTTTTAGATGAATTTTGTTTCATATCAACTGTCCTTTCTCTATGATAAAAAAAAGATCCTAGTTCTTAATAAAAATTTTCCTGTACTTTTACAGTGAGACCAGATTTCACAGACACACTGGCCATCAAGAATGGCAAGCACCCCATACTGGATCGAATATCATATGAGCAGCCAATCGCAAATAATACTGTGAGTTTATTTCATTGTTGCCTTTTACATCATTAAACAAAATGTTGCTAGAACTTTTAGCCTATATCTTCTCTTGGAGACGATCAGAGCATACTGATTGAAACGTTGAGTCGTTAACCACCGATTTATTTCAGAACCAACACTAACTACTCAAAGAGATATGGTGTGACTGTAGTTTCAAATCCCACTTCTACCCAATATGCCAACCTATCAATGTTGACAACAAACTACCAACAGTTATAGTTGGAGACCTCTTGTGATGAACACAAAACATTAATAATGGTAGCTGATACTAACAAACATATGTAAAATGTACGGATGCAAACCTATTTGTAGAGTTCATATGTAGCATGTACAGACTAGAATTTAGACAAAATAAATGGGTATACAAACATTACTTGACCCTCCATATACAATTGAGAATGTTTCCTATTTATTTTTGTATTGCAGTATGCTAGTGAAGACAGCAACTTCATCATCATCACTGGTCCTAACATGGTAGGTTTTCAACACACGTGTAGCTCCTTGTACTAATGTCACACAAGGCTACTGCTTGCTATCTTGTGGTCAAATTGCACGCACAAATTATGGTAAAGTTCTGTTGCCCTAAATGTTATTTATACTGGAAAACCCATCAGTTACGTATATCCAGTAACAAATTTGAATCTGATAATAATTGTACACTACAAAGGCCCAGTTTTACAGAGCTGGTCAGTGGTTAGAAAACTGCCTACTGTGACAGAAAGATTTGCTTGAGCGTAAGTGTTTCACAAGTTAGCAAGAAAATTAGGCAGCTGTCTTGCGCATTCACACTTGTATCGTTACCTTCTGTTCTGTCTGTAGAGTGGCAAGTCAACTTACCTAAAGCAGTTGGCCATCTTGCAAGTTATGGCTCAGATTGGTAGCTTTGTACCAGCCGAGTACGCTTCATTCAGAGTCTGTGATCAGATCTTCTCTCGTATTGGTTGTGATGACGACATTGAGACTAATGCATCTACATTCATGCTTGAGGTAGGACTTCGAAAGCCCTGACAAACTTCTGATTTTGTTTTGTTTTATTAAAACTACAACTGATAACCTATTTCTAGGCTGAAAGTTTTGTTTCATCAACAACTTGGATCCTTCCTGTAAAAAGCTATGGGCTTTACAGCATAGAAAAGAAGTCTAGGTGTTGTCAAGTTGAGCGTTTGCACTGTCGGACGCGTCAAGGAAAAAACAAAAATTTAAATAAACTACATTTGATAAATTCCATGTATGGACAACTTATTAGAGTGCTGAAATATCTACACGTTTTTAACATTTGTATGGGTTTTATTTATTTATTTTTAGATGAGAGAGATGAATTACATCGTACAGAATTGTACCAACAAGTCCTTGGTGATTATTGATGAACTAGGAAGAGGTTTGTATATCTCTGGTTCAACTTTCATAAATGCAGTTAAAACTGCTAAGCAATTTTAATATTATTTTTTGCTTACTATCAGACCTAGAGTTGGAGGACAAGCTGAAAAAATCTAAAAAGTCTTTTGGAAATTCTGAAGGGGCACCAAGACCATCAAGACCAGGGCGACAGAGGGGAAGACCATGGGCTCCATGGTCTCTGTGTAATTCTAGGCTTGAGTGCTATAGCAGACAAATGTGACTCAACCAAAAGTGTTTTCATGGTTGAAGGAAATTGGCAGTGCATTGGGGGCAGGTCTATACATTCTAACTGGGGACCTGTAACAACCCCAGTTGTGGGAAGGTCCCTAGTTGCCAAAAAGTTGCAGTACAAAGAAAAGGGCGAGGGACAATAGGAGGTTTGTAATTCAGGGTTCATAATGGATTTGGATTGTAATGTCCCACCATTTGCTTTCTAGAACTGCATTGTATTGTTACTTGTATTGGTGTGTTTGATTGATTCTAATAGGAACAAGCAGTGAGGAAGGCATTGGTATATGTCACTCAATCTGTGAATATCTACAGAGTCTGAAAGCATTCACCATCTTTGCCACTCACTTCATGGAAATCACTCCACTGGATGTACTCTACCCAAATGTGGAAAAGTAAGCCAGGAATGAACTGTTGTGTCTAAGTTTGAAATTAACGTTAACCCTAATGTACATACTTAAAAAATTTGCTCTGAGATACAAATTTGTGCATGAAGTACTCTGCACTGACCGATAAAACTTGCTGATTTTGGTAGTACAGGTGGTGCAGTGTTGCTTCAGTGATTGGGATGAGATATGCCATGCCAGTATGGTTCGTATCTCGCCTACCCCAGCCCTACCTGACTGCATAGCAAGGGTTTTCCCAACTGTCTCCTATTCATTCTATTTATTTTTCAACTGTCACTATGTAATGTTTAATAAGTTAAATAAAAAAAATAACTGTGTTCCATGTTTTCTTTCCCATCCTAGACTGTTTTGGTTTAAAACATTTTTTGGGCTGTTGTGTACAATACTGAGCCCATATACAGTTCTGTTTGTTTTGATTTTGATTTTGATTTATAAATGAATCATGAATTGATGAGTTTCTTTTAATATTTCAGTTATCACTTTGAGGTGGAGAATGTTGGCTCAACTCCGGCCACCAAAAGGAAGCTAGCGTACTCTCATGTTCTATCCAAAGGACGAACTGAAGAACAACATTACGGTAAATCTTAATCATTATCCATTGCTTTAAGAATCATTCGAAGATTTTATATATTTTATTGTTGAATTATTTTCTCTTGTATTCAATAACAACCTGTTGCAACTTATAAAAATCTTCCATAAATTGACAAAGTTGTTTATTTTTAATACATTTATGTTTATATTCAAATGTAACAACAAAGATAAATAACTGAGGGAGGATGTTGTATCCAATTCTGACCTTCCAAGCGGGGGGCTCAAGCCAGCCCCAATCCCTCCCCCTTTTTAGTTAAGCCACTGCTCCCAGACTATTGGGGTTTTGCAAGAGATTATCACATTTTAGAACTTTCAGTTTCTGGTTTTCTTGGTTTTCTTGTTGATAGACACAGATTTATCTCCTCAATAGATTTGCAAGTTCCTATTGTACAGATTTCTAACATTCTGATTTACATTTATCTATATCCGATTGTTGACTTCAGGGATCAAGCTAGCAGAGCTGTGTACCCTTCCTGAATCCATGTTAGCTGAGGCTAAACGACTGTCGGAAAAGTTGTCAGCGCAGAGAAAGGCAAGTATTGGGCTTGGACAAAACCTTTATTTTGGGCATAATGTATAATTTACTGAGTAATAAGTATAAGTATAAGCGTATCATAATACCAGAGTCTTATGCAGCGAATGATCTATCATTACAGTACTCAAGGTGCTTGAACAAAGAGAAATATTACAATACAGGTTACAGAAAACAAAAATGAAATTATGAGACCTACTTATGTAGTACCTTATAAGGGGTTTACATGTACATACAAAGCACTGCAGAACACCAGGGCAAACCCCTTGTCTTTGTGATAAGTGTAGTTGGGTTCTTTTACGTACATTACACAACACAGAGGGCTTATGACTTTATGTCCCATTCGGAGGATGAAGCAATATTTTTGCTTAAGGAGTCAAGACCGGGACTCGAACCCACACTCTGATGATCAGAAACAGCCAAGAAGTTTACGGACCAATCATGAGGTATCATTGCCAGTAAATATGACAAACTTTACACTGTGTGGCGTCAAGTAGAAAAATATTACTACAATCTGTTCAGTGCTCTGGGATTGTTGCTTCATACACCACTGTTTAAATTGCGCTTTTTACATTGTTATAGGAACTTCATTTGAACACTCGGCAAGACAAGGATCACAAGGCTGTTTACCGGCTAGCTAACCGCCTAATACAAGCAGCTCGTAACTCCAGGCTGGATGAACCAAGTCTACGTCTCTACCTCGGCAGCCTCAAGACGCAATACCTCAAGGAGGTCCAAGAAGACCCTGAAGAATGAGGCACAGTTTCATCACACAAGGTTCTTAATGGGTAGGCGTAACTGAGAGTCTGTCTGATCAAACCAGGCACATGACATCAAATGAAGATGGACCCCTTCACAAGCCAAGACAGAAATCTCTAGCAACAAAATTTGTAACAGCCTAACCTTCAATCTTACCAAGTACAATTTTAGGGGACTGAAACACTGCTAGTCTTGGGGTCTTGGTAACTCTACCAATACATCGTTTAAGTACTATCCACAGATAAAGAAATGAGATGGACACTCGTTTACCTTGTTTTTAATCTGTACAGTTCTGAAGGTATTTTATTACATGTCTTAATGCACATAATTTAATCCAGACAGCCACATCATTACTATGTGATATCCACACAGACAGCCAAGATATGTTTTGTACAAATAGGATGCTCCTTTAAGGCGTGCACATTATATATATCCTTATGGTGTTCATTATTTATATGCAACTTAACTTGAATGCATCACATCCCATATAGCATAGCAAATGGGTGTTACCAGTGTTTAAGCAGTAATACCATGGGTGTGTTTTGGTGACCATGACCACAAACGGGTTTCTGGCGTAAAGGTCACTGATTGAAAAGATTTTTTTCTGAGAGCATTGCGAAGACGGTTAGGACCCAAGAAACAGCTCATGGTGTAGGTACATTTAAGATGTGGGTACATTTCTTGAAAACTCATGGTCTCAAAACACACAACCTTCATTTTAAGTGACGGAAGTTTTCAATTTCATTAATTATAATTGGTATGCGTCAAGGTTCTTCATTTTTAAAAGAATTCCGTTGACATTTTTTACAATTTTGAGAATTTGTCATCTTGACACCAAGCCTAACCAAGCCAACAACCTGGTTATGATTTGGGCACAACAGCTGCAATACCGCTGTTGAATCGAACACTTCACCAAATACCGAAGTACAAACATGTTTCTGGACGGTGTCACCAAAAAAGCACTCCATGATATATGCAATGTATAACTGTAATGTATAAACTGTTAATGTACAATATTGATGACAACCCATCACCTTTATACACCCGGTATGTGCACAATCCATTAACACACAATTGCTTTCAAAATGATATAGCTCCGACTATTAGGCTGCGTCTGAATTAGCAGCTACAGTTGTTGCTATGGGCATCCTATCAACATAGGTTAACATGATGATCAAGCCACAGTCAAAGCCACTAGTTCAGAAACAGCCTCACACAGAGTGTAACCCTAAGCCCTATAAACTGTTGCACAGTTTAGTTTATGGTAAGATTATCCATAATAGACTGATTCATTTATGCCCCACCCCATTGTCTATCAATGGCGCACACTTGTGTATCAATGGCGCCCAGCATGGGTAGCAGGAACGATACATGCGTCTTGCTCTGCACGGTACCATGGAATTTCAAAGTGTTAGCTTTTGTCCCGAAGTCGGTGTTGATCAATGCATCAAGGGGCAGAGCTTCATGGATTGTCTAATCGTTACCATCAAATTCAAACTAGTGTTTCGTGAAAGTTGTGTTGAGTTGTCTAATTCTAGTTGGGTTGCTTGTTCTGCTTCAAATGTTTTTAAATATTCTAATGTTTAAAACTAATTTATCTTATGGAGTACGTTAACCATCAATTTCTAAAACCATAGTCTCAAATTTTATGGTTTAATAAAGATATTATTATCAGTCCAAGATATTAACATTTGTGTCTCGACCCATCTTCATCTTCATCAGGCTGTATTCATCCCTTCATGGATAACTGAACCCCCCTCCATTCGGATTTCAATTTCAATACTCACTTTACATTAAATTGAATATAAAAAAAAATGCTCACCCAATGTACAGCGCCTCTTACAATTATATTTTAAAAAAACATCTTCATACAAAAAATCTTTCGTAAACATGACAGGCTTGTTGGTGTCGACTCCAATTAAAAAAATTAGTCTTGGAAATCACACACAATAATTATTTGTTACTTGTACACTCCCACTTTACGCTTCATTTACTGTTTGATATTTGTGTGACACATACGATTGTTTAGTATTGGTCGTCAGTCTCACAAAATAATACAATTTGAATATATGTATGGTTTAACATCTTGGCTTCATATTGCCCAACAAAATAAACACAACGGTAACTTTCTAAAAATAAAAACTGATTGCCTTACAAATGATTCTTGCATAACATCGAATACTGAAGTAAAAATTTAAACAAGGAATAATACAGAGAACGGAAATATATTAACAACTATTTTTGAAAGTTTTGAAAGAAGACTGATTTGTTACTGATTAAGGTATGACCAACCTGCACCATCATTAGTTTGTAAGGGTGGGTAATGTAAAGAATCAAGTCCACTTTAGAGATAACAAATGGCTTTGTGAGCTGACAACATTCTCAAGGTGGTTAGTTCTACTACAGGTTTAGTCTTTATTGGCTGCAGCAGGCCTGATACTTCACAGAGGCAACAGAGGCAATTACCTCCATGCCCCCTGGTCATTGCCTTGGTGCCCTTGAAATCCTTTTATCATAGGGTGCCTTTTAGCAAAGAGAAAATACCTTGGTGCCCTTGCCCTTTCAAAAACGAAGCATAAATGCCTGGGCAGGCCTCAAATATTTACCCACGACACCACAGCGGTGCCCTGTGTAAGGTTCCTGTAGATATTTACATTTTCCTCATAGAGGTCAGAGGTGCCCCTTACCAGAGCGAAATAGCTGTGCCCCTTTAAAAGAGCAAAGTTCAAGGCCTGTGGTGGTGGTCATTTTGTTTACATTGGTCATGTCGGTCGCCGCATAAATTTCTGGAGAATAGATATGTGTATCAAACAAACATTTGCTTTGAACGAGATTCCCAGAGGTGACCAGTCCTCCGAGACAGTAAATTTAGCGCCCTCTATCAGTGACTAAGAGAAACAAGTAGATTCGCCAAGCAAGACCACTACAGGGAGGGCAGAAATATTGAAACATTTCTGAAGTGTTTGTTTTGACATGTAGAGAAGAATTAGGGGAAAGTTGAGATTTTAAGTGGGAGTTTCTGCACAACCTCAAAAATGTTGAGAGCTCAGGATAAAATTCCATTAATTATCTGTGTAGGTATATAAACGAAAAAGCAATTCAAACTGAACGACTAAGAATCTGCACAGACATGGGAAGATGGTACAGTAATCTAGAATCTATTAGTCAAATGCATAGACCATCTCGACTTATTCATCCCTTTGAATAATCAAGTTATACTAAAAATTAATTCTTACATATATTATAAACTTCATCCATTATCATCCCAACTTACCATTTTACAAGCAAGTACAATTTCTTTTCCAGTTGCAATTTTATTTACAATATTTATCTATTCACCACTTGAGGCACCAGAAAGAATTACTCAAACCACCCAGCAGAGTACTATATCATTAATCTAAGGCAGATGATAAGCATTTATAGGTAAAAAGATTGTTTCAAACAAATTCCACTTCTTGGAGACCAATGTTTGGATCCCATCAATACATTAATTGGGTGCTTTAAGTTGTCATGCTCTCATGCATGACATTAGTTGAAGAAAAATTACCCTCAACACCAAATAAATTTCAAGCATAGAACATGTTTCAGATTCCATTCTTGGTCAATGTTGAAACTTCATGACCATTGAAATTTCCAGAGAATTATGCACTATTTAAATATTAAATAGTCACTAACATGTAGTTGTTGGGACCAAAGACAGCTGTCAAATATTAAGCGGTAAACTCACATGTGCTATATAGCTACCACATACGCCATTTTAGTGCAGTTATTTAAACAGCCCCAGCTCCATAAGGGATGCATTAAAATGAACCACATCAGCTTAGACCTGAGCACTTCAGTATCCAAACCAGTATGGGACTCATAGTATAAGCTTCATCAATATATTTTCACATTGCAAGTGCTAGATTGAGCCATTTGGGCAGACAAACTGAGTACAAATATTAGAACATATTGCACTGTCGTCAGCTATGCCTCATTGCAAAAATATTAATGCACTGGTCGACCTGTGTCATACAATATACAAATATTGAATGCGAGGTGACATCTGGGCCAAATTTCATGGAGCTTCTTAGGCACACACAAAATTGCTAAGCACAACAAAATTATACTTAACAGAATAAAGTTACCAACCAAAATAACATGTCACCTGTACAATCGGTGACTGGTATCCTGCATGTTTGTGCTTACAAAAAGTTAAGCACAATTTTCTGCTTAATCAGCTCAATGGAATTGGGCCCTGGACTTTTCAAAGCCAATTAAAATGGAAAGGCCAGATTTCACTGAGTGATTATATTCTGCGACAAATATCTGTCAACTCACATATAGATCCTTATCGTCTGAAAAATTGTCACAATAAGCACAAAATAGACACAAAAAACTTTTAAATGGTGGATGACTCCATGTAGACATCAACCTTGTCATAAAACAATCTTGGCTCATTTGGATATGAACGAAAGAATGTGAACAATTGCTTTGGGAACAACACTGAGAATTAAGCATCAAAACATCAACATACACCGTCCAATACTTACTTCCATATACGCCTGTTCAATGTCATGGCAGTAAATACATGGCAAAGTAAAGGATGACATGTGATGTGTGTTCCACCAATCAAATGACAAGAACTATGTTTGAGTTTGATATTATCTACAATATCTAATGGTTATTAAACAAAAGCATTCAGAATCCGCCATAAAAGCAGCGGAAGATTTTGATCAAAGGATTTTGTTTGTTTTAAAACTCAAAAATAAGAGTACTGCTGTACATATCTGTAGAAGTAAATATAAAACAATGGAAATTGTGGAAGTCTTCGTTTGCACCATTTTAAGCATTTTTTCAGCACCTGCAGATACATTGCTACCACGTTTCAAATGTACAATATCAGTCGAGCGAAAGAAAGCGTACTTATTGCTCTAAAGTAAACAAAATAATTGATTTACTCTATTTGTGATGGCATGTATGTTAGCTTTTGGTTAAATGAAACTGGCATTTACTTCTAAAAAATTACTTCAAAATTTGTCTCTGTGACTTTAACACATAGACTTGGACTGGGGTAGAATAGACTAGCAAAAAAGCATAAGTCCAGTGATACTAAAGCTAAGCTTTAACAACTCAAAGTCTTGGAATTCTAGTGGTAGATTGGACAACAGATTTTCCAAAAATACTCCACGTCTAGTGAATTAACGGTGAATGAATGTGGGCTGAAGGAAGTTCAACCCCTGCTATGGAAGAAGACTTCCAATCTTTATGAAAAAACAGAAGTGCTAAACCTTGAAAAGGTCTGGCAATTTTGTTTTCATTTACAACAAAATGAACCTCGGGTGGAATTTGTAAAAGCACCTTTTGGTATTTGCAAGTTGAACAATTTTTAAGATATAAAGTTGGTGAAGTAAAAGTCGTTGTGAGAATTTTGCCATTTTGTTTTCCGTTCGCTAGCTTCGCACGTCTGCAGCTTTTTTTTCCTTTTGGGCGCTTCAAATTTACAATGCGCCTGATGTTATTTGGAAGGACATTCCCTTTCTATATTTTAGGAGCATCTACTTGGTCAAAGCAGGTCAACAGAAAGAAAAAAACAATGCAGGCGACGTCTACCTAACCCTGTATTTTCTTGACCGAAAAATAAGATGAAACTAAAGCAGCACTTCCAACTGAAACGCCTTTGTTCTAACCAGTTACGATATTATGCAATTTTCGATGTCATGACTGTTTTATGGTTCTTTGATGACAAATATACAAACACAAACTTCATGATTAACAAAATATTTTGATGGATTGTAATTTAAAAACGCTGAGGCAATTTTTGGTATGAATGGAAATCAAAAAAGAATCTTTTCCCCGATACTTGTTCTTTTGTCTCATAATGTCTGTGATGAATTCAGTGATTGTTGAGGCCTTCGTGAGGATGACGAGGGCATTGGTCTGGTAGGTCTGTTTGATGGTCTGGGTTTAACGGCAGGGGGTGGGTTCTTAGCTTTATTATGTTGTGACCCAGACCCAGTGGATGGTGAGCTAGGGGTGCAGATATCTCGCACTAAATCGGGGGTAGGGGAAGGGGCGTCCAGGTTGCTGATGTCCAATAAAGCATCAGCCATCTTCTCTGTTATATCCCGAACCATCATCTCTGTGCTATCGGTCCTGCTGACTTGCCGTTTGGGAAGGCCTGGGTTACCATTCTCACTGTAGGTGGAAGTAAGCAACGTAACAAGACCTTAGCAAGGAAACTAAATACAGCTAAAGAAAACACAAGTTGAATGAAAAGAATTAATGAGCGCAGAATTGATGGAACATGCAGTAAATGGAGCTAGGCAGATATGGACTAATAGCAAATCAAAAAGAGTCTAGTCTATATCATTCGCTACTTTCCATAAACAAAAAATCAGCAAAATATTTTAGTATTATTATTGACTCTTTGGCGATATTGTAATGCTCTATGCTAATTTCATCATCTGACTAACTTGCTGCAAAACGCAAAAGCATAAATTACCACCGGGAAGATTGGTTTGTAGCCACTACAGTTATTTTCTAAATAATCCACTTATTGTTTTTACTCCTGATTCTGATTATATATGGCTGTTCCACCCAACGTTTCTTAACACATCAAGATGATTGTTGGTGCTTCTCTGTTCATTTGGGTGAAAGAACTGTGCCTTGCTCCCACCCATAGTGGTCAACCAAGTAGGACACAATGTCAGATGTTAGGTCTGTGGAGGAATTGGGGGAGTTCCAGCTAGGTAAGGATATGGAAATCACAATAACAATAAGAATTGTCATAGCTGTCTGCTTCCAATTGAAATATTAAATACAGTGCCCAAGGTGCAAGATTGGGAACTCAGACCAAAATGTGAAATGTACACTGGACGCCATTTCAGCAAGCATTACCAAATTTCATAAAGCTGTTAAACAGGAACTTCTGCTTAAGAAATTTCTTAGCTAAGCAAGAAATGACGGGGTGCCAATGATAACTGTATGGCATTCTGACTGGTAACCTATTTTTAATGGAATTTAAATAGATTTGAACTGCAATCTCGGTGGTCTAGTTTGTATGACACTGCTCAAAAATTGCAAAAGTTGTGGTTTCAGATCCCACCTGAGTAACATGCCTGTGAATATGCCTGTGAGTATACAGTGCTTACACACATTGGTGTATATGGGTAAAACCAAAATGAATAACCTATTTTTGCTAAGCAAAAGTTGTTTTTTGCGAAGCAAGCTTTTGTTCTTAGAGGCTTTATGAAAGTCAGCCCAGCTCAGATCAGTGCAACCAACGACCGTTGCTATCAATAATATAACAAAACATTTGCTTGCTAAAATGGCACCCAAGCAAATTTCACATTCCAACATACATAGAGCTCCAGTTCCCCATATTGTGCCTTCAGCGCTCTATAATCTTTGATCAAAAGCAAGTCACCACAGACACAAGATGCAAAGTACTGCCATCTTAAGACCCACATCATGGGTTTGGACTTATTAGTGAAATCAGTATAGGGTGCATATTAATTTTGGTTTTTACTAATTGCAAGGGTCGTGGGTTCCAATCCCACCCTAGTAAAATGCCTGCGATATTTTTTCACAAGACTCGGGAAAGTACCGAGTATACAGTGCTAACACACATTGGTGTATGGGTAAAAACCAAAATTAATATAGGGTGTGTTCGTTTAGCTTCCCTGGGTTGACCCGGTCTTCCCCCGGTGCATTTGACGTCATTCCAGGGGCTAACCGGCTCAGCCCCCAGTGCCCTGCTTGTGGAGTGGGTCACTTGGGGGCTGGCCCCAGGTGAGTGTGATCATTCGGTTAGCTCTTGTCAGAGGCTTGCCTGAGTGAGCACCGTGGGGTAGACCCAGGGAAGCTAATCGAATGCACCCATAGAGTAATAAATTTTGATGAAGAATAATGTATTGATTTTTATCAGTAAACGTGAAATAAGGGGATGCAAAATGTTTGTTAGTTATATAAATGCTGAAACACTCGGTTAAACTTAATAGAAATGCAACTTGGGGTGAAATTCAACATTCCTGGACCATAATCAAAGTAACCCAAAATCAATTGCCGTCCTTTGCAAATTGTTTGTAACAAATGATTTTGAAGAGACTGTTAAAAAAACATTTAGACCAGGTAAAGTTTGTTGCTAAGCAGCATTTTCTGCTAATCAGCTTTATGAAATTGGGCCCTGGTTCCAGTCACATGGGTGTTGAGTTAACCCACAATTAAATATATAACTTACAGGTTTTAATCGCCAATGATTGTGAAAGAAATGTGTTTTAGTGTGTGATACGGAATCCTTTGTGAATTAGCCTTTTTGTGATATGGTTGACATTGTAGGAATGCACTGTTTAATTTAGGTGTATTCTGAAAAATGTCTCACAAATTCGTTACAACCATTGAAATGTGTCCTCCTTAACTCAAAAAAGGCTACTGACACCTTCATCAAAGTTAATTTGTTATATGTTATTGTTTATTTGTTGGCCATGAAATATGACTGTGTTAATATGTCATTCCTCCTGCACATGCATGGTTAAAAGAACCCAACAGTGCCATAACAAACGTTTCCATTATTCAGATTTTAAAAGTAGTACTTTTCACCAAGCAAGTAAGTCAATTTGTGGTAGGCTACACTGCAAGCGGAGAATGGTACAGTGAAATCCAGCGTTCGCTACCATGTGTGCTGTATCAATAACTCTTGTCACCGACCCCTGGTAGTAATGTGAAAATTTTGAGAAGAAGAATCCCAGAAAGATGACCAGAAAATAAAGTGTCGTAACGAATGAAATTCACTACACTAACCAGGAGCCAGCTTGTTCAGAGTATCATGCACTTGGTTTAATTGACTGGCTGCAGTCCCTCCAATATCCTTTGGAATTCAAATATAATCATTAATTGAGAATGTGATAACACACATCAGGACCTACAGATCAGACCATGTGGGGATTGATTGCTCAAGTCTCGCACGTAATCATCCGTGATTAAACATAATTTTGGTTTTTCACCCAGTGAACCGCAAGGCTTTAAAGACCTAAAAATACTTCATAAACAGCATAATCAAATCTCACAAAGAAAGGACGCACAAGCTAGTAGTAGAAGTGTAAAATAGTTGGGGGAAAAATGCTAAAAATTGTTCAAAATCATACATGTTGGGAGATCTGCAAAACGGTCATGTCAAAACACCAGCTCCCCCACCTCTACCCCAATCCCACTCCCATCAAAGAAGCCCCATGATGTGTAATAGACAGGTTCATCCCAAACACAACTTGCACCAATGTCGCCACTACTTACTTGTCTGGTAAGTTGACATACTGGATAGGTATGTAACCTTGTTGTTCCCCAACGGCTCCTCGCCACCAATATTCATCCACTTTATTGAATAAATGAATTTGGGCTCCTTTACTGAAGGATAAATCGTTTCCTGTCTTGCCGAGATAATCAGCCTTGGCAATCACTAGTATACCTGGTAGGAGAAACAATGAAAAGGAAATATGTTTGTAACTGAAAACAAATAAAGCACATAGTTAATTGCTTTTATTAAGAAATTGCAAAGAAACATTCTGCAACCAATGACTGGAGTCGAGGCAAACACAGTTTTCATTAATTTGACTTGTTGTAACTAATAACAATAAAGCCTAAATTACCAGAGAGGGTTATCTGTTTGCTGCGCAAAAAAAACAACAGCCAGTTTTGGGTCAAGCCTCTTAGGACAAGCTTCAAAACTAGTTAGGGAGCGCCTTGAACAACCAGCAGGGTACATGTGCAAATTACATGTCGTTATTAATATTATTATTATTAACAAAAGTCAGGTACATTCTTCCTGCAATAGACTTTCCTTTGGGCACACGCCTGCCCACAATCCATAGGACCACTAGTCCCGCTAGACCGCATCATTGTGCCGAAGCATAGGACCAATCCTACATGTGTACTACGGTGCATTAGTATTTTGAACATTCCAAATGGTCCATGAACATGCTCTGGAATACTTAGATCGTTCCTACTATTTTGACAATTGGGACATTCTCTAACTGCAAAGTCCTCTTACCATTACTAGAGTCATCATCTGCACTTGCTTCAGGTATGGTCTCCAAACTACCAGTTGGACTAGAACTGGATTAAAAACAAATCAAACAAATAAATAACACAATTTGTTGCGATGGTTACAAAGTATAACTGCAGCCATATTTTAACCATAAAAACTCCTTATAAGTATAATGATAATAAAAACAGTAACAATAAGTTATTTTATATCTAGTGTGTCCTCTCCATCCAAGGATGTTCAAAGCACAAATTACAATAAAAATCACATTTAACAATTACACTACACTAAGCAACAAACAATATAAATTAGATCAAAATACCTACAATACATCCTAAAAATGCAAAAAGGTACCAACTACATACATGACATAAAAATGCAGCAAAACAAAAAAATTACATACAATTTTTTTTTTTAAAAGCAGAAACTCTCACCCCTATGTAAGAGGGTATAAAACATTGCAATAAGTACAGCAAAGTAACCAATCAAAAGAGAATAAAATATGGCAATGCACACAACAATAATCAACAACAAATGTAATAACAGACTCTATGCGTCCCTAAACATTTGGTAAATTAAACACACATAAAGGAAGGTAAGGCATTCCACCACTTTGAAGCAGTCAAAGCAAAGACGCTATCACCAAAAGACTACAGCATCCGACTCATAAGATACTTCAGTAGTATTTCACCAAGGCACAATTTCATAGAGCTGCTTATGCAGAAAATACTGCTTAAAAAATCCCTGCTTAGCAACTATGAGCAGAATACCAGTCACAAATTGTACATGTGCAATTGTATTTTGGCTGGTAACCTTATTCTGGTAAGCATAGTTTTATTTTGATGGGCTTTTGTTTGTGCTGAGGCAGCTCTGTGAAATTGGGCCCTGTTAACCTCAGGCAATATCTATGTAGTCTTTTGAAAGTAAAAAGGTCACAGACATAATCAGGAGTTAAAAAGTGTTCACATTTAAAAACAATCAGTTAAAGCACAGGCAGTTCAATTATTGGTAATGTGTTCATTTTTATCAGTATAAGGGGCCATTCACAATAACAATTTTTAATTCGGGTGGGTGGGTCAAAGAAATTTAGATTCAGCTTTTGTGTAAAGAACTGTAAATATATATATTAACAAGCAAAAAAGAGGAAGACAAAATACCCAGCTGGCCAAGATCATCAATTTCAACCCTGATTAAATTACAAAGTTGTTTGCTTAAACCAAGAAAAGCCACTGAAAACGACTAGTGTTGGAAAACTTTGATCTAAAATATCTGGTTCATTTGAGATACTAATTTGTTCTTGGGTGTAAAGATTTTTAAAAACAATTTTAAACATTGACTTTTCCAGGGATGTGATAGGCTGTTGAGAGTGCATAGTGTGAAAGCATGCACGCTCAAAAGCGTGGAGCACAAAGCCCTATTTTAACATTTATCTTTGGTTTTATCTCTGCTATCTGGGCATTATTGTATGGTTTTATCTTCATTTCTTTATTAAATTGATCTGAAAAAGAAAAAAAAGGGAAATCCGTTTAAAAATGGAGAAATCACATCCCTGCTTCTTTGAATAATTTCACTTTGTCATGGTGCTATGAGCTTACCTTAGATCAGTGATGGAGGGGTCTTCATAAAGCATTCCTCCATCCTGTGGAAAGATGTCTTCCTGAAAGACGATCATCGTCTGGATGAGGTCGTTGATATGACTCTGCCACATCATGATGTCTTCATCAGTATCAGGCTGCTGGATCAGTGTTGGCCCAAAGCATACAGCTAGGTTATGAGAATCCATCATGTTCTCATCGCTGTACTGTGCAAGCCTTGAGGAAACAAATAACACATAGATGAGATTAAATTAATGTGAACATTCCATGTAAAATGGCTTGCCGACCTTGGGGTTCCCCGACGTGGAGACAGCTTGACAAAAAAAACAAGTATGTCGCTCTATCATAGATGTGTGTAAGTGGAATTAACCAGGTGAAAAGGCAAACAGCAGGTCATTTGCCTTTGACAAATGAACATGCGACAGACCTTGAACAAATTAGATCACTCTGATTGCAATTTGGAAATTTCTCATTAACATCTAGAAGTTTTCTACGCTTCAATTTCAGTTTACCTAACACCATGTGTCTCCAAGTAGAATTCAGTTCTGAGAACTTTCCCTGCTAATCTTATCTACTGCCATGCAGTATATTTATTAGCCTCCTTGGGACGAGTTGAGCAGGCTAGTCAAAATGATATCTAGGAGTAGTCCCATGATCCACTAATCTACTCCAAAGTAAATACAAAATTAGCAGGACTAGTTCTTTGAGAACTAGGCAGGACTAGTTCTTATAAAAACTTAATTTCACTCGAAGAAAGTAACATATGGTGTAATCTCAGCATGAACAACACCTCTGCAAACACACGATAGAGCAAATTACATAGAGCACATGAACCTTGTACCTTGTTTATCAGTTTTAATTAGCAAAACAAAATTGAATACCTGTATCTAGCAATATTTGAAGAGGAAAAGAAAATGGGTATTCAAGCTTAACGCCAGGCATAGTTGACCAGTCACAAACCTACCTTTTCAGGAATGCAAAGAGATATCTCATGACAATCATAACACTGTCTGGTAGGTCCTTGACGAGGCTGTTCAGACCAGGTATCCTGTCTGCATCACGGTAAGTTTCTGAATCGGGCAAATAATAATCAATCAGTCAAGCTAATAGAAAATGACTAAGACCAGGGCCTTATCTCATAGAGCTGCTTAAAATATTGCTCAACAATTTCAAGCTAAGCAGAAATATGCAGGATACCAACACCAATTTGTACGTGTGACAGGGTAGTTTGGCTGGTAACCTCATTCTGGTAAGTTTTGTTGTGCTTAGCTGCCTTTTCTGATTAAGCAGCTCTATGATATCGGGCTTTTTGCTTAAGCAGAAAAGAAGTGGAAAATAGTCTGGTTACTTTTTGTACAATGAATATTAGCATCCATTACTGTTATTGGATACTGGGAACATGACCAAGATGATGACAGCATGCTAAAAGTCTACCGCGGGAGATTTAGATGTAAACATAGGGTACAGGGCTTTATACTCACTGGCACATTCCATGAACTGAGGGAACAATGTTGTAGGAAACAAAGGCTCAGGCAGTTCTCTGAAGTACAGCTTGAGTACACTAGCAACTAAGTTGATGTCCGCTAGTTCATCTAAATTCTCAAATGGATCTTCCCCTATTAAAAAAGAAATAACAAAATAAATAAAAACTTCCATATAAGCAGTAATTGACTGTGCATGCAAGTCTCGGATGAAGTCAAACACTCTGCACCACAAAAATAAAAAAAGATCAGTGCATGAATTGTTTAGATCTTTCCACTCCCATGTGAACATTGACAAACCACAGCTTTGTAACACATGACCTTTTGTTCTAAAGATTGAGAGCTACCCATGAACTATCTTGCTTGCCAGGAAATGCACTGAAATACTCAAATGTAACTTTAAAAATAAGATGAGATGCCAAAGCTTCTAAGCACAGATGAGTATTCAATTAAACACAATCAAGTCCCACCCCCATTTGATTCTGATAGTTTCTTGGATGGAAATGGTTTCCTTTTTTTTTATCAATCTCTTACCTTTCTCAAATGCGTCTTTCATTGATGAGATCTCTTGATGCGCACCAGGCATTCTGAATATACCAAGATGGTGTAAACCTGATGAGGGATTACCAAAATTAGAGTTAGCCTTTCATTATCAAGGAGGAGCGGAGGACAAACATGGTTTAAAGAAACACTAGTCTTAAATGAAAGTCGTGTCTGAATTAATTATTTAATGAGTGAACAAAGAAAAATGTACTTGAGTTTTAAGTTTACCAGTCAGTTTCCTTAGTGATTTGTTAATAGCTACATTAAAAAAATACTTTTCAAATGCTATGATGTACACTTTAACTGCCACTCCCAATTGAAACCAACTTCAAGCAGGCACGAGATTTGGCACTTGGATTCTTTATTGAGTTCATGGGTTGATCAACATTACATTGAGCTTTTATATACTTTTCTCGCTATTTAATAACAATTTGCTGTTTTTTCCAAGGCCCCCAAAAATTGGAAATCAGACTTACACGTAAGTAGGAAGAATATGTGCAAGAAAATAATTTTAATTAAATATTACCCCCACAACCACTTCAGGAATTTACCAATTGTGGGAAAACCCCCTTAGTTAATCATTAACCACAGTGTCATCCCTGAATTACTCGCTAGTTCCCTTCCCTTTGATGAAATCTACAGTTCAGTCAGGTCAACTTCAAGAATAAAAAATAAAGTATTATTAAAGAGAAAACACCCCAATGGTAAACACTTACCGTACAAGGAAATACACTCTACACAACTCTGTACAACCGTAGGAATTTCTCGCTTGGTAATCTACAATGAGATTAAGATTCAAATATTATTATTAAGCGTTTCAAAACTAATTAGGGAAATTTACAGGCAACCAGGGCCAAACTTTATAAAGCTGTTGTGCAGGAAAATGCTACAAAAAATGGGTGGGACACCAGTCACAACAATGTCAACTTTATGGACTTTCAGCTGGTAAACAGTTTCTGCTAAGCAATATTTTTGAAGGCCAAAACATTTGCATTGCTTACTTCAAGATACTCCTGCAGGTTTCCTCCAAATAGGCGTGCATGATGAACTGACTTGGGACGTGGCTTCGTCTTTTTTGGCAAGGTCTGCAAGTTCTGCCTGTTACACACACAAAAATTAAATACAGAAATTGAAACTTCAAGAAAATGCAAATACTTATTACAGTATGAAAGATTCTGTACATGCATCTATACTCCCTATGCCCACAGGTGTCCTAAATACTCCACTATCCTCCATTCTATGGTACCTCCACCCAAACATGTTCGTACTTAGATGATATTGAAATGACTGACCCAGTGATAAGCAATTGTCATTTGAGCCAACATACCTCAATCCTCCACAGTCAAGACAACTTCCTAATGGGTATTTGGGAGGTTACGAGGATACAGGCTGACTTTACTACCCATCTGAACATACAAGAAAACATTCAGAATAACTTTCTTCTTTAGTACTTACCTGTGCCTGTCTGAGGAATTGGCTTCACCTGAAACAAATAACAGAGGACAAGAAATATATCATGCATCAATATTTATGCTCATACAGGTGTCAAGACTAGGACTAAAACCCCATTCTGCTGATCGGAAACACCAGAGCTTCAGTCCGTTGTGCTTCACACCTCAGCAACGACAAGACACTATAAACAACTTCATCATTCATTCAATAACTTTTACAGCATTCCAATATAAATAAAAGTCCTATACAAGAGTACTTACTAATTCCTAGACCCTTCTGTATGAGGTCGTGTCTTGCTTGCATGCGAGTTAGTCTGTTACTCTTCTGGAGATATTCCTTGTATTTCTGCAAATCAAGATACACAAAGCATCAATACCGAAGAACAACACATCAGTGAACAGAATCATAGCTTAAAATTCTACAACTCTTTAAGTTGTTTATTCAATATGAACGATTTGACGAGAATTTCACTTGAAGGGTATCCACCACAGTGGTACTTTACACTATTTTAACCTGATGTTAGAGACTTCTTTTTATAATTTGTACAAGAACTATTTCTTGAAACATGAGTTCATTGCAAATTTGAATTTGACCTTGGAGTTCCTTGAAATGATCAACAACAAAAACATCATTCTAAAAAATGCCAGTTAAAACACACGAGGACCAGTCCAAAATCTCTCCATGTGCTCCAAGCTTCCCTCTTTAAAATGAATTATGAACAAGTGACAAAGTTGACGGACCAATGAAATGAAAAGCTAACTGGTTCTGCTGGAAAGTCACAGAAAAAGCTACCAACCCCTGAGAAACGGCCAAACCTACCTCTAGAAAATACATCTCAGTCTCCTGTTTTAGGATACACTGTCTCTTTATTTTCACAAAGACTCTGTCTACTGACCCCTTGCACGCACCTCACACACGGCGACTGATGCCACCCTCAATATATTGGTGGGCAGTTAAGTTTACGTGTATTAATGCCGCGTCGCCTAAAATGCGCACTTCACTGCACAACGCACGGCATAGAGTTATATATAAAAACGCACAGTGAAATTGCTACTCAAGATTTTTCTGATGATGACGTCAGGTGAACTGGGTCAATTGGAAAAAGAGCACATCACAAAACTTAATTTGACCTTCAAGTCTCTCTCTTTAAAGTGAATGGTCTACAAAAGAAACATCCAAACCTACCTCAAGATAGTACATCTCAGTCTCTTGTTTAAGGATGCGTTGTCTCTTCATGGAAGGAGCGCGGTTGAGGTCCGGTGTGGACAGTGAGTCTACCATCCTACGGATTGACTTGAACTGCGTCATTACATCATCTTCACTTGGGTTACAGTCATCCTCAAGCCAGTTCCGCTCCACTTCACGTATGGTTTTATGAATCTGACATCAACACAGAGAGAAACAGTCTTCAAGCATGTACAAATATTCTTTGATTTTTTTAATTAACAATATAAAAAATCTGGAGGGGAATCTTCCCGTCAAGGGAACTCTGCAAACTCACACAGTAACATGTCTTTACATTTTCAGTTTGAGTTTTACAGGGAAAAAAAATAATTTAAGTCTTAAATTCATAATCAGTAAGCTTTTAGAATAAAATTAAACAACAATGTGTTACATCCCTACCAATCCTTTAAAACCTTAAGATTTCTACCATGCCAGTCCCTAGTGTATGTCTTAATGATCTTCCCATTAAGGGAACTCAGCAAACTCCCATGAGGGGATATAAACACCAAGCTGGCAACAACCAATCCCTCTCATACAAACATTGGTTCAATGTCTGTGATTATGAATTGCACAATCCGAGAGGTGTAATTCAGTAACTAGACGGCAGTACTTAGCTTGGTAGGATTCAAACCCACAACGTTGTGCTTGCAAGTCTTGCAGTCTAACCATGTACTCAATCTCATGGCCAAAAAACATAAAAGCCTTCATAGAAAATGTAAGTAACAAAAGTATGTAAGCTTGTATCTCAGTTGCAAACCTAATTACCTCATCTGTTTCTATCTTGAGGGCTGCAATGGTCTTGTACAGCTTCTCATAGCGGTTTTCAAGATCACTCTGTAGATGATGTGGTGCTGTTAACTCATGTGTCTAGGTTCATAGTAAGAGAAAAAGTCAATAGATATTAGTTCCCAATAATATTCAATATAAAGGCCATGTCACATGAGGCAATGTACAGGCAACCTCCATTCACATTTCAGTTTTCTCTTTACAGTTACAGCCAAAAGATTGTTTTTGATGCGTCTGAAATGTTTTTTGGTGCACCCAGTCGGTTGGTTGCCTCCAAGTTAAAAAATATTTTGTGACAGACATGGCTTTTACCATGTTCAAATCAACATAACCCAACTTTGCAGCTTTGTTGATCTCAACATGGAACAAATGATCCTTTGTTCTACTTAATGGGTCTCTCTCTATCCACTGATGCCAGCAATTAAAGAAATCATCTTCAAAACCAAATAACAGGATTTCTTGCATAAGAAATAAGCGGGACACCAAGTCACAGATTGAACATGTGACATGATATTTTGGCTGGTAACCTTATTCTGCTAACCCTAACTTGCTTGTGCTTAGCTACTTTAAGTGCTTTAAAACAGCTTTACACAATTGGGCCCTGTTCTTAGTGCTATTGGTATTTCCTTAGGCTAGAAGAGGGAAGAAGTCTGCACCTACCTTATCCCCAGCATGGGACTGATACTGGAATGACTGTGGTGCTACAAACGGCCTGGTGTTACCCTGAAGGAATAGCTTCTTGTCTTCCTCACAGCTTAGTCTCCTCATGTTTAGCTCAAGACGTCGCAGCTCATCTTGCTGAAGGGCTTGCGTCTGGACTTCTGCCGTCTGGAACGCCTTCAGTCCTTTACGTAGAAGCTGGATGTACCTTAGATCTAGACACTGTGGAGGGAAGCAGCATTACACAACAAATTACCAACAAATATTTTGTATTATTCTTGTTCATTTCTGGTAATGAAACCATGGATGTCTGAAAAGTGCACAAAATCACTGTAGCTGGGCAGCATGAGGAATAGTGTAACAGGCAAGTGATCTGGTTTACTTTATTTAGGGGATGAAAAAAGAAAAGTTGACCAGAACGGGGTCAATTGTTTGCATTATGCTGGCCTAATGACTTGGTCTTCATTCATGTATACATGTACATAACCTCACTCGCTTGCCTCCCTTATCAATTAAATGAATGCATGTGATGAAAAGTTTTTCCAAGACCAACTTCTTCCAGGCCTTCAATTACACAGATGCCATGGACACTGTTGCCCCTGGTCTCGGCCTTGGTGCCCCCTCAAAAGTTTTCTATAGACTGTAGGATGTTCCAATAGAAGTGCCCTTTACCAATTGAAAAAAGACCGATCCATTAGGCCTCGCCCACGACGCATGTGTGAGCAAGAACACATGAGCCTCTCCAATGCCTTGTTGCACAATTCTGACGCGCGCCAAGCATACGTGCACGCATGTCGGACTTAATTTGCCGGCCCTGGTTGCGTTGTGAATGGTCAATACGCAAAGGGGCGGAGCTTAATGGATCGGTCTATTGTCCTCTCAAAGATGAAATTCCTGGCCTGTTCTTCCTAATATCGTGGTCTAATTTATTCTTAACATTTTAATACTTACATCTATGATTTTGTCCAGGTCGGTGTGGAAGAATTTGGTCACACTTGAGTTGGCTGCCCCAATGGAAATAATGTAGTCATTCCTGGCTTTGGTTGCTTTGACTTCACTTTCACGGTGCTTTATTGAACACTGTAATAGAAATGTACAAACCATTTTAGAGGTTTTGTGGGTTAATATTTATCCTGTTGTTCCTTCGTAAATGGAATTAACATCATTGATAATTGTTGTATTTTTTGATAAAATGTAGATTTGTGGGGAAGGATTTCGTACGAAATGTCATTGCATACATTTGCCAGTCCATGACTGTCAAGAAAAATTAGAGCAAATGGTGACAATTATAAGTTGTCAGACAGACCTTGTTTTACGCTTAAAACATTGTCGGGCACCATCACTTAAAAAAACTACAAAATTGCATTTGGTTTTCTTAAATTATCACCTTGCAAAATGATTTCACTGGATGCTTGTCACAGGTCGTTTTTATGTTCTTATTTTTTTTTAAAGAGTGTTTGGCAATAAAATGGGTCTACTTTTTAGCCACAGTGAACACAACAAAATGAGTTCACTTTGCAAGTATGTGCTGGTATCAACAAAGGGTGGATCAATGCTCAGTGAAATCAACATACCAGTAATGTTCAATGTCAAACAGCTCTATGAAATTGGATACTGGATGAGTGTGTTAAAGAAAGCAATGTGTAATTGAAAATATCAACACCCGACTGGGTAAATTTTAATTGACTAGTCCCGTCTTGAATGATGACATGGTATTTCAGCTAGTAAACCATTTTCTGGTCAGCACAATTTTGTTGTGCTTAGCTACTATGTGTGTTTTACTCAATGATATTGGGCCCAAACCCATTTGGTTGAAGTCCGCATTGTTAATGGGTACATAACAGCCATCAAATTATGGTGGTGTGTATTTTCCTATTTCTATCTGTGCCTTCACTCAACATTCAGTCAATGTGACCAATGAGCAGTGACACACAGCAACTAACCACAACCCAGAATAACAATGAACCACTACAATACACAACTTAATGACAATCATATGACCCCATTGTCTGATCCTGCCAATATTATTGTTTTAAGTTACACACAATTCACAAGATCAATGATCAATGTATATTTGATTTGGGCATGCAGGATGTGATATTCCTTCCTGCAGGGAGGTTTCCAATGGCCTGAGGCAGTGGTGTCATCATGACACCCCACCCCCCCCCCCCCTTCAATGAACAATGAATATTAATTGATTGGGTACTTTTTAAGCTCCAAGCACAAAACCAGTTCTGATAGTTGTGGAGACTCACATGTTACGGATACAGTTCGTACAAGTACAATGAGCGTAACACAATAGCCCAAGCATTTTCCAAACCTCGGATTTGGCTCTGTCTCGGGCCTGAGCTCTGTCATCAATTTAGAAGCAGTGTACAATTTTGCATGGTGTTCATGTACAAAGCCAGGAGCTGCAAGGCAACCCAATGTTTGGAAAATGCCCTTCATATATAGGTACCGAAAGAAATACCCTGTTTGTGTTAGTGTTGGTACCAGCAATATGCTCCCAAGTAGGATTTGAAACTTTGCATGGTGGAAGTACGATATGGAAAGGTTTGCGGTAACACCATGTAATGACTATCTCTAATGAGTTGGGGTGGTTCTGAAATATGTTCCTACATGAATGGCAACCCGGATGCTTCTTTTGTTTAGTTCCAGGAATGTTTGTTCTATTGTTATGGAAAGTTTAAAATGTGTAGAGGACAGGCACACTTCCATAGAACTCAAGTTCATGTATCAACCAGGGGTGGACTTCACAAAGAGTGAGACTAGTCTTATCTTAGATTAGGACGAGTAACATTACTAACCCAACTTAGGACTAGAATAACTCCTAGGACTAGTCCTAACCACAGTTCTTTGATAGTGATGCAGAAACCAAGTTTGTTGTGGGTGACCAGCCATTGTCACCACAATGCACATGATATTCTTTAGTTTGTTTTATTAAAACTGTGGGCCTTATGCTTTGTTCATGACCAGTCAATGAACCGAACCCCAACAAAAGCATAATGTGCACGTAGAATCCTCTAACCCATGAAAAACTATTTTGGAATCGTAGAAACTGAACAGTTCAACTGTGACTCTTTGAATTTACAAGTGCATCAAGATTAGTTCATATTCCACTGCAAATGAACACTTTCACTATGCATACTTTTCTGTATACGTACATCATGTACATGACAAAGCAATAGTTGTTTTGTATGGTTTTTCCCCCTTTCTCCATCAGTTCTTTTCCTAGAAAGATTAGTCAGGGCGTACATGAGAGCGCTTAAAGCAGAACCTCAGGATTTTTAAAACTTAATTTGGTGTGGAGTTTTTCAACCAAAATCATTACATTTTGGAGTATTTCTTAAATCGATTTTTGGCTGAACAGAGAGAAATTTACTGGAGCTGAATTTCAGCCTGTGACCTCGGGATTAACGTGCCATGCTCTGCCTACTGAGCTACATATACCTAGCCCGATGTTGGCAGTCTCCCTATTTTGTCGTATTTGTTCAGGGGTGCCAGTCAGAAGCCGTAGGACCTGCAACTGCCATGTAGTACGGGGATTACACCAAAGTTTTTGATATTCCAACTCAGAGTATACTCTGCTTGACTTAAGGTGCAAGTAATATGCTTGTGATTTTGTTCACAGAACTTGGGAAATTACCGATGATAAAGTGCTAACACACATCAGTGTATATGGATAAAACCAAAATGAATATTAATTATTACATGTACATTAATTATTAATAGCATGTACCTGTACAGTGTACATTATGTACATGTAACAACTTGGAAGTTCTGTCGAATCTTTTTGGTGTGGTTGACAAATTCAGCTTGTACCTCCCATTCAAATACATGTAGTCCAGACTACTATGTATTCATTGTTGCTATTACACTTGGGATTGGCATTTGAAGACACAACCTTGAAAGGTGCAGAATCCCTCAGGTTTTTATTCCATTACCGTTCACACTAGAATACTGTGCAAAGGCATATGCACATGCACTTTAGTACAAACAACCTTGGTATACTTAATCACATTTTTTACGTTTTATCGGATAGAAAATCAACTAGGCAATCCGATCATGCCATTTAACTACTTGTACAGCACCTTCATCACGAGTGGCTGTGTGTACAATGTTGAGGTCCCTGTCTACACCCAGAATTTATAAAACAGAGAACCAGACTACTGTCACTTTCAGAATTGGATGGAAAGTTTGACAAATTTTTCTTGCCGTTTTTTTTTTTTGTTTTTTTTTTTTTGTTTTTTTTTTTTTTTTTTATGTGAATCCTGAATTTTATAACATTTTCACAAGTTGAAGATGTTTACGATGCAACTTGGGAAAAAACTCCAGGATAAGCTTGAGTTTCCCTTTTCTAAAAAACAGTGATGTACATGTACCTCGTACTTCCCCTTTAACTAATGAGGCACACTCTTTGGAAAAGATCCATCGATGATTCGTTAATTTATGAATCTTGCAAAGCCCTCATGCCATTAATGTATTGAGCTATAGGGGGGAGGCATTTAAAGTGAAGACAAAATCTAGCGTAAAAATACCTAACCTAATGTGCATGTAGGATGAACAACGCTGAAAAGCCATCAAGGGAAGGACAGGAGTTGGATGCATTTTCAACTTTGACCACAAGAGGAAAGGCTAGCTATTAAAAACATATCTTCGTATTTTCTAACTTCCACAACAACAAACTACAAAGCAATATCAGAGCTTGTTTGAACTTGGAAGCTAAGGGGGTTTAACTCCCACTTAGTTCAGAATCACCTTTGAGGTCACAATTTGCTAACCACAAGCAGATACCATATTCCGACCAGTCAATTTCCTAGGAATTAATTCTGCCCGCAGGGCACAAACAAGTTTACCATAAAGGTAGGTACTACCATAGAGTAAGGACAGAGAATTATGGAGGTTGTGTGTGACATTCTGTTGACCCTACCCACAAACGAACCCAACATCAAAACACAAGAGCTTTATTAAGCTGCATAAATACAGTACAAAAGAGGCCATTAGGGTAAAATGCAATTACTACTGGGCTTTTTTTCATCGGTTCATGGTCAGTTCCACTCTGTAAATCTCCTCTCTCCTGTAGAGATCACACACTCTCCCTTTGGCAAAATCAGTTTTATAAACAAGGTCCTGATTATTCACTGAAACAACTTAGGAAATTGCCACCATGCCCCTGGTCATTGCCAGGGGTGCCCTTTGAAATGTTCTGATACATATTCCGATTTCCCTCCAGGTGCCCTTTACTATTAAGGAGAAACTGCCTTGCCCTTTACAACAACGAAGCATGAATAAGACATCCTGCTAATTGGATAACAATTCCCTCTTGGTGTGGAAATGGAGCTACCTGAATGCACAGACTGTTACATTTTAGAGATTTACAGACTCTCCACATAATTTCAAATGGATCTGAAGGTCTGGTCATAACAAGGGCCAGGTTTTTCTATCTCGGTGATCAAGTTTGCCTCATTCTAGACAATCTGAAGGTGCAGGAAGATCAGTGAAGAATCCAGAAATCAGGGAAATATCCTGACAAACCACAAGCCTGATGAAGTAAACATGAACCCAGCAGTGGATGCCAATTTAACATTGAAAGGACTGTTAATTTGTTTATACTTTGCAAAACTAAAAAGAGAGAAAATGGGATGACTCCATCCCTTGTTCTGTGCATATGTACAAATAAACAAACCTTTCTTTGACTCTGATGGGATTGCTATTGGGATTGGGTGTAAAATTGTCGGGCAGTGGGTTAATAGGAAACTGGCTAACATATTAGGGCTAGACATTTAAAGGGTTGCTAGAGAGTATCGCCTAGAGGGGTAAGCTAGAGGGCTTAGGGTTAATCAGTTTTTACGAATGTTCCTGCTTTGTTCACCTGTACAGGTGTTATTTACATTTTAATATAAATAAAGGGAACATGTCAGCACATGAGACCATTGGGAGGGCCAGGTGGTTGGGGCTATAGCAGGCCTGGAATATCATCTTTAAAAGGCAAACCCATTTTCATTTTACAAAGGGCACTTCCAATGGAAAAAGTCTATATGAAACTTTTGAAGGGGGCACCAAGGCCAATGAGAGGGCAACAGAGGCCATCTGTGGCCTCCATTTAATTCCAGGCCTGCTGTAGCCTGTCAGTGTCTTACCTTTTCAAATTGTTTGTCCACGGTCTTGCTCTTTTTATGCGAGCCTTTCTCCTCCATCTTGATCTTCTCGTTCTCTGCTTGCCTGAATTTGGCCTCGCTGGACTTGTGCTCTGTGTGGGCATTGTGGTACGACTTGATGTCCTAATGGAAGCAATACAAAATGGTGAACAATTACGTATTATTACATTCAACAAAAACAGAGCATTGAGGACTTCCGGAATTTCATTGATATTTGAAATAAGATAAGATAAGACAAGATAAGATAACCTTATCTTATCTTAATAAGATGGCCAATTTGTTAAAAGGGCAACACTTCCATCGTACACAATATAATTGTTGGATACTGTGATGAGGTCCATGATGTTTTGCACAGCAGAGGGAGCAAATGGCTCCTTAGATGAAGACAACGGTGCCCATTGCCTTTGACGGTGTACTAAACCCATGAATCCCATTACCAAGTGTGCAACAACTGTTTTGTTATACCATGTTAGTAATTCATTCCTCTTCTTTAGCGATGATGTGTTGTCATCTTGAAACATTTTTACAATGAAATTGGCAGTTAAAAAAAATAGACAAACGGTGGCAAACTAATTGTAAATAACAGTAGCGGTCAATGACATAAACACTGCTTCACTGTTCCCTTTAGCACATCACACAATCACACCTGAACTTTAATCAATTTACCTAGTACCAGCATAATTACAACCTCAACCCAGGGCTATTGCTAGTATTGTAAAAGGCACTGGAAACAACCAACAGTGGGCCAATCACGGTAATGTACCTGTGGGGTACAAAACTCATGGTCCGCTGAGCCACATTGTACAAGGAATCACATCGTGACTGGTTCTTAACTAATCAAAATTCACAAATATCTACTACTGTGGTGTAACAATCGCTGTTGAGCCACATCATTTCCAAAGGTCTTCATTATCTACCAATCTATCATGCCAAGACTCATTCCCTAAGTACCTAAAGCAGTTTGTTATCACCAAGCCAGTGCACCAATTATATTCTATTCATGCCAATTTCTTGAGGTTACATCTGCCAGGATGAAAGCTTTTGATGACAGAAGTTTCTGAGTTCCTCAATAATTTAAGGAGAGCAGTTTATAGCAGTCCTCGTACTTCTTAAAGTGAAGGACTGAGACTCATATTGTTTTGAATGTTGCTTGTGCAAATCACTATGTTGTTGTTTCGTTGTGTAATTCTTTGCTGTTTAAATATTTGTTTCGACTGACTGTTTGAAGCTTTTTAGTATTTGTATTGATTGTATTTTTCCAACTTTTGTATAAATTATATTGATCAAACCAGTCTTTTAGCTGAAAGACAATGTTAATAAACCAACAGTAATACATAAAGGGGGGCCTACTAATAAACGACTCTACATGTATTCCATTGCACATGTCTAGTTTGCTGTAAATTTAGTTCATTTTACTCTCTGAAAAGGAACCGTTTCATTAGTCTTTCAGAATGTCCATGACACTTGGGAAGTCATGCCGACAAGTGTAAGGCACACACTAATTGAAAACCGCGGACACAGATGGGAGATTCTGTGTTCAATGTTAAAGGAACACGTTGCCTTGGATCGGTCGAGTTGGTCTTTGAAAAGCGTTTGTAACCGTTTTTTATAAAATGCATATGGGTAGAAAGATGTTGTAAAAGTAGAATACAATGATCCACACAAACATGCCTCGAAATTGCGTGGTTTTCCTTTTACCTCGTTGACTAACACGTCAGCCATTTATGGGGGTCAAAATTTTGACTCCCATAAATGGCCGACCGTGTTAGTTCGCACAGTAGAAGGAAAACCACGCAATTTCGAGGCAAACTTGTGTGGATCATTGTATTCTACTTTTAAAACATCTTTCCACCCATATGCATTATATACAAAACGGTTACAAACGCTTTTGTTTTGACCAACTCGTCCGATCCAAGGCAACGTGTTCCTTTAAGTGTAGTTACAAAGATCCTACCTAAGGATCAGAGCTACTTCAACCACCTTCTACCTTGATCCCAAATCAAAGGTTCAAAACATTGATCAAGATGTTTGCTCAAAAAGCTGAAGCACTTTATGCGCTACAAAGTATAGCCATAGCACAGCTACGTAGAAAAGCTTCAGGCATAGCTTCTGTATGGTCTCTATGGGGTGCTGACCATTCTTGTGTTTTCAAAACATTGACCACTATTTTGCCTGACAGCCTCCAGTATCACATGAGATTGGGTTTGCACAAATGGAAACATTAAACTTAATGGGGGTTTTTTAATTTTTTTTTTTAAGAATAATACTTTTTGTTTTGGGTTACCCTTGTCAGTGAATGAATTAAGAGGACCTTAGCAGCTGAAGGAAGAGTGCCTAGAGAGGTTTAGGGTACGAGGTTACGATGTCAGATACATGTAGAGCCAAGCAGATCTGAGATTTAACAGTAATTCTTCAGCTTGCCAATGTAGCTGCAATGTATCACATAGCCAAGCCTAGAAAGCCAGGTGACCCATCAGTAGTATTAATAACACTGGGTCTAGTTTCCTTTGTTATGATTTATGAATAACCAGCCTAGGGCTTTATGAACGTCTACCAGCTGCTTCTGATTGTTACCAGCTTGAGTGAGATGTAATCTTACACCTCACTGTCCTTGTCTACATACACAACTGATTAAACCTATTGGCTCATCTATGTATTATAACACTTCTGGATATTGTCCTTTATTGAGTAAACTAAGCCAGGCTGCTTCACTTCATACACAATTCTGTGTTTGTGCACTGAGACTAGAGGGGGCAGCAGCAGGGATTGAATTATACAGGACTGCAGCTCAAGGTCGGTGATTTTAGTTTCAGAACAGACAAGTCTGACAGTCTCGTTTTTTCAATTGAACAAAGTATCTTCACAAACTTCTCAATCAAGTCTTAATTTTTTTTGTTTTTAGATGAGACTTGACCTGTTGACTCAATTCACCTGACATAATCCACATAATAATCTCTGACATTATTGCCTTACACTGGCTGACCTGACTGACCCAACTGACCTGACTGACCTGACCAAGTGACTCACCTGAACGACTGAACAACCTCACAGACTGGCTGGCTGACCTGAATGACCTGACGACTGACCTGGTCAACTGACCTGGTCAACTGACCTGACCGACTGAACGGGCCAACTGACCGACTTGGTCAACTTACCTGACAACTGACCTGGCCGACTGACTGACCTGGATGACTGACCTGGGCGACTGGACTGACCTGGACGACTGACTGGCCAAAAGACCTGCCAACTGACCTAGAAGACTGACCTGGCCAACAGACCTGGATGACTGATCTGGCCAACTGATCTGGCCGACTGACTTTAGATGTGTTAAGTTTTAACTAAATCTAAAGCTATGAAATTTGCAGGCAGGAAGCCTGCAATTCTTGTTTTGCACAACTATAGTTAAGGAGTGATGTCAAAAATTAAATAATTTATAGGCGATGTGACCCATTCAGTCCCTCTTGAATTGCAATTTCAATTGCAGAACTGTCCATTGCGCCAGAAAGTGGCTCTGCTCTGCTCTTCTAATTATATACCCAGTTGAAATTATCAGCTACTATTGCCTCCCAACTTCCTAGCTGTGTAATTACAGGAGATTAACATTTCATTTAGTTGGAGACGGTTATTTATAAAACTTAAAATAAAACCAAAGCAGGAAATGAAAACTTACTGCATAAAGTTCATTCATGACTCGCAGGAGCTCTGTGTGTACTTCAGCCATCATCTCCCGGCTCTGTAGAGATAAAAACACAATCCAGCAATTCAGATTAAACAATTGAAAGGAAATCTAACAAGGCAGGATAACAACATAAACGAAAGGAGACTTGGAAGAACACAAATGGAAATAAGATTCAGTGGTGGTTCTGAACCCATCCCTATGCACAATAGTGCCACAGGTATGACCATGGACACCTTTTGAAGCGGCATCACAGCCAAGACCAGGGCAACATGTGTCCTCATCAAGGTGCTGACTGTGATGTGTTCTTAACTGGAAATGCAATTTTACTGTGCAGATATTATCTGCAAACTACATGTATGCAGATACTTTTCTCCTATTTTTTTTCCCATTGAAAACCGATATTGACATCTCAGTTTGTCTGCTGTTTCATGGTTGGGATTGTTTGTATTCAGTTAACTGACTGGCTACATTTGACTAAACAAATTTGGATGAACAAAGAGAAATATTGACTAGGACAGGATTTGCTGTCCCCATAAAAAAAAAACAAGGGGGGTTCTTTAATCTGAATATTTTTTCTTCTCCTTTCAAACTCATTTTAAGCAGTCTGGATACAGACCTTATGGGGGAAACCAGCATACATTGTCTAGTCAGTAAATCAGTGTGAACAGTTAAAGTTCAGCTGCAGTTGGCTTCACAGCATGCTCAGTGGAAGTAATTCAATGTACATGTCATCAGAACACACATCTGATATCATAGGAGGAAGTATGCAAGCTTGAATACATTGCAACCCAGCACCCTAAATCAGCGTTCTCCCAGTGGTCTGCTGCCAAATGCTAGTTAAATCACTTAAGGACCAGTCAACATTCTCTGAAAGTGGTCCAGCCAGATAGTTCAGTGTTGAACAGCATCCCTATGAAATATAGACTAGTGAAAAAGCTGGCGGACCAGTTGAACAGCAAGCTAACTAGTCCTGATGGCTAGTCAGTTACTGCATGTTACTGGCAAACCCTTTAAAGGGTACACCATTAATGCTTTGCTTATCACTGTTTTCCTTCCTCTGCGTTACAACCATATGCACCATTCAGCCAATTACAAAGTGGCATCTTCCCAAGGTGAAACAGTCTACAGCAGCAATGAACAAATTACCTTGAATAGCACAGCAAAAAAAAACTACACAAAATGTTTCATTTGCTACTCAACAATTTGGGAAATATTCAACTGAAGCCTGGATGTAAATATCACAAATGATACTGGCATGAAATTTCAAAAAACAAGGACTGAAACTTGAAAGCAAAAGTTTGACTAGAAACAAACGTTTCACTTTCTTTTACCTTCTCATTTTGAAAGTAATAGCTAGAAAGCTACTGCAAAAATATTGGTGTATAAATACACTTTGGAGATTTCCTGGCTACCTTTAGAAAGATAATACTGTATGTACATTTATCTTCCAGTACGCGCTAATCCACCAATCAGATGCTCGAACTACTAGGGGGATAAAAACATACATACTACTTCCTCTGTGACCGTCATTGCGTCACGCTCCGTATACAGACAGTGCAAAAATTACATTCTAAACTTGGTGCACTTCGTCGCAAAATAACATTCTGAAATATGAAACTTTGTGCGTTGACGTACGTGAAACTGGAAGATAAAACTCGTTATAACACGCGCCCTCGTGGAATACGAAAAAATATAGCGCATCTGCGTCCCATATCCAACTCAGCCTTCGGCCTCGTTGGATATGGGACGCAGAGCGCTATATTTTTCCGTATTCCACTCGCACTTGTGTGATAACTTATAGTATGCAAACTTGAATCTTCAATTCTAATTCTGGTCGATCAGTAGAGTGTAATATAAAAAGGCCCATGTTAAACCAGGTTCAATTTTGCAATATTTAAAGCTTCATGCCAAGTTTCATTAGTTAAAGACACTGGACATTATTGGTAATTGTCAAAGACCAGTCTCCTCACTTGGTGTATCTCAACATAGGCATAACATAACAAACCTGTGAAAATTTGAGCTCAATTGGTTGTCGTAGTTGCGAGATAATAATGAAAGAAAAAACACCCTTGTCACACAAAGTTGTGTGCATTCAGATGCTTAATTTCAGGACCTCAAATTCTAAATCTGAGGTCTCGAAATCGAATTCGTGGAAAATTACTTCTTTCTCAAAAACAATGTTTTATACTATCAACCTCTCCCCATTATTCGTTACCAAGTAAGGTTTTATGCTAATAATTATTTTGACTAATGACCAATAGTGTCCACTGCCTTCAAATAAAAAATACACTTAAATTGAAACGTAGATAGAACCCTCCCCCCCAAAAAAAAAAAAACATTCCCCTAACCCCTCCCCCTTTGCATAAGGAATAGTTGCATATAAAAATATGAGAATCCAGACTCAAAACTCGAACTTTGGAGGAATCGAACTCAATTGACCTGAATTGCACTCAAGACTCGGCCCAAGACTCAACATTCATTACATTACATGTTACTGACTCAACTACAACTCTGCCATGCAGCACATCTTTCGTATACAAGAGTCAGATGTGTATGTACTTGAAATTGTACCAACATTACAAGTCATTGGAGGGATAATATGTAAGGATTGGATTGTAATTTTACATATCATTGATGATGCATGATACGTGTATCAAGTCAAATTGTAAATTAGTATCCTGTTCATAACTAATCAAGTTAGCTCGGTTCATAGAGCAGGTCAATAACAATATTGCATTGCAAACGCTCATTATTATGTTTCATGCGGCGATGCCATTGAACTCAAGCAAACACAAACGAAAAAATTTCTTGAAGTACATTATGCAGTGAATTGAACTGGTATGTATGAACATCCATTCAGCTGCTGGACTGTGATAAATGATGCATGATTCTGTTGTAGACATTTGAAAGGAAGACTGCATCGGTAGTTTCAAGTCTGAGGCTACAGACCCACAAGAGTTTTTTGTTAATGATATTACACATTGTATTTTACTGTACAATATTAATGTGATTCCTACAGGATGGGATGTGCAGCTAACACTCATGTGGCTGACACTAGTATGGCTGACGCTAGTGGCACTGTGGTTGACGCTAGTGTGGCTGACACTACTGTGGCTGACACTAATATGGCTGACACTACTGTGGCTGACTCTTTAGTGGCCGACACTGGTGTGGCTGACTCTTTATTTGCTGACTCTTGTGTGGCTGAAACTACTGTGGCTGACTCTTTAGTGGCTGACACTGGTGTGGCTGACTCTTTAGTGGCTGACTCTTGTGTGGCTGACACTACTGTGGCTGACTCTTTAGTGGCTGACACTAGTGTGGCTGACACTAGTGTAGCAGACACTAGTGTGGCTGACGCTAGTGTGGCTGACACTAGAGTGGCCTACACATGTGTGGCTGACACTAGAGTGGCTGACACGACTGTGGCTTACACTGATGTGTCTGATTTATACTGGTGGGGCAACCAGTATGTTAAAATCTGCCAGCCACACTAGTGGAGCTACTATTATTTTCTTTATTGGGGGAGTGGGGGTGGGTTGTTCAACTTTAGAACCTTTAAAAACTTTTTTATGCTTTAAAATTATTTTTTATTTGTTCTATTATTCATCTCCAAAAGCTTGCTGATCCTGTAATAATGTACACACATGTACAAAGTACACTATAAATAAAAAACCTGGAGCATTTCCTTGTACAGAGATTTAATCTTGTAGTAAAGAAGTTTGGAACCTTCAAATGACACCCAAGTTTCACCCAATTGGCAAAGCATTAAATGACTCTTTCGAAACAAGGAAACTGTTTTCTAAATGCTCATGGCGACGATCAGTACCATATTATTCTCTCACTGGATGTAAATGTACATGTATGGTGTGCAGAATGCAGGGTGCTGATAGATTACAGCAGGCACGTTAAAGAATTTGCAGCCCACATGTACAAGTACAAGTTATTATAAAGTCCGCACAGGTTAAACCACCTGCCAATCTCTTCTAGAGAACGGAGTCGCTCTTTTCAAAAATGTATCATGGATGGGAACAGCATGGTCAATATTCTCTACCCCTCCCCCCTCCCATTCCCAAACTAAATAATGGGAAATTTACAAATAATGTTTTACATTTTGTGATTTTGCCTTAATGTTGTTGACCCACCCATCCAAATTTCGGAGTACATTTTAAAATCAAGTGTTTTTCCCTGTTTGCTTAAGTTGAAAACTAAATGGTTGAAGAAAAATTTAACATATAATCCACTAGCACAAAAAAAATCATACTTTCTGGCACCGAAATTCTAACAATTAATTAAGAAATTATTAATTTGTTTAATTTACACACAATGCAATTTCCCTTTTTAAAATATTATTCTTTATTTCACATTTCGTTATAAATACCCCCAAAAAGTCCTTTCTACAATAATATTGTAGTAGTACTCAAATAAATAAGTTTTGAATGCTTTGCAAATTGTTTAAATTTTTTCCTAACTCTTCCTTTTTTCTATTAATTTTTGACCGGATGGTCGTTTATCACTAAAGGTAGCCGATGCCAAAGATGTGGCGCCAACGTTTGCTGCGTTTCTGCATCTGAATAAAACAGCACAATCCAACCAACTGTATCTGACTGCACTTTGATTATCAACAAGAGCCGCTGACAACGTGGAATGAGTCATTCCATGCAGGGTCTGCCCATTACTCAAAGATCTGTTTATATCCCATTGACTCATTCCTCTCCTCAGACGGCGATTCCACGCTGCGATGATGCTAATCTGTCAAATTGTTCCCATTGTCCCAAATAATCAACACGTCAACATTTCAACAGGCTTGTATTCATATCTTTTGACGAATTGGACTTTTAGAAAGCCCAATAAATATATATAAAAACCATTTCCGTGCATCGTTTGTAATTTGCTGTGCTCCCCAATGCGGTGTTTCAAGTCTGTGACAATGCGGCGGCTGCAGATGTTGTTAGATTAAATGCAAATAACCCAAGGCTGGATTGTGTATATCCAGCAATGCCTGGAGTAAGACAGAAAGTCTTACCAGCGCACATCCTTTTGAGGTTAGAGAAACACAATTCAGATACTGTAACATAATTAGACTTGACCACTATTTACTAGAACCCCCTGGGTAAAACGATTGTATTTTGCGCTCTACGGCAAACCTCCAAGCCAAACGATAAACTAAACATAGGACACAGGCAGTGGGCAGTTGACCATAACTAATGTGGCCAGGATACCAATTCAATCCACCAAGGTTCCTGTAGAGATGAATGCCTTTTTAGTTTTATGACAAATTGCCCAGCACGGGCCAAAAGGGCGTTCAAGGTGAAAGATACAAGAAAAATCAAGACAATTTTAAAGAGTCAAGAGATCTGTTAACGTTTCGTTTAAACTAGGAATAGATTGCAAGTTGGTAGCAAGCAAGATACAGGTGAGGAATTCTAAAATGCAGCAGTATGTGGGAAGCTTTTGAATATCTCACTGTATTGGCCTTTACAGAAGATGCCAAGTGAAGGCTTGAGTGATTTGGAATTTTTCCATCTGCTCATTGTAGCATGAGGATTTTGCACGTTCCGAGCACAACCTTTGTAAAGTGCAGACCACCACATTTCAAATGCAGGCTTGATACTTTGTTCTAGTCGGGGCAAGGCAGTCTTTCCTAACTGAAGGCACCTTTCTATGTTAGAAATGTAATCTGGAACAGGTCAAAGGGCACCAAGGCAATGGCCTAGAGCATTGAGACATTGCGTCCAGTGCCTCAGTGAAGAATCAAGAGAGCTACCAAAGAAAGGATGCTGGGTCCATCTCAAATTAACAAACTAACAAAAGATGACCGAAGTAGAAAGTACAAAGCTTTATCAAACAGTAGTCATGTTACATCCCATTCATGATGTGATTTTCTTTTTTTAGGAAACTGTGGAGAGGTGTGTCATTATATATTGCCGAAAGGAAAGTGTTTCATCAGTAGTAGAGATGAATCAGATGATCACCACACCCAGCTATTGTATGACAATTTGATATACAATCTGCTCATCAAACAGCTCTTTATTTGTACGTTTTGTCGTACAGAAGGTTTAGCAGCTGATGACAAAGGAATCAATAAATGTGGATTACATTACATGTAGAAAAGGTGACTAGATGGAGAGAAATATGAGACAATGGCCACCAAGTTAGAAACAAGTAGATGACACTGGGGAGGAGAGGTAGTACAATGTTGGACCAGATCCAGCACTTCAGGAAAGTGTAAGGATGAAAGAAAGAAAAAATGTGTCACAAACAAATCGTGGTGAATCATTCCTCACAGATCAACATGTTGTATGACATCAACGCACTTTTGCGCTGTGTTTGGTTTTTGAACTTTTTGTGGTTTTCGTTGTCAGTTCCTTCATAGTCATTACAGAAACCTAAGAATGAAAGTGCCTCCACACCTCCACACAGAGTCAAGAAGTTCACAACCTTTACTTTTCAAATAAAGCTTTCAAATGTCAGTTGTTCAAAGCAAAAAAGAATTCCTACCCCTAATTCCTAGCAACCCACCTTTTTGTAGACGTTATCAAGCCCCTCTCGGATGGTCACAAAGTTGTTTGAAAGATTGTAGTTTAGACATTGGCTGAGTGTTGCATGCTGCTTGTATTGACTTCTTGTCATGTCTACCAGGGTGTTCCAGCATGTTGTGGTTGATGGGATCAAGCCATCTTTGTCTTTCCTAAAAACAGATGGAGATAAATCTCAAAATTAATAACAATAATAACAACAACAATAGTGGCTTCTTGAAGAGCTCTAATGCATCACTTGTTGATGCGTATAGCGCTCCCAACATTAATAACACTAGTCACTGGGCCATTCATTCCTTAAAGCATCTCATCTAGAGCATGTGCTGCCAAAAGTGTCATGAACAAGATTCGAACCCATATCCCGATGACTTAGCCACCTGGGCCCAATTTCATAGAGTGGAACATCAGTTGCAACAGTGCAAACTTCGTGGAATGTTGGCAGGTAACCTACTTCTGCTTAGCAAGATTTGTCTGTGCTTAGCAGCTTTATGTGCTTACAGGCTTTATGAGATTGGGTCCAGAAAATTAAAAGTTTTGTTAATGTACCATAATGACTATTTAAAAAAAGTTCACACATATATAATCATATGATTTGTGACATCTAGCTAGAGACCTACACATTATAAGACATTAGAAAAAGTAAGATCGGGATTAGGTTTAGAATCTACTTGAACAGTGTTCAAGATTCAGTTTTCTTTATGGCACTGAAAAGGAGGAAATGAACCGAAGATTAGCAAAAAAGTTGCATGCCTACCCTTTAAACCCCTTTCCATGACTCGTGTCACGGCACAATAGCTTGATTTATTTCCCAATGGAGCAAAGGCACATATTACTTCCTTCTAAAGCTTTGAAGTACATGTCATGCTGAAGTTTGAGATGAGTGAATGATATCTGTGAATCCTCTATCAATGCATAACCTATTAAAAGGTTTGTAAAGACTTTTTCTTTGAAATTTTCGGTGAACTCATTGTAACCAATATACAGTTTGGAAAGAGTATACTTCATTCAAATATTTGATGCATTTGAATGTACATGTAATCACGATGCCAAATTTTGATCTTCCATTTCAAAATATTGGTGAGAAAAGTATCGACACGTACCGTCCGATGCACATAGCCAAAGCTATAGAGCAGAATGGGGGGGGGGGGGGGGGTGGGGTGGGGGTGTTTATAGCAGTGTCACTTTCAAATCTTGCGAGATTAAGAGGAAATGCAATTGTATGGCTTCCCGTTCTGTGTGTACATTGTAACATGACACTGTAAGACTCCATTCATACACTGTTTTATGAAATTCAAACAGGTCCGATTTCTTGAATAATACGGGTGATCCGCAATACAGAAGAGGCCAATTCATGCACAGCATCATTGGAAAGAGGTTATACTTTTAACTCATCTTAAAGTGCTGCTCCAAACAACCCCAGTTGTTTTGGATCATTTGTGGTTTGCATAGCGTCATAGATGTACTTGTCTGTGTTTACAGAATAAGACATGTTGGTAAGATGGTATTTTTTGAGGGTCTGGTTGATATTTGAGGTCGTTCACACGCCGTACTAAAGTTGGTCTAAGTCCACTTAGACCGGTTCGGGTTCAACTTTTGTGCGTGTGAACGCAAATAAAGTTAGACCGGATCGGGTTTAAACCCCAAAACTTAAACCGTCCAGCGAGGCGGTCTAAGTCTAAACCGGTTCGGGTTTATCTTTTAACACTGCGTGTGGACAGAATGACATCCGGTTTTAACTCACAACGGACGACCCATTGTGTGGTTCAATGCACACGCCCGGAACCCGGAGTGCTTGTATACGGCTTCTGTTGCCTCCGATGCTGAAAAGCACCGAGTATTTATATTACTTTCTTGCCGCTTACCGAGTTGGCGAAACCCTCTCGATCAGTGTATGCAGTTTAACAAAGGCACACGCCCATGATTTATTAAATTCTGAAACAAAATTATATTTTCCAAGCTTTTGTTGTTGAGTGTCCTACAATAAATTGAAACTGTTTTTTATGCGTATACTACGAGCGCAGCGAAGAAGCATATTTGTATTGCTTCTCACATGTACAGCGCTGCCATCCCATAGTGATCACTCTCTGATATCCCATAGTTATCCATGACCGATCCAGTGGATGTGCCTTTCTATTGCCGTCACCGTTACTAGCAATCTAGGAGAATGAACTGCAGTGGGCACGAGGCTGTGTGTAGGGGAAATTCCCTACGCCAGCAATATCACCACGTTGTTGGGAAGTTGGGAAAATACTGCAAAGTACATGTCGTAACTTGCACGTGTGTAGTTGTGTTTATGAACGAATCGGAATAAAAATCGCGGCACCAGCTTTTGAGAGATCGCAACTTCCAATCGATTGAAGTACAAACTAAAAGTATTTATTTAATCGGAAACAGTGGTATAAAACGAAACACAAAAATGAAACGTGTTCTGTTTCATGGAATATGGACAACATTTTGGTGAGTTTTCTCGGCGGTTTGTATCAGTATTTTGTTTGTTTAAAAAAATAATTTCGAGTCGTGTTCATGTTTGTTTTAAGTGCCCATATCCTCCCAACGGTAAAACTGTTACCGCGTTCGATTGAGCCATTTGTATCCAATAATATGCCCTGTCTGATCATCCAGGGCATGGGGCACTCGGTATCTCGGCATACTCGGTGCGTGAATCTGATAATAAAACCGGATGTTAGAGCAACGGGGTCGCGTCTACTTTGACCTCTTAAAACCGAAGATAAACCGGATCGGGTTTAACTCTGTGCTGTCTGAACGCAATGGGTTTTTATTTTTACGACCACCCCCCGCTGCTCGTAAAAGTTAGACCGGTTCGGGTCTAAGTTAGTACGCTGTCTGAACATACCAGTGACCTGCGAGTGTGATTAATTTCAGGTGAAAGCTTTGTGGTTGAAATAGATTTTCTGCATGTTCTGGGGTGAACTACAGATCATGAAATGCATTCCTGTACTATGTAGTATCAACCTTACGCCTAAAATCAACAGTTCATTTCTTTTCACGATAACAGCAGTCCGCTCTTGTTAGAGAACTGTTAAAGAGAGGTTAGACTGCTTCCGTTTCCTTGTTTTGCTGGCCTCTTACAACAAGAGGCAGTCCCGGCAGGAGTCCCAAAGAGTACATTCTGAAGTCCTGAATCTCATTTGTGCTTTGTGTTTGTTTTACTGTCCACTAAGAATGTTCCGTTATAAAGAAGCAAGTTGGCCAGTCCTAGTGATTATATTATATGGAAAGTTAACTCTACGCTGTACCTTTAAGTTCACCTCAACCTTTACCAAACATCAGTTTTTTTGTCTTATAAAAAACCCATTAACAATAACCTACAATAAACTGTTCTTCATGCCTTAAACCACACAACAGGGAATTTGGTGTGTTTTCAACCCAACCTTTACACCCAACAACACTGTATCATATTTAAAAGGCTCTACATGTACCCCAACCTTTATACCCAAAGAAAGGGCAGGCATTTTACCCACTGCAAATATGGATGTGCACATCACGTGCTACCTGCTGAGAAGTGTCACATCCAATGAATGAATAGTCCGTGCATACAAGCAGAGGGTTCGCTCCGGCTGTCCTTACACGCCGTGTTTGCACAGGAAAGCCCTTTTATGGCTACACGATACAAGAGAAAATAAAACCCACTCAGGCAGAAGGATTCTCAGTGCATCAATACATTTTTTTTTTTAAGGTAAAAATTGTAAGCCAGGAATATTAATTGACTCAAAAAGCAATGTGATGACTGTGATAATAGTATAGTGCTTATTTATGGCATTTTCAAGGCATCGACTTTCATCTTTGTAAGGGAACCACCATTTTTAATTTGCTAAATGGCATTTTATTTGGAAAATCTTATAACTTTTAAAGAGGGACCAAGTCCAAGATCAGGGCAACAGAGGCGATGGCCTCCATGTAATTCCAGGCCTGCATCATTGTCTCGTCTCTTGTAAGAAATACATACCGCATGCATCACTCAATAAGGGAGTTTTAGTCTAACTTTAACATCATTGATTTAGAGAACATCAAACAAACTTACTGTACGGCTTTCTGTCTCCTTGTCAGTCGTTCGTGGAGTCGTTCAAGGTTCTTGGCATATTCCATCTCCACCTCAGCACGTTGCTTGAAGTATTCCTGGAAGTCTTGGAGTTGTTCCCGTTGGGCGTCATAACGATTATCTAAAGATCTCAGTTGGTCGGTTAGTCTTTGACGAATATCTGCAAGAAGATGAAACCATATTTCTATGAAATAGGTAATTGCTAGACTTGACTCATGAGGCAATTTCTGTAGGAATGTGTTGTCAGTTGCTTTGGTTCCTAAGAATGGTTGCATTCCATTTCTCATTCAGGCAGTTTGTGAATGTTGTAGCTGTGTCAGGCAGTATTCGTCAGTTATTTTGTCAATTTATCAGACTCAGAAGAAATGCTGAAACCAACTACATGTACAAGTAGAATCAAAAAGCTTTTTCCCATCTGTCGTAGAGTACCATAGACCTTGCTTGCCTGATTGAAATACACAAATTTTCTCAAGTGTTCTAAACATCTCGGTTTCTTTCCTACAATGTCTGGGAAGCCATTCAAGTTAAATGGCAAAGGTTCAAAATTATTTTACAAAGTTTGAGAAAAATAACAAACATTGGCATATAGGGTGATGGGTGCTACCACACATTTTACCATATTTAAGCCAGCAATGTGTTTGAGAGCCTCGTGGAAGCATTATACTTTGAATTCTGACACACCATATTTTCATTTTCATAGCAAGTGTAGTACACAGTTTTTAAAAAAAAAATTAATTTACACTAAATTTTGACAAATATTCAGTAAACTTGGATATACCCCAGTACCCCTGATTTTAAAACCCACGTATAACAACCCTGTTTACTTCCTCCATGATTTTAGTGGTCCTGAATATAAGACTACTACACCAATCAGCCGTGATTGAACACAGAACGAACATGTCAACACACGACAAGTATTAAAATCACAAGCCAGAATCCAAGCAAATTAAGGCGCCGAGAATATGCCATATCGCAATCATCACCAGCCAATTGCATCAACACTAGATACAGTAAGCCTGGTAAATGTCCAACATGTACGTATACAGTGTATACATGTAATCAAATGCAACCAGACAAAGTGCCAAGCATGCCTCACTATCTCTCTGAAACAAGCAAATCAGTTTTTGTTCCACTTGCACACTGTATTTTGATTTGTTTATTTTTTAACTTTTTGTCCCTGAACATTGGAGAGTGATATAATGTATCGCACTGAATACATCCCATAGACTGCAGTAATCATACCTACATGTAGGAGTTAAAGTTTGGAGTACAGGTGTACTTAAAGCTAACTGTGTAACATTACAATCATCTATCATGTCTAGCGTAGGGTTTGGTTACAGTACTTCTATTTCAACTTAAAGGCAGTGGACACTATTGGTAATTGTCAAAGACTAGCCTTCACAGTTGGTGTATCTCAACATATATGCATAAAATAACAAACCTGTGAAAATTTGAGCTCATTCGGTCATTGAATTTGCGAGATAATAATGAAAGAAAAAACACCCTTGTCACACGAAGTTGTACAGTTGTACGTGCGTTTAGATGGTTGATTTCGAGACCTCAAGTTTTAAACTTGAGGTCTTGAAATCAAACTCGTGGAAAATTACTTCTTTCTCGAAAACTATGGCACTTCAGAGGGAGCGTTGTTTTATACCATCAACTTCTCCCCATTACTCGTCACCAGAAAAGGTTTTATGCTAATAATTATTTTGAGTGATTACCAATAGTGTCCACTGCCTTTAATCAAAAACACTAAAAAGGCCAACTCCTTCAATATCCAACAATGTACTTGCTAAAACGAAAGAATTAGGACTTGGGCAATCAGTCATCTTTAATCTGGCTTTAAATTAGGGTTTTTGGTCTTATTAAAACTTTCTGCTAAGATACATTTTTTTTTTTTTACATTGTATATTGTAAGTTAGGATGTGCATAAAAATGTTTCCAAGACAGTTGTGCATGCCTAACTACATCTACATCCCCATCTAATCACACAAGCCTGCAATACTACACCTACATACATTTGTGTAATGTGTATTTCACATGATTTATGACTTAAATGCCCCAGCCAGGTTAAACGAAGATGAGTCCCTGGATACAGATATCACATTGACTGATGATACATTTGTCTCAATATGGAAAACGACAGTGTATGCCTAGCATTTCAAAGAGGTCAATGAAGTCTTGCTTACTGTTTTCTTGGTACTTACACGTATTCATCAAGTTGATGCCCCTTAAAATATTTCCGCACATCACAAACATTGTTAGTGAAAGTGCCCCATTTAAATTTGATAGAGAGTACCCATTCAAACATGAAATTCCATTCCTGAGAGAGTGACTGCCACTGCCAGGCAGGGGCCACCAGATGGCCCACTGCACTTTCGCAGTGCATTATGCGAACTGAAACTACTGTAGATGTATCAAAACCAGCGACAAAAATACGAAAGAAAACGAGAGTGACCAAATACATAAATACTGTACAATCACATGGAAAAGGCTAAATATTTCATGTAGTGTACCTGTATACATCGTCATCATCTTTCATCTTCCTATAGGCCTACTGTGTAGCTGAGTAAACTTGCACATCCCACAAACTTCGGGTCAAACCCCTCCTCTTAAAGACACAATACAAAGTACTGGGTTCTTTCACCAGCAGTACACAGCCCACAAGACCTACGTCCCATCCAAAGGACAAAGTGCATTGCTTATGGACACAAGTGTCAGGACCGGGACTCGAACCGGGACTCAAACCCGAGTCTGGTGCGCCTGACCACTCGACATGACACACTATGTATCAGCGTTTACAATAAATGTTATGGGTTATGTAAATTAAACACATTACCAAGGAAATACAGTAATGGCGACCTTCATTTTATATTCAATTGTTTCAATTATAAAATCCATCGTTTTGAAGGCTGTTTAATATAAAGAGTGACACATTAACTGTGTCTTTAAAATTCCCATAACAATCTCACCCCTTATAAAACCTGCAAAGCACGCCACAGTGACAAGCTCACTTGACCATGGACTATGAAATGATTTATACACATTCTATAAATACCACACACATTCTCCATACAACGCCACTAAGGAAATTATATCAGGGTGTTATTTTATCAATAAACACAGCTTGTAATGGTTAAGCATTATTGCCATCAAATTTAAATCCCACCGGGCCCCGTACAGTTAGACAATGAAATCAGTGACGAAAGATTAGTTTACCGCAGGTTACTCCATTAGCTGTGCAGTCTACACTGGTTGAATGCGTGGAATTTGATAGCCAACACTTATAATTTACATATGAAATGATAAAGTGATAAAGAATGTAACTTATGCTTAGTGAAATATCCAGTAATATGATTAATTTGTTATTGTTGTGCTGGTGACTGCACCCGCGTATTACGAATGCTGTATGATGATTGTATCTATAGACAATAGTATTATTTTCATTGGAAATAATTGATTTCCATCAAAGACACAAAAACAACAGTAACATTTCCTGTCAAAGGAGAGGTTGTTTTTATAATCAAATTAATTTTACCAGTATTTATCAGTAAAGGACATCAGTTCTATTATTTCTACTTTTGATTGTTGTTGTTTTTATATATTGTTTGTTTGTTTGTTTGTTTACGTAACACGCAGAAGTATTTAGCTTACACACAATTCTACAAAGGCATAAAAAAATTCCAACTGTGTGCAAATATCTTTTTTGGGAGGAGTGCTAGCTCTGAGAAGAGCTGACGTGGTCTCAACATTTATACAGTATACAGTACTCTACTTGCCTGCAAGAGGAATCTTCAATAACAAAACACTTAACATTACAAGTCAAGAAGATCACATGAGCAAAAACATAGTCTCCATCAACTGCACATAAAATTCATCCCGTGTTTATATCCAGAATTAGTCACACTATTTAACTTTGTAATATACAGATCTTTTACATAGTATAATTCCAGAATTAATTAATTAATTACACCACTTTTTAAGCCCAAACTCTTCGTTGGTTTTCCCCCCAAAAGTAACAAGTCTGAGAAAGTGTGTATTTTCTATCAGTTGACAATTTAAGTTACATTTATTACCTTGAGATATCGCCCTTGTTGACTGCAGGCAGAGGTTCTTCATTATAACAAAAACAAAGCTCCTAGAGTTTGATACAGTGTGTACATTAAACGAGACCACGAAAGGAACAACCAAGGCTAAGAGAGGACTGCTCCCACCACTGTGTACTGCACTACATCCAAGCTCCAAATGACGTTGAGCCAAACAACGGTGAGCCAACTGCCCCGTTCTAAAATGATGCACCATGTATCATCATCATCCTCCACAACACCGCGTTGACAACCACCAAGATTGCTTTGTGCTCGCATCAGTCTGGCTCCGGGCTATTCTAAATATTATTAGCTGCATGAATAATAGGGGGCGGAGGAGGGGAGTCTGAAACCAGCATGCTCCTCTCTGACAGCGACTCAGCGGCCCTGCTTCGGGCCAGCTTTGGCTGTAACAACAGCTCAGTATCACACCACTCTGATTTTATTTGTTTGAAAGCTGACCCACAAGGGACTTTATAACCTTATAGCACCAATAATTATTTTCAGGGATTTTTTTGTTCTGCTGGATATTCTTTTCTCCCTCGGTCATAATCAGCTGGACGCTTCTAACTTTACCTCATCCCCCAATCATTTAGAGCTATCTCGGCGGACTCAATTATCTGGTTATAACTGGATCACATACCCTGCAGCACTACTGGCAGTAGGCATCTAATTTACCTCTAATTCTAACTCCCTACTTCAGATCCAAGTCGGCTGTTATCAGAAATTTAAGAGCACCCTAAAATCCATCAGGTTTTATCGGAAAATATAAAGAAATATAGCAATTAACATTTTATTTTAACTTGGACGAGGTACACTGCTACGTACATGTATGTACTTTTTCCTATGATACAGTGCAGTAGAAAACTAGACACCTTTGTAAAGTGCTATAAAAGTGCATGGGGTTTCACAAATTCCCTGCCGTGGTAATACGTCTACAGAATGTCACTACCCCCATATTATTTATTCATGAGGTTCCAGGCTTTTTGTGAGTGCCTCATTTGCTCAAAATGATCTCTTTTACATTAGAAATTACATGAACTCCTTCCACTTTAAGTACAAGTAATTTTTCATAATTAAAATAACAAACCTGTGAAAATTTGAGCTCAATTGGTTGTCGAAGTTGCGAGATAATAATGAAAGAAAAAACACCCTTGTCATATGAGGTTAGGTGCTTTCAGATGCTTGATTTCAAGACCTCAAAAATCTAATTCTGAGGTCTTGAACTCAAATTTGTGGAAAATTACTTCTTTCTCGAGAACTACATTACTTCAGAGGGAGCCGTTTCTCACAATGTTTTATACTATCAACAGCTCCCCATTAGTCGCTACCAAGTAAGTTTTTAAGCTAATAATAATTATTTTGAGGAATTACCAAGTGTCCAGTGCCTTTAAACTTATATGTGTGATCACTGTATACACAGATATGTGTCAGGATCGCTTTCCTTTGAACTACTATTATGCCTGTAGACTGTTTTTGTCCACAGACCCGGAAAGCACTATCATACATCAGTGTTGAGTAAAACCACAACTTTATAAGCCCTTTCCACACTTGTTTCATCGCGTGAAATACAGCCTGGGGAGGCCCTGGGGCTTTTTTACCCCATGCCCGGTGCACTTTCATACTGTCTCCCCTACTTGGAGTTCCGATTGCATGTTTCAAGAATATCCCAGAGTTTTACCTTTTACCGCTTACCCCTAATACTCTGAAGCAGGCCTGGCTACTCCCTGGGTATGCCCATTTGTCAGGGCAGATCAAGGGCAGACCGGGGTAAAGCGATCACAGAGTGAAAAGGTCGGCTGAGCTGTTCCCCAGGGGCAAAGCCCTGGGTACAGAGTAGTGTGAATGAACAGGGCTATACTTCATCCCCAATGAAATCATTACATTCATTGTTGCAGTACACACTGCTAATACAGGATTTGAACTGTCACAGGGGGTACTAAGTGCTCTAATGGCGAGACATCTGCTCTACTCAACGATGTCAGGATGGGTTCGATTCCATTCCAAGTAGTTTGCCTATTGGATGTTGGTTTTTCCACAAGACTTATCACACATTGGTTAAAACGAAAATATTATTTTTTACCCTAATGCAATTATTATGTACTATTACGTGTATTATCAGCCAATACAAATATTCTCAAATGCTGCGGGGAATCAATTTTCCAAGCCAGCAAGAATTTTTTGTCTATGTAGCCTGGTCTAAAATTTAGGTACAAATGGGTGACGCACAAGCAGGTGAATAAACCCTGATACGGCAGGCTGAACAAACACCAAGAAAGCTTTCACACTTTAGACAAACAATGAGATGGTTGCAAGAAGGGGCAAATGGAACAATGAAGATGATTTCCCTGAGGTGTCTGACGGGAGGGAAAGCATATATCTAGAGGCTCCCTCAGGAAATTAGTCTCAGTGTTTCTTTTCTTAACTTTTCTTTTTAATTACAACACTTAGAGGATGAAATGTAGGCCAAAGAAAAAATGGATTTAAAAGAAAATGGAGTTGTTTGGAAGCTCTTGTCTCTTTAAACAAGCTCTTGAAATCTAGGCCAAGGGTCGAATGACTGTTATTTTAAATGTACATTTTATGGAGGCACAAAACCTGTCTTTTCAGACAATGGAAGAATAACACACCTTTTTTGTTACTCTAGCCATCAGGCAATCTTGTCAGGCTTAGTTGGTCAGACATCTGCTCAAGATTGGCAAAGGCCATGGGTTCACATCCCACCCGAGCAATATGCCTGGGGTTCTTGAAAGTACAGAGTACACAGTTCTTTCATACATCGGTGTTAGGGTAAAACCAAATAATATTCTTTATCTCTGTTGCAAATTTAACATAGTTTTAAGTTCCTCACTTGCTTTTGATACGTGTACAACGACATGTATTGGCATCCATTTTGACCAGGAAGTTATGGTAAAAAAAATTAGGAATAACTTGAGCAGGGTTCGACCTTAACGCTGGTCCGCTGGCCAAATGCCAGTAGAAATCGCGGCGGACCAGCTGAAACACCTTGCCAACTGGTCCGGCTGACCAGTCAAAAATATCGGCAGCGGTACTACAGAACTATGACTATTATTTAAATATTTTTAGGCTCGAATAAAACATAAAAACATTCACTCAAGGTTTGGATAAAACGTAAAAGAATCACCCGAAGTGCCGCTGAACGCTGGCAAACTTCCCACGATAACGCATACACATGTACACACAGCGCAAAATCCCATCATGCAACGTAAATGCTTGTAGTCTTCGTATTAGTTCACGTGTGCCAAAAAAGGTAAGAAACATTGATCGCTAGAGGGCGTTTCAGAATATTCGATAGCGTGAGAATAGACGCCCTCTATTGGTGAAAGTACGCGATAGCTTACAAAACTAGCTTCAATCGCCTTGACAAAAGACCACAAAGCAAAACACATTCTGTCAGCAGCAGCATGGTCGTCGTCGTCAACAAAGCAGATTTCCGTGTGGGGAAAAGAGTCTAGCGTGTTTACGAAAAACGAGCGAGACGATGAGGCTTCATTGAACAAAAATTACAAAGTTAGGATACTCTTGATGAGCAAAAAGGAGTATTTAATTGGGATTAGTATGGTTCTTCCGTCCTGATTTTGCTTAATTTTTTTTGTTATTTGGGGCTTGTTTTTTTTTGCGGGCGATCGGTGGGCGATCTAGTTTTGCTCCATGGTTTTATTGGTCAAATATAATGCGTGGTTGCTTCGTTGTTTTTTTTTGCGGGTTCAAATTTCAAGAAATACTTGGGTTCTCGAATGCAACACCTCCATGGTTTAACAAAGGCGCAGTTGTTTTTGCTGCTTTTAAATGAATTTTTTCTTCACAAAACAGACAACGGCACCGACCATTCCGTACACATAATTAAAAAAATACCGTAAAACGCCGTATGCTTCTCCATGGATGTTGCAACTATTTTGATGTCTACTTTTTGTTGTTTTTTTTCTGGACGAAAGTGGGAAGATTTTGGGAACTTCGGTTGTCGGTATGATGTATTGTGTTTATGAATACTTAATATTAAAAGTACAAACAGGCAATGTTTATACATGATAAATAACTTAAGCGATCGCACGTAAACCCTCCCCACTGTAGATTTGAAGGCAATACATAAAAAGTTAATATTTTTAACAGTCGGTTTTAAAGTGTTTTTTTTTGTTAAGTAAAACAATAAAAACAAATTCATACAAATGTTCTTCGTACTTGAGAATACTTCGATGTCCAATGCTTACAATAAACCGTAGACTAAAAAATTACCTAAATAAAGATCATGTTAAATTTTCCAATTTGCTCTCACAAATAATTTGACCTGTTTTTAAATTAATTTTAATAAGATTATTATTACTTTTTTTAAAGAAAAAATACTCTCAAATTAGTGAGCCCCCTTACGAACACAATAACTTGGTACACATAAATAAAGTATGGCTTCCAGTGCAGTTAAGTTGACGTTGCAATTCATGTTGAATTTTGAAATAGCGGCGATTAAAAATCGAGCAGTTGGTATACAACAGTATTTTTTTAGTTAAAAAAACATATAAAAAAATTTGACGGACCAGTCAAAAACCTGGCGGACCAGTGAAAAATCAAGCCAACTGGTCCTGCTGGCCAGTTGAAAAAAAAGTTAAGGGCAACCCCTGTTGAGACCACAGTGGAACACATCTTTGCAAAGGGACACATTCACTGCACCTGTTAAGCTTTGGTGTAGACTGAAATTCCACCTTTGACTTCAATATAATACACTGTCAGAGATTATTCATTGAGGTGGAACAAGTTTCACAAACATGACTCACCTCATAAGGATATATTCAAAATAGTGCTACGGTGCACTACACAATTTTGGGGGTCAAAACCCAAGAGAATCCAGTGGTTTTGCATTGAGTGGGTACTAAAATGAGACTACAAAACACACAATGCACTGTACAGGAACAGCATTTTGAAAAAATGAAGAAATTATCTGATGCTTAGTACACAATTTTATCTTGTTTGCATATTGCGCATTAAAACAGCTAATAATTTTGTTAATTCGTTGTCGATTCATTTGTGAATAAATTTGAGTTATTGTTCTGTTCCACATGTGCAAGGCAATTGCATCAGTAAATTATTGCATCGATACTTAGGTGTGGCTACTCTTATCATAAAATCCATCATACATGTAAGTACATGTATGACGTGCATACATGATTGAGTTTTTGCTGCAACTTCTACTTCCCTTGTATCTGCAGTGTTAGACATCAGTTAACGTAGGCTACATGAAATGACCAATAAAAGAAATGTGCACGTTTTGCACGTACTGTACTATCCTTACTTAGAATTAATCTTCAGCTAAGGTTGAGTTCAGTTCTGCAACTATAGACGTTAGGATACATTGAACCCATCCTAAGTTCAGAGAGGTTACTCTTCTTAACTCGAGATTAATCCTAGCATTTTGTGAAATCGGCCGCTGGAGCCTTTTGGGAACTTAGTATCTGGACCCCCTTGCACTGATGTCTCATGCAGCTACTGTCTGCCAATGGTCTACCGATTTGGGGAAAAAATTGCATATGATAAAGATGGTACGTGTACTCACCTCCCAAAATGAGCAGCAAAAATTTCATGGCTTATAATCAGCCTCCTCCACTTAACATGCAAGCGCTGATTTTCGGCGCAAGCTGTGGAAGCGAAGAATGCCTCGTAACATGGAATTCGCACACGCATAAATAAAAATTTCCTGCTTACCCCATGCCCCCCCCCCCAAAAAAAAATATAATAATAATTATAATAATAATAATAATAATAATAATAATAATAATAATAATAACAATAATATAAAAAGGATTTAAGGCACGTTATACTCAACAAATGAAAAAGCAGACTTGGTGGTTAATTTTGCCGACTGGATTTGAAAGCTGTATCATTTAATTGCTGACAAAACACAAATGCAAGGTAAGCTCCAGTGTTTCACACTTGCTTAGAAATGCTGCCAAGCGGCATTCCTTTAGCATCAAGATGCTTGCTGTACAAAGTGTTGCACGTATCATAATATGCACTAATAAAGCAGGCAAACATTTCATAAATTTCTTACAGCTTCAATTCAAAGTGCCTTTTTACATCGACAAACCATACATTGACCGATGTCACGTTATCACTGCATCACTTGTTTTCAAGATAATTTATTTCTGTCCTCTTGTAAAAATATCAACATACAGGGCACAATGTGCACAGACACATAATGTAGTTGCAATTTTCGCACATTTCAGGGAACAACATGCGTCAACAAGTGTGTAGGTGTGAAGTGGATGAGAAGGTAGCGCTTTTTGAACTGAGTAGAGTTTGGGTTCTAATTAATAACTACATGTATTGGGGGCACTGTCCAACTACGTTGCCATAATTAATGTGCCAACATCAAATCTTGGTGCTGCCATTTTTGGCGTTGGAGGCAATGTCCCTGTCTGTTATACAGCAGAGTGGGCATTTCAGGCAGATGCGGCGTTTACACAGTCGTGGACGACTCCCATGAAGACACTTACTTACAAGTCCTCAGTGACTTGCCTCGACAATTGGACAAACGAGCAGGGAACAATTATTTGGAACGAAGCTGCAAAGTTAACATCCCAAATGACTTATAATCAATATGCAAAATTACGGCAGTTTACATTACACGTACGTACAAGGCAAAACAAAGGAAGATCAGTGATGCATGATCCACAAATAAATAAAATAATAACAAGGATCTGTGTGTGCAGAGTATACAGACTTTATATCCAGCTACTATAATGGCAGTCTTTTTAGTTTCATTCGTCATGTGCAAATTGGCACACATAGAATCAACCCCTGACCAAATGCAAAATGCAAGCAGATGTATCCCAATTATCTTTCCCACAAGAATCCCGACAGCCTGGGAACCAGAAAGATAAAGCACATCTTCCTTATGTGCATAGTTTATAAATAACATATTTCTAATAGCCGCCACTAACAAGGGCCTGAAATTAATACTGGACAGCAGGCCCTGAGGGCTAGTGATTTCATGTCGGGGCTGGTATCTTTTGACCAGACTAGTCCAGAGGTCTTGTGTTTTTTTCACTTGAATAATAATACCTCACTGTGCAATAACAAAATAGTGTTCAAATGTTGACTTTGAGTCTGATAAAGATCTTCTTTATTCTGTTGAGTATTGAAGTACATGTACATACTATGTACAGGCCTACTTAATCTGTACAGTATGATATTAATTGAACTGCTGGTACTTATAACGTTAAAAAAAAATTATTTTAAACTATTGATTGATTCTGGTCATAGAATGTAAACAACAAATCTTGACTGGGAAAATTGTGAGCTACACAATGTACAAGTCCAGAAGATTTTCCCCAAAATGTTGAGCTCTTCCCCTCCCCCACCCCCCCCCCCCCCCCCCCCCCCCCGAGGGTTTAAACAGGTTCCATAGTCATTCTAATCTGAACAGCCTACTGCAACTAGATCACTTTGTGATGTATGTGTGTGTGTGTGAACATGCAAACTACACAGCAATTAACAGCCAAACTTCAACGTTGCAATCATACACATTATCGAGTCTGGACTTTCATCATCTGAAATGTTAATTTTCTTTGAGGTGCCATGGCCTACTGCTACTCACACAGCGTGCAATTGGCCCACCCCTTGATGAACATGACACATGTTGTGTGCTTTTTGTATTGTAAGACAGGCTCTCCAGCATTTTTATATTACATGTTTCAGAGACAGAGTCCTTTCATCTACAGATCTCTAATATTGCTTTATGAATGAAGCAAGAAATTGGGAGATGAAAATAAGGAGGTATGACCTGCGCACACCATGGTTCTCTTATGGAGAAAGACGCCCCAGTATACATGCAGCCCTGTATTTATGTATGCTTCGTTTTTGAATAGGGCAAAGGCACCAAGGCATTGTGTACTTGGTACGTATAAAGGGCATCCTAAGAGAGCATGGAGGCAATCGCCTTTGTTGCATCCGTGAAGTATCAGGACAGTACATCGTAGTTTTTGTCAAGAACTACTAAAAAATAATAAAATTTGACTGTATAAACCTGTTAACACATTGTATTTTCTTTATAAATACTAATCAGTTTAATAAAAACTTGTTAAATCTGACCGCATAAACTAGATATGTTTTACAGTACGCATATAGTGTGCGTATTAAAATAAAGATTGTATTTGAACAAAAAGCCTTCGAACAAAAGAACTGCAAAGGTACCTGTGGTACAGTCTACATTATGCGAGCATCGTTCAATCTTTTTTACATTGTGGTAAGTTACGAGCTGAGCATACAATACTGTCATGTACATACAGTGCAGCGTCGAGAAAAAAAATGTGTGTTTACATGAAGACTCACATATGTACATGTGTGAGCAAACAATGTCTTAAGGGTGTGGCAAATAGCGGAGGTAAAAACATCAGAGAACGTTATTATATAAAAGATATATCAAAGTCTTACATAGCGTACACTACATGTACCAACAAGATACTCAAGGCGCTTATATACACTTATATAGAAAGAGAGGTTATTGAAAGTTACGAGTTCTGAGACCCAATTATAGCACCTTATAAGTGTTTACAAGGTGTTACGGTGCATTTAGCAGCCACAGCCTGGAACACCGGGGCGAACCCCTTCTCTTTTTGATAATTCACTGGGTTCTTTAACATGTGTTACACAACACATGGGACCAACGGCTTTACGTCCCATCCAAAGGATGAAACATGCTACACAAAATGTATCAGTTGTAACTAAAAAATCTTTATTGCAACTCAACATTTAGTGAGCACACAATATTTTTAGTCCGAACTATTTTGCTATGCAAAGTTGCTAAACAATATCATTTCCCGATTGAAGCATATTGAATGCAGCACTTTAAAGGCGATTTACTCCTCTCAATTACTGTAAAATATGATCAGTGCACAGCAACACTTTTTGTGTCGTTTGGATACGAAAAAATTCTGCAAAAAAAACTCTATATCATGGCGACTATTGACAAGCCTAGGCTCTGTTGCATCGTGACCATTGCCAATCTTAATGTGCTGTGCAACCATCGGGGAGATGTTCAGAATTACATTAAGCTCAACAATAAAAAGGAAAAAGTTTCTTAAATCAGAGAGGTTGTCAAATGAATTTATTTACGGAAAGATTGGATTATTTTCAGGGAACTTTCTGCAGAATCATGGAGAGTTGGTCTGTCACATTTGTCATTGGTACTGAATGGTAACATCATTATTACCTTTGTATAGTTTGATTCAATTGTCATGTACACAAATAGGACGTTCCCACTTCCGCATCGCACACTCTGACACTCCAAAGCCAACATTTTCACTTGACCTTTAGTCATGCTTTCTTCCACAAGAACCGCAGGTTAATCTTCCTGGATTGTGTTGTTTTTCATCATTATATTTAGAATTTGGCATTCTGTTGTTCAATTTACAATGAAACAAAGTGCATGTTGTTTTGGGGGAAAATGCATCTGAGTACCACAAACCGTTCTTTTAACTTGTCATCGACCCAAAAAGAGATTGTGAACATACTACATTTATGGGTGGACTTGTACATACACACCCAGGTATGGTTTTGTTATGTGAAAACTTTAATTATTAATATGATGGGACTCATGAGCATTGTGCACTAAAGTGCTATCAGCTGACTGGTTCATGTTGACAGGCACAAAGTACAATGCACAATGTAAATGTAGGCCTAATGGTTTAGAGGCCTATAGGTGTAAACCTCAAAGGACTAGGAAAGGGAACAATTTTGCAACACATCAGTGTTGATTGAAAATGCACCCAAATCTATGCCTAGATTTTGTATAGATCGCTTCAAAATGTTATTTTTCCTGCAAATTATTAATAGTACACGTACAATCAGTAAAGATACTTTGAATTTGCTTCAATTGCATAATGTCCGTTGCCGTCATAACCAAAATTGCAAAAGATAATGTTAGTGATACTGATTATATTTAAAATGGCAGCATAGCCACAAAGACAGATGGTGAATTGTTTACATGGGCCAAAGAGCACTCAGAGGGCAGCAATAATGAGTGCGAGTGCATACTCCATCCAGCAAGGCCTTCCCTTGGTGTTCCAACCAGGCAGGCCTCTACCCATGGTCAAGCCATAGAGCCAGGCTTGCTCTATGCTCCAGCCATGCAGGCCTCCTCCAAACTCCAGCCATGCACAAATATTCAGATCTTGCATGTTTGAACCATTGCACGGTTTTCCTCTTATGTCGCAAACTAACATGGTCAGCCATTTTATAGAGTCAAAATTTTTGCTCCACAAAATGGCCGACCGTGTTTGTTCATGACATTAACAGAAAACTGTGCAACTTCGAGGCATGTTTGTGTGAAACATGATATTCTACTTTTAAATTATCTATCTAACCACATGCATCATAACAACCGGTTTCACATGCTTTTCAAAGACCAACTCGCCCGATCCAAGGCAACTAAATTCAATGGTATCCTGTTAGTTACCATACTATCATACCAACAATGCAGTAACTCCACAGCAGCCATGGACCATTGCCAATAATTATAAATATTTCTACTTCACTAATAAGAAGCAAAACAGACCTTCACAACCAAGGAATTTCCTGTTAATTATGTTACCATGCCTTAACACTGCAGTGGCAAAATGAAAGCAAGAAGTGCTCATGTATGTCTGCACACACATGAAATATGACTCAGATGACGAACAATGTAGGCCTACATGATATGGTTATGAAGATGCAACTTGTGAACATTCATGGAGCAGTCTCATGGTTACAATTAAAGTAAGACCCATCAAATGAATGTTACTCTTGTCAAAGATCCTCTATCAGAAATTATTTAGATGCATTTGTTCTGAATAATACAATCAAGTGTAGGCCTATAGGCCTACATTTTGTACATGTTTAAGTGGCAGCAACACATGAGGCTGCAACATTATTTTACGTGTATTGATTGTAATATTTCAAGAATTTTTTCCCAATTTTTATGTGGAAAATGTTTTCATACAAGCTATTAATTTGTTTACTTGGTTTATATTCTTTACTAACCATCAATCAATCCGGCTTTCTATTCAAAATCCCTTACTAACAAAAAGTAAGAAAATTTAAACACATAGACTGTTAGGAAAATAAGCAACTGTGAACTTGTGTGAAACAGCACTTCCGAAGGGAACAAATTTTTCAAAGATGTAATTCATGCAAGGGCTTGTCAGAGTTCCTTGCTTGCTCTATGGTCAGAGCATCAGAGCCACCTCCATATCCCTTTACAAGTTCTTTCATGGGAAACAACAAAAAGCCACAATGCGTGTTTACTTTGAAAGCAGCTGCTTTTGTGTGGTCTCTTGGTCAATGACTGGTCAGGAAATAAACAGAGTCCCACTAACCCCCAGGCAACTACAGCGAGTCCATGGGTAAATACTAGGATGTCATCTTAATAAAATAACTATTCTTCTGCAATAGTTGGAGATTTCAAAAGGTGAAAGTGAGGAGGGGGGATCAGATGTCATCAGTTTTGATTGAAGGTTTTTTATTTCATGACCAGGAGGAGCAAATTGAGAGTTTCCTCAGGTCTGGAGGTCGTTATACCCTAAGATGTCTAGAAAAAAAGTCAGGCCTGATCTTTAAGAAATATTTAATTCAAAGGAGGACCTTTTCTGGTATAAATAATAACAAAGGAATCATACATCCTGGTTCAGATGTTTTTGAAGTCTGCATGTTTATCAAATTAAAAATAATGTACACGCAAAGAAAAACATTTGATTATTTACATCAGTGACTGATTATTCCTTGAAGGCCAAGCATAGCAAAATGCATGCTACACAAAACCTAGTAGTTGATAAACTCAGAAGTCATTGATTGCTAATTAGCATAATTAGCATTCAGTCTGCACAATTTCGTTCAGTCTAAAAATTTCACTAGAATGCAAAATTGCTGACCATTATTTCCTGAAGGTTGTTCTTTTTGTGAAAAGTAAATCACAGTCAGTGTGAACATTCATGCAATAAATCAACAGCCATGAGCCTGTGACCAATGTCAAATGATGTTTTTTCCGCAAACAATTTACTTAGTCAAATGGATCGACATTTGTTTTCATACAATTTGTTTTTAATAATTTGTAAAGTTGTTTTGTTAATGTACGGTATTTATTGTTATATCTTTCACTCTTTCACGGTTTTGATGACAATTTGCATTTGTCTTTGGCAACTCAGAACCTACAACAGAAAATGGAACTTGATTGGAAGAGGGGGGGGATTGAATAACATAATCACATCACAAAGACAAGCAAAACATTATCCAACATAACAGCACTTTGTACAAGTATGGTAGTTCTATAAATAATGATGATTCTATTCAAATAAGATAAAGTCTTTCATTGTAAGCATGCTGGCAGTGATTAAAATCAACCTCAAGCATCAACAACAAACTCCCTCATAAAACTAATATTTTACTTTCAGTGGCCATCATACGTGTACAGAACTGCAAAGATAAGTTCTGTACTCAGAGACCGAAAGGGTCCATGACAAAACTCTCAGATGAAACTGAAAGACTCGGTAATGTACACATGAAATGATGTAACGTCATTACTAGTATAGCTTTCTACAGTAAGGTTCCTTACAAACTCACAAAGGTTTCATGAGTACATTAAATGTATAACAGGCCCAGTGCTTAAGGGTCCCTTGAAAAAGGCGTTATTCAAAGAGCACCTCTAAAGAAATTGTACATTTTACATGGAATATTTCAAAGGGGCATCAAAGGGCACCTCTAAAGAAATTGTACATTTTACATGGAATATTTCAAAGGGGCATCAAGGCAATGGCCAGTGTTTAAAAACACCCCAAATCAACAAATTAATGTTATTTTCCAAGAGTTGTTACAACTTAACTTTAAAGAGATATTTATCAGAAAATAGGGTTTTACAAATGAATGAATACGGTATACTAATGATATCTTTTTAAAAGGTATCTGATAAAATCAAAACTATTCCAGCTTGCATTGTATTGATACCATAATGATGAAGCTGCAGTAATTACAATCAATGCTGGAAGCTAGCGGGAGTCAATTCCAAGTTTCACCAATGTCTCACACACAGCAAGGTTATTTTCTTTCAATTTAAATACTCCACATTCTTTGTCCAAATAATCAAAGCTTACTCCACCCAACCAACCAACCTAGCCACCCACTCATGCAGTCTCAAGTAAAGTATCCTCCATTGCCCCATAGCTGGGCAACGACACTATCCAAGACTAGCAGTATGGAATTGCTAGAATTAGTTGACTTTGAGAAACAGCAGGCAGGCTGGTTCAATTGGAGGTTCAACTGGAGTGGAGGTTCGTGGCTAAACCACAAATGTCTCAGAACCTGAATATGTTGGACTGTCTAATAACCACAACCAATAGGTCTGAGTCTGGTGAATGAAGGAGTTCTATAGTTTACTTTATGGAGGGCTTGGTACACCATACAATCCACATGTTTCATTTAAGGATCTTCATAGGACAATGAACATCATCAGAATTTCAAGTTTACATTAATTTTTTTCGCTAGTTGGGTGTCTTTTTATCAACACACATACTCAAAGTCAATTAATAGTGTCTGCTTACTGTACAATTTGTACATCATTAGTAAATGATGTTGTGGGTCTTAATTAATCATGTTATAAAAATTAACTTTTAAAAATATCTTTACAGACAAAAACATCTGCATTGCATACAATCAAAAAGTTTACCAGCATTTTAAATCTGTGTCAATTAATTCTCATTGGTTGGGTGTGATATCTTATTGCGAACTCAAAGTCAAAGAGTCAAAGAGCGGTTTATTGAATGTATTTTTTCCTTAGCAACATTGGCCTTGGGCCGGCTAGGCAGGCATACTTTTCTTGTCGTTGTGTTTTGTTTGACAGAATCGGTACACACAGAAGGAATGCCAAGATTGGATAGCAATCACATTTGAGTTAATGTTTGGATTTAAGTTTAAATTAATTGCAGCATACATGTAACTTTCCTCAGCTCAGGTGGAAGGTATGGAGGGCTGGAGGGTGATGCCTTACCCAAGGCAGGGGCCAACCTTTCCATATTTAAGTTTAGTTGATTCAATAAAACAATATTAATCGATCTTTACATTACCAGATTACAAATTTGCGGAGGCCTCAAATCATTTTGTATACGCCCCTCCTTCAAAAAAGAAAAAAGGGCTCTCTTGTATTTAGTTAGTTGTCGTAGAATAGGTTTTTGAGGTATCCATACGCAACATTTATGCCCAACTTATAAGCACAGGAACTGTGCACCGAGCAAAGTCACTCACTATCTGCCAGTCATTTTGCTTCACCATACGGTGAACGTAACCCGCCACCGCGCGGCGTACAGACCGTTACAAACACACACACACAATGCACATTCACGTACCTTTCACATGCGATTCAAACTCCTGCAATATTTCCTTTTCTTGTTTTCTATCGGACGACATTTTGACGTGGTGTAACTCCTAACATAAAACTGTCATCACATGGTCTTACCAGCCAAGGTTTTGCCGTCAACTTATTCAAAACACAGTCGGAAAAAACTCTCACAGTGTCAACCTTCTCCGGCTAGTCGCCATTTTCTGAGATCACGGAAATACTTTTCTGCTGCAGAGAGCAGCCGCACAGACTGCTGGGAAATAATCCTTTTGTAGTACCGACGACGGACCAGGCAATTTGATTGGTCAATCACTCGAGTCTGGCGTTATGCTCTAATAATTCAACCACTCAAAATTGTTGTTGCTGCGAGGTCGTTTGTATCGCCAACGTATAAATAATCAGCAGCTGTTGTCATTCGGGCATTTAAATTTTACACTGTCCCGATATTGAGGAAAGAGTTCTTATTTTTTTCCAAGTAACTCGTTTGTTTTGCAGGGAACCGGGTTACAATGCACCCCAGCTTCAGGAAGAAAAATGTTATCAAGCTTCAGTGCCGTTTTTGTGACTCTTATGTTTGTAGAAGAGGAATGAAGGCAGTGTTACTGGCCGACACAGCAGTGGAATTGTACTCCACCGATTCACCAATGGCTGGGTAAGAAAATGGGATGTGCACTGCGCAGTATTTGGCCCCACTGATTGATGTAAACACACTCGTTTCGTTTTTAAAATTCTGGTGTTGTCTAGTGTTTATCTAGTTGATATATGTTATACAACAAATAATATTAGGTTTATGATTAAGTTTGGAATAAACTACAATATATAAATGATAATAATTTATAATTTATAATTATCATGTCATTCCTCCATCATGACAATGGTCTGTGCTGTGGTCATACAAAAATTTGACAGTTTTGTAATGGAGGAAGGAAAACCATGGGAAAACTAGGGAAATTCCATTCCAAAGTGGCAGTGGCATGATGGGTATTTGGCATGGTAAGTTTGGTAGGGTTGCTGATCGCATGATGATGTATTTTGTTTATGATTTACAATTACATTACAAATTCAATATCAATATGTTCAAGATCAAAGGATATTCAAGGGGTGTCAATCTAATAGTTAGTTGTCACAAAAGAGTCTGAAATATATCCCCAAAATAATTTCAAAATGGGACAACAGCCAGATACGTTGGAATGAAGGTCAGATATTCAGCATTGTTTTTTGCTTCCCTAATTTGTTTTTAAAAATGTGTGCTTTTGCAAAAAACTAACCATTTTGAAACACTACTCTACTCTGTGGACGTTTGTGTTTTTGTGTTGTATTAAATACAAAAAGTACCCTTACACTTGGAAACCCATTTTTATTGTGGCAGATTTGGATTAATTGAGAAAGGGTATTATTTCCTTAGAACTGTAATCCATTATGCAGAAATGGTAACACTAATATAAGACTACAGATCTTGGGCACACCAATTTACATGATTTATTTTTCCCTATTTTTTATACAGAAAAATCAGCAACATCGGTAAAAGTTATTCTACTAAAAAGTGCACATGTAAGATTTGCGATGTTGCCTGTACTAGTTGGTATGTATAAATATGCTTCATTTTATTGGGAACCTTAACACACTTTGATTCCCATTCATAAATACCTTTTCGGTCAAAAACATCAACACTTTTTGAAAGTAAAATAAATGCAAAAATTATAATTGTTCAATGACTTCTTTTAACACAACATCCCTCCAGCTATGAAATGGTAAAGCCCTCCACCGCCCTCAGGTTAACAACTCCTTATAATAAGGGAATGCTGTGGGCGTCGCGCGTATCGTGTGATGTGGCACAACTGTTTCAGCCGTTGCTCTCGACCAATAGAAATGAATAAACTGTCTTATAAGAACAGGTGCAAGCTCGCATGTCACGTCCATGTTTCAACACTTGTTATTGGTCATAAACAAAGGTTTATACACACCCACGCAACGCGCTCTTCACCAATAGGAATAGCGAAGCTGTCTGAGGTATTTATGAATACTAGATTATGAAATGAATTTTTTTTTTTAAATAGCCTGAAAACCTCTGTTCCGTATGTTTTTGCCCAAGCAATTGTTCCCACTCTTTTCCAACTGGGCCAAATATCATGCCTGGGTCATATTCTTAAAATTTGAATCATCTACCCTTGCAAAGATTTGTATACTTGCCAAAGTATTCCTTGAGCTGTATTGCTAATGAACTAACACTATTTTTCTTTTTGTATAAAGCGGAAACGTATTGGGTTATCATGTGATGCTGCCATGTTCTTCGTGCCTACAGTCTTGCAACAACGGACACCTGTGGATCTTCAATAGCAATACAGTCTTCGCAGAAAGTAGACTTAACATTTCAGGTAAATAGTAGAAGTCACGTAGCGGATGCACCTTTTATATCATTTAAGGGACACGTTGGCTTGGATTGGGGAGTTGGTCTATGAAAAGCGTTGTTAACCGTTTGTTATAAAGTGCATATGGTTAGAAAGATGTTTTAAAAGTAGAATATAATGGTCCACACAATTATTCTGTAAAATTGTGTGCTTTTCTTTTTAGTTTTATCATGCGAACCAACATGGTCGGCCATTTTGTTGAGTAAAAAATATGCACAAATTGGAGTGCTGTGTTAGTTCCTGACACACAAGCATTACTGTGCTATTTCGAGGCATATTTGTGTGGATCAGTATAATCTACTTTTAAAACATCTTTCAAACGCTTTTCATAGACCAAGGCAACGTGTTCCTTTAATTATTACAACAGAAAGAAGAAATAGGGTAAACTCTTACCCCAGTATTGCCTGAGGGGCTGTAAAATGTACGGTCTAAATTCAGTTTTGTTTTGTGAATTATGATACACTCATTTTCCAATTGTGTATAAAAGTTGCAAACCTCATGTTTGAACTGGTGTAAAGTTCCACTTTATTTGATATTCTTTCAGAATAAAAGGGTCTAAAGCCCTATACATTCCACACAGAAATTTTATGCGACTTGATCAAATATGGAAATTCTGAAATCCACTAAAAAAATTCCCCATGTACACAAATGAACAGACCCATATTTTTGAAATATGAGATATCATCTGGTGTTTTTCGGGCTGTAAGGACTCTATCTACTCGAAAATTAGTGTCAACCAAATTTGACCTTGAAGCCTCTCTTATGAGCCTCTCTTTTTTTTGGGGGAATGTTGGGTGTATTTGAACCAAGAGGAGTGCAGTACATTGCTGACTCACAATGCGGTCTGTTTAGACAATGTTAGATGCATTACACTCAATTTTTCTCGATACATTACAGCCACAGAGACATTGAGATGGGACAGCCTCCCAGACGCTTCACTGGAGCAAGATTCAGAACTTGATGAGTGGGATAACTACTTCCAACAGATGGAATGCTGCCGGTGACAGAGGCTCAAGTAACTTATTTTGTTTTTGTACAACATTTGCTGTAAATTCTCACAACTGGAAGCACAAATTCAACAGATACTCCTATGTACCAAGAATACGAAACTCCCCGCCAAGCCAATACTTTTAAGTGATATCAGATATGAACATTCTTTGGAGATTAAGCACTTTCCAGCCAGAGCAAGTAACTGCAAATTGAAGTGTTAGTTTGCTGTTTGCATTTGCTTGAAGTATGAACTGGGCTTGAGGAGCTGCTGATCAGTCATCGTGTAATGATTGTTTGTTGGAAAGAGTGCTGAGCCACAACATGATCCTACTGCTTCTTATTGCAACATTGTGATTCCAACAAACTGTACTCCCCACCTCACCCACCAAGCAAACCCTCAAATCATACATGTACTTTTACACCCAGAGGCCATAGTGAACTTGTCAACCAGATTAAACCAAAAACTTATTCACAACTGCAATGAGAAATAGGCAGTGTTTGATACAGGCTTGGATGTGTTCGTGTTCGTGTTCTTGTATGAGAAGGGGACAACCCGCTTTGACTACACCCTTGTCATGACCATCTTTGGAAACTGAGCCCAATTAAAGTTAACATCACAGTGGTCAATGTTGCGGTTAGTCATCACTTCACATGGTTGCATAAATGAAAAAGGGTAGCTTCACACTCACTCACTCCATGCCAAAACCAAGCACCTCCTGTCCAAAATCAACACCGATTTACTCATAAAATTAATGGGAAAAAGAGCTTTCAAATAGCACCTTATTTTAGGGCGATTCAGTAGGTCAACAAAATTAATGAAAAAATACATCTATCAAAATTGACATTGACTGATGTTTTGGTGTAATTTAACCATAACATGTTTTCCAAGAAGTGCCTGATTTTGGCATATGAAACTTAAGATTATGAAGTATTTTATTTTTAATTTCATTTAATGACTTCTTTTCATTATTTGTCTGTAAATTGACCACAGGTAGGGTCCATTACTCCTTGGCCAAAAAACCTGTGCCCAAGACCACATTGTCTATTGTCAACCAATTATAATTGTTATGAATTGTTGCCTAAGAGTGGTTCAGATTTTGTTTTGATGTATTGTTTTGTAAATATTATTTAATTGCTTCTAAATGCTTGTAAGAAAGCCATTGGGAAATTTTGGTTCACATGGCCTTTGCGCTAAAAAATATTTTGTAATTTAATGTAAATTGGCTGGTGCTGCATGCTATGAACTGCAAAAAAGCTAACAAATAGGTCATCCTACAGACATTAGGGAGAGCTTTTACGATGGAAGTTTTAAAATTTGAAGGTTCCTTCTTTTAACTCCATAAATCCAACTCAACAAAATTATTCTGGCACATTGTTTTTGGCTTTTTGAAAATTTAATTTTAACAGTTGAATGTAAAAAATTGTTTAATGTTTAACTGCATTTGTTTACAATTTAATGAACTTATATTTTTAAATGTTAAAGTATTTTTGAGTTCCATTTTAGAGTGTAGACATTTGCACTTTCATACTAGTATGGTTTGATTATTTTATTTGTATTACGGTTGCTCATTTCTTACTTTTTACTTTCATCTACTGAGCTAATTATTATTTGTACAAAGTATTTATTGACAAACAGTATGTTTTACAAGTGCACCGAGCAGTAAAATAACGCATTGGACACTTTGGAAGTTTATTTTTATGATATGTAGATAATTACAAAGTAACGGAAATCCCCTTTGAACAATTCCTTGCGATCACTTTTCTCTTTTGACAACATGTTCATCAATCCAATGACATCTGGAGGTCTACATGAATGTACATTCTAAGTTGAGAATGGAATAAAACAAACTCTTGCATCATTTCCCTGCCATTTGGTTTTTAGTAGTCCATTCATGCTGACTTAATCTGAGCCTAATTTCATAAAGATTTTCAGCACAAAAGGTAGCTTAGCAACATTGTGCTTACCGAATAAAAGTACCATGTCACATGTACAGTTTGTGACTGGTATCCTGCTCATTTCTGCTTAGCAGAAAAATGTTAAAGGGAAGGTACACATTTGGTAATTACTCAAAACAAGTATTGACTTAAAACCGACTTGGTAACAAGCATTGGAGAGCTGTTGATAGTATAAAACATTGTGGGAAACGACTCCCTCTGAAGTAGCATACATTTTGAGAAAGAGGTAATTTCTTACTAAAATGTTAAAAGACTTCTAGCCAGAAGTCTTTTATTCCTATCTGTAAGCATGGAGGATTCCTCCATGCTATAAGCACACAAATTCGTCCAACAAGGGTGATGTTCTCTCATCATTTTCTCGCAACTTCGATGACCAATTTAGCTCAAATTTTCACAGGCTTGTTATTTTATGCTTATGTTCGAATACACCAAGTGAGAAGACTGGTCTTTGACAATTGCCAATAGTGTACATTCCTTTTAAGCAATCATTTCTCCTTCAGCAGCTCTATTAAATTGGGCCCTGTTGATAAGTTATTGTCAGAAAGTCTCCGCATCAGGACAGTTTTTGTTATAGCGCCCTCTCTTGAATCAAAATCTCCAATGTTTCCATGATCATACTAATCGCCATTTTACAAGTCCGAATCCAAACTAATCACGTAAATTCCTCAAATAATTCCTAAATATCCAGGTTAATCCAATCATCGAATCACTTCTATTAATCACCAAAGTCCCGTGCGTGCATCTTAATCAACCACGGGTATATGATCACCAATAAAACACTACAAAAAGTACAAGCAAAGTTCAAGTACACCTTCTTTTCATGGTCCTTCGAGCCGGATTCGAACCAGCGACCTATGGCTATGGCTACGAATGAAATGGAGACCGAGAACATTAACCCGACAACCCCTCTCGATGATACCCATGCAGTTACCATTGGCGGTGTTACTATTCCAGTTGCAACTCCAGCTACCAGTACACATCCAGTCCCAGTTACTGTCACCATCGTCGAGACCTCACCTTCCTCTACCGGGGTTTTCAGCACAGCTACAGCTGCAGCAGTTGGACTACAGACAAGTGCTGTTACCGTCCAATCCCGTTCTCGGTCCTCTCGTGACAGACGTATGCCGGCCCACTTTCAGGACTTTGTTATTGACCACCATCCTTCAACTTCCGGCAGAACAGATGAACATAGCGTTGTAACCACACAAACATCTCGTTCACGGAGGAGTTCTCACTCATCGAACTCACTCTACAGCGGACAGTCCCGTCACAGTAAATCTTCCTTCAAGTCAACACTGAGTGACTCCCAATCAGCGAAACTCAAACAGCAACGCAAACAGGCTGAACTGGAAGAGATGAAACGCCAGATTGAGGAAGATCAATCAGCAGATGAAGAGTTACAAAGGCTAGACGATGAGGCCTATGCCGCACGGATACGCGCTGACGAAGAAGCTCTTGCGGCTCGTAGACGTGCCGAAGAAATTGAGCGCAATGCTTTTCGTCAGCGCGAGTCTCTGAACACACGACTATCAAGACAAAGAAGATTGCGAGAAGTGGAACAACAGCTAAATGAAGCACGACTGATCACAGCCATGGTCAACAGTGATCCAGAACCAGAGATAGAGAAACAGCATCAAACTGTGACCCCATCTTCCATCAACCAAACAACATTGTCTGACTCACCAACCCAGGGTCAAACAATCACAGTCAGTGCTGAGAATACTCACATAGCCAACTTGAGTGATGTCCCTACATACAGCAATACTGCAGTTCATAAGCACAAGGCTGAAGTACACGTAGTTGATGTCACCACTCCGTCTGTTTGTTCTCCATCTAAAGGAACACCACCGTCCATGCAGCCGGCAGTTACCAATCCGTACCCTATGACTGCACCAACACAGTCGGTTGGTTGGGCACCACCTTTTCCAAACCCCTTCGCACAACCGTTCCCGTACCCGGCTCCTTCACATCCAATGGGGCCAGCTCCAGCACAAATGATGATGCCGAACTCCACGGAGCTGCTGATTGCCTCTTCATATGGCATACCAAGGCCAGTACTACCTACCTTCAGCAGTGGAAAGGAGAAAGACTTTGCCCTCCTAAAAATGGCACTCGATAACCTGATCGACGTTCATCCCCACTTAACCGAGCCGTACAAGTACCAAGTTTTGCTGGGTAAACTCAGCGGGAACATCAAGAGGTTAGCTGAAGCTTTCATCCATGAAGCCAAGCCATACACCGCAGCTCTGCAAGCCTTGAAAGAAAGGTACGGTCAACCACGGCAGTTGATACAGAGTGAAATCAACTCCATCCTGAGTATGCCCCCTGTGAAGTACAACGACAATGACGCCTTTGAGAACTTTTCCCTCTCCGTGCATTCATTGGTAGGGATGCTTAAATCTCTGGAGGGAGAGAATGGCTATGAACTAAAGTGCGGTTCTCATGTCGACCGACTCCTAAGCAAACTTCCATCAAGCTACAGAGATAGATTTGTGGAGCACTGCATTAGTAGAGACATAATTAAGGTAGACTCCAACAACACCTATACCCTACTCCACTTTGCAAACTGGTTGCAAACGAAGTCCCGAGCGAGGCGAATTGTCAGTCAGGCTACTGCTATCCAGAAGAGTGACAACCCTTCTACCGATAAGAAGGATAAACACTTTCAGAAGAGGAATGCTCCTGCAACAGCAGTATTCGTCACAAACGAAACACCAACGATGCCCCCATCGACGAACACCACTTACTCTGGACAGAAGGGCCCACACAAACCCAAAGCCTACTGTCCCAAGTGTAACGAGACAACACACTACCTCAACAGCTGTACAGAGTTTAAACAGTTGACAACCGAACAGATCATCAACTGGATCAAGGAAAAGAATAGGTGCTGGAGGTGTGGGCGTTCCCACAAGCCAGAAAACTGCACCCTGAAGAAACCTTGTAACACCTGCAAAGAACAGCACCTGACTGCCCTCCATGCTGCCATCCAGAGCGGAGCTAGTAAGGTTTACGTCACAGAAGCAGTAACGCAATCCCTCTTCATCGACCAACCCTCCCGACCACATCATATTATGCTAAAGGTGGTAAAAGTTCTGCTTCACGGACCAGGAGGGATGATGGAGACCTATGCCATCCTTGACGACGGTTCAATGAGAACCATGATCCTGATGCCAGCTGTTCAAGCGTTGAAGCTTTCTGGGGTAGAAGACAACATACTCCTGGCTACAGTGCGCAGTGAGCCATTCCTATGTGCAGGAAAATCAGTTAACCTGCAAGTGTCACCCAGGGACAACTCTGACGTCAGATATCCTATCAATGGTGCCTTTGCTGCCAACAACTTGTGCCTCTCTGAGTACTCGTATCCTATTGAAGCCCTCAAGAAACGATGGTCACACCTTCGTCAGATACCCTTGCCTCCGATCAATAAGGCTTGCCCACTAATCCTGATTGGTTCAGACTATGCCGATCTCATTCACCCGATACAACCAGTTCGATTTGGCCCCAGAGGAGCACCATTAGCTGTATGCACAAAACTTGGTTGGTCTCTACAGGGTCCAGCCAATCTCCTTCAAAGCCAATCAGAAGAGCAACAGTGCTTATTCACGACAACCCTTCAGCCAACCACGGATCTGCTTAAAAATGTTGAACGACTCTGGCAAGCAGACATCCTACCCTACTCTGAAAAGCAAGTCACTCGCTCGAAGCAAGATAAGCAAGCCATAGCGACACTTGAAGAAAAAACCATCAGAATAGAGATTGACGGAGTTCAGCGCTACGCCACTCCTCTACTTCGCACCAAAGACGACAACAAATTCAGAACTACTAAGGAAGCCGTCATGCAAAACCTGAAGCGGAACGAAAGACGCCTCCAAAAACACCCAGATAAAGCAGAAATTCACAACAAGCTTATCCAAACCCTTGTCGACACAGGCTTTGTGAAAATCATCAGCAACGAAGAAGCTCTGAAAACTGAAGAGTCCTGGTATATTCCGCACCACGTAGTTGAGCACAATGGAAAACACCGCTTGGTATTCAACTGCTCTTACGAGTACGAAGGCAAGATCCTCAACAATCACCTACTACCAGGGCCAACACAAGGTGCTTCACTGCTTGGCGTATTCCTGCGATTCCGCCAACACCCTGTTGCCATATCTGGGGATATTCAGGCAATGTTCCATCAAGTGAGACTACTCCCTGAAGACAAACCTCTCCTTCGATTTGTATGGCGTAAGATGAACCGAGACGTTGAGCCAGATATCTACGAATGGCAAGTTTTACCATTTGGCACCACGTGCAGCCCATGCTGTGCCACATTTGCACTACGCAAACACGTCAGCGACGACAAGGATGTCTGCAGTGCAGTTGACCAGGCATTCTACGTCGACAATTGCCTTGACAGTAAACCTACCATATCCGAAGCAAAGGAGCTCGTTATGAAGATGCGAAAGCTACTCTCAACTGGTGGTTTCAACATCAGACAATGGGCCAGCAACATCCCTTCAGTAGTTGATGAACTTCCATCTAATGCCAGATCTGAAGGCTACGAGCTCTGGTTAGCCTTTGGTCAGAACGACTTGTCCGAAGGCACCCTTGGACTTCGATGGCAATGTTCCACAGACGAACTCAGTTATAAACACAGATCAACTGAGTACTCGACGCTCAACCTACGAACTATCTACAAGATTCTTGCTAGCCAGTATGATCCAATTGGCTACATTTCTCCCTTCACAGCACGTGCTAAGGTGCTAGTGCAAGACCTTTGGAAGACAAAACGCGACTGGGACGACCCTCTTGAACCAGGAAAGATCCGTGATCAGTGGCTCACTTGGGAGGAGGAGCTCTCCGACCTTCCTCTGGTTAAACTGCCGAGATGTTACACCCCGCCTGATGTCAACACAGTGACTTCCAATAGAGAACTACATGTTTTCTGTGACGCATCTGAACGAGTATACGGATCAGTTGCCTACCTCCGCACTGAAGATGACAAGGGGGACGTCAGCGTCAGTTTTCTCATGTCTCGATCCAGAGTGGCACCGAAAAGACAACTATCGATGCCACGACTCGAGTTATCAGCAGCTCTCACCGGTGCACAACTAGCCGATCTCCTTCGTAAGGAACTTACCCTAGAGATCAACAAGGTCACCCTATGGAGCGATTCGACCACGGTCCTGCAGTGGTTGAAGTCAGAATCATGCCGATATAAGGTCTTCGTTGGTACTCGTGTCACCGAAATACAGACCCTTACAGATGTGCAGGACTGGCGCTATGTGGACACCCAGAACAACCCTGCCGATGACATTACCAGGGGTAAGTCACTCAAAGAACTGAGTGAAGAATCCCGATGGAAGACAGGCCCACTCTATCTTCGTCAACCTCCTTCTAAGTGGCCGAAAAGTCCAATCACTGACCCTACAGAGGACACCACAGAGCTGAAGAAAGCAACCTTCTGTGGTAAGACTGCCATTGTAGAAAACCCATTGCAGCCCGATCTCCATCAGTACAACAGCTGGGACGCTCTGGTAGAGGCTTTCAAACTATCCCTTCACGGGGTGGCCAAACCTGGAGATGACACAGCACAGTTGCGGGAGGACATCGAGAATCTTCTGTACCAAAAATGTCAACTCGAAAGCTTCCCTGAAGAGCTGTCTGCCTTAAAGGCCAAACGAGGAATACCGTCCGGGAGCAAGCTCTCACAGTTGGACCCAGCCTACGACGAAACCGCAAAGCTCATCAGAGTTGGAGGACGACTACGTAGGGCAGAAATCCTCTCCGATGCTGTTAAATACCCAATCGTCCTTGATCCTCATCACCACATCACCAAGCTGATAATACGTGACTTTGACGAGAAGCTTCTTCACTATGGTCCAGAACGTATTCTAGCTGAAGTAAGACGCAAGTTTTGGATACTCCGGGGAAGGGAGGCAATTCGTCGTCATCAGCATCAATGCTTTGAATGCCGCAAATGGCGCGCAAAACCCGAAGTACCAAAGATGGGTGATCTTCCTCCGTCCCGTCTCCGTCTATTTAAGCCAGCCTTCTACTCTACCGGTGTTGACTGTTTCGGTCCGATGCATGTCAAGATTGGTCGCCGCTCCGAGAAAAGGTGGGGGGTGATCTTCAAATGTATGACGACCAGAGCTATTCATATAGATCTCTTAGAAGGCCTGGACACCGATGCCTTCTTGATGTCCTTTCGGCGCTTCATTTCCAGACGAGGGAAGCCCTATGAGTTGCTATCTGATTGCGGAACCAATTTCAAGGGAGCTGAAACTGAATTACAGGAAGCATTCCACGCCATGAAACCTGACCTTGCCGCACAACTAGGCGACCAGAAAGTGAGATTCAAGTTTAATCCACCCAGTGCACCTCACTTCGGCGGAGTGTGGGAGCGAGAGATCAAGAGCATTAAAGACGGTCTCAAGGTTGTAATCAAGGACCAATCAGTCACCGAAGCCGTACTCCGCACCGTCCTGATAGAAATTGAAGGCATCCTCAATTCCAAGCCATTGGGCTACATCTCATCTGATGTTGCAGACATCAATCCCATAACTCCGAATATCCTACTGATGGGACGCCATGACCAGTCACTTCCACAAGTAGTATACCCTGTCGACGAGCTGATAGGACGACGCCGATGGCGCCACAGCCAAGTACTAGCGGACCAGTTCTGGTCACATTTCCTGAAATACTACCTGCCAAGCCTCCAACTTCGCCCAAAATGGCAAAGGGACTGCCGTAACCTCACCTGTGGCGATGTTGTCATGATTGCCGACCCTCAGCAGCCTAGAGCTCATTGGCTAGTTGGTAGAGTCATCGAGACACTTCCTGGAGTTGATGATCGCATCCGAGCGGCCAGAGTTAAAGTCGCTGATCGCGAATACACCAGACCCGTTGCGCGTCTGATACGCCTACCTGAGATCACCGATAGTGAAGACCCTTAGAGATGGACACCTATCGTGGACTTTTGAAGACTTTCTCTGTTTGATAAAATTTAGAGCCTAAATTTGGGGTGGCTGTCAGAAAGTCTCCGCATCAGGACAGTTTTTGTTATAGCGCCCTCTCTTGAATCAAAATCTCCAATGTTTCCATGATCATACTAATCGCCATTTTACAAGTCCGAATCCAAACTAATCACGTAAATTCCTCAAATAATTCCTAAATATCCAGGTTAATCCAATCATCGAATCACTTCTATTAATCACCAAAGTCCCGTGCGTGCATCTTAATCAACCACGGGTATATGATCACCAATAAAACACTACAAAAAGTACAAGCAAAGTTCAAGTACACCTTCTTTTCAGTTATTAAATGTTGGTCACACGTGCGTTTGTCTGCTGCACGCTCAAGGTTTTGCTACTTCTGGCTCCATTATTTAAAAAGCCCTAGTTCTCAAGAGCATCAGCAGGGCCCAATTTCTTGGCACACCACTGTAGGCCTACAATGTATGCTACGTTACAGCACACCTGATTCTTTGAGTTGAACGCACAGGATTCCTTGGTACGCAATGCCATGAAATTAGGCCCAGGTGAGAGACAGTTTAAATTGTTTGCGTAAAGGAGCATCAATTTACATCTTTATGAAATAAGGCTCTTTAATTTAGCTCAATAAATTGATTACTATTTATGAGGCATTTAGCCATCAAAACACAGCAACAATAGAAAAACCTGCATACAGTCAAGACAAAAAGCATAGTTGATGGCATGGCAAAACCTCTTGGCAGGGAAATTAATTAAGCTTTTATTAAGCTTTGCAAAATATTATGCAGTCCTTGGTGCTTTGAGTTTTGTTTCAAATTAGCTTTTCTTTATTATTACTGTTCAATTTCACGAAATTTAATCCCAATAGTGAAAGAAGTTGCATTTCGGGTAAGGTTTCAAAATATTCATCGAGTCGTTATCTATCTGTTGAAGGTAGCAACATGGTTATCATTTTATTGCAGAGCTTCACTAAAAGTATTTTTTTAAACAAATAAAAAGAATTTAAATTTCCAATGACTAACAGTGATCTGTAAACACTTCACATGCCATTGCGATCTCTTTTGTATTTAATATTTATTAAAAAAATATTTAGGCCTGAACGATCGACCCTATAAAGTTTTTCTCAAAGGCTAAATCAGAATATTTATAATATTGTTTTTTAAACTGTTATCCAATGTTGTAATAAAATATTGCACACCTTAAAAGTGTTTTGGACTGGAGGAGTTGGTTATTTTGCAGTTCATTTCTATTCCCACAAAGTGACCCACATGTATGTGAGCACAACTCGTATTTTTATTTTCACAAAGTGACATGTTTAGGAATAAACTCATTTAAAAAAAGGTTGATTGACAGTTCTGTACGAATGCAGAAGTCGGCTTAATTAAAAAATATTAAACAGTTACACTTAGCAGTATTTGAATCAGTTTGACAAATAGTTCAATCAGAGCTCCTGTGGGGTTACACTTTGTGTAAGAGAAAATGCTATAGTCTCCAAACGAAGATGACAATTGCTCCTCACCCAAGCCAGGAAGGCTTGATCTAGGTCTACATAAATTTAACATGTGAAAAAATAAATACCATGAGCTTTCAAAAACTGAAAATCAAGGATATGGCCTATAAGCATCTTAAACTTGTTAAAGTATGATTGATGAAAACAGTAAAATAGTGCACCGCCCTTGTGGGTTAGACTTGTGGACAAGTCGTTAATGGTCTGTCGCGGTGAGATAGTTGAGTTGTGGCGGTGTCGTAATGATTTAGGTTGCCGCCATCGAATACTGTTCTCGCGAGATCACTGTTCTCCGACGAACTGCTGACTGCGGACTTTTACTCCCCTTGTAGTCGTCAGAGCAGTAGTCTCATGGGACCAGCAGTCACAGGAGAATACCGCAGAAATCGCAGGGAGATTCGGAATAGAGTTGGAATGCTATCACGCGACAGAAAATTAACGACTTTTCCCACAGATTTAAACCCAACCCTAATCCAGGCCCCAACCCTAAATTTATACATTAAAACCCAACCCCAATCAAAACCCATATTATCTTAACCCTATCTTTCAGTGGTGTAACCAATGGTGGAGGCAAATTTGTTCCTTAAAGGAACACGTTGCCTTGGATCGGATGAGTTGGTCTATTAAAAGCGTTTGAAACCGTTTGTTATGAAATGCATATGGTTAGAAAGATGTTTTAAAAGTAGAATATAATGATCCACACAAGTATCACTCGAAACTGCACGGTTTTCCTTTTACGTCACGAACTATCACGGTCGGCCATTTATGGGAGTCAAAATTTCGACTCCCATAAATGGCCGACCGTGTTAGTCGACAGGGTAAAAAGAAAACCACGCAATTTCGAGGCATATATGTGTAGATCATTGTATTCTACTTTTACAATATCTTTCTAACCGTATAAACTTTACAACAAACGGTTACAGAACGATTTTCAAAGACCAACTCGACCGATCCAAGGCAACGTGTTCCTTTAAGCAGATCTATGGAATTGGGCCATGGTCTTTGTTCATGTAACATTTTAATGATTGGTCTGCAATTTGATTACAATGAACTACTCGGTTATACAGGTATGATTACCCAAGTAAGGTCAATCCACAAACAAACAAACAAACATAAATCAATGAGTAAAGACAGAAATAAATCATACACAAATATTAAGTAACAAAAAACGTAAGTTCTCTGTATATATATTTGTTTTAAAGAAATCTTTAGACAGTGACTTCAGACAACAATGAATACATATTTTGAACATGGGTCATCAAGGAATTTTAAACTTATAAAAACTGTCATCAACAAAGGTTTACAACCAAACACAAGGGGGAAAAACTATATTATAAATTTTGTTTAAAGCCATTGGACACTTTCGGAACAGAATTTGTTGTTAAAGTTCACAGATTTACAAATAACTGACAGGGTTTACAGAAGGTAATGGCGAAAGACTTCTCTTGAAATATTATTCCATGAAATGCTTTACTTTTTGAGAAAACATTAAAACAATTAACAATTCTCGATATCGAGAATTACGGATTTATTTTAAACACATGTCATGACATGGCGAAACGTGCAGAAACAAGGGTGGGTTTGCCCGTTATTTTCTCCTGACTCCGATGACCTGTGGACAACATACTGTTTACCAATAGTGTCCAATGGCTTTAAAGGCACTGGACACTGATGTTAATTACTCAGACTAATTGTTAGCATAAAAACTGGCTGCAACTGAGCAATGGCGAGCTGTTGAAAGTATAAAACATTGTGAGAAATGGCTACCTCTGAAGAAGTGTTTGGGAAAGAGGTAACTTTTCACTCAAATAATAAAAGGCTTCAAGCCTTTTATGGTGCATCTGAAAGCACACAAAGTTGTGCATATAGGGTGCTTTTTCTTTCATTATCTTCATGCAACTTTGATGATCAATTGAGCCAAAATGTTCACATGAATGTTATTGTAGGCATTTGTTGGGATACACCAGGTGACTGGTCACACACATTCCACAAGTATTAAAAGGTCATACAAAAAAATACACATTTCAGGAACAAATAAGATATAAATTTTACATAGAGTGAGACAAAGACTATGTTACCGTTTCCTTTTAACTTACTGCAAGTCTTCCAAGACCAACTGATGACTATTGTTTGATGCAGAAAAACCTTCTTTTTTAAGCTTTAAATTCTTAGACAATGTTTACTCTTAATGCCCCTCACCACAAGGTCTTCTGTTATTGACTTATACATCTGCATCCTCCAGATCTACCAATGCAGCTCCAAACAGCTCCACTTGTAATCACCACTACACACTAGAATGTAGCCTTCAGTCAAGGCTCTCACTGCACCCCGGGTGGTTTACGCTGAAAGGAAAGAGATTACATAAAGTGAGGAGCAGACTTTTTACTATATCTCTGCAACAGGTTTTCCAAAAATTAGGATATAATTTTTTTTATGGCAGAGAATAGTACTCTACAGACAAAGTTGTGGAAGTTTTGTGGCCGAGCTGTTAAGAGCACTGAATTCAAACTCTGGTATTTCTGCTCAGCAGAGTGTGGGTTCGAATCCCCAGCCATGAAACTTATGTCCTTAAGCAAGACACTTAACCATTGCTTCGTCCTCCAGATGGGACTCAAAGCTGTTGGTCCCCTGTGTGGTGTAAACGCATGTAAAAGAACCCAGTGCACTTATCATAAAGAGAGGGGTTCGCCCCGATATTCCTGGCTGGATTTGCAGCATATTGCGCCACAGCACCTTTTAAACCATTACATGGTGCTTAAGGATTAGGTCTTATACCTCAAACTTCATACCACTCCTTGCAGTAATAATATCTGGCACTTTGTATCCCAGGTGCGTTTAAATACGGTTATTATTTTTTTTATTATTAGTCCCTTGAGTTTGCAAGATCTTTTGGTTGGAAAGTTGGTTAATTGAGAACTAATGGTTCATGATGTTTTGGAATTACAAATGGTGGACCTATTTTTTTAACTATAGGCTATGTCTTGATCTTAAAAAGTGATGATTTGCTTGATTTCCCACCCATAGGAATAACTTTTCAAATAATTTCTGTTTTTAATAAGTGGAATGTGGGTTGGGCAACAACTCAACAGTTGAAATTCAGCTGCAGTAGGAAAAAATAAATTCTTAGAGTGAAAAATGACCACCGGCCCCTTCCAGATCATTTTGTCAAGTCAGTTCTCACATCAGTTCGTCAGCGTTTTCACAAAGTAGCACTCCCTGCTACACCAGCAAAAAATAACAATCAGAGAAAACGGCCTCTGAAGTTGAACACTTTTTAGAAACTTGCTTTCCTTCAAAACTTCAAAGTTTTTCCATTTAAATTTCTCAATGTAGATAGTTGATGACTTGTACTTAAAAACTAATCTTGTTTTGACTCATTTGCGTAATTAATTATGAAACGAGAGAAGATCCATGCTACATCGTGAAACCAAAAAAGATCAAAATACGTCTTTTTGCATTTTAACGAAGTCGCACTCGCCTATGCTACAACACAGCATTTCGTGCAAAAGTTGAAAACACTAATTAGCTTAATTAAAAAAGTAAAGCTGTCTGAGCTTTGAAACTTCGTGGAATTGTAGGTCTTCATGCATTATCAACAGAAATTAAATTGAAAAAAAAATAGCCCTAAGCACGTCGGGTGCTTCTTTGTGAAAACGTTGACGAGTTAGTTAACCTTGTATCAATAGAGTACCTCTGTGTACTAAGAGGGAGATGTCGACAAACTCCTCCACTATTTCAACTTGAAAGTTGCAATTTTTTGAAAGCCAGGAAAAACTTTTGAAAAACAAATTGAACAAATGTTTGAAATTCTTAAACATTGATTACTCTAAATTTGTCTTTACCACAAGGTCTGCTGTTGTTGACTTCTACCTGCATCCTCCAGGTCTACAAATGCAGCTCCAAACAGCTCTAGTTGTAGTCACCACTGCACACTAGAACGTAGCCTTCAGTCAAGACACTTGCTGAAACCTGGATGGTTCTCATTGAAAGGAAGGAGATGACATCAATTGAGGCCCAGACTCTAATTCTATATCTATCCAACAAATTGGGAATAGGGTATTTCTTTCGATTGCAGAGAATAGTACTCTAAAGAAAAGTTCCTTGAAAAAGTTCCTCCAAAAGTGATAATTTGATTGATTGCCCAAAAGGAATAACTTCATACATAATTTCAACTTTTTGGGCCATTAAGAATGACTATGTTCAAAAGTGTCTTTCTTTTTTCAATGGGATATCTTGAGCTGAGCAACAACTAAACAATTGAAGGATTTGGGTACTTTTTGTAACATAAAACACAATGTCCACAGATTTACATTAAACTTACACCTTTGAAGATAATGATAGTAGAAAGCAGACCTTAAAGTATTAGTTGCTGAGGTGCTGTAGTTTTTGAGAACCGAGTAAAACAATGTCATGAAAATACGTTTTTTACATGCTAAAATAATTTTTGTCTCATGATCACTGAGACGAAAATTATTTCCATGACATTGTTTTACTCATTTCTTAAAAACTACAGCACCTCAGCAAGTAATATTTTCAGGGAAGCTTTCTACTGTAATTATGTTAAAACTGCGTAAGTTTGGTGTAAATCTGTAGACACTGTGTTTTTTGTCCTACATACCCTTTAAAAAAGGAAACAAGAAATTCTTTGAGTGAAAAATACCTACCAACCCCTCCAATCCAGATCATGTGTCAAGTTAGCTCCTCATTTGGTCAACATCGTTTCAATAGACAACCTGTGTACTGAGAGGATAACAATTCTTTCCTCAGTCTTCTGTTTCAACTTTAATGTTTCATTTTTTAAATTCAATTAACTTTTAAAAAGGTTTGAACTTCTTAAAGGAACACGTTGCCTTGGACCGGTCGAGTTGGTCTTTGAAAAGCATTTTGTAACCGTTCGTTATAAAATGCACATGGGTAGAAAGATGTTGTAAAAGTAGAATACAATGATCCACACAAACATGCCGCGAAATTGCACGGTTTTCCTTTTACCTCGTCCACTAACACAGTCGGCCATTTGGACTCCCATAAATGGCCGACCGTGTTATTTCCCACAGTAAAAGGAAAACCTTGCAATTTCGAGGCACATTTGTGTGGATCATTTTATTCTACTTTTAAAACATCTTTCCAACCTTATGCATTTTATAAAAAACGGTTACAAACGCTTTTTTATAGACCAACTCGTCTGATCCAAGGCAACGTGTTCCTTTAAACATTGATTACACTTACAGGGTCTGCTGTTGTTGCCTTCTACACCTGCATCCATCAGATCAACCAATGCAGCTCCAAACAGCTCCAGTTGTTGTCACTACTGCACTGAATGTAGCCTTCAGTCAAGGCGCCTGGTTTCACTGAAAGGAAGGAGATTACATATACTGATGAGGCACACACTTTGTTACTATATCTTTGCAAAGTCCAAGGAATGAGGGTTTTATAGATGTAAACTTTGCATCGGCCACAAATTTTGGTTCTAACCTTACAGAATACAGCATTGTGTGTTAGCACTGTATACTTTCCCCAAGGCATATTACTCTGGTGGGATTTGAACCCACTGCAACTCTAGGTCAGATGACTCACCAACTAGACCTTTAAGTTTTCCAGGTAGAAAGAGGCAGTTATAATCTTATATTTTAGCAGCGGGTTCCTCAAAGATTTAGATGTTAGTTCTGGGAATGAAGGTATTACATGTATTTTTGAACGAGGGTATAATTATTATTGATTGCAGTAAATAGTACTCTTAAGACAAGTTCCTTGGGATGTGCAAGTTTGTTGGTTGGGAATTGGCTTTAAATAAGGGAATCAATGTGTGGTGAAGAGGTTTTCAACTAGTGGTTTAAACCCAACGAGGCCTGATTCTTGATAATTTCACCGAGAAGAAGTCGAGTTAAATTATCAAGAACCAGGCAGTCGGCGGGTTTAAACCACTAGTTGAAAACCGCTTCAACACACTTTGATTCCAATTCATAAATACCTTTTTGGTCAAAAAACATCAACACTTTTTGGTCAAAATGTAAAATAAATCCAAACATTATAATTGTTCAATGATTTCTTTAAACGCAACACCCCTCCAGCTATGAAATGGTAAGGCCCTCTGGTAAACAACTCCTTATAAGGGAATGCTGTGCGCGTCGTGCGTATCGAGTGACTTGGCACAACTGTTCCAGCCGTTGCTCTCGACCACAGGTGCAAACTCGCGTGTCACGCCCATGTTTCAACACTTTTTACTGGTCATTAACAAAGGTTTGTACACACCCATGTGACGCGCTCTCCACCAATAGGAATAGCGAAACTGTCTGAGGTATTTATGAATGGGAATTAATGCTTCATGCTGTCAGGGAACCACAAATGGATAACTACTTTTGACTGGTTGGCTATATGTAGCACTTCAAAGCTGATGAGTTGCTTAACTTAACTAAAACTTTTGTTTAATTTCAAACCTTGTAGACTGCTTGAAACTTTTTGCATGTATATTCTCCCACCAATGCAGCTCAAGAATGTAGCCTCCAGTCAAGGCACTCACAGAACCCTGGATGGTTTTCACTGAAACGAAGGGAATGACACATGCAGTAAGCCCATAACACTCTGTTTATTTGTAATAATTGCAAGAGCTGAATACATTGTTTCAAGATTTAGGGTACTAGGTTTTAAATGCTTCATGCAAATAGAGCAACTATCTTTAACTGATGGCGATATCTACATCTTCAAAAGGAATAACAAGATTCTTTCTTCAAAGTATGAAAAGATATTGAAGTTGGTCTGATTTGTGAATACCGATGCTGTTGTGGTATCGGAAATTTGCCAAAAATTATGTGGGAAGAAAGTCTTCTCAATTTTTAAAACCAAGCTGACTGTTGTTGACTTTCCACACCAGCATCCTTCAGATCTATTGATGCAGCTCCAAACAGTTCCAGTTGTTGCCACCACTGCACAGTAGAATGTAGCCTTCAGTCAAGGCGCTCACACAACCCTGGATACCCTGAAATGAGATGACTGACAAAAGGTTTACAGGGTGCTGTGGTGCAAAATGCTGTCAATCAAACAAGGATTACCAGGGGGGACAACCCTTCTCTTTTAATGCATGGAGCTCTTTTACGTGCATTACACAACACACGGGACCAACAGCTTTACGTCTTATCCGAAGGACACAGCAATAATGGTTTGAACTTAAAAGTGTCTTGCTTATTAAAAAAGGACACACACTCAGCTGATCAGAAACACCAGAGCTTGAGCACCAGACTCAAGCTCTGGTGCTCTTCTTGGCCACCACACTTTGGAAAGTTGTGGCTATTTGCATGAAGAGCTAGAGTGATTAAGGTATTATCTTCAACTACAGAAATAGACGACACGCCTTGAAATGACCCCACTTGCCGCAGTGCCTTTACTTTTGCTGGTGCTCTTAGAAAAGTTCAAATACAAATTTACATTTCCCTCATAGAAGTGCCCCTTACCGGAGAAAAATTGAAGTGCTCCTTCAAGAGCGACAATTGATGTTGAAACAAATATTGATTGCCTTGTAGAATGACAATTGAGATAATACTTTTAACTACCAGATAAACTAAAAAGTTTAGTTCTTTGAGAGGTTTCAATATTGTAACTATATTGATACACAATTTCTTTTTTTAAACTTAGCAGTAAAATAGAATTTTTGGAAATGTTCATGATCTTCCAAATGTCTTATAGTTGTCTTGAGTAGTTTCAGAAACTCATCTTACATAACCTTATGCATTATCAAACCTTGTGTAAGACCACAGTCCCTGTGGGTAGACATCTCTTCAGCTGCACAAGCAAGTTCAGTCACTTCAAGATTGGAAAACATTACCTGCATACTTGGGAAGAAAACTATCTATAGAAAGGTTAGCATTTGAGTGGTCACATCATGCCATAGCGTGATTTACACCATGAGTTTACCCTGAGACCTTACCAAACCTGTCATTATGTATGGTGCCAATGAGTTAGCCACCAATGTGCAGTCACCTGTCACAGCATCGGCATTAGGAAGAATCGGTTATACTGTGAAAAACAAGAAAATGGTTATGCTGAAAAGGAAGAGGTTAGAAACCTGTGGAAGTAAGAGCTGCAAAAATGGTTAGAATTCAGCTGTGGAGAAAAGTGTTAGTTTCTTTCTCACTTACCAATACTTTACCTGTCGTGAAAACATTGACCTTTGCTTGAAAACACTTAACCTCACTGACCCCTGATCATCAGCAACATCGGAGAGAGAATCGTCATCGTCTACCATGGAGCTACCAATATTCAGTAAACCTGCTAGAAAAGGGAGTTAATCTTATCTCTAGGCCAACACTATTATTAACTCTAGGCCTACACTTACCACTAATACATACCTTCAGGAATCAAAGGCATCAGTGTTCTCAGTGGTTGCTCTCTCTCTCTCTGTTTCATCATGGAGAAGAAAATATCCCGCTCTTGTTGTTTCATCTTTTTCCATTCCTGTTGTTTTATCTTTTTGTTCTTTTGACGCAGCGCTCAAAAACTAATTCATTGCAGTAGTTTTGGTACATAAATACCGAGGGCTATGAACAGATTTGTTTGGGTGGAAGTTAACTAATTTTGTAACAACTTGTTTTTATTTTATTGTTTCTTGACAACTTTGCTAAGGTTTTGTATGTTGTATTTTTCTAACTACAATTAATGTTCAAGGACTTTGGGTCATATACTCAAAGAAAAATAGTTACACATTCACAATTGATGAATGCTGTCATTAGGAATATTATGTATATTAATTTAGTATGTATAAATTGCCCTATATGATAATACTCCTAAATCAAACATGGATCATCAAAATGAATGCAGATTGGACAGGAATCTAATTTCAGGTTATGCTCACTACTATAGTAGGCAGGGGTTTGTTAAAGTTAAAAATCTACACCCAGAATTGATGTAAAGATGATATTAGGAGTATGTTAATATTAATTTAGCCTGTCTATATTGTTTATTTTTAATACTCCTAAATAAAACATTGATCGTCAAAAAGGGAAGATTTTTAGGGGAAGATTTACCCAATCTCTCTTTCTAAACTTATTTGGATTTGACTCCCTAAAATGTAGGCTCTATAACCCTAAAGATATTTATTTTGATTTTCAAACAAATTAATCATGACAATTGTAATTAAACATGACAACTGACGACTTTGAAGTTTCAACCCCAAGAAATTTCCAAAAAGACTTGTCTTCTAATTAAAAAGCATCATTGGCTTCGACCAATATGCAAAACAAGAAATACCAAGACAGAGTGAAGTCACATTGAAAGCTCAACCAAATGTGGGACAACATCAACAAGTTCATCGCCGATTATCTGGTGGGGACAGGGGCTGTAAAACAAGGGTGGGAACCTGCAAGAAATGGGTTAGATCTTCGCTTACCGTCTTCACACTCTTGTCTTTGTCTTGGACGATATCCAATGCCACATCCCCATACCACACAATCCATAGATAATTCTCACCAGACAAGTCTATCAATAGTTAGCACAGGAAATGTTCTGCCTTGAATCTTGACTTGAACACGGTAGCTCCGCGGTCCGGTGCGCCTCTCATCGTTCCCTGACTCGGTCCACATCAGTCAGCAAGGCCCGGTGACTACTTACAGCTTCTTGACGAAAAGTACAGTTGAAATACAACCCCTATCCCCAATGCTGCAGTTCTAGGTAGTCATTGAGGTTTTGTGCATGAATGTTCACAACACTTTAATAAAGATGTTGTTAGAGGAGCTCCTGGCTTCGGTCGTGCATCTTTTACACTGCAATCAGTCCGCGTTCAATCACTGGAGCACTTTTTAGCCACACTCGCATGCTCAACATTGAAGTTAAATATTGTCTAATAGTTCACACTTCTATAAAGTTTGCAGTCCGAGTTAAAGTTAACTCCATGGAACTCACGATATGCACTGAAGGGCTCAACAGTGATTTTTTCTTCAGTCTGCAATTTTTGTAAAGAAAACTTTTTTCTTGCAAGTGAAAGAATTGCTCACCACTCTCTCTGTCCATCCTTTCTCTATGCTCAGCAAACTCCATGGTCTTAGTCGACTGTGTCCTTCAAAACTCAACCAAGGCTATCAAATGCTGCAACAATTATTGCCAATTACATGAACACATTATCCGCAAATATTACTTATTTTTTTCGGTAAAGTTCATCGAAAAGAAAACGCGACGTCCAAATCCAGCGCTGGAGCCCAGAGGTAGGGCCCATCCTTCTTGCAGTCCACGCGTACTAAAAGTGGCATGTCAAATTGTCGTCTGCCCGCACGCGCCCACACGAGCCCACATGGAAGCATGTGCCAATAACTGTGTCATTTGCATAATTACACCTGTGGAGAAAACAATCAGTGAATCTGATTGGATAATTACACCCGTTGAAATCACCTGATTGGAGGATCCAACTATTGAGAACAACAACCGCCCACGTAAGCCCACATGGAAGCATGTGCCAATAACTGTGTCATTTGCATAATTACGCCTGTGTGGAGAAGACAATCAGTGAATCTGATTGGATATTCACACCTGTTGAAATCACAATCGGTGAATCTGATTGGATGATCCTAATCTTGACAATAACAAACTCGCGTGTGGTCACTCTGCCCATTTCAACTGCGCAGTTACCTTGATTATCCAGGGACTTCGATGCTTACCTGGTTAATAAATAACAGCGTAATAAAGAGCATGGAGGAATAAATTAGTCTTATTCCTCCATGTAAAGAGCAATTGAATTTATTGTCCTTATGTATTACCGTACAAGGGGTAGGCTTGAACACAATAAGAAATTGGACAATTGAGACAATGCAATCCATGGTGCGAGAATGTTTTTTTAATTAAGGTGGAGCGGGGGCCGAGTTGAAGACTTGGGGCAATGTAGTGTATTGAAACATCCATTTGCTCATTTTGTTATACACAACAATGTGCTGTAGGATGGGATGGGTGGAGGCCTGAGGGGGGCTCAACCTTACCACAACAGAATAATTTCTGAAAAAGCAGCTTCAGAAGTTGTCCACACACTGGGCCAAATTTCAAAATTTCATAGAACTGCTTAAGCATTATATTTATGCTTACTAGGTTGCCGTCCACATTGTTAAGAAGGAGACATTTGGGTCATGTTTAGTCCAAGTGCTTAAGAACACGAGTGGCATTATAAATTATAATTTGGAACTATAGAGGGCGGTATATAAGATAAGTGGTCTACTCCCAGCACACGAGTCTTATCGTGGGCCCAATTTCCTGCGCAAGCACATAATCTTGCTTGGCAAAAACAGGTTACCATACAACATTCCATTAAGTTTATTCTGTTGCGACAGTGGTGCCCTACTCATTTTGGCTAAGCATAGAAATGAAGTTGTCAAGTAGTATTTTCTGCTCGCTTCTGCTAAACAAAGAAACAACAGCAATATCTGTGAAAATAAGCCCTGATTCGTGACCTCTTCCAATAAATAATAATAATAATAATAATATCCCAGGATTGAGAAGGGATTTCTTCTTTGTTACTTTTGTAGCCTTCACCTGAAGTGCCCCCCCCCCCACACACACACACACACACACCTTAGTTGATGTCCATTTCTTCAACGATGCTCCATCTGTTCCCCATCACCAACATACTATTCAGACTTTTGACGATATAAAAATCGCACTAGTAAAATATTTTATTTCATGTGCTTGCTTTTGGCACCCCTGAACAGACACTATGTTGATAAATTAGGAAGATCACAAAAATAGAGCTGGATAGCTTAGTTGGTAGATCACTGGCTTGTTAATCATCCGAAGGTTGTTGGTTCAAGTCCCACTCAAGTAAATTTGTCTTTGTTCCAAGTCAGTTCCCCTGTGGTTTATAATACTTGTTTGTAGCTTTTAAGTTTAAGTACAGCAAAACTAAGTATGCTTGCTAGACTAAGATTACCAGCCAAAGTACCACGTCATGTGTACAATGTGTACATGGTTTCCTGCACATTTCCGCTTAGCACAAATTGTTAAGCAACATTTTTGCTTAAGCAGCTCTTTGAAGTTGAGCCATGGTCTCAGTTCATGTAACATTTGGTTGATTGGTCTGAAATTTGATACATTGAACTACTCAAGTATACAGGTATGATTACTCAAGTAAGCTTAGTCCACAAGCAAACAAACATTAACCAATAAGTAAATACACAAATAAACACACAAATAAAGGAACCAAAAAAACACGGATTCTTTTAATTGGTTTATTTCTTTTGAAGAAATCTTCAGAAATTAATGAATACACATTTTGAGTATGGATCGGACATGTAAACCTGTATAAAAACTGTCAACAACAGAAATGTTTTAAACTAAACTCATGGGGGGGACACACATTTTACTATAAATTTTGCTTAAAGGCACTGGGCACTATTGGTAACTACTCAAAGTAATTGTTAGCATAAAAACTGACTGCAACTGAGCAATGGAGAGCTGTTGAAATGATAAAATATTTTGAGAAATGGCTTTCTTAATTTTTCACTCAAATAATAAAAGGCTTCAGCTTAAGCTTTTTGTTAAGCATCTGAAAGCACACAAAGTTGTGCACTATAGGGTGTTATATCTTTCATTATTTTCATGCAACTTTGAGGACCAATTGAGCCAAAAATATCACAGGTTTTGTTATTTTATGCAACAGTTGGGATACACCAGGTGAAAGTACTGGGGTGGATTTCACAAAGGTAGTCCTAACTTAGGACTAGTCCTAGGCAATGCTAAGAGATAGGACTGGTCCTAAGTTAGGACCAGTAACCCATCCTAACTTAGGACTGGTCCTATCTCTTAGCATTGCCTAGGACTAGTCCTAAGTTAGGACTACCTTTGTGAAATCCACCCCTGGTCACACAAATTCCAGAGTATTAAAATGGCATACATAAAACCTACACACTTTAGGAACAAAGATAAATATAAATTTTACATAGAGTGAGATAAAGACTATTTTACCGTTTCTCTTTCATTTATTGCAAGACCAGCTGATAACTGTTGTTTCATGCAGGAAAGAGGGTGCCATTTTTTTTTTCAATGCCGAAACACAAACAGATTAGTAAATATTGATTCAGTAACCCCTTCCAGAATATCTGTCACGTTATGAGCAGTACCATGTTAATGGTCAACCTTGATGCGATAGTTGACCTTCATGCATGATGGGAGATAACAACAATTTTAACTTCTGTTTCAACTTACAAAAATGACAAACTTGAGAGCCTATAAAGCAGATAAAAGTCTTGAAATGGAAGAGCATTGATCTCAAATAAAATCTGTTTCATTTGAGGTATTACTTTGTTCTTCAATGTACAGGGAATATTATAGAATATTGTCAGCACTATATAAAATAGTGAAAAACATCGGGGCGCATGAGTCAAGGCAAATTCGAAAAAGTTGATTGTTCTGAATGTACAAGGGTCTGCCTTTGTTGACTTCTACACCTGCATCCTCCAGATCTATTGATGCAGCTCCAAACAGGTCCAGTTGTAGTCACCACTGTACACTAGAATATAGCCTTCAGTCAAGGCGCTCGCTGCAACCCAGATGGTTTACACTGAAAGGGAAGAGAATACATAAAGTGAGGCACAAACTTTGTTACTAAAGTAATGAGGGAATTATTTTTGATTGCAGAAAACAGTACTCCTCAGACAAGTTTCTTGCGATGTGCAAGTTTGTTGGTTGGGAAGTTGGTTTAGATGGGAGCAATGTGGGGTTTAGATTGGAGCAATGTGGAATCAAAAAGTTTAAATAATTTTCTCTTTTCTCACAATTTTGAGGGGTAGCACTTAAGATCTGATGGAGTAGATGTTGCTCATCAATGTATAAGGTCTGCCTCAAATATGAATCCGAGTGTTACTGCAATAATGTACAACCGAGAGGAAAATAACAACAAATTCCTCTTCTGTTTCAACTTGAAAGTTTCATGTTTGAAAGCCAAGAAAAGCCATTGAAAATTCCTGAGCTTGGAGAACATTGATCTAAAATATCTTTTGATTTTTTAATTTTTTGTCTAACCTGGAGTGGTTGTGTGTTTCACAACCAAAATTAACAAATTGAAGTTCTAAAACAATGTTTAATGTGAGTTGCTCCTTACCACAAGGTACTGCTGTTGACTTCTACATCTACCACTGGAATGTAGCCTTCAGTCAAGGCGCTCACTGTACCCTTGATGGTTCTCACTGAAAGGAAGGAGATGCCATATAAAGTGAGAAACAGACTTTGTTACTACATCATTGCAACAAATTGCAAGGAATGGGGGAATTATTTGTGATTGCAGAAAACAACACTCCTCAAGTTTCTTGAGATGTGCAAGTTTGCCATAAAGCATGCCATTTTGAGAAGCATTTCACTTTGAAGTAATGTGCTGCTGGTATCGTGGTTAAACAAGATCAATTTTTTAGCCCCAAAATTTGAATCTAAAAGTGTCATTGTGGTATTTTTTTCAGATTGTGTGTTCCTGTTGGAGTTTAGTATTCTTGCAAAGACATAAGGCTCTGGATCTTGGCGTGATCTAGAAACACAACTACGTTTTTAATTGAAATTTCCAGATGTCCGTGAAACTACCTTCATTTAAAGATTAAAGCAATGGAATGGTTCCAAACAACAGGAATGCTTTGCCTCTGTATAATGAAAGAAAGATGACAATAAATTCCTTTTCTGTTTCAACTTGAAAGTAGCAATTGTTTGACAGCCCAAAAAGCTGTTCTTCATTGTATCAGGGATATTTAGCAGTATGTTGATATTTTATTTATTTTTTGCCCTTGAGTGGGTGGGTGTTTTCAAAACGAAGTTTAACATATTCAAATTCTGAAGCAATGTTTACTCGAGTTGCTCCTTACCACAAGGTCTGCTGTTGTTGACTTCTTCACCTGCATCCTCCAGATCTACCCATGCAGCTCCAAACAGCTCCAGTTGTAGTCACCACTGCACACTAGAATGTAGCCTTCAGTCAAGGCACTCGCTGCACCCTTGATGGTTCTCACTGAAAGGAAGGAGATGCCAAAAAGTGAGGAACAGACTTTGTTACTACATCATTGCAAAAAATTGCAAAGAATGGGGGAATTATTTGTGATTACAGAAAACAGTCCTAAGACAAGTTCCTTGAGATGTGCGTGTTTAATGGTTTGGTTGAGATGGGAACTAAATCATGTTTTCACATTAATGTTCTTTGAATTCAGAAATGGTAGAACTACTTTTTACTGCTAGTTACATATTATAGAACTTCAAAAGTGACAATTTTATTTCTATGTCCTATAGGAAGAATTTCTATTAAAAAATTTCAATAATGCATTATTGCAAACTTAGGGGCCATTCAGAATAATCAATATTGAAAAGTTCCTCTTTTTTCACAATTTTTTTTCAACTTAAAAGTTGCACATTTGAAAGCCAAGAAAAGCCATTGAAAACTCCTGAGCTGGGAGAACATTGATCTGAGGTTTCAGCTTCCTTTAAAGGCATTCCTTTGTTCTTCATTGTATCATGTATTTAATAGTCTGTCAATTTCTTTTAACAAAATCCGAGGTGGGCTGGTGGGTCATCAAAACAAAATTGAAAATGGTTTAAAATTGTTATATGGTTGCTCTGAGTCAGAGTTGCCCCTTACCACAATGTATGATGTTGTTCCCACTCCAGATGTACTGATGTAGCTCCAAACAGCTCCAGTTGTAGTCACCACTGCACACTAGAATGTAGCCTTCAGTCAAGGCACGCGCTGAACTCTGGATGGTTTTCACTGAAAGGAAAGAGATCGACATAAATTAAACAAAAATAATTAGCAGTTGCAAACTGCTTACCACCCAAAAAACCTATGGTACAAATGCAAACAGTAGTAAATGGCCTGATATGTTTCGACCCTAGCAGAGTCTTTCTCAAATTTGAAACAGCAGGGAATTAACTATTTTTTTTACATAAAGTGAGGCACATTTGTTGCTATATCTTGGCAACAAATTGCAAGATCTGAAAATAACTAATGTTTCATCAGGAACAAGGGTTTTATTTCATATTGCAAGACCACAAACTAGTATACTCTGAAGGCAAGTTCTTTAAGATGGTGATGTTTGATGGTTTTGGAATTTGGTTGGGATGGGAACTAATACTTCATAGCTATTTTTAATTCCTAGCCATCTGAACTTCTCCTCAAACAACATTTATTACAAACTTTTGATTACTTTCTAACCATGCTGACTGCTGATGACTTTTGGCACCTGTATTCTCCACTCCACCAATGCAGCGCTGGTTGTAGTCACCACTGCGGCACACATTAAGAATGTAGCCTCCAGTCAAGGCACTCACAGAACCCTGGATAGTTTTCACTGAAATGAAGGGAATGACACATGCAGTAAGCCCATAACACTCTGTTTATTTGTATTATAACACACCTCTTTTTTGTTCTGTAATCTAGTTGGCTGAAACACGGTCACGAGAGATGGACTAATATAGTCTAGTGATCACGCGCGCATGTTTTACGGGAACTAGTTCCCGGGCAGGCAGTCTTTGAAAATCGTGCCCGGTTACAGCGTCCTCTCTTGACTTGAATCGTGAACAGCAACTACAAAACTTCCTTTCTTTTCCAGATTTCTGTTCTTATTTCACATTTAAGACAGAGTTGTGTTATAAAACTCATATTGACTGGCATAATTCAGTAACTATAGTGAACGTCTATTCCCCCTCGGGTCTGTGAGTGACCAGAAGAGGGGCCTATTTCCATTGGCCTTTGACCTCGGGAAAAAAGGTCGCTCTTCTGGTCACTCAAAGTCCCTTAGGGAAAAAGACGTACACTAGTTACCTCATTGCCAGTCAATATGTGTATAATAAGTGCAAGAGCTGAATACATTGTTTCAAGATTTAGGGTTCTAGGTTTTGAATGCTTCGTGCAAATGGTGCAACTATCTTTGACTGATTGTGATATCTACATCTTCAAAACTAATAACAAAAACCTTTCTTCAAAATAAAAAGAGATGTGCATTGGTCTGACTTGTGAATACCTCTGCTGCTGTGGTATCGGAAATGGTAGAACTACTTGAGACTGCTGGATATATCGCCAAAGGTGCAGGTTGCTTATAATTTGCCCAAAATTATGTGGGAAGAACTTCTTCTCAAATTTAAAAAGTTTTGAAAATTCACCTCAAACCGAGCTGGCTGTAGTTGACTTTCTACACCAGCATCCGTCAGATCTTTGGATGCAGCTCCAAACAGCTCCAGTTGTAGTCACCACTGCACAGTAAGAAAGTAGCCTTCAGTCAAGGCGCTCACACAACCCTTGATACCCTGAAATGAGATGACTTACAATAGATTTACAGGGTGCTGTGATGCAAAATGCTGCAAATCAAACCAGGATTCCCAGGGGGACAACCCTTCTCTTTTAATGCATGGGGCTCTTTCCCATGCATTACACAACACATACCACCAACAGCTTTACGTCTCATCCGAAAGATGTCCCTATCTGAGTCCAGTGCTTTTCTTGGTCACGACGCTTTGAAATGTTGTGGATAGTTGCATGAAGAGATAGAGTGATTGAGGTATTATCTTCAACTACAGAAATAGAACAGGCCTTGAAATGACCCCACTTGCCGCAGTGCCTTTACTTTTGCTGTGGTGCCCTTTGAAAAGTTCAAATACAAATTTACATTTTCCTTATAGACGTGCCCCTTACCAGAGGAAAATTGAAGTGCTCCTTTAGGAGCGAAAATCAAGGCCTGTAACAATAAGCCGTTTCACTATTACAACTGCGCATGTCCGTTACTGCTGACAACCCAATTTGTTTATCTCCATTGACCTTTTGACAATAAATACCCAGGTTTATTGTCAAAAGGTCACGGGAGATAAACAAATTGCGTTGTCAGCAGTAACGGACATGCGCAGCTGCAATAGCGAGTAGGCTTATTGGTGTTAAAGCAAATATTGTTTGCCTTGTGGAATGACAATTGATGTAATACTTTTGACTACCAGATACAACTAAAAAGTTTAGTTCTTTGAGAGGTTTCAATATTGTAACTGTATTGATACATGATTTTGTTTTGGGTTTTTCTTTTTTTAACAATAAGCTAGAATTTTTGAAATTTGTATGATCTTCCAAATGTCATAGTTGTCATGAGTTGAGTATTCGTTCAATTAACGAAGTAGTTTCAGAAACTCCTATCTTACATAATATGCATTACCAAACCTTGTGCTAGACCACAATCCATGCAGTGAGACATCTCTTCAGCTGCACAAGAAAGTTCAGTCGCTTCAAGATGGGAAAACATCACCTGCATACTTGGGAAGAAAACTATCTAGAAAGGTTAGCATTTGGGGGTCACATCATGCCATAGCGTGATTTACACCATGAGTTTACCCTGAGACCTTATTACCAAACCTGTCATTATGTATGGTGCCAATGAGTTAGCCACCAATGCCCAATCACATGTCATTGGCAGTAGGAAGAATCGGTTATACTGTGAAAAACAAGAAAAAGGTTATTGCCTGAAAAGGAAGAGGTTAGAAACCTGTGGAAGTAAGAGCTGCACAAAATGGTTAGAATTCAGCTGTGGAGAAAAGTGTTAGTTTCTTTCTCACTTACCAATACTTTACCTGTCGTGAATAACTTGACCTTTGCTTGAAAACGCTTGACCTCACTGACCCCTGATCATCAGCACCATCGGAGAGAAAATCGTCATCGTCTACCATGGAGCTACCAATATTCAGTAAACCTGCTAGAAAAGGGAGTTAATCTTATCTCTAGGCCAACACTATTATTAACTCTAGGCCTACACTTACCACTAATACATACCTTCAGGAATCAATGACATCAGTGTTCTCAGTGGTTGCTCTCTCTGTTTCATCATGGAGAAGAAAATATCCCGCTCTTGTTGTTTCATCTTTTTTCCTTTCCTGTTGTTTTATCTTTTTTTCATTTAACGCAGCGCTCAAAAACTAATTCATTGCAGTAGTTTAGGTACATAAATACCGAGGGCTATGAACAGATTTGTTTAGGTTAAAGTTAAACTACTTTTGTTACAACTCGTTTTTACTTTATTTTTTCATGACAACTTTGCTATGTTTGTGTATGTTGTATTTTTCTTACTACAATTAATGTTTAAGGACTTTGGGTCATACACTCAAAGTTAAATGTTTCACATTCAGAATTGATGAATGCTGTCTTTATATTATGTGTATTAATTTAGTATGTATAAATTGCTCACTACTATAGTACGCGGGGGTTTGTTAAAGTTAAAAATCTACACCCAGAATTGATGTAATGATGATTTAGGAGTATGCAAATATACATTTAGCCTGTCTAAATTGTCTATTTTGAATACTCCTATAAACCAAACATTGATCATCAAAAAGTTTAAAAAAGAAGAGGGAAGATTCACCTAATCTCTCTTACTAAACTTATTTGGATTTTACTCCCAAAACTGTAGGCTCTAAACCTAAAGATATTTATTTTGATTTTCAAACAAATTAATCATGACAATTGTATACTAAACATGACAACTGACGACTTTGAAGTTTCAACCCCAAGAAATTTCCAGAAAGACTTGTCTTCTAATTAAAAGCATCATTGGCTTCGACCAATATGCAAAACAAGAAACACCACGACAGAGTGAAGTCACATTGAAAGCTCAACCAAATGTGGGACAACATCAACAAGTTCATCGCAGATTATCTAGTGGGGACAGGGGCTGTAAAACAAGGGTGGGAACCTGCAAGAAATGGGTTAGATCTTCGCTTACCGTCTTCACACTCTTGTCTTTGTCTTTCAATGGACGATATCCAATGCTACATCCCCATACCACACAATCCATAGATAACTCTCACCAGACAAGTCTATCAATAGTTAGCACAGGAAATGTTTTGCCTTGAATCTTGACTTGAACACGGCAGCTCCGCGGTCCGGGTGCGCCTCTCAGTCAGCAAGGCCCGGTTACAGCTTCTTGACGAAAAGTACAGTTGAAATACAACCCCTATCCTCAATGCTACAGTTCTAGTTCATCTTGAAGGGGTTTATTTATAACGTTAAGTTTCAAACGTAGTCATTGAGGTTTTGTGCATGAATGTTCACAAAACTTTCATAAAGATGTTGTTAGAGGAGCTCTGGCTTCGGTCGTGCATCTTTTACACTGCAATCAGTCCGCGTTCAATCACTGGAGCACTCTTTAGCCACACTCGCGTGCTCAACATTGAAGTTAAATAATATTGTCTTTACTTCACCTTCATAAAGTCTGTGGTCTGAGTTAAAGTTGACTCCATGGAACTCACGATGTACTGAAGGGCTCAACAGTGGTTTTTTCTTCAATCTGCAATTTTTCTTGGAAGAAAATTCTTTCTGGCAAGTGAAAGAATTGCTTCACACTCTCTCTGTCTATTCTTTCTCTTTGCTCAGCAAACTCCATAGTCGACTGTGTTCTTCAAAACTCAACCACGGCTATCAAATGCTGCAACAATTATTGTCAATATTTCTTCAACACATTTTCAGCAAAAATGACTTATTTTGTTCGGTAAAGTTCATCCAAAAGAAAACGCGACGTCCAAATCCAGCGCTGGAGCCCAGAGGTAGGGCCCATCCTTCATGCAGTCCACGCGTACTAAAAGTGGCGTGTCAAATTGTCGTCTGCCCACACGCGCCCACACGAGCCCACATGGAGAAGCACGTGCCAATAACTGTGTCATTTGCATAATTACACCTGTGGAGAAAACAATCAGTGAATCTGATTGGATAATTTCACCTATTGAGATCACAATCGGTGAATCTGATTGGAGGATCCAAATCTTGAGAATAACAAACTCGCGTGTGGTCACTCTGCCCATTTCAACTGCGCAGGTTGATTATCCAGGGATCTCGATGCTTACCTCCTGGTTAATAATTAATAGCGTAATAAAGAGCATGGAGGAATAAATTAGTCTAATGCCTCCATGTAAAGAGCAATTGAATTTATTGTCCTTACCGTACAAGGGATAGGCTTGAACACAATAAGAAATTTGACAATTCGGACAAATCTTGCAACACATGGTGTGAGAATGTGTTTTAATTAAGGGGGGGGGGGCTGAGTGGAAGACTTGGGGGCAATGAAGTGTATCGAAACATTCATTTGCTCATTTGTTTTAGACAACAATGTGCTGTAGGTAGGATGGAAATGGGGTGGGTGGAGGCTGGAGGGGGGCTCACCCCAACCAAAACATAATTATTTCTGATAAAGCAGCTTCAGAAGTTGTCCACACACTGGCCCCAATTCCATAGAGCTGCTTAAGCAGAAAGCATTATAATTATGCTTACTTAATATTGGTTCGTAACGATTAAGACTCAAAGGAAGGAGACTTGATATGTTCTGTCCAAGTAATGCTTTATAAATATAACGAGTGACATTATAATTATAAGTTGCCACTAGAGGGCGGTATATAAGATAAGCGGTGTACTCCTGACATTCATCTCTCATACACAATTTGTGACAAGTGTCCTGCTCATTTCTGCTTATCAAAGTAATATTAATCAATATTGTCTGCTTAGCTCTGTGAAATTTGGCCCTGATTGTATGACCTCCTCTAATAAATAATAATAGCAATAAAATTCCAGGAATGGGAAGGGATTTCTTCTCTCCCTTTAAACGTGACTTCGTTATGGGACTTTGTTTCACTCCAAATTTTTTGTCAAATACTTGATACAATTTAGGACCAGACGATTGATTTCACCGATCAATATATCGACTTTGCATAAAACCAGAGTCAGAATTCGTTAAGATATGCCAAACCTGCTTTATATATTGGCAATAGCTTTAGCACAGTTCAACAACTTTGTTTGGGTTTAGCTGAATGATTCATAAAACAATTGCTTTGATAGAATCACGGATGGTTTTGTTTTGTACAAGTCAAATCTGAAAACGGAGATGTATCACTTTCCCAAAACCCTTACCCCTTTGGCCACACGTTGTGTAAAGAGGAGGGCGGTACTTCCAACACACATGTCTCATGTACAATTTGTGACCGGTGTCCAGGGCCAACCCCCATCGAGGCTTTAAGAAATTGGGCCCAGAAGACCGGTCAACAATTCGAGGCACAAAAAATTACTAAGCACAGGAAAATATTGCTAAGCGAAATCAGGTTACCATCCAACATTCCACGAATGATTGTTACACTGTTGCACAGTGTAGAATCATACAAAAACACTCAATGCGGGATGGTGCCTAACATCAATTTTGAACACTGATAAGATTGATTTTAATGATTTTGGGGTTGAACAAAGAATTGACTAGAGTGAGATTCGAACCAACGACCTCCGGATTAACGTGCCGGAGGTCGTTGGTTCGAATATTCCACTCTAGTCAATTCTTTGTTCAACCCCCAAATCATTTTAAAACATTTACCCAGTCAGTTTCCCTTGTGGTTTAAATTGAAGATTGATTTTAGAATTAAGAATCATTTTGACCACTCTCATCGGCTCAAAACAAACCAGTTTTATCCAGGGTAGATACATTGGGGAAAATAATTGTCCAATACTCAGTGAAGCTTTACATTATACCAATGGAGTTTATTGCTCCATGATTATACAGAAGAATCAAATGTCCCTGGTAGTGATTTTGAAAAAGCTTTTGATAAGTTGGAATGGCAGTGTGTGAATAAAGCTTTGTTGTATCACGGCTTTGGCGAGGACTTGAGTAAACGGGTTAAGTCTTTTATACTGACATTGAAAGAGCCATCACTTACAATGGCTATGATTCTGAACTCTTTCCTTTATGCGGTGTGAGGCACGGTTGTCGTTATCCCATTATCTACTTATTTTAGCTGTTGAGCCCATGGCTGCAGATATTCGGAATCTCCATGGAATAACCAAGATGTTTCTGGTCGTCAAATTGATGGTCAGGCTCTCAAAATGTCCCAATTGCAAACGATACTAGGACTGCATTCTTTTTTGACGGGTCAGAGAAATCATTGAGGTAGGGTCTGGATATAATGTGAAAGGGTTTAGTGTGTTTCAGGCTTGACCATCAACTAAAATAATTCAAAGGCTTTTCCTATAGTATTGGCTCGAGCAGAAATAGTGAAGTGTTTTTCAGGAGTTAGATTAAGGTGGACCTTAAACCTTGCGAGTAGCACCCCCTTCATTTTACACAAACGGCAAAAGGGGACTCACAGAAGGCAGTTTCTGTTACGGGTATAATTACGGTTTGGTTGACACAATCCCCTTTTTAAGGGTCAATTACAGATGAATGGAGGTCCCCAAGGAATTTGTACATCTTGATGAACTCGTTGAATCTGAATTCTTCTTTGTTGCGAGACGTATTGTTGTCCTGGAGTCGTTTCACCAATAAGCCTCCCCTTTCGTTGTTTGACTATTGCAATCAGACTATTGGGTCAAACTCTTTTATTCATGTTCAGGGTAAGCCACTTTTTTTACAGGCGCTGGTTCGATGCAGGTATTTCTAAAACTCGGCATCCATTGTCAGACTCCGGGATGTTTCCACCAACAAAGAATTTACTTCTGAATTAAATACCAATGGTTTTTTTTATTAAGTGTAGTTTCGTTTTAAAAGCAATTCCTCGGAAAGATAGATATAAGAGCGGGAATTTGACATGTCCCAATGAATCCTTTTGAAGATCACAAGTAAACATTTAGTTAAAGTGGTTTACAATCACTGGTGGATAAAGTTAATAGGTATAACAAAACTATTAATAGGTGGAGTGAGATGAATCCTGTATTATATTCAAGAAAAAAACTGAGATCTTTCTTTAAAAAATTAAAAGCTAAGCACCACGAAGTTATGCCTGTGATTTTTTTTCACAGATTTGTTTGTTCATACTGAGTAACATACATCTGATGTACACCGGGTGTATGGGTATAACGAAAATGAAAATTCTGTACCCCAGATATTAAAATTATGATTACAATAATAAGGTTACCGTCCACATTGTAATGAGTTCATAACGATTGAGACTGGGGACAGAAACAACACTACTTGTTACTTGACAATTACTACCTGACTTGTTTAGAACTATTGGGTCATGTTCAGTCGAAGTTTTCCCTTCAGATAATGACATAATCAATTTTCAAAAGGTCATAACTTCGGAACCAAACATCACACCACTGTGTAAGACATGTTAAAATGAAGCTTGTTGTGTGCTCTTTTCAGCCATGTGTAAAACCTAATAAGTTAATCTTCCCCCTTGTGACTCGTGACATTTTCACAGACCCCCATCCATTTACTTTAGTACACGAAGAGTCGTGTTAAACATAATTTGTCACTAGGGGGCGGCATATAAGATAAGTGGTGTACTAACAAGCACGTCTCATGATGTACAGTAACTATGTGAAACTGGGCCCTGGTTCTTGACCTCCTCCAATAAATAATAGTAACAATTTTCAAGTATTGGGAAGGTTTTTTTTCTCTCCTTAAAAATGTTACTTCTTAGCCTTTAACTCAAGTGGCTTAAAACTTCTTCTTCTTTTTTTTTTTTTTTTTTGGGGGGGGGGGGGGTGCAAGGAAACAACTTGTATCAGCTATGTGTCAAACCATTCATTAATTCATTTTTATTAAGCTCCCGGTGGGTGGAGGTTGCGGGGTGGGTAGCTGTGCCTAACCCAGGAAAATAATTCCTGAAACACTGGGCCAAGAGATCCATTCTCAAGCACAAAAGGAAGCTATGCACAACACATTGATGGTTACTGGAAGTTACCGTCTACATTGTTATGGGTTCGTAACGATGCGACTCAAAGGTACAACAATATGACTTCTTCCTTCCTCATTGATGGGCTCTCGTGTAATGCTTGGTGTTGTTTTATTACAATTATAGATAAATAAATAAAAAGTACGGGGTAGAAGGAAACAAATCATTATTCACTTGTATAACACTACCGATGGGTGGGAGTTGCAGGATGGGAGTGCTCCGCCTAACCATAGTTTCTTAAACAGCTTAGAAAGTAACCCCACCTGACAGGGCAAAATTTCAGATGCTAAACACAAAAGGTAGCTTGGCACAACAAAATTATACATACAAGGTCCACATTTCTTTGGGTTTATAACTGTTGAGACGCAAAGAAAAGAATCAATGAATACTTGACTTGTTCTTAACTATATAGGTCATGTTGAGTTCATATTATGCTTTAAATGAGTGGCATTAATATAGTACTATAAACTGTCACTAGAGGGCGGTATGTAAGATAAGTGGTGTACCCCAACAAACATGTACTATGTACAATTTTTGACATGTGTCCTGCTTAGCAAACTATGCAATATTTTCTGCTTAAGCAGCTCTGTGACATTAAGCCCCGATTCTTGACCTCCTCCAACAACCAATAGTATCCCGGGAAGGGGTTTCTTCTTTGTTACATTTGTAGCCTTCACCTCAAGTGCCCCTCCCCCTCCCCCCACACACCCACACATAATAGTTGATGTCTATGTGCCCCCACTGTTTCTTCAACGATGCTCCATCTGTTCCTGTCACAAACATATTTTGGACTTTTGATGATATTAAAAAATCGCGCTAGTAAAATATTTTATTTGATGTGCTTGCTTTTGGCACCCCTGAACAGTCATTATGTTGACAAAATAGGAAGATCGCAGAAACAGGGCTAGATAACTTGGTAGATCAATGGCTCATCACTCTGAAGGTCGTTGGTTCAAGTCCCACTCTAGTAAATTTGTCTTTGTTCAACCCTAAATCTTAAAGTTCACCCAGTCAGTTCCCCTGGAGTTAATAATACTTGTTTGTAGCTTTTAAAATTAAGTACAAAAAACCGTATACTTGCTAGACTAAGATTACCAGCCAAAATACAATGTCATGTGTACAATGTGTGAATGGTTTACTGTTAATTTCCGCTAAGCACAAATTCTTAAGCAATATTTTTGCTTAAGCAGGTCTTTGAAGTCGAGCCATGGTCTTTTTTTCGTGTAACAATTCAATGATTGGTCTGCAATTTGATAACATTAAACTACTGAAGTACACAGGTATGATTACTTAAGTAAGCTTAGTCCACAAGCAAACAAACATTAACCAATAAGTAAACACACAAATAATAACATAATAAAGGAACCAACAAACACAGATTCTTAAATTCATTTATTTCTTTGGAAGAAATCTTTAGAAGTTAATTAGTACACATTTTAAGCATGGGTCGGAAATGTAAACCTTTATAAAAACTGTCACCAACAGATATGGTTATAACTAAACCCAAGGGGAAAACATATTATAAATTTTGCTTAAAGGCACTGGGCACTATTGGCAACTACTCAAAGTAATTGTTAGCATAAAAACTGACTGCAACTGAGCAATGTCGAGCTGTTGAAAGTATAAAGCATTGTGAGAAATGAATACCTCTGAAGTAGTTTTTGAGAAAGAGGTAATTTTCACTCAAATAATAAAAGGCTTCAGCTGAATTTTTGTTTAGCATTTGAAAGCACACAAAGTTGTGCACTATATAGAGTGTTTTTTCTTTCATTATTTTTATGCAACTTTGATATCCAATTGAGCCAGATATTTATAGGTGTGTTATTTTATGCATATGTTGGGAAATTCCAAAGTATTAAAAGGACATACATAAAACCTGACAAAGTAGATATAAATATGACATAGAGAGGGGATGAGACAAAGACTATGTTACCGTTTCTCTTTCATTTATTGCAAGACAAGCTGATAACTTTTGTTTCATGCGAGAAAGAGGGTGCAATTTTTAAATTCTGAAACACAAACAGATTAGTAAATATTGATTCAGCAACCCTTCCAGACTATCTGTCATGTCATGAGCAGTACCATGTTAATGGTCAACCTTGATTTGATAGTCGACCTTCATGCATGATGGGAGATAACAACAATTTTAACTTCTGTTTCAACTTACAAAAATGGCAGATTTGAGAGCCAAGAAAAACAGATAAAAGCCTTGAAATGGGAGAGCATTGATCTGAAAAAAATCTGCTTCAATTGAGGTATTACTTTGTTCTTCAATGTAGAGGGCATATTGGTAGCTCTGTCAGCACTATATAAATAATGAAAAACATTGGGGTGCACGAGTCAAGGCAAATTTGTAAAAAGGTGTAATTTGTCAACTTTTATTGTTATGAATGTACAAGGGTCTGCCTTTGTTGACTTCTACACCTGCCTCCTCCAGATCTATTGATGCAGCTCCAAACAGCTCTATAGTTATAGTCACCACTGCACACTAAAATGTAGCCGTCAGTCAAGGCACTCACTGCAACCCGGATAGTTTTCACTGAAAGAAAAGAGATTACATAAAGTGAGGAAAAGCCTTTGTTACTTAATCGTGGGTTCGAATCCCACCCGAGTAAAAATGCCTGTGATATTATTCACAGGACTCTGGAAAGTACTGAGTATACAGTGCTACACACATCGGTGTATATGGGTAAAAGCCAAATATTAATGTTCTTTATCCCCGATGCAAATTTAACATCTATTAAATACTTAATCTTTGCAACAATTGCAAGTAATGAGAGAAGAATCACTTATGATTGCAAAAAACAGTACTCCTCAGACAAGTTTATTGAGATTACAAGTTTGTTTGTTAAAAGTTTGTTTAGATGGGAGCAATGTGGGGTTTAGATTGGAGCAATGTGGAATAAAAAAGTTTAAATAATTTTCTCTTTTCTCACAATTTTGAGGGGTAGCACCTAAAGATCTGATGGAGTAGATGTTGCTCTTCAATGTATAAGGTCTGCCCCAAATTTGAATATTATTCCTGCAAAGACATAAGTGCTCTGGATTTTGGCGTTGTCTAAGAAACGCAACTACATTTTTTATTGAAATTTTGAGATGTTGGTTTTATTGAAAACACCTTCATTTATATAGGATTAAAAGAATTTAATGATTCCAAAAACAAAAGGAATGCTTTGCTTTTACTGAAGTAAGTCAACCTTGTTTCAATGGACAATCTTCTGTTTCAACTTGAAAGTTTCATGTTTGAAAGCCAACAAAAGCCATACTCTGTTCTTTGTTGTATCAGGTATGTTTTATTCTGGAGTGGTTGTGTGTTTCAAAACCAAAATTAATAGACTAACATTCTGAAACAATGTTCACTCCAAGTTGCTCCTTACCACAAGTTCTGCTGTTGTTGACTTCTACACCTTCACCCTCCAGATCTACCCATGCAGCTCCAAACAGCTCCAGTTGTAGTCACCACTGCACACTAGAATGTAGCCTTTAGTCAAGGCATGCGCTGAACTCTGGATGGTTCTCACTGAAAGGACAAAGACTACATCAATTTAGAAACGGACTTTTTTACTAAGCGACTTTGCAACAAGGTGCAAGGAATGTGGGAATTCCTTTTTGGGTTGCAGAAAACAGTCATTCTAAGACAAGTTCTTTGAGATGTGCGGTCTTGTTGATTTGGTTGAGATGGGAACTAGTACTTCATGTTTTCACATTAGTGTTCTTGTGAATTCAGAAATGGTTATGTAGGTTTTCTCGGTCAAATTTGGCAAATGAGCAGCCAATTTAATTTTCATGCGTTCGAATTAAAGCGGTTTGCCTCTCTAGTTGTTACTGCGTTTCAAATTCAGAATTCGGCTATTCAATTTCGTTTTGAGTCAAATTCCTTTAGCACTATGTTAAAGGAACACGTTGCCTTGGATCGGACGAGTTGGTCAAAACAAAAGCGTTTGTAACCGTTTTTTATAAAATGCATATGGTTGGAAAGATGTTTTAAAAGTAGAATACAATGATCTACACAAGTTTGCCTCGAAATTGCGTGGTTTTCCTTCTACTGTGCGAACTAACATGGTCGGCCATTTATGGGAGTCAAAATTTTGACCCCCATAAATGGCCGACGTGTTAGTCGACGAGGTAAAAGGAAAACCACGCAATTTCAAGGCATGTTTGTGTGGATCATTGTATTCTACTTTTACAACATCTTTCTACCCATATGCATTTTATAAAAAAACGGTTACAAACGCTTTTCAAAGACCAACTTGACCGATCCAAGGCAACGTGTTCCTTTAAAGTTGGCGTTTCAACATTATTTTTCGTGATATACACGCCTCAAGAAGCGACTGCGAATTTGAATGCTGCTGTGATGAATTGTTAAATTGAATGATTATTTTGTTAAATCGAATGACGCAACATTACATTTGACTAATCGTAAAACGAAATCGAATGACCCTTTTCAGTAGCATTCGATTTCGCGCGAAGTAGAATAGCTTGATGGTTAAATTGGCTGCTTTTTTTCCGAAATTGACCGAGAAAACCTATACTACTTTTTACTGACTGGTTAGGGCTAGATCTTCAAAAGTGACAATTTCATTATATGTCGCATAGGAAGAACATCTCTTAAAAGCTTCAATAATGCACAATTGCAAACTTAGGGGCCATTCAGAAGTTTCTTTGGTTTTTTTTTCACCACAATTCTGTTTCAACTGGGAAGTTGCATGTGTGAAAGCCAAGAAAAAGCCGTTAAGATATCCGCATCCTTTGAGGCATTTGTTCTTCAATATATCAAATTTTTTAATAGTCTGTCAATTTCTTTCAACAAAATCCGAGGTGGGTTGGTGGGTTTCAAAACAAGATGAAAATGGTTTGAAATTAAGTCTGAGTTGTCCCTTACCACAAGGTATGATGTTGTTGACTTCTACACCTGCCTCCTCCAGATGTACTGATGTAGCTCCAATCAGTCAGTCAAGGCACCCGCTGAACCCTGGATGGTTTCACTGAAAGGAAATAGATTGACATGAAGTAAACAAAAAGAATTAGCAGTTGCAAACTGCTTACCAGCCAAAAAACCTATGGTACAAATGCAAACAGTAGTAAATGGCCCGATATGTTTGGACCCTAGCAGAGTCTTTCTTAAATTCGAGAAAGACTCTGCTAGGGCAGAAACAGCAGGCAATTAACTATTTTTTTTTTACACAAAGTGAGGCACACCTTGTTACTAGGCCTATATCTTGGCAACAAATTGCAAGATCTGCAAATTACTATTGTTTCATCAGGAAAAAAGGTTTTATTTTATATTGCAAGAACTGTACTAGTATACTCTGAAAGCATGTTCTTTAAGATGTTGATGTTTGTTGGTTTTGGAAGTTGGTTGGGATGGGAACTAATACTTCATAACTGATTTTAAATCCTGGTCAGGTAGGTCTTCAAAGGTGACAAGCTGTTTAACTAATTTGCAAAACATTATGTGATAAGAACTTCTCCTCAAATAAAATGTATTAAAAATGTTTGACTACTTTCAAACTATTCTGACTACTGATGACTTTCTGCACCTGTATTCTCCACTCCATCAATGCAGCTCTGGTTATAGTCACCAATGCGGCACACATTAAGAGTGTAGCCTCCAGTCAAGGCACTCCCAGAACCCTGGATGGTTTTAACTGAAATGTATAGGGAATGCCACATGCAGTAAGCCCATAACACTCTGTTTATTTGTATTTAATTGCAAGCGCTGAATACATTATTTCAAGATTTAGGGTACTAGGTTTTGAATGCTTCATGCAAATGGTGCAACTGTCTTTAACTGATGGTGATATCTACATCTTCAAAACTTAAATAACAAGAAACTTTCTTCAAAATATGAAGAGATGTGCATTGGTCTGGTTTGTGATTACTTATGCTGTTGTGGTATCGGAAATGGTACATCTACTTGAGACTGCTGGATATCGCCAAAACTGCCGATTGCTTTTAATTTGCAAAAAATTACACGGGAAGAACTTCTTCTCAAATTAAACAAATTTTGAACACTCACCTTTAACCAAGCTGACTGTTGTTGACTTTCTACACCGGCATCCGTCAGATCTTTTGATGCAGCTCCAAACAGCTCCAGTTGTTGCCACCACTGCACAGTAGAATGTAGCCTTCAGTCAAGGCACTCACACAACACTGGATACACTGAAATGAGATGACTTACAATAGGTTTACAGGGTGCTGTGGTGCAAAATGCTGCAAATCAAACCAGGATTACAAGGGGGGCAACCCTTTTCTTTTAATGCATGGAGCTGTTTACCATGCATTACACAACACACGGACCAACAGCTTTACGTCTCATCCAAAAGATGTCCCTATTCGAGTCCAGTGCTCTTCTTGGTCACGACACTTTGAAATGTTGTGGTTAGTTGCATAAAGAGATGAGTGATTGAGGTATTATCTTCAATTACAAATATCTAACAACATGCTTTGAAATGACCCCCACTTGCCGTAGTGCCCTTTTCAAATACAAATTTACATTTTTCTTATAGAAGTGCCCCTTACCAGTGGAAAATTTAAGTGCTCCTTCCTTTCTTCGTTTGTTTTTTAACAACAGGTTTATTTGTTTTTTTAATTTTCGTTTTTTAACAATAAGCTAGAATTTTTGAAATTTGTCTGGTCTTCCAAATGTCACAGTTATCATGAGTTAAGTATTCTTTCAATTAACGAAGTAATTTCAGAAACTCCTATCTTACATAACCATGCATTACCAAACCTTGTGCTAGACCACAATCCATGCAGTGAGACATCTCTTTAGCTGCACAAGCAAGTTCAGTCGCTTCAAGATGGGAAAACATCACCTGCATACTTGGGAAGAAAACTATCTAGAAAGGTTAGCATTTGAGGGGTCACATCATGCCATAGCGTGATTTACACCATGAGTTTACCCTGAGACCTTCCCAAACCTGTCATTGTGTATGATGCCCAATCACATGTCATTGGCAGTAGGAAGAATCGGTTATACTGTGAAAAACAAGAAAAAGGTTATTGCCTGAAAAGGAAGAGGTTAGAAACCTGTGGAAGTAAGAGCTGCAAAAAATGGTTAGAAATCAGCTGTGGAGAAAAAGTGTTAGTTTCTTTCTCACTTACCAATACTTTACCTGTCGTGAATAACTTGACCTTTGCTTGAAAAACTTGACCTCACTGACCCCTGATCATCAGCAACATCGGAGAGAGAATCGTCATCGTCTACCATGGAGCTACCAATATTCAGTAAACCTGCTAGAAAAGGGAGTTAACCTTATCTCTAGGCCAACACTACTATTAACTCTAGGCCTACACTTACCACTAATACATACCTTGAGGAATCAATGACATCAGTGTTCTCAGTGGTTGCTCTCTCTCTGTTTCATCATGGAGAAGGAAATATCCCGCTCTTGTTGTTTCATCTTTTTCTTTTCCTGTTGTTTTATCTTTTTCTCATTTGTTCATGTGACGCAGCGCTCAAAAACTAATTAATTGCAGTAGATTGGGTGCATAAATACCGAGGGCTATAAACAGATTTGTTTGGGTGGAAGTTAACTGCTTTTGTAACAACTTTTTTATATTTCATTACTTCTTGACAACTTTGCTAAGTTTGTGTATGTTGTATTTTTCTTACTACAGTGAATGTTTAAGGAATTTGGGTCATATACTCATAGAAAAAAAGCTATACATTCAGAATTGATGAATGATGTCTTTAGGAATATTATGTATATTAATTTAGTATGTATAAATTGCCTTATATAATACTCCTAAATCAAACATGATCATCAAATAGAATGCAGATTGGACAGGAATAATCTAATTTCAGGTTGTGTCACTCCTATAGTACGCGAGAAAAGTAATAAAATAAAAAATAATATAAAAAAGAGATTTTTTGGGATAATTCACCCAATCTATCTGAAAAACTTATTTGGAGTTTACCCCCAAACTGTAAGCCCTAAACATTAAGATATTTATTTTGATTTACAAAAAATTAATGATGACAATTGTAATTAAACATGACAACTGACGACTTTGAAGTTTCAACCCCAAGAAATTTCCAGAAAGACTTGTCTTCTAACTAAAAGCATCATTGGCTTCGACCAATATGCAAAACAAGAAATACCAAGACAGAGTGAAGTCACATTGAAAGCTCAACAAAATGTGGGACAACATCAACAAGTTCATCGTAGATCACCTAGTGGGGACAGGGGCTGTAAAACAAGGGTGGGAACCTGCAAGAAATGGGTTAGATCTTCGCTTACCGTTTTCACACTCTTGTCTTTCATTGGACGATATCTAATGCCACATCCCCATACCACACAATCCATAGATAACTCTCACCAGACAAGTCTATCAATAGTTAGCACAGGAAATGTTCTGCCTTGAATCTTGACTTGAACACGGCAGCTCCGCGGTACGGGTGCGCCTCTCATCGTTCCCCGACTCGGTCCACATCAGTCAGCAAGGCCCGGTTACAGCTTCTTGTTGACGAAAAGTACAGTTGAAATACAACCCCTATCCTCAATGCTACAGTTCTAGTTCATCCTGAAGGGGTTTAATAAGGTTAAGTTCTAAACGTAGTCATTGAGTTTTTGTGTATGAATGTTCTCAAAACTTTAATAAAGATGTTGTTAGAGGAGCTCCTGGCTTCGGTCGTGCATCTTTTACACTGCAATCAGTCTGCGTTCAATCACTGGAGCACTCTTTATCCACACTCGCATGCTCAACATTGAAGTTAAAAATTGTCTAATAGTTCACTTCTATAAAGTCGGTAGTCTGAGTTAAAGTTGACTCCATGGAACTCACGATGTACTGGAGGGCTCAACAGTGAGTTTTTCTACATTCTGCAGTTTTTGTACGAAGAAAATTCTTTCTTGCAAGTGAAAGAATTGCTCACCAATTTCTCTGTCCATCCTTTCTCTATGCTCAACAAACTCCATGGTAGACTGTGTCCTTCAAATCAAAACTCAACCAAGGCTATCAAATGCTGCAACAATTATTGTCAATATTTCATGAACACATTATCTACAAAAATGACTTTCGTTCCTAAAGTTCATCCAAAAGAAAACGCGACGTCCAAATCCAGTGCAGGGCCCATCCTTCTTTCAGTCAGCGCGTACTAAAAGTGGCATGTCAAAAAATGTCGTCTGCTCACAAGTGCCCACGCGCCCGCACGTGCGCCTCGTTTGCATAATTACACCTGTTGATATTGCAATCAGTGAATCTGATTGGAGGTTTAGATCGCAATCAGTGAATCTGATTGGATGATCCAACTCTTGAGAATAACAAACTCGCGTGTGGTCACTTTGGTCTGCCCATTTCAACTGCGCAGGTCACGGTATGATATCTAGGGACTTCGAGGCCTACGTCACACCACACAGTGTGGCTTGAGTGGCGTTATACATTATAATGTTATAAGGTAGCACTAGAGGGCGGTATATAAGATAAGTGGTGTACTTCAATAGACCTTTTCGCAAATACTGGGGCGCGCGCGTAAAGCTTGGAATTAGGTGCATTGTGGTCTAGCTGATTACAAATTTGATTCATATATATCCCACAATGCACCTCATTCAACAGTCTGCGCTTGCGCATTGGTATTTGCGATAAGGTCTATGCCCAACACACAGGTACAAAGTTTGACCGGTGTCCTGTGCGTCCTGTGTGGGCCTAATTTTTAAAGCCGCTAAGCACTGGGAAATCTTGCTTAGCAAAAACAGGTTACCATCCAACATCCTATTAAGTTAAACACTAATTGCGACTGCTGGTGCCCCACCCATTGTGTGCCAGAGAAATTTGTCAAGATTTGCTGTCAAAAGTTTATGAAATTGGGCCCGTCTCATTTCTGCTAAGCAAATAAACATTTTGCAATATTGTATGCTTAAGCAGCTCCATGAAATTGGGCCCTGGTTCTTGACCTCCTCCAAGTAATAAGAATAGTAATATTCCAGGATTGGGAAGGGATTTCTTCTCTCCTGATAAAATGTTACTTCATAGCCTTCATCTCAAGTGGCCCACTGGTATAACTCTCGCAGTTGTTTTAATAAAATAGTGAATACATAAGAATGTTGTACAGATGTCTAGTTATTGTAACAGCAAGTTTTAAAAATTAATATGCTTTTATAAAAGCTTTTTTTTAAACTTGCAATCCAGGGCACGACACGGGTGGGTGTTAACTTTGTAACTTATTGAACCACTCATTTATTTTTGTTTGATAAAGCTAAAAATACACAATGACGGGAAAACTTTATGAAATGTCTGTACTCACTTATTTCTTGATTCTGATTTGTTTTTTATTTCTTGATTTCTTGATGGCAAGCCTTCAGTATCTTAAAAACTAACTGAACAAAATTATAAACTTTTGAAGTATAAATAATGAAAGAATAAACTTTATAAAACACAACTTTATTTGTGTGGATGAATACACAGACCATTACCAAAAACGATTTTAAAATAACACAAAGTTTCCAATAGCCAATGGGATGGCTCAGAGGTGTTTTGTAGTTCAACGGTGACCTTTTGTCACAAGACTTACACATTATATTGGCTCTGTAATGTGAGTAGTGCTTATGTAGGCTGCAAGCCATTAATACAACCCTGACGAACACATTTGAAAATTTTGCAAACTTTTCATCTCTCTTTAAAACAAATGTTTGACAATGACATTGCTATAATTCTAGATAAGTTGAAAAAATTAAGTAGGAGACAAAACTTAGTCAGGAAAAAAACCACCATACACAGTAGAAATAAAATCTACCGTCGTAATAACAATAGTAGTAAAGGTGGCTTCTCATACAGGTATAGTGCTACAATCTCCCACTCGGTTATGCTCATGGGAGTCTAACATTATTACCTTGATCACTGGGGCACTTTTAGAGGGAACAGATACCTTTGTTTTTAACTGTTCCATTGTTTTAATCCTATATAAATGTAAATATATATACAATAAAATTAACCTGAGAAAAATTCATTGCATAAGGTGATATTGTTTTTGAGATATTGGCAAAAATCCCGAGTGGTTCTTTCAACGTATTTGCATAACCGCAATTGGAAACCACAATCTGAGAAAGTTTTCTGGCAGAATCGCTTCTCAGATTCCAAATGTTGGTGACAAAAACTGATATCTTCTTTCATTTTAACTCCGAAGCATTATGATTCTCAAAATGCTTTATAGTATCGAAAGCTGCAGTACTTCTAACCAAGTATAGTTTTTATTGCCATTAATTTTTAGAGTACCAAACATATTAAACCATCTCAGTTCCATTGGGAGTATCCTTTTCAAGCATTGGACTCAAGTTCTGCATTGGTGGCCAAGTCATCAGGATATGGGTTGGATTACCGGTTATGACACTCCTTGAGCAAGACACTTCTTAAACTATAATTGCTTCTCTTCACCCAGAGGTAAATGGGTATCTGAGAGGGCAGAGATGGTTCTTGTGATTTATTTAGCTTGGCGTGCTACGTACTTGGCAGCACAACCCAAAACAAATTGGTTACAAAGTCTTTACTAGTTTATGTTACTGTACAATGTACACCATATAAAATAAAACACTTTTAAAACTTTAGTTTTTAATTCATGTTGGGAAGAAACTCTTTTGAATGGTATCCAGAAACACTTGTTTTAGTTTTATCCGGAACTGTCCATACCACCTCAGCAGCTCTTCCCTCCTTTGAGAAATTTCTCTCGGGCTTTTCTTGGATTCTTCAAGTAATACTTGGGGGAGTTGTTGCCAGTCTTTGATGTAGATGAATGGAGCATTGTATTGTTTCAGGAGGCGTAGAGGCTCACTGGCACATTCTCCTGGTGTAGTGATGTCCTCTACTACAGGTACAGATCCATATGATGCTGCCTCATAGATACGATAGCACTCAGTGTTCATACCAACAGGACTTAGCGTTAGGTCACTCTGGGCAAGAATTCCTTCATACTCAAGTCTCGTCTCTTCTTGTTCAGTTGCTGTCCAACTACAAAAGAAAAACCATTTAGAATCGTTATTCAATATTTAAATAATGTACACTTTTCATTGTGAAATCAAAAGGATCCGCAAACATGACTTGCATTCATTCAATCAATCAATCAATCAATCAATCAATCAATCAATCAATCAAAGGTCATTTGTAGAGCGCCAAAATCAAAAGTTTGTTCTAAGGCACTGAGGCAGAGTTGACCAGGTTAGTAAGCCTGCTGGAACAGGTGAGCTTGAATGAGGTGAGTGAGCTGGCGGTACTGATCTGTGTAGGACGCTTATTCCACATTTTGTGGCCATATACAGAGAATGATCTCTGACTACAAGCTCTTGGCACAACGAAAAGGGGAGCAAGAGGTAGATGAACGAAGATCTCTTAGTTGAGATCTCAAAATAAGTTGCATTATGGCCTGTAGGCCTAATAATGCAAAAGAAGATAGTGAGAAAATATCAGTTTTAGAAGTGGGAAAAGCACTCCAACTAGGGAAACTTAACTCGATCAGAGCTCGAGTCCAGTGCTCTTATGGAAGTGGAAGTGTCGCGGCCGAGCGGTTAAGAGCACCGAGTTCAAACTCTGGTGTTTCTGATCAGCAGAGTGTGGGTTTGAATCCCCAGCTGTGACAGTTGTGTCCTTAAGCGCGATACTTCACCATTGCTTCGTCCTTCGGATGGGATGTTAAGCCGTTGGTCCCATGTGTTATGTAACGCATGTAAAAGAACCCAGTGCACTTATCGAAAAGAGAAGGGGTTCGCCCCGGTGTTCCTGGTCCGATCGGCAACAAATTGCACCACAGCACCTTGTAAAAACATTACATGGAGCTATCAGAATTAGGTCTCTTAATTCAAACGTAGTCCCACATCTTGCAGGAAATACTGTATGTTACAGCGCCAGGAGCGTCACTGAGTGACGAACATATGCGCTATATAAGAAGCCACCATTATTATTATTATTATTAACAACAGCGAAGCCAGAACACGTCAATAACATGTCAATTAACATCTCTTATGAGCTCATTACCTTTCTCTCGTTTTCACATAGCAATAGTCAGCCAGATTGTTCTTCTTGATAACCTGCAATAGTGTCTCCCTGGAGGAATTGGGATATACTGTAGCCATGAAATTGCATCGGTATCGACGACTAGCACTGGGATTCAACTTAGTGATGTTCACAACAGGAAAACCACGATACCTTAAAATAAAACAACAAACATTCATTAGAATAATAGAAAGTTAAATTATATCTTCATAATCAACATGCTGTGTCAGTATAGAGCATACCCCTATTAGTATGAGATTTCCAGAACTTTTCACTACCTTCAAATATTTTCATTTTCATAAAGGCTTGAGATTTAATCCACAATTTGCATGATTTATGAGTCTTTGAATACATAACACTTGTCCATAATGCTAGATACTGTCCGTAATGAACCCGCTGGTTGCCTACCAGATGTACCTTTGACCTACCAAAGTTTTGCATGCCTTAAATTTGTGCATTAGTCTGGTAGGTATGTTTAGTGTGCACTACACAGAGTGTCTTGCATGTAATTGTATATCCAATTAAACCAATGCTTGTCTTTATCCATACATATGAAGGAAAGAGGATCAGCCTAAGTTCATACTAACTAGGGCTACTTTCAAAAGCAAGGCCCATGGCTTTGACTCCAGCTTAGGCACCATCTGTCACCTGTTTTAATCCCTGCACCAGAAGTGCAGAGCCCAATTTCATGGCTCTGATTACAGTAAGCAAAGAATCAGGCACTTACGGAAGCGGAGAATTCTGCGCTCAAGTCAAACGTATTTTACATTTTTACAGGAAGTTTTTGCTGGTGTGCATGCTTACTTCACACTACTACTACTATCTCCACTTTGCATAGTTTCCAATCCTAATCAGCAAGACTGGATTAAGATGTTGAGTGTTCAGACTTACGTTGCCACCCCAAGAGGCCACTGTAGGATCTCCCTCCCATCCACAAGTAGTGTGTCATAAACCACAAGCAAGAACCGAAGAGGTCCTCCATGAGACTTCATGTACTGCAGCACCCAAGAGTTCTGGCACTGCTCACTTCCAATCAGCATCAACCCAACATTGCGCAGACGTGTGAAGGCATCCAAATTGTCCAGCCAAGCACGAGCAAAATCAACCTTGTCTGGCGCCCTTGCGTTAAGTACGAGCAGAAGGTTCTCTACATCTCTGGGGACCGTGCTGGGTAAGACATCATGGCCCGTCCTAAATCTGAAGATTTTTAAAGAGAAGTGCTCAGGAGTTCAGATTAATTGTTTTACTCTATATAAAACGTGATGCATTACCAAAGTTTTGCATTCTTTTTCATTTAGCCATTGCATTAACAAGCAGGAATACACAAACAGGCTCTTAAAGCATTGAGCACCACGAGCCCATAAGAGTAGAATTGAGCTAAGTTTCTTTTGGCTTATGCAATAAAAGTTTGGACTCTTTACTTTTCTGTCTCTACTTACCACCAACATAGACCTTCCATACATGTAACTAAATACCACAAAGCAACACATCAGAATGATCATAAGAATCTAGCTACTTACGTGAATGCAATGTGGCCTTCTTTCTTGTAACCATAGCTCAACGTGTATTGACTATCGGCCTGTTGCCTGGTCTCCAATGTGGCTCCTAGTATATGCTCCCAAGTGTATTGACCTTAGAACATATGAAAGATCAAAATTTAGTGAAATACTATCAACTAAAACGGAACATCACTAACTTGGTTCACCATTTAGCACTAGATGAACACTTTACAGGAACAATTGGTTAGGATAGCAGGTCAATGACTAAAACAATTTGTTATTGACTCCCCCCCCCCCACCCCACTCACCCCCCCCACTCAACCCCCCCCCCCCCCAACCCCAATCACCCCCCCCCCCCTTTTGCTAGCCCAATCTACTATCCTGCATAACAGTTGCATTACTTCAGGCATTATTCTAAAAAGTGAAAACAAATCTGTGTTGTTAAATATACGCCGGGATAGGAACCCAACGTCGTATCCTCGCAATTTCTAAATCCCACAGTTTTGTTCTTATAGTTAACTCTGATGCTCGAATGAAAAGAATGCTAGATAGTTTTGGTGTAACAGTGTTTATAAGATGGAAACCAAATGACACATCCAAAGGTTGTGAGATCAGATTAAGTGCAATCTCACGTAATCAGGGAGTGAGGCAATACAAGGGGCGAGATACAACATAAATGTAAGTAGCTCTGACTTTTTGAGTACCAAATTGCAGGTTGGATTAGAGACTTTTATTTTTGTAACCTGATCAAATTAATTTACATTAATGACTGTATATAAAACTTTGCTGCTTCCCAATTGAAAAAATAAATAAATAAATAAAATAAATTTCAAGGAGAGCTATTAGGACGACACTAGGGAGTCCAACCGAGTGTGAATGCACACCCACTCCTGAAAGATGGTGGTTTAAAGTCTATCCAAGTAACCATCAATGAAATTATAGAAGTTGAACACCATGAACTTATGACTCTAAATTTAAGATTTACCGACACCAGCTCTGCTCCAGATCTCCACAGCATGTTCCTCCTTTGCATCCGAATAAGTATTCTTAGCTAGTAGTACATCATGGGTCTTACTGATGTTTGATTCCTTTGCTGGCTCATGATGACGCTGCTGTGTTGTTCCAAGATTGACTGGTGACAATATTCGACTGTCTTGTGCTTTTGGGGGGGGGGGGGAAATGAATTAAGAAAATAGCGCAGTTTAAACACATTTTGGTTGACTGGAATGGCAAATTGCGCAACCAAGCCATGGTGCAACCTACTCTTCTTAGAATCTTAGAACTGTTATGAGGTTCGTTCTGCTTTCATCATGTGGTAGCAGAAAGAACCTCATTGTTGGAGTATTTGCTCCCCCCTCCATCCTAAATACTATAGCCATTACATGACAGCTAAACGAGCTACTTTTGGAGGTGATAATGTTGGGCGCGATCGGTCAATCTGTTAGTTGCGATAACGTAACCCTCCTCCCGACGGCCGCCAGGTCTAAGTTAAACTATCAATCTGTAAGATCAACCAATCCCGCTGCACTATTGAAAAATCAATTGTACGCGTAAAACCACTCCTGCACATTAGATAGCAATCTGTCAATAGTGCAGTGCTATCGGTTGATCGTCCAGATTGACCGATCGTGCCCAAAAATAACACAAGTCCGAAAACCTGCATGCATCGTACATACAGTGTTACAGACATTAGATTTAGAATTACAATACAAGTTACTATCAATAAATCATGTATGCATCATCAAATTCAATTGGCCTGTGTTTGATATGACTATAATGATGGTGCACTCTTCCTACTTCTACTACTACTAGGTCAGGTTCGTTCCGCTATCGTCTCATAATTCATAACTTAGGAAAAGTTTCTAAATCTGATATTATAAGTGAGTGCAGTTTCTTCAAAGTTCAATATAATTTTCTATTTTGTTTACTTTTTGATATGATTGATAGTTTGATATTAGACCCAGTAACTGGGGCGCTGTACTCCTTTTCAACAATTTTTGACTTTATCTGTCGTACTAGCTAGTACGACAGATAAAGTCAAAAATTGTTGAAAAGGAGTACAGCGCCCCAGTTACTGGGTCTAGTTTGATATGATAAATGATGGATTGTGAATGTGAATAACAACACAACACTACAGTGACAGTCACTGGTCAGGTAGTCCAAATGAAACTAAACTAAATACTCACCTCTTTTATCACTCCTTGCTTCAGACGTATCACTGCTTTTCTGTGATAATAAAACGTAAGCCCAATAGAAAGAAACGAGAAGATAAATAGCGCCAATCAATATTGACAGCCTCTTCAAAGATACCCGCGGTCTCATGGCAGACAGTGCCATTTAAATTGGGCGCTTTTATTGCTCCTGAACTTTATGCGAAGTTCTAACGGAGATTGGTATTTTGGGCGAATTCAGAACGCTTTAATTGGGCGTGTAATACGCCCTATAGGGCGTTACAATTACCACAATCTTGACAATAGAGGGCGCCCGACGATGTTAACGGACCCGGCCCAAGACACGCAGCAGCAGTAGACAAAATAATGTTTACAAATTGAAGTTGATCTTTCATCTTTTCAACCGATCAGAGTAACGTTATGTTACTTTAATTCAGTCTAAGGTAAACCGTAAGGATAAACTCTTAAAATGACGGAGTATAAAGGAGCAGCAAGTGAGGCTGGTCGTGTTCGTCAGTTGATGATGAAAAGAGAAAAGCAACTTGAGGCTCTAGAAAAAAGAAAACAGAGAATTGAACAGGTGAGTTTGCAGATCGAGTTTTTTGTTTAAATATTTGCCCAATATGACCTTGCAGTGCACCATAGTTTGGCCTTATTTATGAGTGACCATAGATGATGGACATGACATTTAATATAAATCAAATGACAGTTCACACAGGAAAGTTAAAGCATTTGTAAATGTTGTTGTGATTCAACGCTATTTAATTTTAAATAATTTTTTTTGTTTTTTGTTTATTTGTTTATTTTTCAATTATTTTTATTTTGAGGGGGGGGGGGGGGATCTGTCTTAACTGCTTAACTTTGCTTAACTGCTTAACTTTGTTTTTTTTTCATTTGCTTTGTACAGTTTTGATGCTGGCGCGGAACCAGATTGTCTTTTTTAATGGTTGAAAAAGTCAAAATCTAGTATGCATGCGTATAAATGTGTTCATGCGCTAATCCGGCTTTGCAACGTTTTCTTCATAACATTAATAGCCGGTGCCATTAAACTGAAATTTAGTAATTTATGCCTTTAGAATCATTATGCCTGTTACCACCTTTTCTGAGTATTCCTAACTTCTGTTGTCTTTTTTGAATGGACTGGGGAAAAAGGTGAATTGAAATGAACTGAATTGATCCAAGCTTGGGATACATTTTTTATCAATCAGAAAAAAATATGAATGTTTTCTTTTTTCTAATTACAGGATAACTTCGGCAAAGTAGAGACTATTAGTGCCAAATTTTCAGCCCACTACGATGCTGTAGAACAACAACTCAAGAGCAGTACCATTGGTAGGAAGATTTAACTGATCTACAATAACATGAGGAATCAGTCAACTCTGTCCCAAGTAAACTTGTTCTGACTCAAAGTCATCTTGGTCCAAGGTCAACTTTGTGAGTCCCTCACGAACTTGGTAAAATCACACAGGAAACTATGCCAGCTTTAGAGCTGAAAGTAGCAGCAACTTTAATATGTGCAGCAGATATAATTCAGCCCACCTTACTTGGCTGTTTTGACTTTCTTCTAGCATGATAATATCGATGATAAAGGAGACCCATAACAGCCCAACAAGGTGGGCTACAAATACTCATGCACACGATGCAATGATTATCAACAGGATTACACCATGTAGATATATAATTAAATTACCAGGTTTTATTTCTGTGTTTAGGTCTGGTGACGTTAGATCAGATGAAAGCAAAGAGAGACATTCTGGTCAAAGAGCACGAAAAGGAATTAGCAAAGGCATTCAATAATCAGGAGAAATTGTAAGTTGTGTAGAAATAGAACTTGTAGGCATGTTGTTTGATTATCTGTGTTTTTAATGAATTTGTGACATGTCTAGCAAGTTTCACCAGATCAACCATTGAGTAAGCAGAAATTTGACATTTATCTGAAGTAGCTGACTTCCAGACATGTCACATAGTTTTGATGCTCTACTTGAATTCAGACTTGGAGGGGGTGCACAGCAGAAACAGATGACAATTGAGATCAGCAATGTCGAGTAATGACACAGACTTTAATGAACTGTCCAAATTTCCCTTACAAGGTACTACATAAATACGTCTCATAACTCAAACATAGCTCTGCATACCTGTTGTAAAACTGATGATCATTTTAAGAATGTAATTATACGCCGATCTCATCATATTATTACTTTAGCTAAAGTGGAGTGACTTTATTTGCTTTGTTTCAGAGAGAAAGAGAAGAAAGCTCTGAAGAAGAAGAAATTGAAGCTTTCAGGAACGCTCTCCTTCAATCTGGATGAAGATGGTGAAGAAGATAGCGATGAAGAAATTGGTATGAATAACACTTTCATGGGTTTTTGGGGAAAGGAAATAATGACAACTCTCAAGTTATTGTATGCATGATCAGGTTTTATGTTGGACTTGTGGACAAGTCGTTAAATGCCTGTCGCTGTGATAGTGTTCCAACTTTCTCCGCGATTCCCGCGACACTGGTGGTAGTCTCGCCAGACTCCTGGCCCCTGCAAGACTACTGCTCTCGCGCTGGGCAGGCTCATTTAATGAGTAGTCGGGAGCCAGTAGTTTTGCACGAGAGCAGTGCCTGAAAGAGCAGTCTTATATTGCGAAAAATGAACCATTATGCCACCACCACAACTCCACTATCAACGCGATAAACCATTAGCGACTAGTCAACAAGTGTAGTTTTGTGTCCACCCATGGTGCACCTCTCCCTTGTGTAAAAACACATAATATACGCTGTGTCCTTAAAGTTTACACTCTTTCTTCCCTTGGTGCAGAAATGGCCCCGGTTATAAAGAAGAAGAAACTAGGCAAGAACCCTGATGTAGACACAAGCTTCCTTCCAGACAGAGAGAGAGAGGTCAGAGTTCAAATCAAGTCATTTTAATAACTGCGATTCTGATTGGTCAATCCATGGCAACACCAGTGTGATATTAAACCATATTGCATGGTCCATTTCACACCCTGCATATTGCGCTGTTTGAACCACAGGTATTGCACTACTTTAAGCTGCATGTCAAGTTTGCATTGAGATAAATTTCACATCAGGCGCGCATTCATGGATTACAGAAAAACAAAGTACGACTGCGTCCCATACCCAAATCAGACCTCAGTGGATTCCAGATTCAGAAGTGCTATATGTGTCTGTATTCCACTCGCACTTGTGTGAAAACTAGTTGCTGGCTTGTCAACAACAGAACATTAAACCTTATGTCAAGATGTCTGAATGATTTCACAATAGTAGAGCAGTGTGAACAATAAAATCATGTCACTTGTTGATGTTTGTTTGAGCAGGAAGAGGAAAGTAAGGAGAGGGAGAAGCTGAGACAGGAGTGGCAGGAGAGGCAGAGTAGAATCAAGAGTAAGTCATGTCTGTTGATGTTTTTAAAAACCTTTCATGGGTATCTACTTTCTGTGAAATTTGAATGTAAAGTTTGGAGTCTCTAAAGTTGATTTAAAAACTGCTTGCTTGGAAATGCACTCGAATAATCAACATACCTTTCTATTTTGTTAACAATGTGACATTCTGGTCCATGAGATATTGAACACATAATGGGGTCTTTTGGACTGAGTATAAGATAATATTTCATACTTGCTTCTCTCCACACAGGAGTATAGACTCAGACATCTATATATCTAACTACATTTTTGATTGTATTTCTTGATTGTAGGTGATGAGATTGAGATAACCTACAGTTACTGGGACGGATCAGGTCACAGACGGAGTGTCAAAGTAAGCAGATAGTGTATTAAAGGAACCTAGTAAAGTACATACACAGACAATACACACCTACAAACAGTCATCCAACTTAAAGCCAGTTAGGAAAAAAGTTTGTCGTCCCAGCTCTATCCTGTATGTAAAGTGTGCGCCCAAGTCTAGCTCATTTGTAAAGTGAGATGCCAACCCAGACACATAATGCTATACTGAATCATAAAGTGTAACACCCAACTGAAACCCAGTGTGACAACCCACTGAAACCCAGTCATTAAGTGTGACACCCAACTAGAACCCAGTCATAAAGTGTGACAACCCACTGAAACCCAGTCAACAACCCTCTGACACCCAGTCATAAAGTTTGACGCCCAACTACAACCCAAATGTAAAGTGTGACAACCAAGTCTAACCCATTTGTAAATTGAGATGCCTGACACTAACCCAGACATAAAGTGTATACCCAAACTATATCTCATCATAACGTGTGACGCCCAACTAGAACCCAGTCATAAAGTGTGACACCCAACTAGAACCCAGTCATAAAGTGTGACACCCAACTAGAACCCAGTCATAAAGTGTGACACCCAACTAGAACCCAGTCACTAACTGATCCTCCACTGTTTATATTAGTGTGGGATGCTAAACCATCATATTATTTTACCGTTATCTCACTGTCTAGATGAAGAAAGGAGACACAATCCAAAGATTTCTGCAGCGATGTCTTGAAACACTCAAGAAAGATTTCCACGAACTAAAGTAAGACAATTTGTATACAAACAATCGTTCAGCTTTATGGGCTGAATACTTTGTCATTGGCCAGAAGGCTAAGGTAAAAACCAAAATAACTGTTGTGAAAGGTAATTCATGGCTGGCAATTTGGCCGCAAACAATTCCCGGTCGGTTGCCTTAACGTAAACCCAACAAAAAGAAAACTGGGGGTGGGGGCAATTGTGTGTGCCAATGTATTTATTTGTTGTGCATGATAACATCCAAGTTTCCAATGTATACTGCTTTTATTTCAGGGCGGTCACAGTGGAGCAGATGATGTACATCAAAGAGGATTTGATTATACCGCATGTAAGTTGCACTTGTTTAATTTAGTTAATAGTTATAATAAGATAGGATTCTTATAAAGTGCATATATCCTACTGGCTAGATCAAGGCACTTTAGTAATCCCTGTTTATCAAACTTTCTCATCTCTGTGAGGAGTATACAACCCCAAGCTGCTTAAACTAGTGCTAAGGGGTGAATCCAACACAACACTGTTTAAGCACTCACAGATTCCCATTTCAATCAAACATCTGATTTCATAGAAAATACGTAGTCTTTGTTTGAGTTGTTTTCTTGCCGTAGGCGAGACTTGTACCCTCTGAGGGATATCATGTTTACTTGGTGTACTTTTTTAATTGCAGCATCATAGTTTCTACGATTTCATCGTCACAAAAGCTAGAGGAAAGAGCGGTAAGAAACCAATTGGACTCAAATGATTCAAAGTGTAATAATTGTTGTAATATTAGTAATTACTAAATTCTTATTTGGTATACTTATAATTTTTGCAAGGGTCTCTGAGCGGGGGCTTGCCCCCCCCCCAATTTTTTTTCTTGATTTAAGATTAAACTCTTAAATTGATTGATTGTTTTTTTTGGTCTTATTTGTGTAGGTCCTCTCTTCAGTTTTGACGTTCATGATGATATCAGGATAACCAATGATGCCAGTGTTGAGAAAGACGAGGTAACGTATGTTTTAAATCATTTTGATGGTTCAAAACCAGATTTGTAGGTTCATGTGGTGGCTGACGATATGAACATATGTACAGAATCTTTGACCAAGCATGTTTTAAAAACTGTGTGAATTCATAACTAGAGGATTGCTCACCGAGTACCAGCATAGCAACAGAACTATACATTGGAATAAGTGTTTTGACAAACCAATGATGTGCCATGCATTTAGTAATAACTGGCATTGATATATCACATCCCAGTCCCATGCAGGCAAGGTGGTCTTAAGGAGTTGGTTTGAGAGGAATAAACACATCTTTCCTGCCAGTCGCTGGGAGCCGTACGACCCAGAGAAGAAGTGGGATAAATACACGGTAAGCCAAACAATCTTTCAGAGATATTTCACTGTAGGATTCCGACTTTGGAATACCTTTTCACCAGCTATTAGGGACTCGGGTCGTTGTAAACCCTTCACTTCATTTCTTTCATGATCTCAAACTGTCCTTCCATTCAAGAAGTTAAATCCCACATTTCATTGACCCACTTCAACTGATGACATCACCCCAATCGTCTTTATAGCACCATTTTGTGAGTCAGTTTCCCACTGTATTGTAATGTTGAATGTGCATTGCAGGCAGCCAATGCAGACCCAGTACACAGGCTTTAACTAACTTGTATCACCCTAACAGATAATGTTATAAAACTGGGTGTATGAATGTCCCAGAAATGGCGGAAAACACAGGTACATCAGCAATCGACTAGTCTTCATAAACTTCTGCCTAATTTGAGATCGAGTTGGATGACTAAATCTTCTTTTTTCTTGCCCTCCTTTGCAGATAAAGTAAATCAAAGTTCTTCAAGGGTTTGAGTCCACATGCATCATGATCTCGCTGATCAGCAAAACTGGATAGCAGGAACATTAATAGTTCTTATAAAGCGCTGTATCGCACCCGACAGCATCTAGCAATGCTCCCAACAAATATGAAGCGCAAGTTAGAATTATAAGACCTATTTATACAGCACACATTGTTTCTTGTATACTCGGTTATTATTACTATTTTTTAAGCAAGAAATAACTTGAGGTTACTGACTATCATTCCCAAACAAAATTACTACCTGACTTCAAATTGTTTGGGTTTGGTAACGGCTTCTTCTCCAGAAGATGATCAGAGCATACTGATCGAAGCGTCGAGTTAAAACCAACGGTTCGTTTCAGAACCATCCCAACTAATTTAAAGATAGTCATTGCATGGTGTCACCGCAAACCTTTTCATATCATATAGCCACACATATCCTATAGGAAGAAGTGCAGGTTTCTTTTGTGTAAGCTTTTACTTATGACAGGGTTTGCCTGTACATTTTTCAGTGACTAGCTATGGGATCGGTTAACTTGTCATTAAGTAGCCCACTAGTTTTTATCACTGGTTAATCTTTCATAGATAGGGATGCTTTTCAACACTAGCCAATCAAACCACTTTGACCAAATTTTGACTTGTTCCGAGGTATATAAACTAGCAATAGCATTTGGCCAGCAGAAAATGCCAGCTGAAGTAAATGAGAAATATGTAAACATATGTTAAAGCTGGAATTACATTGGAAACCCAGTTATTCATCATTGTATGTTTATCGTCTGAACCAAGGCCAGGGGTGGATTTCACAAAGTTAGAACTAGTCTTACCTCGAGTTAGGACCAGTTACTCGTCCTAACTTGGGTCTATCCATGCAATTTGTATATCTCCTAACTCCTTTGTGAAATCGACCCCTGGAATCACATGGAGGCAATGGGCCTCAGTTGCCCTGGTCTTGTCGTTGGTTCCCCCTTAACAGTTACAGATAGACGTTCAATGGAAGTGCCTGTTGCAAAGTAAAAATAGCCTCGCTTCTTCTTCCAAGATGAAATTTCAGGCCTGGCCAAATCCCATTTTTATTAGTCATGGTAACTTGTTATGGTACTTCTAGAGCCAAGATTAGGAGTTTGTTTTATTATTGGGTCATTTTGTACAGAACAGTATTTGTCATTAAATATTAATACAATATATCCTTCATCTACTGTGAATGTATTTCAATATCAGTGTATTGTAAATCAACCAGCCTTGTACTGTGGCTGCCCCAAAGAAAAATACACAATAGTATACTTCCAGTTTCTTGTTTTGGTAGTCAATGACCCTGTGCGTTATATCGTGTAGTGCAAATTATATGCTGTCGACATACAAAAAGATCGGCCTCCAACTGAGAAATACCACCACCCCTGACCCCCTCCCCGAAAATCTTTGAAGTGTAAGCGTATTTCACAGGTAAGGTGAAAACGAGCATACGTGTCATCCCCATCTCAGCAAAGGGTAGGCTAGCTTGAACATTATGACATCGGTCACACTTCAAGGCTCGTGAATGATGCCAGAGATCTGCCTTGAACCTACATACATAATCACCTTTGACCCGCATTCATTTACATGGCTTTCATGGTTTTGGAGATTCAAGTCCAACATACATGTGTATACATAAGAAACCAATACCTTGGGGATAAAGACAGGAGACCAATTTAAGGATAGACTTCCCTTTGACCTCGTTGGGGGCGCTGTTTGAGCATGCAACTTGATATCCAAGTGGTGCATTTTCTAAACCACAACTTTGGTTAAAGCTCCAGCTTTGGCTCCATTAGTTATTTTTAAAAATGTGTTTTTGTTTGTGCCACCAATCAGAGCCTAATAAAACCAATGTCCAAACCTAAGTCTGGTGCCACAAAGTGCCACCAGGTTTCCCTTTGAACCAAAACTTCTCTAAATAACACAAATATCCGACTAAAACCTGTCAATGAATCCCATCTGTTTAATCAACTGTTACTCACTGGATGACTTGCGGTAATAAATACACGAACTTATAGAAATTTAAAATTAACACGGTTTTGTTATTTTCAACCGCCAGATTGACGGTTCCTAACATTTAAACACAAACTCATGACGCTAAAAATAAAACAAGCTTTCCTACTCATCTACTCAATAATGGCCGGAAACAACAGACTACAAATATATTACAATTCATGTTTATATAATGACAGGACGCTGTTAATTCTCCTTCTAACATACCAAATATTATTAAAAATGAATATAGCGAACAAAATAAAGAGAACAACTATAGAATGAAGACAGTCAAACTCTTAAAAATGTCAAGAGAAAAATTAACCTGTATCGTAACAAAATGGTGGAATATTGCCGCATCTAATATGAGGAGTTTGTGATGCACAAAAGTGGCTCAGCACAAATAAACTAATACATTTTCCACTTCAGTTCTCTGGGAGCTTTTCCCAACAAAAGGATTTGGCGCTTTGTAAATTTGTTCTTATAAAAGTTATGAAGTTGGGCCCAGATATACCAAGTAATTTTCCATGGTTTAAAATAACCCTGTGTTAGTTTTTACATTTTCAAGAACAAAGTATTTCTTCGATCACCTCCAAAATGTCTTTGTGCTGGTTTGAATTGATCATCAAAATGACCCAATTCACCCGACAACAACAAAATCTTTGATGCACAATTTTGGGACTGGGTTTCCCTTGTACACAACTTATCTTACATGTAGTTTGCCGGCAGACCATACACACACAGACAGTGGCTGCGTGAGGTTTAACACAAATGATATATACAAAGCAGGCAATTGAAATTTGCATCAATTCGATAATTTGTTCCTCCAAAAAGATGGCGGTAGTATAAGTGGAAATATTACCCAAACTGCTTGGTGCTTGTACAAACTGTACAATCCATTGAACATTTTGAATAACAATGCCAATACTACTATGCAGTTCTGAAAGAGTTCCTTTAACCAATTAGTCAGTACATTTTAAGATAACTATACCACAAATTCCTGTTCACATGGAACAGAGAAAATATTTTCTGAATAATAATAAAGCAGAGCTTACACTGCAGTTAACCAGTCACAGCCAACACCTGCTACAAGGCATTCTGATTGGTAACTCAGTCCTGCTAAGCAAGACTGATCTAATGTTGCTAAATAGCGGTAAAATTATATATATATAAATCTTGGACCCTGGATAGTCTTCCAGAAGGCTTGCACTCAATTAAACAAAAATCACTAATTCGTAACTTGCTTATTTACAAAAGCATTCCATTTTTGTGTACAAGCATATGGCACTCCAAGGTGCTTCAACATTTTGAACCATCCACTCCATTTTGAATGGATTGCTTAACAGTACAGCAACTTGATTTCATTTGACCACTATTAAAAAGATCTTATTTTTCTCTTTCCGAACTATGTAAGCTTGGCTGTTGTGGGACTGGGGGTGACCATGGAAGAAATACAGCTACAACAAAATGGCCTTTGTGCGCTCAGGTTTCAATCGTTTTGTGTGTGTGTGTGTAATCTAGGGGCGATTGACAAAAGAGTTAAGGGAAACCCCTATTAGGTCGACTAAAGTTGCCTATGGTGAGGAATGGATGAAAGTAAATTGACAGAAACAGCTCAGTTATCAGGACTCTCTCCAAATAAACAACTTCTGTACAGGTTTTTGAATGCACAATTTCTCTTTTCTAGAACCATTTACGTCTATTAAGTAACAGTTGAGGGATAAATGATCCCACATGGAAAAAAACTTGGATTGACAATCCTTAAGTTGACAGTTTGTAAGAAAATCACTCAGCTTGATTTCTAGTGTACTGGCAGGTATGGTGGCCCTTAAGATATGTCTATTACTAACAAGCCTAGCTTCCACTCCTATGATCCTAACCACACAAATCCATTGGAATGCCATGTTTGAATAAAAATTTAATTTGAAAAATCCATCTGCAGGCCTCGCTAAAATTTGATATAATATCTATTTGTTAGCCTCCAAAATCGAAACTCGAAGCTAAGAACACCACTTTTATAATTCTTTAATCGCTATAGATGTTTCCCTATAAAAGCCATCTTTAAGGGCAGCTTAGGTTTTGATTTTTGATAGTGGCCTAGAGCAGGTTTGAGTGGGTACAAATAGTCGACCCGTGGTCGACTACTGACCAGCATTGACATGCGCAGTAACGAACTCACTCGAACGAATCATTTGGAAGTCTAGTCAACCTTCCACTTTTCGCTAAAGTGCCTCTGCGCTTTACACATGTTAGAATCGAATACGCTGTTGGGACCAGTAAAGAAACCATGGGCTCCAGGCTGGTTTTAAATGGTCGACCACAGTAGTCAACCACTGGTCGACCAGCCTGGGATCGAGTGCAAACGGTCAACCTTTAGTTAACCATTGTGCACACTTGAACTTGTTCCCAGTGGTTAACCAAGCAATCATGCAATGGAATTAGAAAAACTGCTTGCTGATGCATCAATTTAACACAACGAATAGTTGGGGGCTAAAAATAGCAGTTATTGATGTTGGTTAAGATGCCCGACTTGACACTGTGTGATGTCATGTGGGAACTTTCCATCAAGCTATAGGGTTTTGATGGATTCACTGGGGTTCATCATAAAAAAACCTTCCTTTGATCAAGAATCGTTCAAGTTAATTTGTTAACAGTGTCACGAATTCTAAATTGATGCGAACCATGCGCAACAAAACAAACAGTCCCACTACACCAACAAAAACCAAAAAAAGGGAAAGAAAAATAATATTGTTCATAACATTAGCTCTTTTAACTAGAAGATTTTGTACATATGATGTGAGCTATACAAGGATACAAAGATGACGACAGACACAATGTGATCTAGCTGGTACTTAACAGTGCATTTGATAACCAGTCAAGACCCTCGTATAGTCCAGTGCCTTGCGTCGCACAAGCTGCCTGCACGTACCACTGCAAATTAAAAGAAAATAACCACATGTCAAGTCAATTTTACAAAGTACAATTTCATTTTCTATAACAATTTTACAGATTTCTCTGAGAGCCAAAAAACAGAAATCAGACTTCACTAAGAAGATTATAATACTCTTCCTACTTAAAGGCAATGTATACCTTTGGTTTTTGTACTTGTTCGATTGTTTTAATCCTTTATAAATGTAGTTGTATATAGTACAATTAACCTGTGATCATTTCATTTCAAATGATGGTCAAGTTTTTGAGATAACGCCGAAACTCTGGAGTGAATATGTCCATGCAGAAAGAATATGAATACACAATGTAAGATTCAAAGTTTGGGGGATAAAAAGTGACATCTTTTTCCATAGACCTTATCGCAAATACCAATGCGCAAGCGCAGACTGTTGAATGAGGTGCATTGTGGGATAGATATGGATCTAATTTGGATACCAGCAAGACCACAATGCACCTAATTCCAAGCTTTACGCGCGCGCCCCGGTATTTGCGAAAAGGTCTATACCCGTTGTACTTCGAAGTGAAATGGTTCTCAAAATGCATTGTAATATCCAAAGCTGCTGTACTTCTTACATGTCTCACCACATAAGTTGTTATTGCCATTAATTTTCAGAGTCATTATCAAACGTATACAGGGGTCGATTTCACAAAGAGTTAGGACTAGTCCTAACTTAGGATAGGACTAGTCCTAGGAGATATACAAATTGCATGGCTAGTCCTAAGTTAGGACGAGTAACTGGTCCTAACTCGAGATAAGACTAGTCCTAACTCTTTGTGAAATCCACCCCACTGACCCTTTAAGGAGGATTGCTGCTTACCTTTTTGCCTTTCATCTGGTTAAGAGCTAGCCCTTCCGTCAATTCAGTTACACTCATCGCATTCGGCAAATCTTGCTTGTTGGCAAATACCAACAAAATGGCTTCTCTAAGTTCATCCTCTTGGAGCTGAAGAAACAAACAAGATGTAGGTAGTTAAATTAGAGACAAGTCTGCTGTTGGATTCCCATGCATTCAGGGACCTCTTTGAAATGCTTCCATAATCTCCAGGGAGATTTTTAAATATGTTTATCAGAACATGGGATGATTGGAAAGGCCTGTATGCTTCGTTTTTTAAAAGGGCAAGGGCATCAAGGTATTTTCTCTTTGGTAAAGGTCACCCTATGAGAAAATTGTAAATTTCTACTGGATCATTTCAAGGGCACCAAGGCAATGGCAAGGGGTCATGGAGGCAATTGTCTTCATTTCCCCACTGAAGTATCAGGCCGGTAAAAACTTGGTACAGGAGTGTGAACCATGGAAGGAGGTCCATGCTAGTCTGTTTTATGACACAGTTTGGTCGCTAACTACACCAGCATGCACCTCAATCCAATGCACCCATTCCCGGGGATAGATGTAATTTATATAAGACCCCTTGCATAGGCCTCCATTTATGAGGTAGATGATTGGAAACAGCGCTGATTGAGTTTCTGATGTCATACAGCTAGAAGGAGTCGATTCTGGGACTCTTAGGAATGAAATAAATTTAGGTGTATAACGCACTAAATAAAAATCGCAGAAAATTCTAGAGTCATCCCTACCGATTGTTACTCACCATTTTTTCAAGTTCTGCTCTGGCCTCTGAAAGTCGTTCCTTATCGTTGCTGTCAACTACGAAGATAAGTCCCTGCAAATAAAAAAAATGACGACACAAAACGTAAACTTTAATGGCATTTATTTAAAGACCTTTATCATGCTGCAACCATCTTGGTCATGTTCTCTGTATTCAGTAACAGTAATGAGTGCTAATATTCATTGTAAAGAAAGGAACCAGACTGTTTCGGCTACAGCTACGGCTTGATCGTGCGCGTCTGCCTATTCTTCAACACTTGCAGCTGTGCTGATCTAACCACAGCTGTGGCCGAAGTCGCTGTTTCGGACACAGACTAGGTTTGCAATGAGTTCAATCATTTGAGCTTTTCAAAGTTTTGCATGCAAGCTATGGTGTGATAACAAGCCGGAAACATTCTGTGAGGTAAGAGTTTAACAAAAGGTTGATGTGATAACATGCAGGAGAGTTCACTGTGTAAACCATGCATACACATACAGTGTCATGCTTTGTTGGCTTGGTACAGACAGTGACAAAAGGCGCTGCATTTTAATTGTTGTCAAAATCAATCCTTCCGCTAATTTTAGTGCACAAATACCAAAGTCAAATTAAAGTAGGAATAATAATATTTTGGCTTTTGAAGGGGGCAACAAGGCCAAACTTGGGCAACAAAAACCATGTCCTCTGTGCTGAGACTACATACTTGGGCTCCTCAGATTAATACCATGCTGGATGGTGTTAGCCTTATGGTAGGAACAGTCTAGAAAACAGCTTCTTACCTGTGTGTTTGTGAAGTAATGTCTCCATAGTGGTCTGATTTTATCTTGGCCGCCTACATCCCACACTGTGAAGTGTACATTCTTGTACTCAACAGATTCCACATTGAACCCTGCAGAAGATGATGAAAGGCATTTCAAATACCCAATGTGAAGATTGACCATCAAGTGCGTTCATACTAAAACTGTTTCTCTTTCATTATGAACTTGAAACTTATTTGGTTTACCCTATCGCTGTGTGTAAAGCACTGTGTTCTACTTGGTGCTAACATTTATCGGTGTAAGGGTAACCCCAAATAACACTCTTTATTCCTGACGCACAGGTAATATCCATTGAACGAAAAGCTATCATGCATACAGACTATCAAAAGCCAACAGCATATTTTGTTTGACTCTGTTGGACTGCGGACTGCACTAGTAAACTGATCATGCTATACACAGTGCATGGGATCTGGCCAAGTTAGAGCTGGCATACCACCATAACCAGAGTACAATAGTTTTGGTGAAGTTAATTTGTCTAATGAGGAAGGATCCTAGTAAATCATTAAAGGAAGTTGGGGTTACACACTCTACATGTACAACATAATAGGAAGTGGAACAAATGTAACATTTTTATAATATTCACAGGAGTAGTGCACAAGTACCATAAAGTTCCACTGTGCAATAAAGTCACATTCATTGAAGTATTTCACGAACATCAAAATTGGCAAAAATAAAATAATAATTATGAGTGACAGAAAAGTGTTTAAGAATACATTCCCATTTTGGAAGAAGGAATATTAAGCTACTTTGTTTGGTGACCAAACGAGAAAAGAGGAACATTTTTTAACTTACCAATTGTTGGTATTGTTGTGACTACTTCACCGAGCTTAAGTTTGTACAAAATTGTTGTCTTTCCCGCCGCATCAAGTCCAACTGTGAAAGAGACATACACAAAAACAATGATTGAATTATCCTCATCCACACCAAGGCTTCATACTGACAAGCCTAACTAAATGCACATGATCACGAAGGTATAAGCTTTCAGAAAATGTGAGTTTTGTATAGGTTTTGTAGTTTCCATATTTGAGTAATTGAGGATTTTTGTAAATTTATGTGTCAAACCTCAACTTTTGGTAACAAAATAAAATGATCGATATCAACACAGTTTAAAATATCAATCAAGTTCTATCAAATTTGGTACCTATCAATTCCTCAGACCTTCCTCTACACAAAATCAACATATCATGTGACCTTGGGCTATCGAGGCCACAAGAGGGCTCACTTTAAAAAAAACACATTTTCGACACAAAATCGATTGAGTTTTCCCGCGACCAAAAATGGGTTCTCTGTTACGCGTTAATTTTCTTTTTTTCAATTCTGTGTTTTTCATTTAAAATTCCAATCAATCGAGAAAAAACTGCTTAATTGTGAAAGGAAATGTCTTCAGCTAACCACAGATGATTTTGTACATCAAAATTCGCACTTAAATGATGTCTTTTGGGTGAGTTTTCACAAGCACTTTTCGTGTACAAACAGATACAAATCACGATTGAGGCCTTTCCGTCGACCTCCCTAGTAGTAGTAGTGGAAAGGCCAGTCGTAAATAAGCCTTGCAGTTTGGTTAGTTTTGGGACCCTACTCAATTAGGACTGTGTAATGCAAACACAAATTGTTTAACCATTAATCTAGTTGCGATAACGTTACCCTCCTCCCGACGGCCGCCCAGGCCGGAGGGTTACGAGTCTCTTTCGAGCGGAAACGGTTGATCTGGTCCAACACGTACAATTTGGACAGCTAGTCACCAGATTTGCCCCATTTTTACCACTTTCAAAAATCATGACACAAATTCTGAGGGTACTACCTTAATCCGCAATGTCTAATGCAGCCTGCCATAATACTCAAAACACCATTGAGGAACTATTTCGAAGAAAAATGGACAAAAACTTACCAGAATCGGAGCGAAATTCACAGGTTCAAATGTCGAACCTGCGTGGGGCGGAGCTTCGGCTGTACGAGTGGGACGTGTGGTTCAAAAGGTCGTGGCAATGCGTGGGGTGCATTGTGTAGTCCGGCAACTGTGCACACATGTGCGGTCCGAGGCTATTCCCGCTTGCAGACTCACATCACTACACGGGCGGACGGACGGGATGTTATACTTATCAGCAAAACAACACAGTACACGTGCATGTACATATACATGGTGCACAGTACTGTGGTGCATACTGACTCACAATCATGTACATGTACAGTGCATTGTCCTATTTTATATACGGGCCCTGATGACATGTCTTTTGATTTCCTTTTTTTTTCCATCTGTATTTTCATCAATTATTTCTTCGTTTGTCCAGTTCCATTTGTAATCTTTTTGGATTTTATATAGTGTCTTTTTTTATTTAAGAAAGTGTTGTGAATACACCATGAATAGACCGATTGCGATACCAATGTTTACGTATGATCACGTGACCTACAGTACCCAAAGAAAAGGACAGATACACAGCAAAGACACGGGAGGATGGGAAGACTCGTACCAATGGACAAGAAATCGGCCGTATATAACTTTGTCTAGCTAAAAACGAAACCCTTTTTGTAAAGTTGAATGTTGTAACATAAACTTAAATCACACTTGCTGTTTTATATTTCCAATATTCTATTAAAAAATAGGTTTCTTTTGAGATTATAGACAACGTAATTTTGTGCTGTTATAAATTCCGCAATTTCCGTGCTTAATGTTTGACTACATTTCTTAAAAACTGTAATACCTAAAAGCAATTAATATTTCAAGGGAAGCTTTCTACCATCATTAGCTTCAAATTGTGTGAGTTTGATGTAAATATGTTGATATTGTGGTTTGTGTCATACAAAAATTACCCAGAGCCTTTAAGATGCACTTGTCAGATTTGGTTGAAAAACAGTCAATAATACTTTTCATCAAAGTCTGATCTTGTTCACGTCATATAGTCGGAAGGCCAAAACATAGTTTCCTGTATCTCAATGACAGAAAACGTCTGCCTAACGTGTATATACGTTTAAAAGTGTGCCCATATTATCAGTTTTGTGTTTACACAAAGTCTGTATGGTGACTAGGCCAATTTACTATATTAATTAAAAAGAAATATCCGGTTAGGCCTACCCAAACGATCCGCAATTTATGTCAACGATTAATATTGTGACTAACCAAAAATCACCACAACAATGAACATGAAAACAGAATGTAAAACATTTTTGCTTAAAAAAAAAGAGCAACTTTAAATCAACTTTACTTTTTAGATCACCGGATGAGGTTTCCTCCATGAGGACTACGGCTGATATTCCCATTTTCCGTAGGGATGCGACTTGATCAGCCATCAAAGCCCTCAAGGGGGAGATGACAAGTTCAACACCACCATCGTTTAAAAGTGGTGGTATTGCAAAAGTCAAAGTCTTCCCGAAGCGCGTGGGAAGAACTCCCAGAACGTGTTTTATTTACGATGTGTTGTACAATTATCTCCTGTTCGTCTTTTAATTTCGAAGGCAACAAGGGATACTGTTTTTTTAACTTGTCATATGCCGCTTCCATTTTTTTTTCGGTAACCATGCTGCAGTGACTGAAACAATAGCTGTGATTTCGTTTTGCTACATACTTGCTTGCATATCATTGCATGTAAATTTAGTTGTTTATAGTGGCTCCAAATTGATTAAAACAACCTTAGGTTGGTAGACGTTTAACGATATTTTAAATGCCCTAAATAAACAGAGCTTCTACAACGCACTCGATCACAACCCCAATACATGTACCTGGGATGGTCAAACGAAATCACTCAAGAAAAAAATAAGCTTGTGGGAGATCAAGCACAGACTTTAAAAATGTCATAAATATACACAGATAAGTTTAAAATACAAGATTGTATAATACAATTGTTTCAGCGGGTCATTTTCATATCTATAGACATAGAGCGAGGAAGCTTTTATTCACAACACTTTCTTAAATAAAAAAAGACACTATATAAAATCCAAAAAGATTACAAATGGAACTGGACAAACGAAGAAATAATTGATGAAAATACAGATGGAAAAAAAAAGGAAATCAAAAGACATGTCATCAGGGCCCGTATATAAAATAGGACAATGCACTGTACATGTACATGATTGTGAGTCAGTATGCACCACAGTACTGTGCACCATGTATATGTACATGCACGTGTACTGTGTTGTTTTGCTGATAAGTATAACATCCCGTCCGTCCGCCCGTGTAGTGATGTGAGTCTGCAAGCGGGAATAGCCTCGGACCGCACATGTGTGCACAGTTGCCGGACTACACAATGCACCCCACGCATTGCCACGACCTTTTGAACCACACGTCCCACTCGTACAGCCGAAGCTCCGCCCCACGCAGGTTCGACATTTGAACCTGTGAATTTCGCTCCGATTCTGGTAAGTTTTTGTCCATTTTTCTTCGAAATAGTTCCTCAATGGTGTTTTGAGTATTATGGCAGGCTGCATTAGACATTGCGGATTAAGGTAGTACCCTCAGAATTTGTGTCATGATTTTTGAAAGTGGTAAAAATGGGGCAAATCTGGTGACTAGCTGTCCAAATTGTACGTGTTGGACCAGATCAACCGTTTCCGCTCGAAAGAGACTCGTAACCCTCCGGCCTGGGCGGCCGTCGGGAGGAGGGTTACGTTATCGCAACTACCATTAATCATGAGTCTGACCCTATGAATTGAAGTTTTTCAACAAAATCTTATTCACTTGGTTGCAATTTCACCAAACACCGAAGTTCCATTGTCACTGCTGAGCTGAGTGCCGATCAATTCAAAGAAAATGTCAATACAAAAACCCAACCCAACCCCCCCTACATTCACCTCCATGATTAAACATTCCAATTCCTAGTCATTTGCAAACGGTAGTCAGAAACAAAATGTGCATATAACATCCATGTTGTTACTATGGGCAGTTCTAACACAAAATCGGCAAACTCTGTAATAAAACAAAGAGTTAATCAATGGTTTTTCATTATTGACAAGTTGACCTTTTACTTGCTTACCCATTAGTATTCTCACATTCTTCTTGCCAAACAACCTACTGAACAAACTCGATATCGTCAGCCCCATCGTTTTACGATGTTCTACTCCACTTGGTTACTCCAAATTCTCCCAGTACAATGTTGAGGAAAACAGCTGTAGTACACTCACAAACGAATTCAACAAATATTTGAGCAAAATCAAAGATTTTCTCCAAATAAAAACACGGCAATTACTCTTTTCGTTTCAGTGCCACGTAATCTAGCGCACGTTGGCTGATTTTAGTGACGTCACTACCCTCAGTCATTATTTACACACACTGCCCACAAGGGGGCGCTATGTCACTTTAACGGTCGTCCTTGTCGGGGGGGGGGGCGTGTCGCCAAACAAATAAATTCAGTATGTATGAAGGGGAGTAGGCCTAGACAAACCACTTGTATTGTTTTCAAAACCACCACAACTCTTTAGGTTTAGGTAGACAGAAGGTAGCAGCGCTTTGCTAAGCTCAATTTTGTTCCACCATTCAACATTAACTTGTCTTGAAACTTTTTCTTGAGATAAATCATTATATTGACGGCGAAATTATAAGGGTGCACTCTGAGGCAAGAGCCATTCCCGTGGATCCTGGGAAGTGTGCATGGTGGCCCGTGTTTAGGTTTAATACCACCTGTATTGATCAGAATTATTGACGGTATGAATCCCCTGAATCGTGGCCCAATAACTTGAAATCAGGGATTCACTCCATCTCAACTAAATTTCAGCTTATTGTTATACTCACTCGTTGTTGATATACACTGTTTGTTAAAACCCTTATAATGTGCCCTCAGTTCAGTCTGTCATTAGGATAGGCGTGGCCTACAATCAGGCACTAGTCAGGCATGACGGTGATTATGCTGAGGGGTACGGTAGCACAACCATACCTCGTGTGTCTGAAGGGTAATAATAGATCGGATGAGTATATATACGTCTGTGTGTGTATTGGGGCTGCATTATGTATTGATTTGAATTATTGACATGATACACTATCAATGTGTATACATCATGCCTGTGGGAAAATCATGAGTACGTAAAGCACTCAAACGAGGAAATGCACGGGTGGATGGTGTTCACGTATAAATTAGCTTAGGGATTTCTTGAATTGCTAATGAGGTTGCTTGTGTTACGGTACCCACGCATGAGATGCACGTGCAGTTTTATATAAAGGCGCGCGTTAAAGAAACCACTGGCAGTTAAATCATAGTACAAACGGCTGTCTGGCAGAACACTCCATCACTAGTAATTTAATTTCTGAATCATGAGGCAGACCAACAAATCAAAGAAGAAATTGGAGACGGGATGTGAAGAAGTAATCCATCAGCGGTTCAAGGCACCATCAGCAAGAAAAGATGTCAACGATAACAACATAAGCAATGGAACAACATCTCTGGTGAGCAATGGTGGACTGAAGACAAGGATAGGAGACGTTGACGAGTCTAGTTACCAACCCCTACCAGTGATAGCAAGGTTATTTTTCTACGGTATGCACGGGTTCCTGGATGAAATTGTTTTCACGGCCTTGTATGATATTTTGGTACACGGTAAACCAAATTACCAGGTGAGATGTTTGTTCAATTTATTGCCACTAAAACTTGCATGACGTTCGCTATTTTTTTTAATTTTATTCTACCACTATCTACCTGCACAGTTTCCACCAATATAAATAGCATCGTTTTTATTGTTGACTTAATTATTTAAAGTCACTCATTGATAGAGAGGTCAAAGTACGAAACACAAGGCATGACTACGACTTTATGAGGAATATTGACTTGTGAGAACATTACTTATGAGGTCAAAGTTTTAGCTTAATAAATCCTTTCTACAGAACTGCCATTTATTGTAATTTGATGAAGAGCTACAATACGTCCGAAGAAAGTTCAGAAACGAATATTATTTTAGGCATAAATCTTTGGGGGTATATTCCACAAAAAATGCAAACTTATCTGTCTCTGCAAGTCTTCGGAAAAATTATATAAAAGTATTGTATTTCTTCCAAATAGCTGGTTGGCTACTCTTCAATATATTCCTTCTTCATTTACGGAAGCGGAAGCTACATAATCGAGCGTATTTACGTCAATTTACGTCATCGGGTTCAACTGGGTGTCAGGATAGCCATTTACGTATGTGTCGCGTTCCTATGGGAGCTTAGCGCCGGGCTTATCCTACGGCAGTTTGATGCTTGTTCATGGGACTACAGCGATAGGTCACTGAACTTCTTGGGTCTCATCACTCTGACGTACGCACCATGCTGGGCACTGTGTGGACTTTGGCAAGATTGTTTATCGCGGTATCTACTCAATTTGAGAGTGGTGCCGACTTCAATGAAACTTACCTAATAAAAATGCATTTTCTGGTAATTTCGTACTTTCTTTGGTCTTTTTAAGTAGGCGTGTAATTTTGGGGGTACTTTGACATTAATATTTGGGGGTAGGCTACTATATTAAAACCTGTAAATATATTTAACAAATGGGAACACAATCTGAAGAAATCACATGTTGAAGTTTTAAGGTTGGATAACAGATTTTAGGTATTCTGTTGCAGTCACTGAATATATAATGCAAATGAAATCCATTTTGGAAATGAAGAGTTTTGCCACCACTTTATTTCTAAGTTAAATATAAAGTTACAAAATAATAACAATGAATCAGCATTTCATGAGTGTATACAATGATACTGATGTTAATAGTACGAGATGCATTCTAAAACTTTGCACAACTTTTACATTCTGAACAAAAGTGTTTGTAAAGAATCTTAATAACATAACTTAAGGGGGCTAATTAGAGGGCCAATTTCCAAACTGCACATTTTCAGCAAATAATAATAATGTGCCCCATGGTAATTTATTCTGAATGATAATCTATGGATTAGTAAATACTGCAAGGCTTAGCTAACAAAATTGTAAAAAAGCTCAAGATACATTGTAATTGGTTTGTTTTAACTGGGAAGCAAATACAGGGCTCAAAACAACACTTCCTCAATATTAAAACAAAAACACAAAGCCCTTATGTTGTGGGGTTCTGGGCCATTAAGCGGGCCACAGCAAAGTTTTGATTCTAGATGCTCTGTGATGCAATCTGAGGCGACTCCTGGCCACTTTGCCCTTTATATTGTGAGCAAAAGTTGTATAGAGTGTATGATAAGAAGATTCTGATGTGCTTATTTTCATTTCAATACAAACGCTATCCGGTCCAGGGCCGCTTAAGGGCCCCTACATGGAAATTGCTATACAGGCTCTCTGGTTAAATCAAGGACAGTTCAGAAGCATTTTACAAGGTTTACACATTATTGTTAACACATTTTCAAATTTAAAATTTGCTTTGTTTGCCTTTCAATTAACTTTTGTTCAGTTGGGGAAAGTAAAGGGGGGGGGGGGGTGTGTCTGCTATACCCACCCCTAAATACGCCCCTGATTTTTAGAAAAGGGATTATTCAACTAAATTTCATGACAATAGTAGAGTTACATCCCAATGTGTGTATTTCATTGAAACAGTTGTCTCGTATTTTTTGATTAAAACATAAGATGAATTTAAGATGTTTTTCTATATTTATACATGTCCTTATAAAATATTGCATGCAAGTAGTTTTATATTATAAAAATGTACAAAGTGCTCTTGAGTTGATCTGAGTCTGGTCCCCTTTTTATTTGACTTTCTTAAGTGTTGGAAGCCAATAATGTAAACAGGGAACCTGATGTGATCATGCTGCCCAATACTTTCTTTTCAATTCTATGCAAACTATTTGTGCTAAGTTATTCATTAGTGACTTAAAGTGTTTTTATGTGTGCACAGCCACAACCATGGGTACACTTTTAGTTATGAACAACATTAAGAACTCATTTGTTATTGAAGACACATTCAACGAAAGCTCTTAAAGATCATCATCAGATAAATAAGGTGAATTTTTAATTAGTTAGAATTATCTTTTAAATCAGTAGTTTTCACTCTGTTGCTCAACATGAGGCATGTCCCCCAAAATGAAGTATACCACAATTGTAGCTGTGCACACTTTTAATGCCTTCTAATATTTAACCTGTATTATGTTTATTGAACATACAGTTGTCTTTCATGTTTTGAATTCATTTTTATCCATTTGTTTGAATGGCTATAGACTCAATAGACTATGCTAGTCTTGCATGTATTCAAATTCATCAAGTAGTGACTTGCTTAGTAGCAGTAAAAGTGTTGTGAGATTTTTAAATGAATGGTGCCAATTAGCAATGCAATGTTTTTTCAAATATAAATTAACCAGAATTATTACAACTACAATGTGTACAGTCTTTATATCATTTTTCTGTTTGAATTTCTTTCCTTTGGAACTAAATAGAGCCTTCTCACTGACATCACATTTCTATAGCAATGCTGGAGTAATCTGCACATGTAGGAAGTGTACACAAAGTGTCATCCAGTGAGATGGTGTTTCTTAGTTCATGCAGTAAACATGTGTGTATGATGTGCCCTTGGAGGTACTCCAACATGACAGGTTAAATAGTGACTTCATCTGATAAGGGTCTATATGAGGGTCTGTCCCAACTACTTGGTCTCAATTTGGGATAGGTCCAATCATTATCAATTATTGGGAGTGGATGGCTTTTAATCCAAAGTTTTGCCACTTCACAAGGCCCTGAATTTTTATTTTGGAGAAGGCAAGGCCATTTTCATTTTGCAAAAAGTACTTCCACTTGAAAAAGAAAAAATTACATGTGTATGGACTTTTTTTTTAGGGGCACTAAGGCCAAGACTAGGCCAAATGCTATGCTCAACTTTTGTTATAGATTTATTGAAAACTATAGTCTAAATAAGTGAAGGCCTTAGATTTTCAAATCAAGAGTTTTAGTAGTTGTAGTGATGTGGCTGTGTGTTATACATCCCATTATAAGCACCATTATAATAATCTTCTTGATGAAACCTTGGGGGAATATACTGGTTATGATGATCGACTTGGGTGGGAGTTGTAAATGGTGTGTAGTCAGGCACCCCATAATAACTAGCAGATGACTGCAGCTCATATGGATTTGGTAACCACCAGCAATGGGCTGTGGCTGAGTCATACCGGTAGTCAGGGTGCCGGGTCTGCTTGGGTTTATTATCACCACTGCCCTCGCTTGGCAAATCATCATCAGGTGAATCTTGGCTTTCAGCAGAACTGACGTCATCAGAACCAGAGTCTGTTGAACCAACATCAGAATCAATACCTACACTTTCAGGTTTAAGATATTGTGTGTAGGCCTGCCAAATTGGATCAGCACCCAGGTTTGACTCACCTGGACATGTCTTGGCAGAAGAGTCAACATAGTCTGTCTGCAATGGATTCTTTGAAGTCTTTGTTCTCCCTGGTGCATTTGAAGTTACCCTAGATGGTTTGGTCCAAGTTGGCTTGCAACCAGAACCTTGAGATTTTCTACTGATTGATCTTTTGGCAGCTGGCAATGGACTGAATGTTTTTTGTGATGGTGCTGCTTTATCGACGCAGTGTTTACTTCTCACAGCCTCTGTCTGATTGCTTTGTCTTATGTGCCATGGTCTTACAGACACAGTTTCAGGGATGTGATTACTAACAACATTTTGTTCAGGTAAAGACGTACTTGTTTGATGCATAGGAGCACTGTGCATCTTTTTTCTTATGCCATCAACAACCAATGGCTCTTCCGTAGTATCATCGCATTCGCTACTATTGGAATGATTAGCAGCTGAAAAACCATCAGTGTTTTCAGGTACAAGACTACTGTGGAAATCTTGGGATGGCCTCCATGAAAAGCAAACCTTCTCTTTCATTTCTGATGTTTCTGTTTTCATTGACACTTGATCTGATTTTTTACATCTATCTCCCTCCTGCACGGCTACACTTACTGCACTCTCTGCCCTGTCAGAAACATCATTCCTTCCTACTGAATTGACAAAGCTGTGGGTAATGGGAACACGGACTGCATTGATTCTGTCATCTTCTTCATAGGCTCTTTTGAAGTCATTCTCGTTTATAGATGATGCCATCGATGGTGAGTCAGCCACTCTAAAGTCAGAAGATATTCTCTTGGTCATCTCTTCTTTCTCCTGGAACGGAGTGTCTCCGTCATCTTTAGTCTTGGATGTTGCCGTTGATAAACCAAAAGGTTTTAGTCTTTTATCGTTTTCTTGCTGGACAATATCCACATCATCTTTACTCTCGGATGCTGTCCTGTATGAGTGATAAATCTTCTCTCCTTCAGTGACTGCATTGTATAGAGAAGAAGTCCCAGCTAGGACCTCATCTCCAAGCTCATTACAGTGAACATCAAAACCATTGCCCATGTTCGAAGTACCCACCAATGTTACATCAGCTGTTCCTCCGTTAACATAACCCCTGCCAACCGATCTTACATTGGTTACTGTCCCTTTACTTGTGACCCCTACATCATTCTCATTGCCACCTTTGTCATCAGTTGTTGCATAATGAGATGACGTAATGCTCCTTAGACTCTTTGGATTAACCCCTTCTTGGCTGAGTGTTTCTGCATTGAATGATAACAGTGAATCTTTCTTCATTTGATTTGTCCCCGAGTTGTCACTCCCTGGTTCTTCTGATTGCGACGGTATTACAACATCTCCTGCAAGATCACTCGACCCAACCACAGTCTGGACTAATCCAGCACTCCGATACCATTCTCCAAATCCGTCCTCTTGAAGATGCGATGTAACATCACAGCATTCTCTACATCCGCTCATAAACTGTTCAAAATCTGCAGTGGCTTTCTGCCAGGTCCATGTATCCTGTTGAGATCTCCGTCCAACCTTCTCGGCTAAGGAGGGAATCTTGAAATTTATTGGGCTTCGTATGTTGAATGGTATACTGTGATTGTTAATTCCGCTCATTGTGAAGGTCAAGGAGGTTGTACCATGTGATTTCAGAGGTGGTTCAACTGCAAAGTTTGATTCGGGACTCTTGCCAATATTGCCTGCTGGACCATTTAGACTAATTTCACCAAAATCCTCCCTTGCTCTCTCACGAGAGGGCGCTTTCTCCAGTGTCTTTGAATGCTCATAGTTATTAAACTCTGATTGTGATTCGTCGGTTTCTTCAAACTTGTTGTCATCTGAGATATTCGCTGTGTCATTACCGTCGCATGTAACAGATGATCCACTGTTGGCCGTCACATCTAACTCATTCACATTAACATCAATGGAATTCACCAAGTCTGATGGCACAGGGTCTGTTTAGATGAGAATAATAATAATATCGAAGTCTATGTACGTCACACAACTTGCATGAAAGAATATGTACGTCACACAACTTGCATCAAATTCTCAATAAATATTATGATGAGTTTTAGTATCGCCTTCATACTCAAACAATAAGTTCGTATGTTTATATAGGCTGTCTATTGCTAAGCGTTAATGACTATGTAGAGCAAACAAGATAAAAACAAATGATGCAGGCACAACTCGGTGGATCAAAAGAAGGGTAGATAGCCCATCAAACAGAGTGAGTTCTGGCACAGGCTCGCTCATGAGAGATAATACCAATTCTGGCAGTGATTTGTCGTCCACAGAAATAACATAAGAGTTCTTATGTAGTGCTTTAAATACCGCTGTCTCAAAGCTTTTAACTTTTAAGACAGGTATGCCCAGTTTGTGAATAACGATACCCATTGTTATACCACCTTGTACATTATTACAAGGTGATGTGGCACACTCTACTGCCAACTATGCCAAAAACTCAAGTGCAAATCCAATTCTTAATCTAATGAGATTTGTGGAGACACAATGCACTCTCTCCCCGAGTGTGATGCTTTAGACCGTTAGACCATGAGATGCCACAAAGGGACTGAGGCCCAAGCGCATGGCTTAGGTTTAAAGAAATAATAGATAGTAAAAGTCACTGGACACTATTGGTAATATTATAAGTTATCACACAAGCGCGAGTGGAATACGGAAAAATATAGCGCTTCTGCGTCCCATATCCATATGGATATGGGACGCAGACGCGCTATATTTTCCGTATTTCCACGAGCGCACGTGTGATAACGTATTTATCTTCAAGCAAACTTGGCGCGTGACATAGAACACACAAGACGCATGGTAGTGATATTAGCCGTGCAATATAGGTTTTTATCACCACTCCATTCTGCCAATCTGATTGGAGGATTAGCGCGTACTTGAAGATAAAAAAACTTACATGGCAACGAGCAATGAAGAGCTGTTGATAGTATAAATCATTGTGAGAACTGGCTCCTCTCTGAAGTGATGTAGCTTTTTAGAAAGAAGTAATTTCTCACTAAAATATTTTAATTGGTTTCGAGACCTCAGCTGATGTCTTGAAGTCAAGCATCCGAAACCACAAAACTTGTGCAACAAGAATGTTTTTTCTTCCAATATTTTTCACACAACTTCAAAGACCATTTAGGCTCAAATTTTCGCAGGTTTGTTATTTTCTGCATATGTTGAGATACACCAAGTGAAAAGACCGATCTTTGACAATAAACGAAGGTGTCCAGTGCCTTCAAGTGTCTCGCTTAAGGACACAAATGTTACGACCAGGTTTTAACCCACAATCGTATGACTAGTCAGTCTGAACTTGAGCCTGATGCTCTAGGCCACTAGGCCACGACATGCCAAAAGAAACTTATGCCTCATTGCAAAAGAACTTATGCAAGTGTCATGACCGAGGTTCGAACCTACACTCAAATGACAAGGCCATCCAGACTTTAGGTCATGTATCTACAAGTTTCTATGAATAAAACCTACCTGGCAAGACCCGTAGTTTGACTCGGCACTGTCGCTGGATGTTTCTCAGCAATGATTCCTCGTTCCCCTCGCTGGCCAGTGTGACTGCAACACCCTTACTGCCGAAACGACCAGCCCTCCCAATGCGATGAAGATAAGTCTTACCATCAGAGGGTACGTCTAGGTTCACGATGAGGTTGACATTCTCTGCATCAATGCCTCTGGCTGTCTACATTAGAGAAAAGAACATTCCAATCTATAAAAATTCATCTAAACAAAAAAAATGTAATTACCTGCTACTGCATATTAAAAAAAAAATAATAAAAGATATTTATGAGGTGCTTTTTAACCATCATATCAAAGTGCCTTCCACTATTACTGCCACTGTTCATTTGGCCTTAAGCATTCCTGAAATAATCTCAACTCCTTTGGAGTATGCTGCACCGGCAGTCAAATTGCTGCACCCGTTGCTAATCATTCACATCAACAATCTCTACCCTCGTAGGTACCTATTTTACTCCTGGGTGATGAGGGGCAATTATAGTTAAGTGTATTGCCTAAGAACACAAGTGCCACAACCCGGATTCTGGGACTACTATCCTCATTGCTAGAGAAGTAGAAAAAAAGAGCATGATTTCTTTATGTCTACAGAAAGTGATAGCTTTCTTTCATGAGGCAAATATAACAAGTTTGAATTCAGATAAATATCTGAAATTTTTCATCCCCGATGAAAAAAACCCCAGAAATTTGGTAGACCTGAAAAAAGAAACTCCAGCTAGAGGTTATTCCCACAATTGAACACAAAACGCACACTCACCAAATCAGTTGATATGAGAACACGGCACTGAAATGTCTTGAGCATTGACATCGCATTGAGTCTGTGGGTCTGGTCTTGGTTGCCTGATATACAAGTACTTGGCCATCCATTCTCACATAAGATATCTGAGAGATTTTGAGCTCTGAAAACAAATAATAAATAAATATAAAAATGAAGCTATTCATCTTAGAATGAGTGCCAACAAATTGTGTCGCTGGAAGTCAAGGCTCGGGAGCCCTTTTGTTAACATGTGATGTCAAGGATTACATGGTCTAGACTATATTGGTTAAAGTGCCAACTCTTTATTCTACTTGCGTCATTTGTTTTACCTTCCTGGACATAAAAATGTTAAAAGCCTGTGCGACAAATTGTTCAAACAACCTACAATTGTTTCTTGAAACTGAAGCATGCTCTTAATCGGGAAAGGGGCAAGGGTTCTGAGTGGGTTGCTATCTCCCTGCCCCCCTCCCCTCACCCTATGTTTGCACAATAGTGAATGTGCATACAAGGATTTTTGTAAAGGCCACAAAATTTATGATGATTGAGCTTGTCTGTGGCTAATGGCCCTTTGGAGTAAAAGTTCCAATGTACAATTGGGATAAACTACTTTAGCGACCCGCACTGAAGCTCAGTAACTGGATCTCAGACAGTTTAAGCTTTGTTTACTTGCATGTACTGCCGGTACAATTGCTGTCTGGGGCGGTGATAGCGTGAGAGCTAGAGGTGGAATGTTGTACAAACGAGAAATATGAGAGATCGATAGGCTTGATATCAATTTAATAGAATAAAAGTTGTTATGGTTTAGTTTTCACATACACTGATCAGAACAAAAATGAAGTCTCTACAAATTGTCCTCACAACAAGGTATTAAAGACACTGGACACTATTGGTAATTGTCAAAGACCAGTTTACTCACTTGGTGTATCTCAACACACATGTATGCATAAAATAACAAACCTGTGAAAATTTGGGCTCGACTGGTCGTCGAAGTTGCGAGAAACTAATGAAAGGAAAAACACCATTGTCACACAACGTTGTGTGCTTTCAGATGCTTGATTTTGAGACCTCAAAATCTAATTATGGATCTCGAAATCAAATTTGTGGAAAATTACTTCTCTCTCGAAAACCTTGTACTTCAGAGGGAGCAGTTTCTTACAATGTTTTATAGTATCAACAGCTCTCAATTACTTGTTACCAAGTAAGGTTTTATGCTTATAATTTGTTTGAGTAATTACCAATAGTGTCCACTGCCTTTAAGAATATCCTCCATTTCCTTGTCCTCCCCCCTGGACACTCAACTAACCTGCTGGATAGATTGGAGAAGACCAGGCATTGGCTGAATGACATCTGAGTTAGTAACTGCAATAAGTGGTTGACCTTGATCTCAAATGCCTTGTGGTATAAACCATGACCAGGAACCACTTTGTAGAACTGCTTGATGCCTGTTAAAAACATAAAAATTGAAACCAAGTATATTAGGATGGCGTGTCATGGCCTAGCGGTAAACAGCTCACCAGACTCGAGCTCTGGTGTTTCTGATCAGCAGAGTGTGGGTTCGAGTCCCAGTTGTGACACCTGCAGCCGATTTCACGAAACGCTAGGATTAATCCTAACTCGAGTTAGGACGAGTAACCCGTCCTAACTTAGCACGGGTTTAATTCGTCCTACGTATTTGGATACGGAACTGAACCCATCCTAAGATGAATCCTAAGTTAGGAAGAGTTTGGTGAAATCGACGGCTGTGTCCTTAAGCAAGACACTTAACCATGATGCTTCGACCTTCAGATGGGACGTAAAGCAGTGGTCCTGTGTTTTGTGTAATGCACGTAAAAGAACCCAGTGCACCGGTGTTCCTGGTTTGATTAGCAGCATATTGCCACACCACTTTGTAAACCATTACTGGGTGCTTTAAAGGAATAGGCCCCATACTTCAAAATGTAGCTCCACATACCTTGCAGGAAAATGCTGAGCGCTTTTATACGTCCCTTAGGGATGTGATAAAGTGCTATATAAGAACCAAGTATTACTATTAGGAGACTTTTAAACACCTGTGGACAAGACATACAAGATAACTGTTCATTGTGTACAAACTTCTGTAGCATGTGCACATCTTAAAGACACCAGATATACACAGTACCTTTAAGAGCCAGATTCCTAGGGTTTAGTCGTACAAATGTTGGATCTCTCATGTAGGTAGTCAAGCTCTTAGCTAATGCTTCAGGGTATGTTGCTGACAGGGCCAACATCTGCTTGCTGACTGGTAAGCGGTTATATATCCAGCTATAAAGCAAGAACATGAAATAAGAATGAAATGACCTTGCCCTCTCAAAGATGACAATTCCATGTGGAGGTATTGAGGTTCAGGGTGGTGTGATTGGGTCGGTAAAGGCTGGGGTGGTAAAGGCTGGGGTGGTAGAGGCTGGGGTGGTGAGGTTGGGGTGGTGAAGGTTGGGATGGCGAGGTTGGGGCGGTGGAGGTTGTGACAGTCGAAGTTTGGGTGGTGAGGTTGGGGTAATGGAGTTTGGGGTGGTGAAGGTTTGGGGCAGTGGTGAACATTTGGATGGTGGAGGTTGGGGTGGTGAGTAATTAGTGGTGAGGTTGGAGTGATGAGGTTGGGGATTGTGACTAACTGAAAGGGTTAAGGTCAAACATTGTTCCCTACCTCTTCTCTAAGAGTGAACTTACTTGATTTGGTCTTGAAACTTCTCATCCAAAAGTTTATCAGCCTCATCCAGGACAAAGAGTCGAATACCGTCAGTTGGCATGGCATCATATTCAATCAATTGCTTCACTCGTCCTTCAATGCAAATACAAAGTCAACATAAAAAAGTTTCAAACAGATGGATTTCACTTACATGTACCACACACTTTAGAATTGTGATGGATTCAGAAACACAAAATACTCATTCTGGAAGGTGATGGGTTTATATGGAACAACAATGCAAGGTGAATAGAACCAAGATGCACAGTTTATGACATAGGCATTGCGATGGTTTGATTAATAAAAGCCACTGCACATGAAATAGGATTGGTCCCCTCAGCCAGAAAAAGAGTACCTGGGTGCTATGATAAAATCTTCTGCGATAGAACCACAATGTTTGAATACTCAGAAATCTTGGCACACACTTTCCTCTCCTTTTGTTAAGTCTGTTAATTTCTGTGTGGGCAACTATTTTAGCTACTTTTGCAAACTGAACATACTAGGAAAAAAAAAAAAGGTTGAACAAAGAGCCAATCTTTACCCCATGGTTTATCCAGAGACCAAGGATCAAGGGTTAGGATATTGTAACTACCTGGGAGCAAGTTGTGTATGGTTTGTAAGTGAGGAATAGGATTTTGACAGTGATGCTCTAATTGACAGGTAACAAGTTGAGACTGTAAAGAATTGGAGTTACACATGTTTTCCAGATGGTGTAAGCTTTTACCTGGTGTGCCAACAGCCACATGGCACTTCTTCAGCTTTTGACGATCAGGCCCAAATAATGTCCCTCCAATGAACGTGTGACATCTTAGACCTTGCAAACATCCCCCAATGGCCTGTATAACACCTTGGACCTGTGTAGCAATCTCTCGTGTTGGTGTCAAGACAAGAGCTTGAACATTCCCACACTGAAGATCCAGACTCTCCAAGATTATCACGCTGAAAACACATGTCTTCCCTGTTCCTGCTTTGGCTTGTACAATCAAATCTGTAAGTTTTCATATAGGAAACAAATGTCAAATTGATTAACATGCTCATCATCAAGAAAAATGCCAGTCTTTTTATGGATAACTATAATATAAATCATAGAAGAGCTTGCTCAAAACTTGATACAACTTCAACTGCAATGCATTGTTGCCCCCTGGCCCAATTTCATAGAGCTGCTTTTATATAAAAGCAGAAAAACAATGTTCAGCAAAGCAAAAACTTTCAGGAAATCAGTAAACAAAACTGTTTGTTCTTTGCTTAATTTTGTTTGGTCTTGACTTTTGCATACTTGGTGCATCAAACTCAGTGCCCTTATTCCCCTTAACAATTTCAAAGTGCTTGAGCCCATGCCCAATCCTCTTGCACTAATGCATTTTGCTACTGAACTACAAAATTACAAGCACCTCTCTCTAATTTAAAGTTAAAAGTAAACGTTTAGCGTGCAGAAAAGCAGTAACTATATTAAAATCTGTAGTACAACCTAACCAGTTGCCATCGCAAATTAAGTGTTACTAAGTAACAATACATTAATTAATCAAAAGACAAAACGCTCATCAATTAAAAGTCAAATATGTTCTAACACCGAAGTCAAACTTTTTTTTTTTAAATATTGGATAACACTAAACATGCAGCACTGTATTTGGAAGGTTTTCACCAAATATGATTCATTACCAAGGCCACATCTCCCAATGGGTATTGCTTTCAACTGGATTGGTGACGGACGCTCAAAACCCGCAAGTGACAGGCCTTTTAAAACGTCTCCAGACAACAACAACGATGCAAAATCTATGTTGACATTCTCGACATTTAAAACATCGCTAGTGCGGTCTTTCGAAGCGTAATCGTGTGCTGTTTTCGACATTATTGGAGTTGCTGAAACAGGTCTTCTCCTACATTTATTCAAATCAAAATTACGGTCTCACAATCCTTCAAAATGACAATCGTTTCAAGAGTGAAATCGAGCACCACGTAGAGCACGGCATGCACCATGGAGGCCGCCATTTTTAAATGTCAAGGGTTACAGGTCAAATTAAACTACCGCCGGTATTTAATGACATTTTGACAAACCCCATTGGTCAAGGCAACCGTAATGATAACAGATTGACCAATCACGGAAGCTGTTACTTAACACAGCTTCACCGCCCACTACTACCGGAGACTCACTACCGGAAGCGATTTATCAGAACTCAACTTCCTAGTTCAGTGTCTTGAAGTTCGTCGCCGCCCACTGAAGAAAGTGATTTCAAGGTGGACGTCAGGAAGTGAAACAAACAGAATTTAACTGTAGATGTTGGATTGACTGCCGTGGAATCATGTCGCATCAAACCGGAATTAAAGGTGAAATTTATGAATTGAAATTGAGGCCTTGAAATTGAATAACTAAACTGGTCTCTGAGTCACTGACTCTGTTCCTGTTTTTTAGTAATAAACCAGGTTTTTTTTGTATTTTGATTTGGTGGCTATTTAAAACCGGGCGGAGAGACATTTTTCTCAGACAGATCCAGACTTCTAATTTTGTTGGAAATGCATAGAATAATAAATGATATTTTTATGTTTGTTTGTTTGACTTTGAATTTGATTATATATTTCTGTTTTTTATTTCTTTGCCCATATTTTTATGATATTTCTCTCAGGTTCTATCAGTATCAGTTATTGTTACAATTTACATTCAACAAACAAGAAGTCGTTGACCAGGACTCATGAATCAATGGCACTTTGATCATACAGCCAGAACTTGAGTTTGTTGACTTTGTTATCTGTGAAAGTACCCCACCAACTGTATTTATTTTTTAGCCCTTGTCATTTGTCAGACGTACACATGTAATTTAAACAAATCACTAGTTTTGCTTTAAAACAGATCTGGCTAGTATTTAAAGGGCAGTTTTCTGCTTGTCTTATTCTATGATAAATTTGCCCCAAATACATTTATGTACAAATGAAATTTACATTACATTAATACATCGTACTGTTTACCCTTGATTTCTAAAGCGTCTGATGAGCTCAAGCAGGTGTTTGCAGATTGTAGAGAGAAGGACTACAGAGTGGTCAAAGTTGGCATTGATATCGGTCAGTATAGAGTTACTTCATCCAGGCCTAGTGGTGTATTACTCTTGGTAACAATTTGATCAACCACTCAAAATAATTTAAGTGTCAAGCACAAGTACATGTTATGTAACACAATGTAGGACAATGTGTGATTTTGAAGGAGGACAGTTAGTAGTTACTCTAGCGCTACGTTAAGAAATCTACTGCGATTATCTCAAACGGAAGCTTGAGTAAATTTTGTTTTTTGCCCACACCCAGAAGATCTTTCTATTCAGACAGCCTGTTGTTTGCCATATAAAGACATCATTGATAGTTGCATCAAGGATAATGCATTTCTTATGTTTTGAGGAGCACTGTATGCTCAGCGCATCCGAGTCTTACAGAGACAAAATCCACAGGCATCTCAGATGTGTCGTTGACCCAAAGAGCTTGTGGGTTTGTTTGTAGAGACGTGGCAAATTAAAGTAGTACATCTTTTGAGCAGCTGAGTTATTTTGTGTTGAGTGCCTGCAGTTTTTGAAGGTAACGCTCATGGATCACATGCTATACAAATATTGTCTGATTCATGTGCCACAGTGATTCCCAGAACAACCTGCCGTGAATTTCACAAAGAGTTAGGACTCGTCTTATCTCAAGTAGCTCGTCCTAACTTAGGATTAATCTTAAGGTATGTATGCTACAGTGCAGGGTTGGGACTTGTCCTAAGTCCTAAGATTAGTCTTAAGTTATGAAGAGTTTTGTGAAATCAACGGCTGTTTCACCTCAGCTTTGCCTCATGGAAAATCAAATATTGCGGGGATCACTGACAGAGTCCCAGTTTTAGCCATTGGAGGACTAAAGGCAGTCAATATTTGTTGTATAACACCCCATACTGCCTAGACATCTGGGTAGCAAGTAGCTGCCATTGCTATGGGTATTGGTTGCTATGAGTGTAGTTTATTGGTTGCTATGGGTTTAGTACCAGTACTGTATAGGCCTAGTACTTCAGTTGCTACACGTCTAGTTCATTGTGCTTACTTGGCTTTCTAGTAAAATAAGACATTTGAGTGCTGTAAACCAATCAGACACAGAATTAAGGGTGTTATAATATAAGACCATTTCTAAATATTATTCCTGATTTTTAATCTTTTGTTTGTTTACAGGAGAAGAAAAGTTGATTTCATTGGGACATCAAGGAGCCACAGGGACATGGGAGCAAGATATCCTTTTTATTACCTCTGCCCCTTAAACTGTGACACTTTGGGAATTTGGAAATCCAAATTTTAAGTTTCAAGACTCCTGCTTGTTCTTGGCATAACTCTACAAACTACAGCTTCCATGGGTTTAAATTTGTCAGATATGTTTCCCCTGACTCTAGGGTGTGCCTCTGCCTTTTAGACAATTTGACAAGTGTCAAAGACTAAAGGCAAAGTATTTCTGGGAAAACCCTCAGTTCAGTATGCTTAGGCCAAACTTTCAAAATTTGTGTCCAGAATGTCCCACAGTTTTAAAAAATCCTTTTATTACTGTGGTGATATGTAATTATCAGAAGACTAAATAGGGTGATTAAACTCATTGACTAGCCTTACATGCACGCTGCATGTGTATGAGTGCATCCCAGAATGTATCTAACAAAATAATATTCTGCTTTGGAATGAATATAATAATCTGAAAAAATAAGATTACTTATTGAACAGGAGATCTAGCAGAGACTGATCATAGAGGAGCTGGCATATAAAGGAGTGAAAACCAATTTGAATTATGCTAATTTGTCTGGTTGTAACTAAGCTACATTCCTTGACCATATGTCCACATTATGACGCTTTGATACCTCCATTGATAGAGGAGAAAGAGCCATGTTATCTTTTCTATCGTTTTGACGAGAAGGACTCCCAGAGTAAATACAGATGGCTGTTTATTGTATACGTTCCAGAATATGCTACGGTAAGAGTTTGAGTTTTCAATATAAAACAGAACTGTGATTTCTTTGTCAGGATTGTTTCCTGATTTCTGGAACTTTTAAAGATTGCCATGGGCTATTTTGGTTTCCTTTCACTTGCTAGTAATTTATGTGGGAACTCAGTTTTAAAAACGCTTGACTACCCGCGACAGACCTGTGTGGTGATTTGAAAGTGTCACTATCTTTCATTTTATTTGTCAGGTGAAACAAAAGATGATCTACGCTGCAACAAAGTCATCACTTAAGACAACCTTTGGCTCAGGACAGATACAGAATGAAATACTTGAGACTTCAATAGTAAGTAGCATACTTTTTTCTTTACAACAATCTTGGCTTTTTGGCTTTTGAAGCTTCCTAAATCCATAAGAAACAAACAAGTTAATGATTAACTGTTTCATAACTTCCAGATGGTACTGGAATAAGTATTAATAGTTATTTTCAAAATAATTGCCCAATATCAAGGAGCCAGATGTAATAACAATGGGAGACTTTTAAGGACACTAGGTGGCAGCAGACTTACCAAGTAAATTCATTGTTCTTGGTAGTGTGCGCATGCTCAGAACTACGCGAACAATTGAAATTTACCTGGTAAGTCTTCTGTCACCTAGCGTTCAAAAGTCTGCCATTGCAGAAACTGCTTTAATTTTGGAACACACAAACAAATGAACCTGGCCGGGAGTTGATTTTTCACAAAGATTTAAGACTAGTCTTATCTCGAGTTAAAACGATTTTAAGACTCATCCTTACTTAGGACTATAGCCTTTTAAAGCACTTAAAAGTGTTTCATAACTCCCTGGGCAAAGAGTCCTAGGACTATTTCTTGGACTACCTTTGTGAAATTTACCCCTGGTCATACCCTTGTCCATGCATGTCAGTAGTTCATTGGAGATAGTTGTCCGATAATGCGAGTAGTCCATTAAAATTTAATCTTGTTGCTTTTTGTCTTGTTTGTTACGGGCTGTTTGATTTGTAATTTGTTTGTTACACAGGTATACTTGTTTGTATGTTGTGTAGTGAGAAAGACTACATATCAGGCCAATAACAAACCTTTGCATTTGTAACAAATTGTAGACCGAAATGAATTACAAGGGATACATCAGTCACATCGAACACCAAGAAGCTCCTGCCCCACTGACGGCCAGCGAGGAGGAACAGAAACAGATGAGGGAAGAAGAAGGACCTACTGAATCTGGCAGCACTACCAAGCAGAGCCATCTGAAGGGTATTGCATTCCCAGTACGACCCGATGCCAAAGACAAGCTTCTTGCATTGAAGAATGGCGATTATACCTATGTTAGACTGGTGAGTGTGAGCTTGTAAGAGAAATGGTTAGTGAAGCTTAGATTGCAGAGCCATCTGAAGGCTATTGCATTCCCAGTACGACCCGATGCCAAAGCCAAGCTTCTTGCATTGCAGAATGGCGATTATACTTATGTTAGACTGGTGAGTGTGAGCTTGTAATAGCGATGGTTAGTGAAGCTTAGATTGCAGAGCCATCTGAAGGCTATTGAGTTCCCAGTTCGACCCGATGCCAAAGACAAGCTTTTTGCATTGAAGAATAGCGATTATACCTATGTTAGACTGGTGAGTGTGAGCTTGTAGTAAGAGGGGTGGGTAGGTATCCACATTCAAACCGGGGACCTTTAACAACAGGGACAATAGGTCCACGGTTGCTATCACAGAGGAAATCATTGTGGTCCACGATTGCTAAGGAGGGTCCACGATTGCAGGTGTTTACACACTTGTGTATGTTGGCAAAGCTTTAAGATCGCAAAGCCATTTGAAGTGTATTGCTTTCCCACTCCGACCTGATGCCAAAGACAGGCTTCTTGCCTTGAAAGATTGTACAAGTAACATGCTATTTTAGCTGGTAACCCTTTCCTGTAAGCATACTTTTGTTGTGCTTAGCTACTTTTTGTGCTTAGGCAGCTTTATGAAATTGGGCCCTGATGCCAAAGACAAGCTTCTTGCGTTGTCTGCCATCTACATGCATTTTGACGGACTTACCACACGGCCACAACCGATCAGTTGTGGTGTTGTAAAGAGTCTAAACCTCTAAAATATAACATCTTGTTTCTTCTGGCAGCTTCTTTAGAGCCCAAGACCAATTGTTATCCAATTTCCAGATGTTTATTATACAATCTCATTAGCTGAAATGCTAACTGTCGATTTTCATGTTATTTTTTTTTGCTGATCTCTTTCAGTGTGTGGATATAAAGAATGAAGAGATTCTATTGGATGACTCAGACAGCATTGAGTTGAATGCACTCCCAGCCAAGGTGCCTACTGATAAAGCTAGCTACCATGTCTTCACATTCAAACACACGCATGAAGGAGATTATCTAGAAAGTAACGGTAAGACAACTATCCAATAGACTGCTTTGTACTTGAGTCATTAAGACTTGAGTCATAAAGTGCAGTCATTTATTTTCATTCATGGATAAGCTTTCTTTTTGTGACGATTCAATTCTAATTGTTATTTTGTGTTTTCATATCATATTAGCTTCTGAAAACAATTGAAGTTAATATTATCTAGTTTGGTATTTGATTCTTCATTTCTTGAGTCCGAGTCTGAGTCCTCACTTTTGAATTTGAGTTAAGTCCTGTCCTGAGTCATTTGGATCGAGTGACATTTTGTAACAGAGCCATTTTATAAAATTTACAACTTACAAAATTTTTGTTTAGAAAATATCTTACCTACAGCTGTTTAGTGCTACCTGAAAAGCCAAGACTTCAGTGTTCATGCGGACCGTTTTGGGATCAAATTCCGACCTGAAAGCGCTCTCTCGATGCGTCCGTTTGTTTTGTGTTATATGAAGTCGGTTCAAGGGGTCAATGCATGTAAGGGTTACTCATACAAACCCGGATACTGCTTGTTATAATTTTCTAAAATCATTTTGCTTTGTTGCAGTGTTTATTTATTCCATGCCTGGCTATAACTGTCCTGTGAAGGAGCGAATGTTGTACACCAGCTGTCTCAGTCCACTCATAGGCTTCCTTGGAGAATCTCTAGGAATTGAAATAGCAAAGAGGGTGAGTTTAAGAAAAATATAATTATAATAGGCATTTATTGGGTGCTTCTATTAAAGTGCCTGAAATATTACTACTGTGGGCCTTCTTAAAACCGGGCATTCTGCTTGTTGTCACACATGCACTCTAGCTATGCTGAGATGTAGAACAAGCAGCCATACGTCTCTGTTAATATTCATGCATAACGTCATAATTCTTACCCAAAAATGAGGCTATAGGCGTACATCCGCCACCACTTGCAGTGGATGCGCCTATGGCCTCGTTTTGGGTTATAATTTTGACGTACTCATGCATAAATATTAAGAAAGGCATATTCCAACAGCTGTATTCCACATATTGCATCTCTTTGGAACTCCCTGCCTGGTGCATGTTTCCCTCCATCCTGCAATCTAGACTGTTTTAAAAGGAAAGTCAATTCGTACATTCAGCTTTCCTGATTTTCTTATCTTTAATATCTTGTTCTTGTAGTGCCTTACCAAAAGTGGCTTTCAATGTTGTTAGGGGCAATGTTGCTTAAAGAGTAAACACAAAATAAAATGTTGTTGGTAGTGTTATACATCAGTGGTGAATCCCAACTAGCAGACCCCGCTTGGCAAATAGCTCTCTTAATCTGCCCTATGTTCATCAAGTTCTTGTAATCTGATATCACGCCTTCTGCCTACTATTATTATTCTTACAGATTGAAATAAGCGATGGCGCGGTCCTGACAGAAGCATTCCTTATGGATGAGGTACACCCGGTACGCAACCTGCACCGACCAGCATTTGCCAAACCTAAGGGACCACCGGGGAAACGAGGTCAAAGAAGGTTGTTAAAGGAAGAAAATTAATGAGTAATAATTAATTATACAAAAGGGTTCAACGTTTGTTGAATTGGCAAGACTGGTTTTTATGTAAATGGTTTGTCTGCTCTGAATCAAGATATACTTGGAAATAATCTGGTATTATCAATAGTTCTAAAATGATGAATATACAAACAAACAGAATTCAATTGTTACCTCAAATTTTTGGAAATGGAATGCCAATTTTGAAGTGTGTCTGTTATTTGCGTACTTTTTCTTTGCCAAAAGTTTCAGCTAAAGTTAAATCCAATCAGGGAAAATATTATGTTGGGTAAACGGAATTATGTAACTTCATATCAATCAAAAACTTTGGATATTGATTAAAACAAATTGTAATCGGGTTTATATTCAGCAAAGTTTTAATCAGGTAAATAGCCAATGGTGTGCCCTTACCTTTCGTTTTAAATTTTTGTATGCAAGTTTGAAAAAGATTTAACTACCAAAAAAGGCGATTGTAGTGACTGTACCCTGCTCCTTTTCAGATTTTTACCAGAAATAATCGTCAATATGCGCAGCAGCTGTCTTCCCACTTTCCTGACTTAGTACTTGATTTATGGGTAGATTTGTTAAAGACTTGCAGCCAAACGTGTATCTGTATCATTAATACAAGGAAAACAATTTCCAGCATGATGTGTTTGCTCTAATAACCAATAAGGAAAACGTATACTGCTGGTATCCACTGATCTTGACGCACTTGGCGCATGAAAATTTGTACCCTGCCGTCGATTTCACAAAACTCTTCCTAACTTAGGAGTAATCTTAGGACTTAGTATGGGTTCAGTTCTGTATCCAAATATGTAGGACGCATTGAACCCATCCTAAGTTAGGACGGGTTATTCGTCCTAACTCGAGTTAGGATTAATCTATCGTTTCGTGAAATCGACTGCTGGTCACCTACCCTTTGATTGAATTCCTTACACCTTCTCAGCTCCATTGGGAGTATGCGATCTATGCTGCCAAATAGTGCCAGTCAAGCTAAATCAATTCCATGAGCCAGTGCCCTCACAGGTGCCTAGTACTCCTGGGTGAAGATGAGCAATTGTAGTCTAGTGTCTTGCCTATGAGTACACGTGACGTGACTGGGATTCAATCCCACTGTCCGATGACTAGGCTGCCAGAGCTCGAGTCCAATGCACTAGACTATTGGGCCATGACCTGCCACACAATGTCCAATCTGCACATGCATGTATATCTCTAAGGCCACATTTCTCACAATGATAGTCAAAAAGATGAACTTGTGAAATGTTTATTCAAATTTAATTTTTTAGACTTTTATTTTTAAGCATTGCGTAGGAAAAGATAGGTAAAATTTAGATTTTAAGGAGGTACTGGTCTTCAAAATAAATTACACGGAACTGTTAAAGCATAACCCATAGTGCTTCCTGTGCTTTGGGGGAAACTCCATCAATGAAATCAAGTTAGTGTATTTAAGGACTTGGGCTTCATTTTATACTCTTAAGGTAGCAAAACTTATAAAGGTGTTTGTAAATTTTTTGCAAGAACTATATTTTTGCACAAGTTCATGAAAAGTTTTGATCATTTTGTTTTGAAATTTAATATTACAGGTAAAGGTTTATAAAAGCTCAACTTGATAGAAAAATAAGGGCATGTGTAAAGTGCTCAATTGTGAGTTCATACGTAAAACATTAGCTTACAAATAATGAATGTTTTTATGTCCTGGATGGAATATTTACACAGGTTAAAAAATGGAGTGTAAACAGTGAATGAGGCGAGCCTTTATTGAATTTATAATTCTATATTTCAACGAATGAAAATATTCTCTCCATTGCACAAAAGCAAAACATTCATTGTTTCTTTTATGTAACATCCAAGTAGATCTTTGTCATTTGGTTCAAGGATAAAACTATAAGAGCAAACTGTGTGAGATTGTATTCTGGCATCCACTATGAGGATGCTTTGTACTGCTGTGTTTAATACATGTGTACTTGGTGTGGTCTAGTGCGCAACAGTAAAAATGGATTGGACAAAAATGCATGGTGAGTAGACCCACAAAGCAGTTTCATGACATTGGCCATTTAATGGTTTGATTAATGAATGCTACGTGACTTACAATCCTCCAATCAAATCACAAGGATCTTCTAGTTGTGAAATAAGTTATTTTATTCTGCATAGGTTATTACCATGAAGCAACTAATCACAAAGAAAATATACCAGTAGCAGTATACCAGCTAAAGTTAGTGTACTGGTTAGCTTTGACCAGTTGACTGGTTTCCCGCTAATTTTGCCTTGCAATTCTTATTAAAACCCTCCGACTGTCAGTGTGTTTCTTGTGACAGCTAACCCATACCCCATTACGCCACAGCGGTGGCATTTCGAGGCACACACATGCTGATGTAGATAGCAGAGCAACAGCTCAAGGTGTTTTGACCGTGGTAAACCGGAGTAGCCATGGGCTGTACTTAAGTGAAATGTGGTAGGGCTACATTTGATGGAGATAAGGTTCACACATGGTCAATTTCTCTAGTGACAATCTGTATACAATGAGAGAACAGTGTAGCATGGGTTACTCCACCGTTGTGTGCCTAGCATTTGGGACATTTTGTGATATCATGGAAGATGCACCCATTAGAGGGTTTTATCATCTTTATAGAGTTGTTTTCATAGATAAACATTCCATATTATCATGCAATACTTGTTCCAACCAATTTTAGAAAATCATTCTGTGTATAAAGCATTTTACTTTCTTTTGGCAGACAGAAATTGTAGTTCAAGTGCCCATACTTTCTGTACCAATGCCTTTCCATAGAATATGCAAGTTGTGATAAAACATGTGCTATTTATACAATGTGCAAGAGCAATAAGCCACTTTGGAGTTCCAGCTGCGCATGTCTGTTACTGCTGACAACGGACTTTGTCTATCTCCCGTGACCTTTTGACAATACCAGCGGGTATTGTCAAAAGGTTACGGGAGATAGACACAATCCGTTGTCAGCAGTAACAGACATGCGCCACTGACATTCCGAAGTGGCTTATGCTTCATCCATCCATGCTAACCACCCCCAACCTTACAAAGTCCAACTGCATGTTTGTATGATTTCGTTGGACTGCTCTAGTAAACTAATAATGCTTTAAGCGACAGCAGACATACAATCATAATCAGAGTACAACAGTTTGGGGTGTTGAGTTAGGCTTTCTTCACCATTGTGCCATACTCGGGTTGCAAGGGGTCTATAAGTTGGACAGAAATAGTATGGACAAATTCATGTGCTAATGCCACCAATCATTAAGGTCTACGTCTAACAGAGAGGTCCTATAATTTGATGACCATCCGACCTTCATTGGTGAGAATCAGTGCTTAGGTTTGAGACTAACTTACCCTGTTTGCAGAGAATGGCGACCAAAGCGCAAACTATCATTGTAAGCAAGGCCATGAAATTAATTGGTATAGGTCAACAAGAGACAATCGCCCCTTTGAAATACCAAAGCTTCATTTTGTGCCATCAACATGTCCAACTTGTTCTGTTCATTGGATTTTCATAAAAACTGAAGGAATATTTGTATATCGGACCTTTATACCATTGGTGTGTTGAGGATGAACATGTAAAATAAATACATTTCATGAACAAAAAGTGGTTAAATTGAACAAATTATTTATTGTCGACTTTTCACTCAAATGTGTTTTTAAAAATGTACATGTAATTATTTTTTGAAAAATTACAAATTACAGAAATTATGTAGAACATTTGTTGGCGACTGTCAAGTATTTAAATTGTGCAGAAATCTTCAATAGTCTTCAATCTGTTCAGTTGCGGGATTAATGCACTTGTGCTTAAGTTACTGGACTCAGTCCAGTGTGTATTTTGAGCCCAAGTTTAGGAGAATCTTGTTTCTCTGGGATATTTTTTTAATTAAATGCCGTCAGCTTGGCTTAAGTGGTTTCTTCCAGCCTTTCACCTGAGCTGTAGACCCAGGTTCGAATCCAGCTTCGGACCTAGGCCTTGCATGTGGATTGGGTTTTCAGTCCCAACCTGATTATAATGGGGTTTTCTCCCACATCTAAAACCGTATCTTCGGCACTTTTTAAGATCGCTTGGTTTTATTACAAAAAAAGGTTTAATACTATTGATGATTTAGACCAGGTCCTCTCCCACGTAGGCCCTACATCAGAGAGATGAACCAAGCACCTTATATGGAAGAGGAAATCCATTGTGCACTTGATGTCATTTGAGTAGGGCGCCCTCACGTAAAGGCCAAAAGAAGGTTTGCCCACTAGCCCATCTTGTGTGCCGCGCGTACTAATCTGTACATATCCACTGTTTCAACATTGCTTTGCCTCTAAGATTGCAGCTGGATGACGTCAATGCATTAGGTCTATTGGTAGCAGAACACACAGCACACAATCCTAACTTCAGCATTACACACGACTCCATAAACCAGTCTTCTGGCAGGTCATTAAGAGTTCATAAGAAGTTCCACAGGTTGAAGTTGTGGCTCTTCAAACTTAGTCAAGTGCTTGAGTACACAGCATCCTCCGACCACCAACCGAAATGCAAGCTTCATCAACTGGAGGTTGTATCTGTACTCTTAGCTCGATTTAAACTATCCCCCATTTCGTTTAGCAGTAGTGGTGTTACCTGCATCCTTAGTAATCTGCAACAGGTATACAGGAAAGAGATTTCATAATACGTCAGCCTCACAGCTGTAAACCATTGCGTATTTCCCCACTAAAGCTTTGTTCATACTTCCTGCGAAAGCGCAGTCACAAATTCCCAATGAATAATTCCCAACAGTTGAACTGTGTTCTACTCCTGCACAACACATTCGCTGCGAAATCAGAAACTTGACGTCAACATTTGCTTTGCATTCACATTCAAAGGAAGTATGAACCGGGCTTAAAACTGCTTAGACCGCACAATGGCTCAGTTACAGGGTCAATTACTCCCTAAAAAAACTACATTCTGCTCCTTTTCTTTCACTCTTTTTCACCTGACTGCTTCTACTAATACAAAAAAACTTGTGTGTTATGTTGTCATTTAGCCTCTGAGAAAAACTTGGCTATTAAAGGTCTGATGAGGACATCAATAATTTTGACAAATTAATGTCTTCAAATCTTTATGTCAGCTTGTAAAAAGTTGTGTAAGTTAATCTTGGTTTACTTACAATTCTTTCTGTCTGTCTTCTACTGCCTCCCTGCGAAGTCGTTTGTTTTTCTCTAAAAATGTCTCTCCTTGCATTTTCTGGACGCCCAATAGAGCAAGTCCAGCTGGAAGTCTGTCAAACCAAAGAAATGTTTTGAAATATTACTGGAAAAGTGTCTAACCATTACATGTCATCTGCTGTGGTTTTAAATGACAGGTAACTCATAAACTATAGATAAATTATGCCAGCCTGCAATTCGTTATCACTTGATAAAAAACACAATCAATCTTTCTACTGTCTGACCATTCAATATTATACACTGTGGTTTTGAAAGATAAACTCATCCAGTATGCAACATTGTATCTGCAAAGTACACAGTCAACCCTCCTACTGTCTGACCATTCAATATCATCCACTGTGGTTTTGAATGGGTAAACTATGCCAGCCAGCAAGGAATCCATACACTACAGTAAACCTTCCTAATGTCTGACCATTCAATTTGAACAAATGTTGTTTCTTAATGAAACATTAACTGAAGTTACAGACTGCACTTACCCAACAAGCACTCCCACAAATGCTCCGCCAACCAACCCCCTCAGTCCTAAGTTGAATCTGAACAGGGATCCTGTAATAGCTGTAGGAGGAAGGGTAGAAATCATTCAAAAACAGACAGATGCAAATTGGTAAAAGACAACTAGCAATAAAACTGTGAAGAACCGAATGCTTTATAATAATATAGTGTTTGTTAACACAAGCACTTGGATCACTGTAAGTGCTGATTATTCTTCAGTTATGCAGAGCTATTTATATTTAAGTTCTGAGACTCATATTGAGCACCTTGTTAAAGGTGATGCTGCAGCTAACCATGCCAGAAACACCAGGGCAAACCCCTTCTCAGATTTTTTACGTGCATTTCAAAGCAAATTGGACCTACAGCTTTGCATCCCATCCAAAGGACGAAGCAATTATGGTAAAGTGTTTTGCTTGGTTACCGTAGTGCCATGACTGGGACTCGAACCCTGGCAAGCACCAGAACTTATGAGAGTGCAAAATAACATAATCAACTGTTAATATGAAACGATAAAACACGCAGGAAACTCTAATTTATTACAACTTACCTGCAGCTGATACATAGTTGGTTAAGTCTTGCTTGTCCCTGTACAAACCAAGGCATGTACTGATTCCACTGTAAACACAATTCCAAAATAACAAACATTAATACAAATCAAACAGGAACTCCATTTTGCATTACACTTTAAGATAAAGTCAAACCCATGTAACAATTCAATCAGCTTTTCAATCCACTTTTATATTTTTAATTTAATAATCAGCATCAATCAGGCATTTTCAAACATTGTATCAAAGTGCCTTGCACTATCACTCCCCCTAGCATCATAAGAGTCTCAACTCCTTTGGAGTATGCAGCACCATCAGCCAAAATGGCGCACAATTTGCTAATCATTCACATCAACAATCTCTACCCTCGCATGTACCCATTTACTCCTGGGTGAAGAGAAGCAATTATAGTTGGTGCCTAACCCAAGTACACAAGTGTCACAACTGGGAATCATACCCACACCCTGATGACTCAGCCATCAGAACTCATGAGTTCAATGCTCTAAACCACTTGGCCATGACACGCTATAAATTGTCTGGTAAATATTTGACTTATTTAAAGCATGGAATTTATACAATGAAAAAAAGCACAGGCAGAATACACAGTTACTTACTGGAAACCTGTTGCTAACACTGCTGTTCTCCATCCCCAACGATATCCGTAGCGGATAAGGCCCCTTGTGCCAGCATTATAGGAAGCCCCCTGTGTGTATTGGAAAATAAAAGAAAATGTAGAGACATATAAATTCTATAAAAGTTTCCTTTACCAATTCATGTTGGATGATTTTTTCTAAACTGGCATACAGCCGGCGCTTCTTATCGCCCAGAACAACTTTGGAATGCCTGGGCTTAGAGTGTTACACAACCTTTGGGATACCACCCAGGCTGAGATGGTTACCATTAGCTTGCTTACCAAAACAGAACATACGACCTCTCAGAGCTTCTTAAACACAAAAACTAGCTAAGCACAACCAAAATTATGCTTACCAGATAAAATATTACCAGCCAAAATACCATCTGACATGTTTCATCTATGACTGGTATCCTGCTCATTTTCGCTCAGCAGAAAACTGTTCAGCAATAGGCCTATGTTCTGCTTCAGCAGCTCTATAACATACCGTTGCTTCAAGTCTACTGCTGTAGATTGCTGCATTGCTCTTTTCTATGTATCGCTCTCGGGCATGTCTGGATGCAGGGACACCACCATAGACGTAACCTCCTGCCATTCCCAGCACTGCCATCAGTACAAGCTCATGCAGCTCACGAGGTAGGTATCTATTATCTTTGCTGCCGTTCAGAAATACAAAAGCAAAATGTTTGTGTGAAGAAGGCACTCAATGTTAATACCTTGATAGCAATTTGGACATTCTTGAGTGCGCTCCAAAGTTTTCAGATAACTCTCAGTCTCAGTTCTCTTTTGACAACAGGATCCATCTTTAAGGAATTTACTACCACAGTGTACTTGAGAGTGTCGGAACTGCAAAAGCTGTTATAATAGTGCCTTGCTTTGTGTGAAGAGTCATTCAACCTTTGTTTATAGTCTCTGGAGTCAATCCAAACTGGGGGCAAGTTTCAAACAATGTCTCTAGTCTGCAAGGCAAAGTGTTCAGTCTAGTGTTAGGCCTGGAATTACTACTAGGACACATAAACCAAGGGCTCCGTTGCCCCTGGACTTGGCCTTGGTGCCTTATCCATCAAAACAGTCAAAACTTTCCATAGACTCTTTTGAGATTTTCCAGTGGAAGTGCCCTTTGCAAAATGAAAATGGCCTTGTCCTCTCAAAGATGACATTCAAGACCTATAGTCTTATTTACTAGATAATAAACTTACTCATACGTGTAGGCTTCCTTCACCCTGTCCCATCCTGTTTCTTTTCTTTCCTCCTGGTGCTCATCAGCGCCGATTTCCTTCATTTGATTCATCTCAGACTGAGCGAGGCTTGAAGAGATTGCCTGACAATTGAGGAAACTATATGAAAAAGAAAAAGAAAAAAAATCTTTTTTCAATGATCTTGTTCTCAGCTCAGCTATCATAGGATGACCAATGGCTGCTACTAATTATGGTTTTTTGTAGCAGAACAACCTCATCATGTAAAGTTTTATCTAAATAAAACTATATAGTCCTACTCCTCATTCTAAATATGCCATTATGCTAAAGTACAACCATCAAATAGACCGATCCATTTAGCACCGCCCCATCATTGCGTATATCTACCATTCACAACCCATGGCACAACCAAAAGTACGACATGCGTGGGCAGATGCTTGGCGTGTGGCAGAGTTGTGCAGAATGGAGAGGCTCACATGTTCTTGCCCTGAATACATACATGCTCCCTGGGCGGAGCCTAATGGATCGTCGGTGTATTGATTTGATGCTACCAAACCAAGAAGATCCCCTACCAAGAAATACCATAACATTGATTATAAATAATCATAGATTAATAAGGACAGTTAATACTCTTGGCCATAATTGACCATTAATATTGCTGGGCCCTTTTGCATGCTTTGCTTTGACTTGGGCATGTTTGTAATGTGGTCAGGAGGGGGGAGGGGGGAGGGGGTCCCTTGTTTGTTACTCTCTCTCTGAGTCTGACTCGTCTCTGCTCGTGTCACGACACAACAATGTCAATGCTTACAACATGGTCCCACATGACATGGAGGTATTTCTACCTCCATGATTGAACCGTTGACATTCATTCATCCCCCCGTGTGGTGTGTTACACTGGAAATCAGCCATTTGATTGCCCAACCCCCCAAAACGCTTAACTGACACTCATCTTCCCACCCCCTCCAAATTGTAAACTCTGGCACCGCCCCCTGTGGGTTTTTTTTTTGGGGGGGGGGTCGGGGTGAGATTGAAGTCTTTGTGAATGTTAATATAGACTGCCTGAAATGATACTGAAACTTTCGAAAAAAGGTTGAGGCCTTACCTCTATCTTAGAACATGCTTGTTATTTGGGAACATGTCACTGATTCAACCATTCAACCAACACAATTGCCACAAAGTTCAAGTTTCACAGTCAGACCATAGAAGAAAAATTAACGGTGAACTAGACGAGCCCCCTCACCGGCCTCATTGTGTCAATCAAGCAAATATTTATCTCGCTCGAAGAAAAATTAACGGTGAACTAGTCGAGCGCCCTCACCCAGCCTGTCAATCATGCAATTCATCTCGTTCTCATGGATTTGCTCGTCCCCAAAGGTACACTCTTGTGTGCATGTTGCACTGTTTGCAGAGGTATGACTTAGAGCGCGGGGTCGATGGAAATTTTAGGCAAAAAGAAGAAATTTTTATTCTCGCATTTCTAAAAAATAAATGGGCAACTTTTGAAAAGAATTTTGAGGCCTTTATTCTATCTTTGAACATGCTTATGATTTGGGAACATGTCACTGACACTGATTCAACCAACACAAATCCTAACGGTACCTTTTTTGCTACAAAGTTAAAGTTTCTAACTGATGCATACGCCACTACAGGCTAAGTTTTCATAGTACAGCACATTCAGATAGAAGACAACTAGTGAACTAGTCGAGCCCCTTGCACTGGCCTCATTGTGTCCATCATGCAATATATATCTTAGACTAGGCCTCGCTGCCTGCATGCCTTTATCCACAAGGATAAAGACAGGTCCCCGCCGCTAAATCCAGTGATTGATCCCTCCATTCAATACAATGGTATCTTTGGAAGCGTGCAGTGACAAGCTTTCCATGCCCACTAAGTACATGCCGCCTAGCCTGTTGTCGCGTATCTCTATGTGAAATGAGGGAGGTCAAATGTCAAACTACACAGCGGTTTTTGATGCCGGTCTCTGGCGTTCATTACCAACCTCGAAGAATGACGTCAGACGTTCAGGCTATATTGGGGGCGTTCGTTTAGCTTCCCTGGGTTGCCCTCGGTCTGCCTCGGTCATTTGAATAGCTTTGACAAGTTGACGGGGCTCAACCGGGTCAGGGCCCCCAGTGCCCTGCTTGTGGAGCGGGTCACTTGGGGGTGACTTGAGATGATGCATGCCGTCACCACGAGAGGGCGAGTGTCAGTGACCATTCAATTAGCTCTTGTTGGGGCCGGCTCACCCCGAGTGAGCTCTGCGTGGTCGACCCAGGGAAGCTTAGCGAACGCACCCATTTATCTCGCTTGAAGACAAATTTTAACGACGAACTAATCGAGCGCCCTCACCCGGCTCGTCAATCATGCATTTCATCTCATTCTCAGTTATTTGCTCGTCCCCACATGCCCAGAGAGGTCCTCTTGTGTGTTGCACTATTTGCAAGTATGACTCGGAGCGTGTAGTCAATGGAATGTTTAGGCAAAAAGATTACTCGTATTTCTACAATAATTATTTTATTTTGAAGCGTTGAACAAGCAAGAAGCATTGAAAAAATAAATGGGCAACTTTTGTAAAGGATTTTGAGGCCTTAACTCTTTCTTAGAACATGCTTGTGATTTGGGACCATGTCACTAATTCAACCAACGAATTTATAGTATATTTGATTCAACCAGCTACCTCCATGATTCAACCAACACAAATCCTAAGTTTCTAAAATTAACATAGTGCATGCTAATGTATGAAGCCATGAATACAGCACACACATTCTGATAGAAAGAAAATTAACGGTGAACTAGTCGAGCCCCCTCACCGGCCTCATTGTGTCAACCATGCAATATTTATTTCGCTTGAAGAAAAATTAACGGTGAACTAGTCGAGCGCCCTCACCCGGCCTGTCAATCATGCAATTCATCTCGTTCTCATTGATTTGCTCGTCCCCAAAGGTACACTCTTGTGAGCATGTTGCACTGTTTGCAGAGGTATGACTTAGAGCGCGGGGTCGATGGAAATTTTAGGCAAAAAGAAGAAATTGTTATTCTCGCATTTCTAAAAAATAAATGGGCAACTTTTGAAAAGGATTTTTAGGCCTTTCTTCTATCTTTGAACATGCTTTTGATTTGGGAACATGTCACTGACACTGATTCAACCAACAAATCCTAACGGTACCTTTTTTGCCACAAAGTTAAAGTTTCTACTTGATGCATACGCCACTACAGGCTAAGTTTTCATAGTAGTACAGCACATTCAGATAGAAGACAACTAGTGAACTAGTCGAGCCCCTTGCACTGGCCTCATTGTGTCCATCATGCAATAAATATATCTTAGACTAGGCCTCGCTGCCTGCATGCCTTTATCCACAAGGATAAAGACAGGTCCCCGCCGCTAAATCCAGTGATTGATCCCTCCATTCGATACAATGATATCTTTGGAAAGGTGCAGTGACGAGCTTTCCATGCCCACTGAGCTACATGCCGACTAGCCTGTTGTCGCGTATCTCTGTGTGAAATGAGGGAGGTCAAATGTCAAACTACACGGCAGTTTTTGATGCCGGTCTCTGGCGTTCATTACCAACCTCGAAGAATGACGTCAGACGTTCAGGCTATATTGGGGGCGTTCGTTTAGCTTCCCTGGGTTGCCCTCGGTCTGCCTCGGTCATTCGAATAGCTTTGACCAGTTGACGGGGCTCAACCGGGTCAGGGCCCCCAGTGCCCTGCTTGTGGAGCGGGTCACTTGGGGGTGACTTGAGATGATGCATGCCGTCACCACGAGAGGGCGAGTGTCAGTGACCGTTCAATTAGCTCTTGTTGGGGGCTCACCCCGAGTGAGCTCTGCGTGGTCGACCCAGGGAAGCTTAGCGAACGCACCCATTTATCCCGCTTGAACAAAAATTTTAACGGTGAACTAATTGAGCGCCCTCACCCGGCTCGTCAATCATGCATTTCATCTCATTCTGTTATTTGCTCGTCCCCACATGCCCAGAGAGGTCCACTCTTGTGTGTTGCACTATTTGCAAGTATGACTCAGAGCGCGTAGTCAATGGAATGTTTAGGCAAAAAGATTGCTCGTATTTCTACAATAATTATTTTATTTTGAAGCGTTGAACAAGAAAGAAGCATTGAAGAAATAAATGGGCAACTTTTGTAAAGATATTTGAGGCCTTAACTCTTTCTTAGAACATGCTTGTGATTTGGGACCATGTCACTGATTCAACCAACGAATTTAAAGTATATTTGATTCAACCAACACAAATCCTAAGTTTCTAAAATTAACATAGTGCATGCATATGTAAACCAGCCATGAATACAGCACACACATTCTGATAGAAAGAAAATTAACGGTGAACTAGTCGAGCCCCCTCACCGGCCTCATTGTGTCAACCATGCAATGTTTATTTCGCTTGAAGAAAAATTAACGGTGAACTAGTCGAGCGCCCTCACCCGGTCTGTCAATCATGCAACTCATCTCGTTCTCATGGATATTTGCTCGTCCCCAGAGGTCCACTCTTGTGAGCATGTTGCACCGTAGGTATGACTTAGAGCGCGCGGGGTCGATGGAATCTTTAGGTAAAAAGAAATATTGTTACTCGTATTTCTACAACGAAGCTTTTAAAGAAGCATTGAAATAAATAAATGGGCAACTTTTGCGCATGTCAGTAACTTTTCATAATATTTTTGTTACCATAACTTTGTAGTAATATACCTGCGTTACATTTGTTGATTGTATGCAATTCATGTCGTGTAATTTATATATATATTATTATAGGAACCCTTTTTGTTTCGAATAATAGTAATGTGCGACGACGAACTATTTTTTTTATGTGATCGCACAATGACACATGCGCGCGCACGCGTACTTACATAATTTTAGCCACTTTTCGACGATGATGAGGTGACGATTGTTAAAAGTTTGACTTAATAAAATTGGGCAGTTTGCCACTTTTTCCTTTCAATATGGAGCTGGAAATAAATCAGTATCTAGCTCAACAACGAGAGATGGCAGGGGAGCAGGTTGATAACAGAAGAGATCGGTAAATAATTAGAAATTTGTGTGTAAAGTTTACCATTTTGTATTTATTAGTTAGTAATAGTATAGTAGTTTTTCCTTTTTAGTGTTTTGTGTTGACCCGTTCGTTGTGGATTGCAACGCATTTCGGTCGTACTAAATACCGACAACTCACGACCCCTCGCCTCACGACAACTCACGACAACAATTTTTAAATGCACTGCATGACATTTGAACATAAGTCAACCGTTAAATATGTGCACAAGAGTCATTTGCAGGGTTCTCCACAGCACAGGGTTAAATTTTGTCCGGGCGTAGACCCAGTAACTGGGGCGCTGTACTCCTTTTCAACAATTTTTGACTTTATCTGTCGTACTAGCGCCCCAGGGAATGGCACAGAATTTTAACGAATACCCAGTTTTTCGCGACACCCAGCCACAAAAAATGCCTCAAAATGACAAAAAGACCAAACAAACTAGCTCAAAAATCGCCTACTCTATTCTCGATACGTCTAGGATGTAACATCAGGCATTTAATTGTACTCACGATCATTTTTTAAACTCCAAATCGATGATTTTTAACTCCGCATCGTGGAGCGATTGACAAGTCTGCGATTTTCGGATGTGTATGGTAACGAAACATGGCGTCGCGTTGTGGGTGGATGTCCATCAACGGCTGTTTAATGCTACACTTGTTACAGGCGTTGCAGCGAATGCTATACATTGTACACGGGGATGGGTACAGGCGCTGCAGCTAGCGAGTGCCCACGTGCGTTCAATCATGGGCAACGTAACTTATACGGTGCCGGGTTGTTGGAAAAATATCAGAAAGGGGGTGAAAGGTTCTCAGAAAGGGAATATTGTCTGAAAGAGGGGATTTTTCTGGTCATTGCCCCCCCCCCCCAAAAAAAAGGGGGAAAAATATGATAAATAAATAAAAACCGCTGTACTTCATCTAGGCCTACGATTTTTGTGCATGGTTAAATTGCTTCTTATAATGTTTAGTGCTGCCAGTGTCACTGTAGAATTTTTATTTATTTATTTATCATCTTTTTTCCCCCTTTTTTTTTTCCCTTTTTTTTTTTGGGGGGGGGGGGGGCGATGACCAGAAAAATCCAGACCAGCAGACTTCATCCAGAACCATCCAGCTTCATCCAGCAGACTTCAGACCAGAAAAATCCCCTCTTTCAGACAATATTCCCTTTCTGAGAACTTTTCACCCCCTTTCTGATAATTTTCCAACAACCTGGCACCGTGTAAGTTACGTTGACCATGATTGAATGCACATGGGCACTCGCTAGCTGCAGCGCCTGTACCCATCCCCGTGTACAATGTATAGCATTCGCTGCAACGCCTGTAACAAGTGTAGCATTAAACAGCCGTTGATGGACATCCACCCACAACGCGACGCCATGTTTCGTTACCATACACATCCGAAAATCGCAGACTTGTCAATCGCTCCACGATGCGGAGTTAAAAATCATCGATTTGGAGTTTAAAAAATGATCGTGAGTACAATTAAATGCCTGATGTTACATCCTAGACGTATCGAGAATAGAGTAGGCGATTTTTGAGCTAGTTTGTTTGGTCTTTTTGTCATTTTGAGGCATTTTTTGTGGCTGGGTGTCGCGAAAAACTGGGTATTCGTTAAAATTCTGTGCCATTCCCTGGGGCGCTAGTACGACAGATAAAGTCAAAAATTGTTGAAAAGGAGTACAGCGCCCCAGTTACTGGGTCTAGTCCGGGCGCTAAACCAATCCTGCACTATCGTCAAATTGCGCAAACCATTCCTGCACTGTTTTCAAATTGCGCAAATAATTCATGTCCATATCCATTGGCATAATTGCGCACACTACTCCTATACTATCGGCAAATTGCGCAAACTATTCATGCTCAAATAGATAAGCCAATTGCACAAACCACAAACCATTAATAAACCAGGACCACACAATCACAGACTTGGAACCAAGTCTAAGTACCACGCTGTTGTCAAAATGTAGTCAGGATGCCCTGCGACACAGAGAAAAATGCACGCGAAATGCCAACTACGAAATAGCCGACATCAGGGTACCAGTCGCTGCACACAAAAAGGTAGGTGATGCACTGCATTGAACGGTGGTTTGTGTTCGTCGTGAAGTGTTTTTGGAATGTTTTGTCCAATTATTTGTCCAATATTTTTTGTCCGGACGCACAACGATTTTGTCTGGGCGCTGCATTTTTTGTACGGGCGCATTTGGTATTTTGAGAATTTTGTCCGGGCGCAGCGCCCGGACAAAACCGCATGTGGAGAACCCTGATTTGCACCAAAATCACTTTCAAACTGTTGAAAAATTGTATTTCTAACTGTAACTTGTAAGTGTAAAAAAAGTGTTTTTTATTTACCCCGAATTTAGTAACATTAACAAAAGGAAATATTCACCATTCGTATTTGTGTATATAATGGTTGACGCTCGACCGTAAAAGCTTGATTTGCCAAGTGCTTGCTGGCTGTTATCTAAGAGTTGCTGAGGTTTGTCAAAGCCTGGTGTTTCATTATTATTCCACGACGATTAAATATATCACTGGTGTTTTATATCGCAGAGGGCAAGACTACAGCTGGGAAAGAAATCAAGCAAGAGACCGGCGCCGACATCGCTCCAGACCGAGTCGATTTAATGACATAGATGATCGAGTGAAGCAGCATTCAGGAAACTATGACAATGCTGAAAGGAGAGATTACAGAGAACAAGAAGTAAATATTGGATTTCATGATATCTAGCCCTTAAACTTGCCAAATGCAACAAAATGCACCACTTGATAAAGGTTGTTGTATAGAGCCTTCTAATTGACATCACATTTTCTTAGAGATAAAGAAGTTAGCAATGCTGGCGTATTATGCACATTTTAAAAAATATATGTAGCAGGGTTCGACCTTAACGCAGGTCCGTTGGCCAAATGCCAGTAGAAATCGCGGCGGACCAGCTGAAACACCTTGCCAACTGGTCCGGCTGACCAGTCAAAAATATCGGCAGCGGTACTACAGAACTATGACAATTTTTAAACTATTTTCAGGCTCGAATAAAATGTAAAAACATTCTCTCAAGGTTTGGATAAAACGTAATAAAAATCACTCGAAGTGCCGCTGAACGCTGGCAAACTTCCGACGATCACGCATACACAGCGCAAAATCCCATCATGCAACGCAAAGGCTTATAGTCTTCGTATTAGTTCACGTGTGGCAGAAAGTGTAAGAAATACTGAACGCTAGAGGGCGTTTCAGAATATTCGATAGCGTGGGAATAGACGCCCTCTATTGGTGAAAGTACGCAATAGCTTACAAAACTAGCTTCAATCGCCTTGACAGAAGACCACAAAGCAAAACACATTCTGTCAGCAGCATGGTCGGTCAACGGAGCAGATTTCCGTGTGGGAATAAGAGTCTAGCGTGTTTACGAAAAACGAGCGAGATGGTGAGGCTTCATTCAACAAAAATTACCAAGTTAGGATACTCTGGATGAGCAAAAAGGAGTATTTAATTGTGTTTAGTAAAGTTCTTCCGTCCTGATTTTGGGTAATTTTGTTGTTATTTGGGGCTTGTTTTTTTTTGCGGGCGATTGGTGGGCGATCTAGTTTATCCATGGTTTTATTGTGCGCGGTTGTTTGGGTTTTTTGCGGGTTGATTTCAAGAAAGACTTGGGTTCTAGAATGCAATCATGTGTTAAACAAAGGCGCAGTTGTTTTTGCTGCTTTTAAAAACGTTTTTTAAATGAAAATTTTGTTCACAAAACAGACGCCGGCACCGACCATTCCATACACATAATTGAAAAAAATACCGTCAAACTCGTATGCTTCATGGACTTTTTTGATGTCTACTTTTTGTTGGGGGTTTTTCTGGACGAAAGTGGGAAGATTTTGGGAACTTCGGTACGATGTATTATGTTTATGAATAATTATTAAAACTACAATAATAGGCAATGTTTATACATGATAAAATAACTTGAGCGATCGCACGTAACCCTCCCCCACAGTAGATTTGAAGGCAGTACATAAAAAGTTAATGATATTTTAACAGTCGGTTTTAAAGTGTTTTTGGGGGTGTTTTTATAGTAAAAACACTATTTTTGTTTTCTTCATAAAGAAGTTCTTCTTACTTAGGAATACTTTTATGTCGAGTGCTTACAATAAACCGTGGACTAAAAAAAAACTACCTAAATAAAGATCATTTTGCTCTGACAAATAATTTGACCTGTTTTTAAATTAATTTTAAGAACGCTATTGTTATTACATTTTTAAAGAAAAAATACTCTCAAATTAATTATCCTTTACGAACACAATAACTTGGTACACATAAATAAAGTATGGCTTCCAGTGCAGTTAAGTTGACGTTGCAAATCATGTTGAATTTTTAAATAGCGACGATCGAAAATCGAGCAGTTGGTATACAACAGAATACTATTAGTTTTGAAAAAAATAGCATAAAAAATTGACGGACCAGTCAAAAACCTGGCGGACCAGTCAAAAATCAAGCCAACTGGTCCTGCTGGCCAGTTGAAAAAAAAGTTAAGGGCAACCCCTGTGTAGTACCATCCACTGTTGCGTATCTTAGCATATTAAGTTTTAATGACACATATTTTGGGCACGTCTACTGACAACATCCCATGGACGCTTTTAAAATGGGTTTTCCAGGCCTTCAATCATGTTTTCGTAAGAACTTTGTTTAGCAAACTTATGTGTGTGAAAACAGATTTACCTCATGTGAAATTTATCTCCCCAGAGCTCCAGACGCGAAGAGAATTATGAAGACAGAATACCTAACAGTAGGTTTGAAGATAGATATGAAGAGGAATCCGGGAGGTACTCAAGAAGCGAAGACAGATCTTACCGCAGCAGATATGATGAGAGATACAATGAGAACGACAGACACAGTGACAGACACAGTGACAGACATAGTGAGAGACACAGTGAGAGAGGGGATGACAGAAGGGGTGGCAGACGCATTGAGAGAAACGGCAACCGAGTGGATGATGATGATAGATATGGAGAGAGCAGGGAGCGTGGAGGATCGTCCAAGAAGGAGAAACCAAGTCGGACAGTCATGCTGAAGGGTCTAAATAGTTCAGTTACTGACCATGATGTAAGTACAGCACCCTTAACTGTAAAACCCGGTTCATACTTCCTGCAAATACCTATACAATTTCAAAACTAATTTTGACCTCACATGGCTGTTTTCACAGCAAATTTTTTGCAGGAGTTGAGCACAAATCAGCTGTTGCGAACTATTTGCTGTGAAATTGTGACGCCAAAATTTGTGTCGCATTCCCATGCGCAGGGAGTATAAATCGGGCTTAAGTCTTGCTGGGAACTTTCTGAAGTGTCCAAAGAATACATCAATTAAATCCGGTCAAACTGGGAGAAATATATATTTGCACATGGGTCTAAAATCCTTTTTATTTTTTTTGGCTCCCCCATTTTCTTTTTCACTCAGAAGCATTTTTACTACCCTGAAAGATGCACAACAGTTTCAGTATGTGAGCAAAAAACCGAAAGCAGATTTTGAAACATCAAACACTCAAATATGTTATGTCCTTGAATGGTTGTATTTCTGCCCACGGGCCCGGCCTTGGCCTTGGTGCCCATTTAAACGTTTCCCACAGACTAAGATTTTCCAATGTAAGTTCCCTTTTCAAAATGAAAATGGCCTTGCCCTCTCAAAGATAAAATTGAAGGCCTGTGCCCATATTGACAGTGTTTTCCATTTCAAAGATTAATAAACCTTGGGAAGTCACTTGTCGCCTACTGTTACAAAGACGTACTACCATTGGAGTTAATATATCTCAAACATTTTCTTTTCTAAAATCACAACCTTCCAAAGCTTTATTGTGTTGATAGATTCTATCTTTGTGTCCATATTTTCTTTGTAGATCCGGACCATTTTACAGATGTTCGGTGCTCCAATCAAAGATGTCCGCCTGGTCAAGCACAGAGACACAGGTGAGAATATAAAATGTGTGGAAGGGGAATTTAATTTCCCCATCCTTGTTTTTTTTCTCAGAAAAAGGACGTCATGGCTAAGCATTTTTTTCAGCGTCCCTCCCAATTTCTGCTCGTCTTTTTTTTTGTTAAACCAATTATGGTCAAAAGCTACACATCTTCCATTCACCGGCAGGGACTGTTGGTTTAGTAATTTCAAATAACAGGTTTAGTTATTTCAAAAGAAAGTTCATTTGTTTTTACAGCATTTGTTTTCTTAAGATTTTATTACTATTGTACAATTATGTTGTTTTGCTCTTGTTTACTGAGACTTTTTTGGACTTAAGGTAGCAGCAGACTTACCAGGTAAATTTATTGTTCTTGGTAATGTGCGCATGCTCAGAACAGCGTAAACAACTGAAATTTACCTGCTGTAAGTCTGCTGTCACTTAGTGTTCCAAAGTCTCCCATGCGTGTTCGCTAAAGTCTTAATCACTTTAGATCCCAGCCACACATATTTATTTTGATAAAGATCCAACCAGGTAAGTTAATCTAGTGGACCAGTTTTCTTTGAACATTTTCATCAAATTTATTTACTATTTTTAATGATTTGTATAAATTTGTTAAATCTATCATTTCAAAGTAATGTTTACTTCATAGAAAATTGAGCCTTTAGCTCATTATGAACTCCTAGACGGTGAATGGAAGATTGTCTCATAGATCGCAGCCTGCCATTATCGTTACGTTTTATTTTCAATTTTTCCCTGATTACCCAATAAAACCATTTGGATATCAGAAATAGTCTTAAGAAAGAGACTTGAATTTAATTTAGATCCGTTTTTCTATTTCAAATTTTGATTCTCAACGAAACAATTGTGGCAGGATTTGCGAACATCTTGAACGAAACAAAACCCCCCACCCTGCTCCATTGACTCACTTGGCATACACAACAGAGCGCTTGCCTAGCCATGAACACCATATACTACCCAATGGTCGGCTATTGTGTTTGATACTAAGAACACCCATGTTTTGCTTGTTAACACCCGATGTTCTGAATGTTATTGTGCCTCGCCTCTAGGTGCCTCCAGGGGCTTTGCCTTTGTGGAGTTTCAGTTCCTGCCTGACGCCCAGCGATGGATGGAGGAGAACCAGGTTCCGTGTATTTTCCTGCATGTCTGTAAAACACCCCTTTTTTAGAGAATCAAGTCCCTCCTTCCCTCCTGAATGTTATTCAGGCATCGGCTTCACTATACACAGAAAGTCATTCACATCTCAATGCAAGCTGTATGCGGATACGTGGATGAACGACTGGGCTTGTAACTGTGAGGTTTGCAGGTCCTTCCCCCCCCCCTTAAAGTGAACAGAAGCTGTCACAATTATTCAGAAATTAGTCACATCCCGTATTTAAAAAAAAATATATATAGTCAGTCCCTACCCCTGGAAAGACAATTTTTTTGTAAAGTCCGTCACTCAAAAAAAAAAAGATTACCTTGGTAGAGATGATCATCTGTCTCTCGAAAATCGTCTCAGGTGAAGAGACGTCTTATATATTTATTTATTCAGAATTATTCCAGAACTTAGTCAATCACGTGGGATTGTGTCTACAATCCCAGGTATGTTTTGGGTGGGAAAAACATTCAGGTTCATCGGAATTGAACATACATGCTACCAGTTTGCAACTTTGTTACCAGCTTAACATGTCTACTTTTCAAAAGCAGTTCTATAAAACTAACAGTAAATGCACACAGAATTCACCACTGTAGGATAGTTTCAAACTGTTTTAAAGCCCACGACTAGACTTTGTTATTAGTCTTCTTGAAGAATGTAAAACAAGCCGTTGAATTGTTAAACGATCAGGCTTTTAAACTCTGTTTGCTGAGTTAAAATCTTAGGAATTCTTTAAGCGTTGAGTAATGTGTAAACACATTTCTTTACAAGCTACACACAGTCCCTATCCTTTTTTAGATAGTAATACAACTCAATTGACTTAAAATTGAATTGTTGAAAATTAGCAAATTTTAATCCAGGAAATTTTGTAGTGTGTTTCAGAAGTTGGTTTTGGTAGTTGTGTACAAATATGTGTTGACAGTCCATACAAACAGAGAATAAAAAAGACACTCAAACTCTGCTCCCAGATGTAGAAGTAGGCTGAAGAACGTTGATGACATGCTGCTATAAACAACATGCACTGAAGCAAGTGGTGCACAACAGTTTTAAACTGACTGTCCTCTTGTAGAAATGGCTGTGACACTTGTGTAGAATTTGTTTTTCGTGAAAGGGCTATACCTGAGTTAACACATTGTGTGTTTGAGCATAAGCGCTCCAGTTGCACAAATAAGCAGCTTTCGCAGCAGCGCTTTTGCGACTTGACTACTGTAATGTCTGCCGGCCTGCGTCCTTTGCCATGCGGCCCTCTTCCATCATTTTCAGAACATGTTATATCTTTGCAGTTATCCAGAATGCAGTTATTGCAGAAAATGGACAAGTGCTGTTGCACGCGATCTTTGGTTCCCCTCTTGAGGTTTTTTCCATTTTCATTTTCCAAGGTCATGCACCAGTAGGTGTCCCAATAGACTGTTATCATTCTGTTGCCATTTTAGCCTGGTACCTTATGTGTAATCATTACAACAGCAGTGATGCATAAGTAGGAGTACATACTATTTTCGTACAAGCCTCTGGTCTGGTACCAAAGAAAACTAAAAACAAGATGGTGGAACGGTGATAGTGGTCTATTGGACAGATTATTTTTCTAGCCAGTGTGCCAAGGGTGAACTTTTTGTCTTAGTCTGGTCACTAACTAGGATACTTGTGCTTTACCATCTGACAGGGCCTCGTTGTTCTTGGTGGACAGGAAACTCAGCTCGTCTTCAGCTCCAATAAAGATAGAGAAGAAGACTGGTTCTGCTCTCAGGTATTTATCTCTTGGGAAATAAACAAAGTTGACGTCCTGACGTTTTAACCCCAGCTGAGTCTTTCTCAAAGGCTTTCTCTGTGAGAAAGACTGCTAGTGCGGGAACGTCAGGCCTTTAACTATTTTGGGTGTTTATACCATAGGTCCTTTCAGTTTTTAAAGGCAGTGGTATGGTGGCCCCGAGGGGACATCGCATAACGCAAACGTGTGCGCACACGTATGCAATGTCGTGAAACAAATCGCGAATATATGCGCACACGTATACAATATCGTGAAACAATTCGCGAATATGTGCGCACACGTATGCAATGTCGTGAAACAATTCGCGAATATGTGCGCACACGTATGCAATGTCGTGAAACAAATCGCGAATATGTGCGCACACGTGGGCAATCTCGTGAACCAAATCGTGAATATGTGCGCACACGTATGCAATTTCGTGAACCAAATCGTGAATATGTGCGCACACGAGTGCGATTTGTTTTGCAATGTCGTGAATTTTATTGCATACCATGTTGCATACCATTAGGATGATGTCATAGTTGTGGATAATTTGTTACCGATCTAGGGAGTACTGTGGCGCTACAGCAGGCTCCCTCTGTAAAGCATGTGTATACCCAGGAACTTGGCACCAGGCCAAGGACGACCACATGCCTCGCTTGCCTCACAACAAAGACTACTGCTGCAATGACTACCGCTTATCTCACTGTTGGAAAGAAACCCCCCAGATCATTAGACATTTTATTCAAAGGTATGCAACATGGTATGCAATAAAATTCACGACATCGCAAATAATATTCGCAGACGTGTGCGCACATATTCGCGAATTGTTTCACGACATTGCATACGTGTGCGCACATATTCGCGAATTGTTTCACGACATTGCATACGTGTGCGCACATATTTGCGAATTGTTTCACGACATTGCATACGTGTGCGCACATATTCGCGAATTGTTTCACGACATTGCATTCGTGTGCGCACATATTTGCGAATTGTTTTACGACATTGCATACGTGTGCGCACACGTTTGCGATATGCGATGTCCCTTCAGGGCCACCATACAGTGGACACTTGATAATTACTCAAAAAAATTATTAGCATAAAACCTCATCTGGTAACAAGTAATGGGGAGCTGTTCAGACCATGGGATGATCGCTAGAATTGTTCAAAACCGTAGCCCCCACTTTTGGACCACGCAATTTTTGTATGTAGGTATGAAATACAGGAAATCCTTTACTTGCTGTTGCTTGGCGAAAATCCTGCACCGAATCCCGAAAAGAAACAATTACAGCGACAAATAGTGATCTAAAAATCCTCGGAAGCCTGCGATGTGGGTGACGTCATTCGAAGCATTATCGTGTTTCGTTCCCACACTGTACCATTATAACATACAGAGTATTTCTTCAAACCCCTGAATAAAAGAATGCCGATTCGTAGGCTCGTTCGACAAAATTATAAGTTATCACACAAGCGCGAGTGGAATACGAACAAAATAGTGCGTCTGCGTCCCACATTACTCGGCCGCGCGTGTGATAATAATAAAAATTTAACTCACGCATGCGTAGCAACAAAAAACAAATGGCATTGTACTTGATGTTCAGTCAATAAAATCATGGGTTTTTGTTGTAGGCCTTTGCATGTTAATCGGACAGAAAAGGGGAAAATTCACATTGTTCCTATTAAACACTTGGAAAAGGTTCTTGCACTGCCGTGAACGATTGGTAAAAGTCCCAGTGTATACAGACGTTATCAAAAAATACTGTTTTTGACCTAAAATGACCCAAAAATTGGTCTGTTCACGAACTGTGCAGTTTTAGAGCTTAGCAACAACCAAATTCGGATTCAGTACCATTGAAAACCCTTGTTTGTCAAATTTCATGCGGTCCTGAGATGGGGACCACGAAACCCCAAAAACAGGCCCCTTTTCAATACCCATCCCATGGTCTAGTTGATAGTATAAAACATTGTGAGAAACGGCTCCCTCTGAAGTAGCGTAGTTCTTGAGAAAGAAGTATTTTTCAAAGCGTTTGATTTCGAGACCTCTTAATTAGATTTTGAAGTCTTGAAATCAAGCATCTGAAAGCACACAAAGTCTGCATGTGACAATTTCGCAATCTCGCTATTTCGATGACCAATTGAGTTCAAATTTTCACAGGTTTGTTATTTTAAGCACACAATGAGATACACCAAGTGAGAAAACCAATAGTGTCCAGTGTCTTTATGCAGTTTGCAATGTCAGCTAATTCTAATTTTTGAAATAAAGATATCATGATGTAAAGGTGGACAGTCTGAAACCAAGGGAGGTATTTTGTCAACTTCCTACAACAGGGAGCTAATATCGTCTGTTCACCCAAAATAAACCTTGCTAGATTTGTTTTACTATAATGCCCTACTTCTCTAGTTCAGCATCATTGAGCTTGGGAAAGCACTGATTGACATTTATGTATGACATCTTCTTTCTGTGCGTGTGTAACACAGATGTTGTACTTTGTTGTGTTTTATTTGCATTGATTGTTTCTTTCTGTGTAGTGTGGTACACATAACTTCAAGAGGAGAGAATATTGCTTCAAGTGTAGCATCAGCAAAGATGGTAAGAATCTTGTTAACTTGTGACTGGAGTTTTAGGGTGCTGACCAAATCAAGATACAAACTGAGTGTGTTTGATGATAACTGTAGCAGAAAGCCTGATCCTACGCAAAGCATTATTGTTCGACTGCAGAGTCTGAGATATGTTTGTCCAAGTAGTTCAACACACTAGTGCCTAGTTCTAGTTTTGTCAGAGTGTGAACTCCTGTCATGGCACTTGCTTTAGAGCAAGTAACTTGACAAAATTTGCTTCGTCCTTTGGATGGGATGTAAAACCATTTGTCTCTTTTGTTGTGTAAATAAAGCATGTAAAAGAACCTAATAGATGTAAAAGAAATAAACAGCCTTCGAGAAAGACTCTGCTAGGGTCGAAACGTCAAGCCATTAACTATTTTTTGCATTTATACTCTCGGTCCATTTGGTTGGTAAGTTGTTTGCAACAGCTAATTCTATTTTCTCAGAAATAAACAAGCTCGGGTAAAGTATTTTTGTTTAACTTTATTTTCACTTTTCAGTCTTATTTCAAACTTTAGTTCTGAGAAGTGCAAAGAGCTCTTAATAATTGAAGGAAAGCAGTGTTTATTTCTTGAAACCATCGTATACAAACAAGATTTCTAAACTTTCACCTCTAATGATCACTTGTAAAACTTCTTGTTACCCTTTTATATTGATCCTTGTTATTCAATATTTGTAAATTTTGGATTGTCCTTTTCATTTAATATGCTTTTCGATTTGTTTTTCTTAAAGATTCGGAACGCTACAGTGAAATAGGCCAGGTAGCATCTAACGGTAAGATTTGAATGAATTGCTGTAAACAGCATAAACAATTTTGCTCTGGAAAGGGTCCACATTGTATTTCTTCTTGTTTCTTTTTCTAATGCTTTGTCGTTGTGTATCATGAATGCTCCTGTTTTCCTTTCAGTTTTGATTCTAATGGGCCTGGATGCTCTGACAACGGAAGAAACCGTCACCAAAGTCTTGGAGTACACGTCCTCAGCCAAGATGAACATCAGTATAGCGCGTGATACGCTCACGCGCACATCACGTGGTTATTGCTATGTTGAGATGGATACTGTTGAAACGGCCACTCATCTCATGAATATATTGGCCTCCATGCAACCACCGTTTCAGATAGATGGAAAACAGGGTAAGCATTGTGATAATGATTGGAAAAGGAGGCTGGATGCCTTAAAGGTACTGGACACATTTGGTAATTGTCAAAGACCAGTATTCTTACTTGGTGTATCCCAACATATGTATAAAATAAAAAATCTGTGAAAATTAGGGCTCAAATCAGTCATCGAAGTTGCAAGAGAATAATGGAAGGAAAACATCCTTGTTGTACAATTTTGTGTGCTCTCAGATGGATAATGAAAGGCTTCAGGCCTGAAGTCAATTACTATTTACGTGAGAAATTACCTCTTACCCCAAAACTACGTTATTTCAGAGGGTACCGTTTCTCAATTTTGTTTATATACTATCAACAGCTCTCCATTGCTCGTGACCAAGTAAGTAATTACCAATAGTGTCCAGTGCCTATAATCTCCATGCCCCCATTGAAAGAGGCAATGTGAACTGTCAGGATTAAATCTGGGTTAGACAGCTAGCTGGTAGAGACCGGAACGTAAACTCGGAGGTTACAGGTTTAAATCCTGTTTTTCTTTATTTCCCCAAAAGTTGACTGTGATTTTATTTACAATGTTTAAAGTGTCTCTTGTTTTATTCTTTCTTCCCGTGGTCAGTGTCCGTACATTTTTGTAAGCAGAACATTCCAGAGAGACCTGAGGTGGCTGCCCCAGTAGTCGCTGAACCCCAGTGGCAAGCTTCTGTAAGTCGTCATCAGCTTCTCACTAGTCTAGCACAAACTTTTTCATTTATCAAAGATAATGAAGAGGAAATATTATGTGCAGTGAAAAGAAACTTCAAAACGTTGTCAGAATTTATACTTTTAGTGTCTGGTGAAACAAAACGCTTTGATTTTCTTCAGATAGAGATAAATCATGGTCTTCGATCTACTTCTTAAGCACAGAGGGTACTGTTTCTTTAAAGATATAACTCCAGGGTTTACCTTAAGGCGGAAATGCCTTCAGTAAGGATGTTCATTTTACCAATTCCAATGTGGATTAAAAAATGGAGAACAAACTCACAAATTGTTCAGTGACGTTTCACCGCAATTTGTGAGTTTGTTCTCCAATTTTTTCATCCACATATATGAATAAATTGCTGTGCCCCTCAAGAGCGAAATTCAAGGCCTGATAAGTTCTCACCAGTATAGTGCTTGTTATGAATTGACTTATTGTATTTAGAGTGCATTTATGATTCCGTTCTTTACATGTAGTATGGCAGCCCTGAGAGGGAGAAACCCATCACCACTCCACCCACAGTTGCCTCGACTGCCGCGCTGTCATACTTCCAACATGCTACCCTCGACCCTGCCCGTCTGACCACTGGTACCCAGCAGACTCCTTATGCCTACCAGCAGTATGTAGTACAAACAGGTGCTACGATACCAGCCCAGTTGACATATCCAACCCAAGTCCTTCTGGTTAGTGCCAATACTGCTATCGCCCCGGCAGGGCAGACTGCAGTTGTTATTCCTTCTGACAGAGACCAATGTAAGTAATCATTAATATTATATACTACACATACGCACATCCTTGTCATTTGACTTGTGGAACACAGATAACCTTTATTTTGAATGCCATGTGTGACCAATCTTGGATTCAAACCTACTTTCTGGTGGCTGGGATACCCAGAACTTAGAGGATATGACGTTTACTTCAGTGCTGAACTTGTCAATACCCTGTTCAGCAACTGTCAGCAGGGATGTGCCAGGGGAAAGCTGGCAAACGAACCCCTTATCTTAACGATGAGTGTACTGTTTTCTTTTATGTGTGTTGCCTATGACACCAAAGGTACAGCTCAAAGTATTTTGTTGAAATCAAAACTATTGGTGAGTTTCCTGCCAGCCTAGCATCTCATCGCCTTTCAATGCTTCAACTAGACTGGTCCCTCCTTTATTTGTGAGGATCAAGGCAGGCACTGGTCTTGCAAACCCAATGATTGATTGCATTGGATAGACATTTACATGCTATGACAGACAATGTTGTTCCAAACAACTTAACTACCAGCCTGATTCTACACACAGCACTATGACAGGCATAATTTCAGTAGGTCGTAGGTACATCTGGTAGGCAACAAGCAGGGTTGTTTGGGTCGGTATCTAGACCCATTGCACATGACGTCACACTCTCAAAAAGGAGACAGATCATTGGACAATAGTTGTTCTCTGTGCGTAAAAACCTGCGCGTGACCTCAGCGTACCTGTAGCATTTCGCGTTATGCAAGGGGAGTTATTGATTTCTTACACAATACAGAACGCGCCTCCGTACAATGTGCGTAATTTTGGGTGTCAACTCTCTTTTGTGCATGTTTGTATACGGTTTTGATACCCAAAATGACACCTGGGATAGGCTGCTCGTATTGCAAGGGATCTCTAGCCTGAATCATTCAAACTCAAAGTGTGATGTTGGATTTAGTAACTGGACTAAACATTATGTGTATTTTTCTTGCAAACAGATAAAGCAGCAGTAGCTCAAGAGCAGGTTCAGGCAGCAAGACAACAGCAACTTCAGGTTGGTAGAACGAGACACGGTTTGGTGTGGCATGTGGAGTAGAAATGGCTTTGACTAAAGACAGTTTGGTATCGAATGTGGAGTAGAAATGGCTTTGATTAAACAGCATGGGCGATTGACAATACAGTGCATCAGGAAAAAAGGTTGCCAAGTTTTTAGTCATTTCGCAGCGCCCACTACATGACCCTGATTGTTTAAGTTTGTGCGTGGTTTGCAGCAAGGTCATGTTTGTTTGTGTTAACTACAAAAGATGGTATTTTTGTGAGGCTTTTTTCCTATTCATAACAGCCATTAAAATGCCCCAAACTGCCTGTGTAGTGCTGAGCCTCAAGACAATAGAACCCATAGTTCCACACCAGGAATGCAGCAAAAATGAAACACTTGTTTTTCATTAGTCTCAAACCACTTTTGACTTTTCTACTTCTTTGTATTTGTTTTTAATACACAGCAGCAGCAGTTGCAGCAGCAGATCATGGCCACAGTCAAGCTACAAGAAGAAGTGAAGAAGCAGGTTGAGGTTGTAGCTGTTACACCTGCAGCAGCAACCGCTGCAGCGTCAGCGGCTGCAGCGTCAGCAGCTGCAGCGTCAGCAGCTGCAGCAGCCATTGAAGACGACCAGAAGAAGCTGGCTGAGCAGGCCAGACGGTGGTCCGAGAAGAAGAAAGAGCAGGAGCAGCAATCTAAGAAGATATCAGAGGAGAATAAAGATGGAGCAGCCATCCCTGGAACGGCTGCCCCTGCAACGGCTGCCCCTGCCACAGTCAAGAAGAAGAAGAAGAGGAAACAGGTTGGAACAGAAGGGATTCATACAAGATTTATAGAATAGAGTCAACCCTTGTTATAAAGAGCATTTTTATAAAGAGATTCTGCTTCATAAACACCGCTGCTTACTCGCTGACAGTTAGTTTTGCGCATGTGCGAAGTTGTTGACGAGCACTCTCTTGAGTCAAAATCGTAAACAAAACATAGCCTTTCAAGTGTTGAAAACGATCTGGGGTCATCGCGATTTTTGACCAATTAAAAGCCAAGATGGAAAACTAAACATGAATATGCAATGAAGTTAGTTGCGATGGTCGGATTTTGAGTTGAATTGATCCTTCAAAATCTACGTAATGTGAATTTTCTTGTTGAGAAATAGACCTCACACGTAAGAAATATATAACAACTAATGTTTTCCACTCAAAATTGAGAGAGCAAACCCTTTGAAAACAATTCCCTGTTTATTTTTGTAACACATGACGACGCTCTGGTGAAGCATTTTTATCAAGAGTAATGTACACAAGCATTGGGCAACTGTCGCTTTTTGTGACGTGTGCAAACTGTAATAAACATTGTGCATTGTATGCGTTTGTTTAGTTTGTATGTGAAACATGTGGGCCGCGTCAGAAAAACGTTGGTGGAATCCCACTGATTTTAATTAATCCAGAGGGTTTGCTGCTATATAAACGGAATAATTTGATAGAATAATAATTTTCCTCTACAACAAACATTGTTTTAATATCAGGGAAATTCAATTTTACTCACAAACGCCAACAAAACTCATCGTTAAAGTCATAGAAACATGCACAAAACAGCGATGGGGTCACTGCTGTGAATAATTTATCTAATGTTGGACTTTCTGAAAATCTCGCGCATGCGCAAAACTATTTGGCACTCGATGTAGAGCTCTGAACAGCGGTGTGAAGAGTACATTAGGAAGTCCTAAATCTTATCTCTGCCTTGTGTTTCTTTGTTTTGTTGTCCTATTATTACAGCGTTTGTGTTATAAAGAGATAATTTGGCCAGTCTCAGTGGTCTTGTTATAATGAGACTGTAGATCATTTTGTCACAATTTTGATGTAGTGACAAATTCATTTAGATCATAAATTCTTGTAAATCAGTGCGTAATCACATCATCCTTGTTGTTTTAAAACAATTCACAAAATTTCAGGACCCAAAACAACACCAATTGGCATTACCCCACGAATCCCTAGATTTGCAATTTGAGATTTCCACTAATAATCCACTCATGATGATCATTTTGATGTGTTTGGGAAGCAGGAAGTGACCCAAGATGCCCCGGTTGTAGTGCAGTTTTTCCAAGATGGTCGCACTTATCCGACACCTGATGTTTCTACCTATCAATACGATGAGCAGTCAGGCTTCTACTACGACCCTACTATTGGACTCTACTACGACGCTAACTCCCAGGTAGGACATTTACTTTGACTAACTGAAAATCTGTCAACTTGTTTATGTTTTATGGAACTTTTGGGGGTAGTGCATTGTTGAGAACATATACAAGGAGAATACAGGAAAGTTAAGATCTAGTTAAAGCATGTGGACAATATTTGCAAATGTCAAAGACCAGTATTCCCACTTTATGTGACCCAACTTATACATTTTTATTGTATGTCAATACAAAACGATACATTACAGGAAATAGAAAACCTGTGAAAGTTTAAGCTCCATAAGTCAGTGGAGTCACGTGAAGTCAATGAAAAAAGCCTGATATGTTGTCACTGTTTTCAAATATCAAAGTTTGTCCAGAGATCAAAACTAATTGTTTTACTCATTTCTCAAAGACTAGCGTTTGAAGCAAAGACCTGTCAAGGGAAGTTTTCCTTCCATGACCATCTTGATACTAAAGCCATGTGCAAAGATAATAATTATATTGAACATTTCTAGTGCGCCATGTTTGTCAATTATGACGAACTCTGCTAAAACACAAGACAAGCAAAACTTTGAAGGCTATGGTTTCCGAAATAGAAATGTTTTGAGACGTGTTTTGAGTATGTGAACATTTATATATTCAGTGTTAACAGTGCATTTGACAATACTCAAAAATTCTTAATGACAATTGTACTTCTCATTGCAGTATTATTACAACAGCGATACCCAGTCCTACTTATATTGGGATGCTGGAGCATCAACATACCTACTGGCGCCAGACTTCAAACCAGAAGCAGACCAAGGCACAGCACAGGGTGATTTGGCAGTGGGTGATAAAAACGACAAGACAAAGGATAAGGATATTAAGAAGGATAATAAGAATGACAAGAACAAAATGGCCAAGAAGGTACGATAGTCTCGTCAAGATGATAATAATAATGTGCACCTTTAAGCACCTTAAGCCCAGTTAGTACTTCATGCGAATGCGATACAAATTTTGACATTACAAATTTGTAACGAATAATTTGCGACAATTGAAATGTGCTGAACTCCTTCGAAACATTCGCAGTGAGAACGGTGCTGTGACATTGAAATTTGTATTGCATTCACAGGAAGTATGAACGGGTCTTTACACTTAAACTACCCCTTTAACCCGTATTCACCTCCACCAGGGACGTCATGCTATTGTTCCATTTCTCTGTTATTTCAAAAACTTGGCACGATGGGTATATATTTTACCATATCGCGCTATTCATGCAAAATTCTGGAGCACTGGATGGCAGAACAATAGAGTTACGCCACAGGTGAAGGTTAAGTCGCATAATACCCTCACTGTATGTGCCGTTCAGGGGATACAAATTCCTACCAACAATTGATGCATGCCTCGGGCATTATCCTATTCCTAAAACCATCTGAACTCCCTAGAGGTATTATTCAACATTATAACACCCCTTGCAAGTATTTTGCCTGCTCATTGGTTTAGAGCGCGTCACATGACACGTCTTAGTTTTGCCAGACGACGGCCGTGTGATAGAGCGTCGGTTTGCCATGCGCTAGTCCGACAGACTAGCACATGGCGTGCAGTACCCAGACGTCCGTTGCGTGTACTGGGATGATAAATTAATAGTCTGTAACCACTTCGGATTGCACGACACTACATGCAACACAGTAAGTAAAAGTGTTTGCAATCTGTATTCGCGTCGTCCGTGGATTGTAGCATTCAGGTCTGTAACTTAATAATAACAGTACAGTATTTAGAAATGTTTGGGGTGTTATAAAACAAATATTGACTGCTTTTACTCGTGCAATGGTTAAAAAATATGACTCCCTCGGTGATCCCCGTAGCGTTCTATTTTCCCTCGGCTTCGCCTCGGGAAAATAGAACGCTCCGGGGATCACCTCGGGAGTCATAGTTTTAACCATAGCACTCGAAGCAGTCAATATTTGTATACTAGCAGCCAAGTGCTCAAATACAAATGAATCATAGTCTGTCATCAACCAATATTGCTCAACAGGCTTGTGCTTATATCTTGTTTTATTGGCATTAAACAACTTAGAACACTTCTTGCTTCTAGTATTCCCCTTAGACAGAGTGCCCAGCAATTATGATAAAGTGCCTTGCTAAAGGACACAAGTGTGACAATTGACCAGGCCATGATTCAAATCTAGAACTTGAGTCCATTACCCTAGACCACTCAGTGATTACACCCCACAATGGCTGCACAAATTGCTAATCATTCACACCGACAGAGGCACAGAAAATATTTGGAATACCAACCTGAAGTTGTTAAAAGCAAGTTTTTGATTCCCTTTGTTCAGCTTGTGAAGGACATGGCACGATGGGCCAAGAGTATGAATTCATCTAAGCACTCTTTCAAGAAGTCGATGGGTGGAATGGAAGGCAGAGACTGGGTGGCTGGTGCTGCTGATGCAGGATTTGCTATGCTCATGAAAAAGGTAAAATTACTGACTTTGATTTATTTACTCTATCAGGCTTAAAAACATCAAAACACACAAAGCAACAATAACAGAAATGTAGGATTTAAAAACATTAGGAAAATATGAGAGACATAATAAACCAAACAGAAAAAGCAAACAGAAGCCTAGGGATTGCCCAAAAGCAAACCAAATCACTATCCAAAGTGACAGTTCCTTCAGGTATATAAATAAGACATAAAATAAGCAATCAGGGGGGAACATTTTAGAAATAAAAATGAACCATTAAAAAAAACCTGGTTCAACCCTTCTCTCATTTCTTCCGCCCCACCAGAGCTAATATCTCTATTTATGTGCAATAGTTTTACTATATTGCTAAATTAGTAAAACTATTGCACATAAACAGAGATATTAGTTCGGGTGGGGGCGGAAAAAGGGAGAGATGGATAGAACTTGGATGAATCAAAGTATCAGTATACAGATTGTAATTCACATCATATTTTGGCCTGTGGGCCACAAAATGTGATGTCAATAAAATGAAATGAAATGAAAGAATAGTGATCTTGAATTACCCTGATTGTTGTTTGTAATTCCACTTTGATATAGCCCAGAATATTATTTGTGATTTATCCATGCACGTAAGTGTGAAATGGAATAGTCCAAGTTTCAACTCGTGATTATATTCTGCGACCATGAACTCGTAATATGCATCCGGTCTTTGTATAATATTTGTTGTATTCTACCTGGTTTCTACCTTGTTCTTGCTTTTGTTTACTTCATGTGCAATATTACATAAATGTAGGTAGCAGTGATTTGTTTGACATTTGTAACCCTGACCCATGTATTGTATTATTATTTAATCTTTATTATGTTTACTTGCTGGAACATGTAGTGTGTAGAAATTTTATGGCCCCTCTTTTACTAATACACTTTTAGTCAACCGTCGTATTGTTTATCATTTTTCATTGTCGTTGCCTGTCACTCCACTTTTTTATTGTCTTAATTATTGTCTGTTTATTTTGTTTAATTTTGGTCTTGGAAATAATAATGATAACAATAGTAATCATAAAAATTAAACTTGAAATGATATATTTGTAATGAGTACCATTGGTTTTTGTTACCAATTCAGGCCAATCCAGCTGACACAAAGGTGAGTGTCCAGCAAGCTCTACAGCATCAGACAAGTGACCCTGGTCCTGGATCTGCCAAGGTAGGCACTGGTTTCAGTATTGAGCTCTGACCTCTTAATCAGGCACAGAGCAGGGCCCAAGTTCATGGCTCTACTTACCCCCACTAACCCGTGAAATACGTCTGACGTAAGTGCAGAATTCATTATAAATTGTGAAACAGAAGTTGTCTACGTTTATGATTTTATAAAAACAATAAGTAGTCCATCTTCTGATGCTTAAGCCTGTTTATATTTTACATGTTACAGTCAGCAATTGTGGCCTCGTATGGTGGAGGTAGCGACAGCGATCCTGAGCCTGAATCCAACTCGGCTTTTGCCACCATTAATCCCGCTGCTGCCACCAACAACGCTACCTCAGTTGATGGATTGACAGACTGGTCCAAACTCATATGCTTACTGTGCAAAAGGCAGTTTCCATCCAAAGAGATCTTGGTAAAGCATCAACAGTTCTCAGAGCTGCATAAACAGAACTTGGACAGCCTGAAGCAGCAGCATCAGGAATCAGGAACAGATATGGACGGGTCAGAGACTGATGTAAGTACAAGAAACTCCCCCTGGCAACTATTAACTCTTTCTTTACTTCCCAAGTCGAAGTCAAACCCCATATGGTAGCACAATACTGAACATTGTAGACTCTGATGTGGTGGTATGCACGACCTCTGCACTCTACAGTCAAAGTTTTTTCAAGTTACTATAGTTGCTATTGAAGGGATTGGAGTGAGGTTGGTAAACACTATAAAAATGTTACAGGTAACAGCATGACCAGTTTATGAAACACATCAGCTTGTAGAGTTAACTAATTCTTGACAAACGTTTATGAGAACTTAAAATATGGTCATAATATAGTGTTGTCACTTACAGTTGTCTGCTGGCCAAGTTACAGCTAAACACCAAAAAGGACCAGTCAAAATTCTCTCCGAGTGGTCTGGCTGATTCGCTCATTGTTAAAAGCATCCCTTTGAAATAGGAAATTTTGAACCCTGCAATAGACTGCACACGTTTATAACATTTTAATACATGGCATTGTTGTGATTAAAGAAAGGTGCATTCATTGTTTGGATATTTGATCTTGATTGCAGTATCAGTATCGGGATCGAGCTAAAGAACGAAGATCAAAGTTTGGTGTTGATGCTGAACCTCCAAAGAAAAGGTTCCGTGCTCCCAAACCCACAATGTAAGTTCAATGTCCTGTACATTTTCAAGCTTTGTGATGAGACCACTTTCATGCTTCTGTTTTTTGGTCTTTGTTTTGAAAAAGTTCTGAACTGAGCCGAGGCCTAAAGAAAAATCTAGTCTGGCTTCTCTTTTTGTGGATAAGAATAAGCACTTGTCATAAGTGGTGTGTATACTAGGAACCGGACAAGGATGGTAATTGTGTGATTAAAGTCAAACCAGGCAAAGCATTACGGCTAGTGGCCTTTCTTTAAACAGGGGCTTTGGTTTTATGGCCGGCTTGAGCTCTTGCTTGGGCTCCCATCAGTAATTTTGAAAAAGTGCACTTTCGGTATGAGACTTGTAAATTGCAGACAATGTTTGCACCAAAGCTTAGACTGTAGTTTCGAGGCTGGCCCTTGGTCTTGGTGCCCCTTCAAAATATTGCCATCGTCTGTAAGATTTTCCAAAGAAAAAGGTTAATGCAAAACAGCCTTACCCCTTCAAAGAAGAAATTTGAGACCCGTCAGATCTATTCCATGTTTATATCTGGTGACCGTCTGGCTTTAATGTTGACAGACCGTACGAGCAGCCGACTAAGGCAGGGTTAAAGGAAGACAACATTGGAAACCAAATGTTGCAGAAGATGGGATGGAACAAGGGAACGGGACTAGGCAAAAAACAACAGGGGCGCACTGATCCTATTGAGGTAAGCTCTCAAAACCTTGGGGGAGAAAATTATTAGACATGTACAAGTTAGATTTGCATAAAGTCCGGCACAATGCCACACCATTTGAACTCCTCAGACAATTTTTTATGGAAAGTTTCCCGGCACAATACCACACTCAGACTACATCAAGTGTTACTGTGTTACATGGTTTCGGTGTGCCACACATTTCATCCAAAATTGTGAAGAGGTGTTAGTGTTTTCTTATGCAACTAACGAGCAAGCTTTACTTGACTGTATCTCTATCATGAAAAGTTTCAAACTTTACTTGTGCTATGTATCGAGTGGAAATAAATTAACAGAAACAAAATGGATTGATTGATTTGGCATTTGAAGTTTCAATAATAAAACTTAACTCTGTGTTGGTGTTTTTTGTATGATAGGTAACAAAAATCGATTGATTGATATTGCATTTGAAAATCAATAATATAACTGGATCTGTGTTGGTGTTTTTTTGGTATGATAGGTACACAAGAGACAAGCAGGTGCTGGGCTAGGGACAAAGGGCGGCTCTTATGATCTGACAGGGAGTGATTCCTACAGGGACGCTGTGAAGAAAGTCATGAGAAGTAGATTTGAAGAGATGGAGTGATGATGACGGTACAGCCATTTCCTCAGCACTGCTATCTTTTTGTTGTATGCTACAGTATCTGAACAGTATCTTAGTTCATGATACTGTGTTTTTATGATCATGCCAATTTGACTTATGTAATTATTTTGTCCAGTAATATAAAGATACTAGTAGGGTTGTTTGGAAATGGTAGAGGTTTCCAGTTTAATGTTTGCCAATCATCTTTCTTGGCTCCAAATCTAAACCAGGAGATTGTTTTTTAATGCTGCTTTCCAGGTTGTTTTGTAACTTTGATGTGATCCCTGCTTATGATACGGCAGTTATAGGTTGAATGGCTTCTGACTGGGATCCCCGAACAAAATATTGGCAACATAGGGAGACTGCCAACATTAGAGCTAGATTGTTCAGTTGGTAGAGCATCGGTGTGGCCAGAGATTCTTTCCCACATACGATGGATTGTGTAGCAATTTTGTCTGATAGTGCCCTCTTTTGAATCAACTTCTAGCCCATGTTAATTTACTGTAAGGGGGACACACAAAATCCCCCAACACCGGCATGTTAACCTGGAGGTTACAGGTTCAAGGTTCAAATCCCGCTCTATTCAATTCTTCTTTGTTCAATTCACAAAGAAGTTAAGACGATAACAAACATTTATGAAACTTGTTCTGGCATCAAGTGATCAGTATTGCCTCTTGCATTTACGCCACTGTGGTTTGTAGTTGTGACCTTATTGCAGAGAGGCTGGAGAGGCAATTTGTTGCTCTCCCATGACCTATTGACAATACCCGCTGGTATTGTCAAAAGGTCATGGGAGATATTCAAATTGCGTAGTCGCCAGTAACAGGCATGCGCAGCTACAACTCCGAATAGGCTAATTCATTTCCTCAGGTTCACACCCTTCAGAATTATTCCTAACACCATCTTCTTTTATTATAGACTTGCCAGTGGTGCTGGTGTTGTGTCCAATAATGTCCAAGCAGTGTTGTAGTTGAGTATTTTTCAGACCAGCATCAATCCTGCCAAGCACTGATAAGATGGCTGATAAGTTCTCAAGTATGAGTACTTGGGTCATCGTGTACGAGGACAAGTACAAATGTCTGTGTACCAAGTTTGAGTCCAACAGCCAAGTACAAAAAAAAATGCAAAGTGAGGTATTCAAATTTTGTATTTTGTTTTACCAATTTTTTATTATTTGCTTATTACAATTATTTCTTCCAAACATGAATACGTCATAGACGTCGTCAATTTAATTATACAAATGTTCAAAGTGCTGCTGCCTTAAAACCCTTTCGGATTTATCATGTATATTCCTGTGTTATAATTTAATCTTTTAGTGATGTTGAACATGAAAATAGTGAGGATGTTGTTCTTCTTGAATGTTTTCTTTCCAATGCATGCAAAAATCTAGTATACAGTTTTGATAAAAGCTAGCTCAAGGAATACTTTGGGTAGGGAAGTATTTTGGTTTGCAATGTCACTGATAGTCAGTTGCAAGCTCTGTAAAGGAGACGGTCGGCACACAATGAATTTAAAAAATGGATTGGATTATTGCCAAGAAATTGGAGATGAGAAATTTATGATTTTATCAAAATTTAAATCCTGCTCTCTCATCCACTTCTGTAGAGCTGATTATACTAATTACAGAGGCTCCTTTAAATTCAGGGGTTGCCATGAGATGGAAATGCCATTATTTCAACATTCCTCCTAAAACTTGGCTCCTAGTTTCAGATTGTTTTGTCAGCATCGACTAAAACAGTTTACGTATTTTTGAAATGGCCATGGCTATTTCTATGAGGGCTGTAGGCAGCCATGGACTGATAGTAAAGTTTAGTTTTAAAATCTGATAAATCTAGTTTTCTTTTTGTACACAACTATTGGATTCCTTGCACCTTACTTCATGAATCAGGGTAAGTGTGTAGAGGTTTGGTTCCATAAATTGCACAACACTGTAATAACTTACATATGGATGTATTGACTGTTAATTGGGTCTATACTCCAATATTGCAGCATTCACAAATGGACAACGCGGAAATTGAAATCTTCAAAATGCTCATTGAGTCATGTCCTTGGGTTTTGGAGATTTTTTTTTATATTTTTATCTTTTTGGGCATTTCAGAAAAATAATTTTGCAGGGTTCTTATTGCCATTGACAAGTTATACCAAGGAGGCTTTGGGATGGAACTTGCACTACTTTCAGGGTCATTACCTAAGTATACCCTTCCTTCAAGCACAACTTTATCGTATGTATTGTTTAGAGCTTAGAGAGATTTTCAGGAAATGATGCTAATTTAAGACAACAGTTTTCCACTTTTAAGTAGCTTTATATTTGCAGAGAAGTAGTTTTGAGCAGCGATGTATAAAAATTGACTTTGTATATAATTTCAGCCTACGAATATTTGTAATTACAAAAAAAATGACTTACGGGTGAAGCAATTCAAATATGAAGTTTGTCGCTTGTTATTTTATTTTCATTTTGAATTCAAACATATTATACAATAATTGAACGTTGTGATCGTAGACTATCCAACGCCCTCATTGGTTGAGAGTCACACATGTGTGTCTCTCTCTGCCCACACCACTCGACAGAGATGATGTTGGTGGAAGTGTTGTGTCAAACAGCTTCTGCAGCTCTTTGCCATAAGATGCATGAGCCACAGACGAAGAGACCAGAGTCTAATTTCATAAAGCCTGTAAGCACAAAAATGTGCTAAGCACAGAAAAGTACTGCTTATCAAAAACAGGTTACTAGCCCAAATTACATTAAGTTTACAGTGTTGTGACGAGTGCCCCACTTGATTTTTGCTTTTAAAAGACATATTTCAAGCAAAATATGATCGACAGCTTTATGAAATTAGGCTCATGTCATTAGGATTGATTCCTGTTCTTCGTCTACACAAAGTATCTAAACATTGTTTTTAAGACTTTGGGTTTGGGATTGAGTTGGTCCAGCAAATCACAGTGAAGGTTCTAACTTGCCCCAAACTATAACAGGCCTTATATTTGGATTTAATAAGAAGCGGACATTGCAACACATCTTGTGCAGACAACTCGAGGCTATAGCGTGAGGTTCTCAACTGCTTGGAACACCGAATTATTAAATGGTTTCTTGACCAGAAGGCTCTGGAGTTGGGTTCTAAACTGCTAAACTGACTGGAACTACAAATTGTTGAACGGTTTCCAGATAAGAAGGAACCACGTATTTGTCCATTTCACTGTGGGCGACCCAGGCATAGTCCTCTATCACATTCTTGTTTATTTGTACATCTCCAGTCATCAATCTTGCTTTGAAGAAAAAGATCTGAAAATAATAACAGATTTTTTCAATTAGGAAACAATTATGGATATGTTCGCTTATATCGGCATGTCCTACTTTGTTTGGGCCACTGTTGGAACAAATAAAGCTCTCAACCCTTGTCAGTTTCTGGAGTGGCAATATGGGTGTCACAGATTGTTTACACGTACAAATCAATGCCAGGGAAGTGTGGCTTGGGTCTTTGCACCATTAAGTGCATAATAGGAGATTCAGGCATATTTAAGAGTGTAACTAGAAGATGTTTTTAAACTTGACAAGTTGGTTCTTCATGTTTGACCTCTACAAGAAACCCACAGCCACTCAACAAGATCTTGAACTCATTTATATCTTCCTTTCACTCATACCACTCATTCTGTGAACAGGGGTGCATTTTCGCGGCTGTAATCAATAGCTGTTTCGGACAATGATCAACCAATGGCAAGTTGAATCGAAACAGTTATTTGTTACAACTGCGAAAAACACCCCAGGATTCCTGGTGTGTGGATTAATTCACACTGATCCATTGAGGTCTTAAAACAGTGTTTTCCGTAATCACTGTAGGTAAATACACAATGCGGTCTTTGTTGTTAGGTTCAGTGTTTCAAATGACAAACCTTGGCTCCTTTGACTCCGCTCTCTCGTTGCATATCCAGTGGGTAGCTATACTTGAAGCAGGCACTGGGGGCATTGCCAAAGAAATGAGCTCTCATGTCACGCATGCTCTGTGGGCCGCATTGTGATGCCAGAACACGCCCAGCAGTCTGAAAATACACAATTAGATACTGGTTTAAGGTTTTTCAGTTTATGATGTGGAATTGAAGATAAAACAGAACCTGGTGTTCAAACAGAGCTTCTTTTTTGTGTCCAGAATCAATAGAGACGTTGCTAATATAAAGTCCAAACAATGGAAGAACGAAGAGAAGTCCTTGATTTACGGGATAGACAAACGTGTGATTATGGGTGTCACATTGCTGTTGCTGTTGATGACAGCTGGTCTCGCCTTAACAAGCAGCTGTTCTCTCTTTTAAAGGGGTGGGGTGGGATTTGTGTTTGGGGGCATCAGTTGTTAATCTTTGTGTTAATTTCCCACCATACAAGGTTTCATACTTACGAAATGGCAGTAAAATCAACCTTCATTTCGAGAGACATTAATTTGTTCTGGATATTTTGTGTGCAATGAAAAGTAAATTCATTCAAATCCTGTAAGATTCAAGATAAAATTGTACAATGAAAACAAACCTCCCGCATCGTTTCCCCTTCTTGTCTGGCACCTTGTGGCATCATCCACATGCTTTTATCTCCCACTTTGCACTTGACAAGCAGCACCAGCTTATCCATGAGTTTCCTTTGAAGGCTTTGTGGATCATCAATATCTGTACGGAAATCAAACGTGAGGTTTTGAAAATGCAACATGCAGCAGTTGACCTGGTGTGTTGACACAGTACCTGCTGCTAAACATAGGATTCGAACTGCCTCTAGCCACCGGGCAATCTCAGTGGTCTAGTTGGTATGACAGTGCTTTAGAATTGCAAAAGTCGTGGGTTTGAATCCCACCCGAGTAGTATGCCTGTGATTCTTTTCACAGAACTCGGGTAAGTACCGAGTATACAGTACTAAACATATGTCAGTGTATTTGGGTAAAAAAACGAAATGAATATTCTTTATCCCTGATGCAAATTTAACATCTATTAAGATGTGTCTATTTAATCAAAGTCTTAAAGACTTACCTGATGTACAACTTGCTGGTTTAAACTGATTGAATTCCTCCATGTATCTATCCTCCATGTCTAGAGCTGAGATGAGCTCACTGGTTTGATCATCTTCATCATCATCAACAAGGCCACTTTGTCTTCTCTTGATCCTCTCTCTAAGAAAAGGAACAAGAAACCAATCAAGAAATCATCAATAAGCAGTTGAATACTTCAGATGTATAAATTTAAATTACGCTTATTCATAGTGGTTTCTATCGTAACATTCGATAGCTGTGGACCCTGGTTGGAATTTCACCCCAGAATGGAGGTCATTACCAGAAAGTTATATAAGATGACAAATTTATCTCTTACTTGTCTTGAATAACTTGCATCTCATGACTGGACAGTAAACTATTCTCCAGCTCTACAGTCTCCTGCATGGTCATGTATTCGGTCTCAATCTGTGTGAGCTCCTGGGAAACTACAGGGTAACGCTCTAAACAGACAGCACTCATCAGATCCCATCTTGGACTCTTTGATTCTGATGGCGCTGATGGTACAGATGAAGAATAACGACAGCGTGGGTGGGAAGACTTCCTGATACGATGATGAGGTAATCTTGGGATGGATGATGCTGCTGCAGTGAAGAAGAGCAAAATATATGACATTTAAGACTAACGGATCATTTTGAAATTGAATGTTTAAATCAGATTTTGTTTATATTTCTTGACGCCCAGTAGGCCTTTGTTGATATTATTAAACAGTAATTATTTGGAACAAATAAACACCTGACCCAGTTTGTGCATGCTAACAAAACAAGCCTGTAGTCTGGAGGAAGAATCATGAGGCCTAGGGGAGTGGATCAACTTCTTCTCAGCAACAAGGTCAACCAATACGCCATTTTGAGATAATATGGTTGACATAATTACTATAAATAATACTAAGACTTTGGCAAGTCTGTCTGTAGAACTATGATGTTCATTCCGCTAGCTAAAAGTATAGCAGAACGAACCTCATAAAGTCATAGTTCTAGGTAGGAGTACATCCAACCAATCCAAGGGTCAACACATGGTCAACATGTCAAGATAGGACCAAGGCAAGGGCCCAAAGCCCCAAGGGATGAGCGCACAACAACAGTCAGTATTTACAATTACACTAACTCTCGAGTCTTGGGGCTCTTTTTATGCCACAGAATACTTGCCATTTTGAGCAAATACTTAATAATTGTGACATTAACTCTATTGTATTAAAGGGCATGTTTATCAATAAAATTAATAAGCACATATTAAGATTGTAAGAGATTTCTGGTCATTTTGGGGGCGTAATAATATTTGTTATATAAATCACACTGGTCTGAAGTGATAGCGCCCTCACTCGAACTAAAACAACCATGTTCTCGCGCGTGTGTGTGCGATTGAAACTGAACGAGTTTAAAATGAGCTTTTCGTTAACAATACAACGACTAATGTTTTCATTTTTTCGAAATATAGATATGCTGAGCTTTGTTTTCATATTAATTTATTAAAACTATGTAAATCTTACCTCGAACACTTGTAACCGAAAGACATTTTAAACTCAGATGTCGAAAAATAGCAATACTGGGCGCAGCCATCTTGGATGACATTTCTTTTGAAATTTAAGTTTCTTTTCATAATGTATTTGTACTATTTTTTCATATTTTCGATTGAAAATTATATACGTATCATTAAAAAAAATTTAATCAAAATATAAGTTTACTTTAAAAAAATTTTCAGCCAAAACTCATAAACACTTATTTTCATGTATATCATGGTAAGCTTATTGGTACTTGAATTGCATACACAACAATCGATGACGTATACACAACGCGAAGTTCCACTCTCTTGTTTTGAAATGCCAAAATTTCATTAATTGCAATATTTCACAAGTTTATTTCCAAAAAAGACATCATGTCGGAGAGTGAAAGTAACAGTTCATCGGTAAGTTCATTTAGCAAATTTATGGACTGAAACTAGGATGATATTTCTGCTAAAAAATGGTCTTTTGAGAAGTTGAGTGTCGTCTGTTTGTCATAAAAATTGTACTAACCAATGGAAAAGGAAGGTATTGTCGACACTACATTTACAAATCTGACGGCCACAATTAATTAATTCTGACCTGCGCCCCTATTTCTTTTTCCCCTGGCCTCACTTGTAATACCAAGGGCTCACACTTGGCTACACTGGGGAAAGGGGCTAGCTTTACGGAATGGGCAAAAGCATAGCAAACATTTTGTCACATTATTTGTAAATCATATGACGACACTTAAAGGAACACGTTGCCTTGGATCGGTCGAGTTGGTCTTTGAAAAGCGTTTGAAACCGTTTGTTATAAAATGCACATGGTTAGAAAGATGTTGTAAAAGTAGAATACAATGGTCCACACAAACATGCCTCGAAATTGCACAGTTTTCCTGTTTTCCTTTTGCCTCGTCGACTAACACGGTCGGCCATTTATGGGAGTCAAATTTTTGACTCCCATAAATGGCCGACCGTGTTAGTTCGCACAGTAAAAGGAAAACCAAGCAATTTTGAGGCAAATGTGTGTGGATCATTGTATTCTACTTTTAAACATCTTTCCAACCATATATGCATTTTATTAAAAAACGGTTATAAACGCTTTTTATAGACCAACTCGACCGATCCAAGGCATAGTGTTCCTTTAATTTCTGTCACTGTGGTGAAAGTGTGCAGATGGGTTTGATTTATATAAAAAAATTGCAATTAACTCGTCAATTTTCTCGAACGTGAATGCAAACTCCGTCATTATTTCTCGAACATCACTTAAAATCCAACAAAAATGACATTCGAAACTGGGTGTTTATGACGACCTGGAAAAAAGAAAATTATGGAAGCTTGACATTTAAAAAAATATTTTTGATAGATTTTAGGTATGAGGGGCTGCAATAATCAGATAAATTACAGTAGATGTTATGCCAGAAATAAATTATTAACATATTTCCTTTGTTTTTCCGTCAATGTTATGCTCTCTTCTGTCAGACTTATATTTTCTGTGTGTGGTATCTTGCAGAGTTTTTTAAATGGTTATTTGAAAGTACATCAGTTGGGACTCACCATAGAAAATATTGAATGTTCCTTGTGCTTTTAAGACTGCTACCTTTTGAGTTAAAGGAAAAGTTTCCATGTGGCGCCACCACTTTTTCATTCATAAAGTATTTAAAATATATTTGTATATATCAAGTTCAAAAGATTTCTTTTGAAAAATTACATTTGAGGTTGTAAAATGGTCCATATTTCAAAGAAAATGCCATATATGCACATTTTCCCATACATTTGAACATCATGCTTTTTTTTTTTTAATGTAGCAAGATGAGATAGCAAAGTCCTTTCAGTACCTGCCAGAGAGGCAGGCAAAGGTCGCAACGCTCCTTAACATGATGAAGAAAACAGATAAGACTGAGAAACACGACAAAGACAAGGATAAAGACACTGAAGATGATTCTAGTGATCCCATTTATTACTGCATTTGCCGCTCCACTGATGGGACAAGATTTATGATGTAAGTTTTAACATGATGCATGACTCATAACCCGATGTAGTCCTGCATGCAATTTCAGAGTCAGACCTTCATTTTGAAGGAGTGAGCAATTGATCTCTGCCGCACTCCTTACCTTGTCCAAGGAGTCAGTTTCAGGCCTGATACTGCTTCACAGAGGCAACAAAGGCAATTGATTCCATGCCTTGGTGCTCTAGCCATTTAAAAACCAAAGCAAACAGGATTGAGGAGTACGATCATTATTTGACTGTTGAATGTTGAGGTGATTTAGTAGGGGGTATAAGCTTTGAGCCATAGACATTGAAGAGTCCTGTCTTGTGGATTGGCTCTCAACACGGGGGTTATGTTGAAGCTTATTTGTGACTGACATTACAAATGTCTTGCATTAACTATGGGATAACCAGTGAGTTAAAGGAAGGGTATTTGGTAATTACTCAAAAAATAAATGGACATAATAATATACTTGGTAAGAAGCACTGCAAATGAATGAGATTTTTAGAGGAATATGGTTTTAGAGAGAGGGATTAAAAAATGCACAAATTTGTCTTCTCGGGATAAGCAATGTACTTGTGATTAGTGGTCCTAAAATGTTTGAGTATGCGTGAAACTTGCAAAATTTGTTGAATGGTGATTATATGTAGAAGGATCTGGGGTCGATTTCACAAAGAGGTAGGACTAGTCCTAACTTAGGACTAATCTTAGGATATATTAATAATGTATGGCTAGTCCTAAGATCCACCCCAGATTTTGACTGGTCAACAGGATTAGCAGATAAAACTCTTCAATGACGATAGTTTGTGCTCAGATGTACTAAGACCTGCCTTGGTTAAGACAGTGTTTAAGTGCTAGTGAAGTCTGAATGTATTGATTTATTTGATCAGAAATACTTGTCTATATTTTGCTGTGCAGATGCTGTGATTACTGTGAAGAATGGTATCATGGAAACTGCATTGGTATCGAGAAAGAAGCTTCCAGAAGCATCAAGAGATATGCCTGTCCTCCCTGTCAGAGTAAGTATGGTTTTGTATGAACACAGTGTTGTAAAAGTAGGTTCAGCTTTATTCAGATGGACTCGGCTAGCTGCTTCTCATGACTGTAGGCAGGGCATCGGTATGAAGTATCTGAATGCTATTGGAGTTGTTGGAGATGGGGGTGTGAATAACTTTAAACCAAGTGGACTAAATTGAATGGGCTTGGTGTTGATTGGGTTTCAAGTTTTAGTTGACTTACAAATTGGGCATCATTGCAATAAAAGCAAACAATTTTGTAAAGCACAGCAATGTAATTTTTCATTAAAAATGGTGGATGTTGATCTCAAACTCATAGGTTAAGGTACACCCTTGTTGCACTGAGCCAATTGCCCATTTGCCATTTATTCTTTAATCTCAATTGCAATTATCACCAAAAGGAAAGCTTTTGTTTTCTTTGTTAATTGTTCTTTTTTTTTTTCATTCAGAGAAAAACCCAGAAGCGAAGACCCTTTACAAGGAGAAGAAGGAAAAAGTCGAGGTCAGGAAGGAGAAGGAGAAGGAAAAAGAAAAAGAAAAGGAGCGTGAACGAGAACGAGAACGAGAACGAGACAAAGAGAGACATGAGAGAGAACGGGAACAAGAGCTGCACCCCAAGAAAAAGAAGAAGAAGAAAAAGAAGAAGATTGTCTCTTCAGATGAGAAGAAAAGGAAGGAAAGAAGGAAAGATAAAATTAAGAAGAAGAAGAAGAGGATGCCTACAAGTTCCTCATCAGATCGGGACAGCAGAAAGGTGACTGGAGCAGCAGCAGTAAGTATTTACAGTATTTTGTTCTCACAGCAGTCTGGTATTCAGTCAGCCGAAGCCTTTACAGGCCTCAAAATTGTGTAAAAATGCTCCAAGGTAAACTGTGGTGGGTGCACTGTATTGCAAACTGCGTTATTACCTCAGTGCCCTGGTCATTGCCATGTTGCCCTTTGAAATGCTCCAAATACTCTTTTGCATTTCCCTCATTTAGATCCCATTTATAGTAAGGAAAACATGTGAAAAAGGTGTCCTTCTCAAAATTTGAACAGACGATACAGATATGCATTTATCAATGATGTAGCAGGGGTTGTGAAGAGAAATATGTGAAGCGTAACTTCTCTACTAACTCACCTTGCACTATCCAGTCATTATCACATTAGTGAATGGTTTTTTTGTTATGCTTTTCCCACCAGCGACATGCAAGGCGGTGTGGTCAATGTCAACCGTGTCAACTTATTAGTGACTGTGGCAAATGTGATTTCTGCTTGGTAAGTTTCAGCTCTTACAACAAGAAAATATGTTGCACAGAGGACAGGAACCCTAAGCGTAATGTGCCTTTCGTCCCATTTCTTTTTGATCAGAAAGCCTCAGTCTGTTCTTTCCTGTCTTGTTTACCATTATGGACCCCAGTTAGAAACCCGAACTGGAGCCTTGCATATGGATTTGGTTTTTCCCCTATTGGTTTACAGTAGTAGTGATTTTTGAGAGTCCCTTGGTATCATTACCTGAAGGATCTCGCTTTATAATATCGAGTAATATGGACATTCAAGTTGGCCCAGTTGTCACTTCTTTGCCTGTCTCATCAAGGGACCATGATTCTAATCCCATCTCCGACTGGAGCCTTGCATGTGGATTGGATTTTCAGTCCTTACCTAATTGCGTTGGTTTTCCGAAATTGGGGTTTTCCTCCCACATCTATTATTGAGACTTCTTCGTAATTTTCTAGTCAGGGGTATCTTCAGGCCTTCAAGTCACACTGCTGGTCCGTTTTGAGGTTCCTTTGATTTCATATCAAGAATATTTTTTTAATGCAGCTTGACTGGAACACGCTATCTCATCTTAGAGTACCCCGCAAAAAAAGTGATTGCAACTCTTCCCTAACTTAGGCCAACTCTGAATCAGTGGCTACGGCACCGGCTACAGCTGGATTACCATGCCGGCTGGATTACCATGCTTTAAAGCACAGGCTGACCTGAGCAATAGCTACACTCAGCAGTTCATTGCCTTAATGTAACTGTATATAACATTGTTAGTAATTTATTTAAACTTATTTTCAGGACATGAAGAAATACGGTGGACTAAACAAACTCAGACAGAAGTGTCGTTTAAAACAGTGCATTAGACTGGCCAGTGTAAGTTTGTTTTTGATGTGTTTATTTGATTTCCTGCTTTTTACTGGTTGTTGTATTTAGTGGCAACCAGTGGTTTCACATGGAGCCCTTGCGTATGACGTCACCAGCGCAAACAGTGCCCTCATTGAGGTCTTAGGAAGGCTGGGAAATGTGCTCGGTGCAATTGCTAAAGCAATTAGTCTTGATCATGATTCCAAAGCCCAATGTTCGGAAATAGTGAACAATATTTTAAGGGGTTGGATAACTTTCCGTATGGCGCAATCACTTTTTCAATCATTTTTACAAAAAGGGATATCTCATTGAGGTAAATTAGATACTATATTATTTCATATCAAATGAAAAAGTGGTGGCGCCATACGGAAACTTTTCCAAGGGGGTATTTACTAAGTTTCTTGTGACTCTGGTGACCATTGAGTGTGTGTTGTTTCATGTATTATGTTTGGTTCCTTAAAGTGCTGGTACCTCGTCCCACATACCATGCAGGATAATACTGTATGTTAAAGCGCCTTGAGCGTCACTGAGTGACGGATATGCGCGCTATATAAGAAGCCACTTTTATTATTATGTCAAGTCTTTGGTAATTACTAATGTTGTCCGCCTGTTTTAAACTTTGACTTTGATAGGGTATGTTCAGCTCATAACATAATCCAACTTCACTCTGATTTTGTTGAAGTTATGTAATTGTGTATTTCATTTTTTGTGTAACTTACCATTCTTTTAATTGTTGTTATCATTTTGAAATGTGCAGAAAGTTCTGAGGCATAAGAACCTTGGTTCCAGTCATTCGGAGTCGGACACCAGAAACTGGGATACAGCAAGTCTAGATACAGACACCGACACACAAAGCAGCTTCTCTGAACGGCCTAATAGAGTAAGTCAAGTAAGTAAATGACTGTTATGTATGACCCCTAGAATTATCATGAACTGTGCACTCACTTTTTGAACTGTGTAAAATAAAACTTGTTTGAATAAGCAATATTTGTGCAACATTTTAAGCTACAAGCAACAACAAATTGTTCATGTGTGTTGTGTTGTCACTTAGCCTTCACGAAAAACTCTGCTAGGGTCAAAACGTCAGGCCATTAACTATTTTGTTCATTTTCTACCTATTGGTTGGTTAGCAGTTTGCAACAGCTAATTCTATTTCTCATTTTCTTTGTGGTCAGCAATCAACGCCGTCGTCAGTGGATGTGAGTTTATTGGATCATTACGACTATGCCATGAGACCTGAACTCGACCCAACTGAGAAGAAAGAGAAAAAGGAAAGAAAAGAAAAGAAGGAAAAGCAGTCTGAACACAAAGAGAAACAGGTCAGTAAGAATGGAAGATGCAGCATTGGATCTTAAATCTATCATGTGATTTGACTTTTGTGCTCACAGTAAAGCCATTTGTGAGATAGATTTGAATGGTGACTGGTGCAGTACACTTGTTCAATTGTTCAATCACATTTTAATTCCTCGGACTAAATCCAGTGTTGCTGTATTATTATTAATCAAGGCGAACTCGGCAGCGGCACCCCCAGATGGCACGCATGAAAAAAGAGAAGAGCGCGCAGCGAAGCCCTGAAGCGCCTTAGCAACTTGTTTGTCTCATCAGTTTATTCATATATGCACCTTCTGTGTGTTGCCCTCAGCACATGACTTTTTAGTGCACCATTATGTGTGTGCGGGTAACTGGGCATGCACGCGGCGTGTGACCTATGGTATTGTGTCTTCTTATTTGCCAACAACTCATCACCCTCATGCATTATGCATAACATTTCTCCCTCCAAAATCTGTGGCAAAAAGTAAAGAAAAACATGAGGCTTGCGCTGGTCTTTTTCCGTGTGTGATATCTGGAGTCGTGCTTGACATCTTGGGGTGCTGCATGCGCCTTGACTAAAGGCTACAAAGACTGTTGTACTTGTGCCACACATTTAATTGAGAATCGTGTACGGCTGTTTTCTGTCTCTTGTGTAACTGGGAAGAAGCTTGCTCCTAACCTGGTAAAACCAAGTTTAGTAAGCAAGGCATTGCACCAGACTTCTTTTAGATATAACTTGCAATTTTTTTCAAAAACACGTTCCACTTTTGATGGAAATTTGAGAGTCATATCAGTCATTTCATAATTGTTCATCCATGTTAAAAAGCCTCTTCCTATTTTGTCATTCAGGCATTCAAAGAGAAAGAGAAGCGACCAACCAAAGAGGAGCGTAAGCGTAAACGCGCCCAGCAGAAGCCCACCATTGATGAGCCTAAATTCAAGAGAGTGTTGCGATCAGCCGCACCTGTTGAGGAAGATTTACCACAGTGCTATGGACCTGGTTGTGTCAATGCTGCCAGACATAGCAGCAAGTATTGCAGTGAAGCATGTGGCCTCAAACTTGCCACAAAGTAAGTCTACTTTATGGCCTGGGCCCAATTTCATGAAGCCTGTAAGCACAAAAAGTGCTAAGCACAGTAAAATCTTGCTTAGCATAAACTGGGTACCAGCCAAAATTCAATAAAGTTAACATTGTTACAACTGGTGCCCCTCTCAACTTTTGCTAAGCAAAGAAATTTGTCAACTAGAGTTTTCTTCTAAACAGCTTTATAACCTAATTTTATTTTTCTCTTATAATACATTTATGATTCTGATCTTGATTCCTTTCCCAGTCGTTTGTTTGAGTTCCTGCCCCAGCGTATTCAGCAGTGGCAGCGTAGTCCCTGTATCGCTGAAGAAAATAACAAGAAATCCCTGGAGAAGATGAGAAGCGAGATGGAAGAAGCCAAGAAGAAGATTGGAGAACTGGACGGCAAGATCGTCAAACTGAATAACCTGATCGACAGAGCCAAGAGGGAGAAAGTGGCACTGGATCAAGACGTAAGTGTTTGGGGAGGGAGGGAGGAGGGGTTGGGGTTGTACAGTCCAAAAGCAAACTTGGTTGAGTCTCAAATCTAAACGTGGTTTTCTAAAGAGAAACACTTTTTAAACATTCCTCTCTGGGCCCAACTCCATAGAGCTGCTTAAGCAGAAATAGTTTCTGCTTAGCAAAAATAAGCAGGTTACCAGTCACAGATTGTACATATTAGAAATGTCATTTTGGCTGGTAACCATATTCTGGTAAGCATAATTTTGTTGTGCTTTAGCTATTTTGTGGGCTTTAGCAGCTTTATAAAAATTTTCCCTTGGTGTTTTCTGGGACATTTTAGACTTTTTTTACAAGTTATTTTTAAAATTGTTAATAACAAAATGATTTATTTGCTGTTCAGTTCATTTGTCTCTGACATCATTCTTGGACTCTGATAATGGTCTCATGATTATGACCTCATTTATTGAGCAAGATTTGTTTGGTATGGAGGCATCTCTAACCAATGATGTTGACGCAGCTAGTAAAAACGCCATCCTGATGCAAGTTAAAAGCCTGTGCATTGCTTTGACAATTGTGAATTAATAAAGTGAATAATCTTGTTTGATTTCTACAGAATACAGATGGAGAGAGTGAAGAAGCTGACCTGAGTATCTTCTGTGTATCTTGTGGTCATCCTATCAACCCAGCTAGGGCCCTTAGACACATGAGCAAATGCTACACTAAGGTACGTCATAGTCAGTGAGTTTCCCCCTTGAGACTCTTCCTTTTACAACTCTGCTGTTTTAATTATTTGTTTTTCTTAGACTGGTTGGGATGCAGGATTGAGTTTCTTGCTGGCAGGGGGAGAATCGTTGATCTAGGTTTGCCGTAGGGCTTGCCTTTTGAGATTTGTACAAAATTATCGCCTCACTCCTGCAAGACAAGGGTTTGGTGTCCTCCAAGTAATACACATCATTATCTCCCACTCCCACTCCCACATGATTTCCACATCTACTTTCTCCCCACTTTTTGATGAAGTATTATTTTGTTTACAGTCTTGTAAAGTTTTAGTTTCATATACTGCTTATAGATTTGAGGCAGACAAATCTACATGTATGTGCAATGTGTATCAGTTCCTTTTTCTTGTTCTTGTACATTTTTACTGTTGATTTTTCCAATTTAGAATGATTGTTTAACTGTTGTCTACTATGTTGATGTTTTTATCTTGCAGATTGTCATTCTGTTTGACCTTTTGGTCACAATATGATATTGTCCAATAGACCAATACTGTCCAAATATTATACCAATACACCCGTCTTTGCTTGACTGTACATAATTATTAGAGAAATACTGTGCATACCTGAGCGTCTAGTGCTCATTCCTGCATTATAAGTTTTTGCAGTCTGTATTTTTGCATTGCTAATGTCTGTTGTATGTTTTTAATGTGTAATTGTCTCCTCTCTCTATTTGTTATTCTGTACAGTCTTTGACACTTTTTGTTGTTAATATACAGAGTGGTGTGTGGTTTTATACATTTTTGATATGTATTTTGATATATTTTGATATACTTTTCACTCCAGGAAAAGGAATTTCATGTACTTTTTAACATGACTAATATTGAATTGAGTTTAACAGCTCCATACCATTTATCTTTGTTTGATTCTCTAAGAGGAGTTTTATTCTTCTTTTTTTTTGCCGTACGCTTTATATACTTCTATTGTTATAAATTTATGTTTCTTACGTTTTAATTTTTCCCTACAATTTTAGTTGCTTAGTTTTGTACTATCAGTCCTTAATAAGGAAATAGAGGTGTAGACGACAAGGGCTTAAACGGCTGTTTAAAACCGACAGGCTCGTGGGTGGGCTAAATAACCAAGCAAGGTCCTTTATTTGTATCTATGTTAAAGGGTTACTATCATCATAGTGTGTCTTTTTTGGTATTATTTGGAGGCCTACTTTTAATTTTATGCTTACTTCTTTAACTGGTACTTTTGTATTTTTATTTTTGTTCTTCTTTGTAGGCCTACTTTTATTATTATGCTACTTTATTATTTTTATCGTTATTATTATTAATATTATGTCTTAATATTGTGTTTGTTAAGAATTACTTGCGTTGCTTGGTAATTGGAAACACTTGTTCAATTTAATTTCAGTATGAGAGTCAGACGTCGTTTGGGTCAGCATTCAAGACCAAGATTGTTGGGTGAGTAGAAATTCACTCTGTGTTAAATTGCAGGTAGTTTTAGCTGCAAAACTGTTTTGAATAAATCTGTTTTGAATAAATAACCTGCGTACTTCATGTCTATTTATACAAAAATGGTGCAATATTCAGCTTTTTTATTTTCTTTAATTATTTGTTTCTTCACAGAGAGTCAATGTTTTGTGATTTCTTCAACTCACAGCAGAACACATACTGTAAGAGATTGAAAGTGTTATGCCCTGAACACACCAAGGAGCCCAAGGTCAGTTTTGTTTAGAGATAGTTGCCGATAAACACCATCTTTTCGTTATCGAGTAGTTACATTTTTTTTAGTCAATCAAGTGGTTCACAGACCAATCAAGCAAAGAAGTTGATAAAATGCTTGCATCTAGCATGCAGTATTCGCGCATGACGCATAGTTGTGCATTCAAAAATTGTTTATCATTGCCAATAGAGATGGCTGTCTTGACATATTTTAGGTGACGCACACTTGTTTTCATGCTCAATATATCTTCACATGCAATTTGATTAAAAAAAGCTGACCATGGTTAGATTTGAGCAGTGTTGGACATCATTTTAGTGGGGTTTATTATTCAAGAGCTTTGCAAGCTTCAGTTGGGGGACCTTTTATTTGGATGCTATAGAAAATATAGAAGATTTTGGGGTTGAACAAAGAATTGACTAGAGTGGTATTCGAACCAACGACCTCCAGGTTAACGTGCCGGCTCTCTACCAACTGAGCTTTCTATCCTAATTTTGTCAATATCTTTGTTCGGTGGTGCCAGTCAGAAGCCATACAACCATTAACTGCCGTGTAGCCAAAATATAAAAATGAACATCATTCATGTGTGCAATGAAGAGAACAATTTCATTTGTTATGGGATGAAATGTTTCGTTCAACTCAGCTTGGCTTCATTGAAGGGAACATTTCATCTTTCAACTCATGGAAATATTGTGCTCATAAACTTTCATTACTCCTGTGAATATTTAACCTTGTATTTAAATAATTGTTTGAATCTTACCTTAAATATATTGTTATACTTATTGATATTCATTCTTTCTTGAATCAATTTAATCCATCTGCTTGTGTATTGTTCTAATATTTAGTGCTTTCGTTTTAACTTCCTTAGTGTGGGATAATAATGTTTTTTATCTTATCTTATCTTATTATTTGTTTACTGGTCTGTTACTCTGATTTACAACAAATCGACATAATAATATCCAATACACTTATTGCAGCTTATCTTGAAAATACTTCTAAGATTAAAGGTTTATTTTCCATCCGTAGGTCAGCGCTGATGAGGTGTGTGGCTGCCCTCTAGTGGCAGATGTCTTCCAGGAAACCAAAGGTTTCTGTCGTATTGCCAAAAGGAAATGCAGTAAACATTACAACTGGGAGAAATTGAGAAGGGCAGAGATCGATCTGGAAAGAGTCAGATGGGTAAGAAATGGAATTGTTCAACTCAGGGAGAGCTTTTTAGTACTTTGATCCTGCCCATACTCATGTCAGCTGCTTGGATTTAACATGATAAGCTTATTTGTTTTCTATTGATTTTACAATTAAAAATTTAACTGTATTAGTCAGTTTAATTTTAAACTGTTATTTTGTTGTATGTCCTTTGGCAGTGGCTGAAGTTAGACGAGCTCCTGGAACAAGAACGTAACATCCGTCAGGCCATGTTTAACAGAGCTGGAGTTCTGGGCTTGATGCTTCATCAAACGTTGGATCACAGTCTTCTTATGCCTACTGGAGTACCACCGCAACACCAGGCACAAGTTGCTGTCTCCAGGCAGTAAAATAGCAGCTCATCTTCAATTTCCGGGTGAACAAACAAAATTGACTAGAACTGGGTTTGGAGTTGCAATCTCCAGATGATCGTGCCGGCCTGTCAACCACTGAGTTAAGTAGCTCAACGGACCTCCATTAATAGGGAGATTTAAATTTCACCCAGTCAGTTTTTGCTGTGGTGGCTTATCATCTCATCTTCAACATTTTCCTAGAAGACTCTATTGCAGTGATGAATCTTTGGTTTGCCAATAATGGGCCAGACTAGGTGTGTTTTCTTCAAGCTTTGATTTTGTCTTGGGTCTTTTTGAAAACTACGGCTTTGACTCTAGCTTAGGTTCCATCAGTTATTTTGAAAATGTACACTCCTGGTCTAGAGCTTCAAATAGATGGAAGGGGCCTAAGCCTAGGTTCCAAAATTGGCCTTACATTCAGTTCTGGATGTGGATAAATATTCCCAATGATCTAATTAGAGCCAAACGAGAAGAGAAGATGATGAAGAAATTGCAGTTTTAAATGTGGGAGGAAAACCCCAGAGGAGCTTTGAAGGGTTATTGAAGGAAACATGAAGTCTCTTTCTTGGATATGGCAGATAAGCTTTTATGGGGTTTGGGATTGAGAAAATCCTTCTGTAATACCCTGTTCACACAAAGACGCCGCTTCTACTACGATGGGGAATTGGCCGATAGCGTGGCCGAGAGCGTGACCAATCGTGGGCAAACATGGGAGGATCTCCATGAGCGTGGTTGGTCGGCGTGGGATCTCCTAGGTCGGGAAGCTGCATGCTCTCCCCACGCTTATTTTGAACAAGTTCAAAATAAACATAGCCGGGTCGTGGCCGAAAATAAGCGGGGCAAAGTCGTAGTGGGCACGCCATTGTTGTACAAGCAGCGTGGTAGCACCGTGGTTAGATCTATGTGGTCGTCACAACAACGCAGCACGGTCATCACCAAGGAGTAAAATGGGTACCTGGGAGGTTAGGGACTGTTGATGTGACTGATCAGCAACCTGAGCCCAATTTCATAGAGCTGCTTAAGCACAACAAGTAGCCAAGCACAACAAAATTATGCTTACCGGAATAAGGTTACCAGCCAAACTATTATATCTCATGTACAGTTTGTTACTGGTATCCTGCTTCATCTTGCTTAGCAGACAATTGTTAATTAAAGCCATTATACACTTTCGGTAAACAGTATTGTCCAAGTCCTACGCTTTGTGTATCACAACTTATATATAAAATAACAATCCTGTGGAAATTTAGGCTCAATCGGACATCGGAGTCGGGAGAAAATAACGGGAAAACCCACTCCTGTTTTCGCGCGTTTCGCCGTGTCATGACATGTGTTAATAACGAATCCGTAATTCTCGCTAACGAGAATTTATATTGTTTTACCGTTTTCTCAAAAAGTAAAGCATTTCAAGAGAAGTCTTTCACCATTACCTTCTATAAACCCTGTAAATTATTTGTAAATCTGTGAACTTTTTTGTTTGTTTCTGTACCGAAAGGGTCCAATGGCTTTAAGAACAATTTTCTGATTAAGCAGCTTTATGAAGTTGGGCCTTGTTTGTCAGTGGGTTTGTCGTCTCTTTATAATACTCAGAAAAACCTTTCTTTCCCCTCGACAGAATTTTTGTTTTGTTCAAGAGCCTTTAGTCTTTGCAACAAACACGAGAAGGGTAATTTCAGAAGTATTTAGTTTTCTTCAAAAATGACATTGGCACGGTGCATATATCCAGTCATTGGAACCAGTCTCTATGTGTAGTGGGTTTGGTTTAGGATGGGAATGTACAGACTCTGCCAACAGAATCCTTGTATATATTACATTAAACCTTGGAAAAAACAATCTAGTCGCCATGTTTTTAAAGAGAGATTGTATGATAGTTATTATGGACCAATGTACATTTTGTAAATTGTAAATATTACATATTTATATTGCTTTGAAATAAAATGCACATAAAACGAATTTATAGAGCTCTGAACGTGGACTTTTTATTGAAGTGTTTTAAAAGTTAAACAAATTATGTATAAAGATTCAAATAAAATTGTTGATGCAATTTTACTAAAAAATAGTATGACAAACAATTGTTTAAAAAATTCTGGGCAATCTTATAACTAATATTTGAGGCCCATCCCATTAGCAACTTTTTAAGATATTGCGGTTTTGTTTCTCGGGATTAGGCCAAAGATTTCATACAGAGGTGTGGAAAATTCTTGGTCTGAGTCGTCAAACTTTTTAGGATACTGTCTGGTTTTTGATAAAACTGCCTCAAAATCAAGATTAAAAGGAAAAGTTTTTGAGGCTGAAAAATGTTTTTTTTATAATTGTGTTGATTGGTCTGATCCAAAGTGTTGCGTTTGTAAGGTGCTACACTATCAACAGAAACTTTTTGATTGTCTGCTGCTACACGATTGTACAAAGTTTCTTTGTACTGTATGTTGTTTTGACTGCGTGTGTAAACTACAAATCCGTCCTGCCATGTGTTCAAGCTACACTTACCTAAACTAAGGCTTTAAGGAACTGTTCAACACCAATTTATTTGCAAGGACCGATTAATTGAACTAAGACCAGTGTACCAAATAACAATTCTTTGATGCTTAGAGCTTTTAATAATTGCGTGGAAAAACGGAGTTAATTTGATAAAAACACAAATTTGTATTATTCAGAATGTGTTACGTGTACATGTAGTTAGGAATATTTTATTTTCCTTTCTCACTTGTGGGGTTGGAACAAAGAAAACACGACAGTTATAGCAGTATTTTGAACCACCGAGGCTCTGGACTAAGAAGCCAACATTCAACCAATTGAGCTATTATATGCTATATAGCATTATAGGGACTTTAGTCGTATGTAATTGGTTGGTGGTTATCTAGTTGCGATAACAAAACCCTCCTTCTGCTGATGGCGGGAGGAGGGTTACGTTATCGCAACTAGTGCTTTTTTTAGTGGTTTCAAGTTTTTTAAATACATGCATCTCTGTTTGGTGGGTGGGTGGTGCCAGTCAAAGGATGGAGGCGGAAGCCAAACTGTCGTGCATCAGGGATCAAACCATGATATTTTGATACAACAATTAGCAGAACCACCAACCAACATGACCGGCATCAGTTTGTCATATAAAAAAGGGTGTGTTGTAATGGGATTACATAGCATACTGACAACATAAGCAATACTACAATACCGGACACTCCTATAAAAACTATTCCCAACTACTTGCAACTTGTACAATGAGTAATGACGTGTCGGCGACCTCTACTAACAACATGAATAGACTGTTTACATTCAATCAATGGACTTGCACATGTGACTGTCATGTGACTGACCTTCTTGACTGGGGATGCTGGGTACTTTCCAAGATATTTGGCAATCTTCCTCCATTTAGTGATCAAATAACCAAATAAATATATTTTAGTTCTTTTATAATCTGCCTTAGTCCTCAATATTATTTCATTGTTCATCATCGAAAACCTCCATGATCAGAGAAAGCGTTAATTCCTCCCTGCATGCTTGGAGGTCCATGCTTGTGCTCGTCACGACGAAGAAATAACGGTCCCCTTAAACAGCGCCCCTTAAGGTTAAGTTAGGCTGTGTACGAAACGGTGACTTCGGCTTGAGCTACGGCTAGATCACCGCGTCTGCAAGTGATAAAGAATAGGCAGACGCGCGCGATCTAGTCGTATCTCCAGCGAACTCACTGTTTCGGACACGGCCGGCCTTAGACTAGTTTAGTTAACGGTCCCTTTAAATAGCGCCCCCTATAGATAACGAACAGTTTTTATCAACCTTGTCCCTTTGGACAACTTCGTATCCATAAAGGCAGCGCGCTATAACATCGTCCCCCAACTATCAGCAAAGCATGCTGGGAAACAGGGGGACGAGCGGAAGCGCATTGGTAATCGTGAGAACGACAATGCGGGGTGCACGCAGCGTGAGCAAGGTTGTGTGATGACGTCATAATAATCTGGTGTAAGACTAAACTGTAAGAGGGCGCTATTTATGGGGACCGTTAATTAAACTAGACTACATTCACCGATGGAGGCGCTATTTATGGGGACCGTTAATTAAACTAAACACTTTTGTCCAATGAGAGCGCTATTTATAGGGACCGTTAGATAACTAAACTATTAATTAATTAGAGAGACAAAAGGGCCAAATGAGATCCCTTTGAATGATCCCGTCCCCCTTTGACTCCCTTTGAATTGTTCTATGGTAAGAAATGCTGCGACTCTAGCTTTTCATTCAATTACAATGATGTTAACGGATAACCAGTCGGGTTTCCTGTAAATGGTTAATTAAATCTATAAGTATGATTTATTTTATACACATTTCATGCCCTCGACCGAACTGAAAGTGAATGGGTTTTTTGCTTTTAAAAAACTATCTATAACTATTCTTTTATAAAAATTATACGACTGACGACAAAAACAACAAAAAATGGGTGAACAGTAAGCACCCGTCTACACTTGCATTCTGTAACTCACGGTCTTTTTTAATATAAATAGCATTAACAAGGACTTCCTTTGGTTAAATTTTGAGGTAAATCAAAGAGAAACGGTTTCGGAGGATGAAAAACGTCAATATACCCCTTCTTGACGTTTTTTTTCCTTCAAAAGTCGGCCAAAAAATGTAGTTTCCAAATCTCCTGAAATTTCATACAGCAGATGTGTTCTGGTGGAGTGAAAGGAACCGTACATTATTGGTTTGAGCGTCTACCTTGGGAACTTGATTTTCAATACTTTCAATGTGCCTCAAAATAAAGGTTGTGTGTTGATTTGATGTCTAGTACTAGTTATTAGTAGAATTTTAAAATTAAACTCGGAACGCAATGAGAAGGTGGCCCAGTGTGGGCCCCAGACTCTGAACGCAAATGCACTGGGTTGTGGGCTGGGCTGTTTGAGAGTCTGACTTTTGCAAGGAGTCTATAGATGATAAGTGTTCATAGACCTCAGTGTAGGTGCTCTTGAATTTTAGGCTTGTGACATCATAATGCAGATTCACAGAAAATCTAATGGCAAATCGCAACGCCTGTTCTTTAATTAAAGGCACTGGACACTATCATCCTATTGTTAACAGTACATGTGTAATAGGTGCGTTCGATTAGCTTCCCTATGTCGACCCCGCAGTGCTCATTTGGGTGCACCCCTGACAAGAGCTGATTGAACAATCACTCACCCTCTCATGGTGAAGTCATCTGCACATCGTGCCAGCCCCCGAGTGGCCCGCTCCACAAGCAGGGCACTTGGGGCTGACCAGGGTGAGCCCCTGGAATGACGTCAAACAAAGCTATTTGAACATACCGGGGGCAGATTGGGGTCGACCCGGGGAAGCTAAATGAACACACCCTATAACTCAAAATAATTATTAGCACAAAATTATAAAAACTTACTTGGTGTCAATGGAAAGCTGTTGATAGTATAAAACATTGTGAGATGCGGCTCCCTCTAATGTAAAAGAGTTTTTGAAAAAGAAGTAATTTCTCACTAAAATATTTGAATTGAATTTGAGATCTCAGCTGAGGTCTTGAATTCGTCTGAAAGCACACAACTTGTGCGACAAGGGTGTTTTTTCTTCCATTATTCTTTCGCAACTGCAACAACCATGCTGAGTTCAAACTTTCACAGGTTTGTTATTTGATGCATTCGTTGAGATACACCAAGTGAGAAGACTGGTCTTTGCCAATTACCAAACGTGTCCATCCCAGTGCCTTTAATAATAGATTCGATAGATGTTTTTAGAAAATTGTACAGCAACGAAAAACCTAAATGTAATTATTAGAATAAAAGTAATATCAACAAAAAGATTAAACACATGAACATCATAACAAATAATAATAAGCCCCTTTGGACGCCAAGTCAGGTGTAATAAAGAGCTATGAACTGTCTCAGTTTATTAATCTTAATAAAGCATTTTTGTCTATCTGTAATATAAAACGTCACATTTATAGTGTGTCACTTTTGTAAAAAATGTTAATACATAAAAACGTCATGGAAAAATATTCCTTTTAAAAGTACAAATGGAATGCAATATCAATAAATAGCATCTGATAAGGAAAAAGGGTGAGCTTTTCAAAGTATTACTCCCTGAAAATTGCACATTATACTAACGATGTGATCAAAGCTGAGACAATGTCGTTCCTTGTGAATAAATAAAGGTGTTGACAAAAATATATTAACTCCTACATAGAAATAACTGTAAGAAATTGTTATTAAAAACACGTAGTTAAAGGAACACGTTGCCTTGGATCGGACGAGTTGGTCTATAAAAAGCGTTTGTAACCGCTTTTTATAAAATGCATACGGTTGGAAAGATGTTTTCAAAGTAGAATACAAAGATCCACACAAGTTTGCTTCGAAATAGCGTGGTTTTCCTTTTACTGCGCGAGCTAACAGGGTCGGCCATTTATGGGAGTCAACAATTTGGCTCCCATAAATGGCCGACCGTGTTAGTCGACGAGGTAAAAGGAAAACTGTGCATTTCAAGGATGTTTGTGTGGATCATTGTATTCTACTTTTACAAAATCTTTCTACCCATATGCATTTTATAAAAAAACAGTTACAAACACTTTTCAAAGACCAACTCGACCGATCCAAGGCAACGTGTTTAGTAACGTTAAAGTAACGGCTTAGGTTTCCCCCAGTAGGGTTTTCCCTCCAATGTTTATAATACAGGTTTCTACAAAACATCCTTTCTTCACAAGTATGTTCAAAGGTGTATGGCACTTATTGCAAGCTCTTTGGTTTCATTACTAAAATAATGTAATTTAAAAGCCGAAAATGACAAAAATATATTCAACATGTACTTAAGTCCAATCAAAAACATAATTAGATTGCAAACATCTTCACAAATTTCTCTAGAAATGAAGTCCCTGAACCAGTCTTTAAAATGAATGATGGATACAAATTTACAGATTTTGAAAATTTAGGTTTGCACCAAAAGTAAATAGGCATAAGTACACTCTCTTATAAAAATGTTAAGTCAAGAATAGTTAAAATAGAGGAGAGAAACTCACTTAAGAAATAAAAATAATAATGTATTTTATTTACAATTATACACAAATTTGATCTAATATTGTCAAATATTCAGAAAAGGGCTTATATCACATAATTGAATGTTGTGTTTTACAAAGAGCCAAAAGCCCAAAATAATGCTGTAGTACGTTGCAACTGAAGAGTGTACATGTAGGTCAAATCTAAGCACAGTCTAAAATGTTTACAAATCCCATGTCAATCGTTTTGACATATGTGGTTCTTCATAAAATGATGTCGATATGTTGGAGAACAAAGTTACTTGTGATAAATAATGCAAGAAATCTCACTAAAAATAAATAAGGTATAAAACCGTTACTAGCCACACACTATTTCAAGCAAATTTATAAGTTAACATTAAGCTGTCATTGAAAATTAGTAATAAAATTGAAATCATTAAGATATTATTAAAACAAAATTATTGCAGACTTATGAGTATCAATATAAGAACAAAGATTCTGTGAAAATTCAAATTTTCTCCACAATTCCATTGAGTAGATTTGGAAACGATTCTTGTATTATTTCAGATAAAGAAATTTGATTGTCATTGTCCCCAAAATGTCATCAGAAATACACACTTAAACGAGAAGCCATTTTCATTGAGCTTCTAAAGCAGGTAGACAACACTGGTTACAGACCGATCCATTAAGACACTGCCCCATTACGTATTGACCAATCACAACCCAGTCCGACAATTTAAGGTCCGACATGCGTGCGCGTATGCTTGGCGTGCGCGGCAAAGTTGTGCAGAAAGGCATTGGAGAGGCTCACGTGTTCTTGCTCACATGTGCGCCATGGGTGGAGTCTAATGGACCGGTATCCACTATTTTTGTGAACCAACATATCCTTGAAATAACAAATCTATGAAAAGTTAACGCTTAATCCTAGTGGCATAACCAGCGGTAGCGTTCTGCCCAGAAACCATACCCCCCCCACCCCCAGAACAAAAAATGCACAAATGAAAATGACTGGTTATGCAATTGCTCAATTGGTTATCGGAGTCTTTAGAACATACCAACAAGCCCTATTTGTTTTCAATGTTTCAACCAACGAGTTAGAGCCTTGGGAGATCAAACCTAATTATTTTACTTATTTCTAAAACTTATAATCATTTTTCAAACCTATAATCATTTCTAAAAATCAATAGTCATTTCTCAAACCAATAGACATTGTTCGTTCCATCACAGTATTGTGCACATCTTTCTCTCACACAATACTACATAACCTTGATATCTTGCGATCCCCACTGTCACTCGATGTACTGCTCCCATTCGTAACGACAGAAACCCTACCACGAAGCTTTCCATTCCCTGTATCTCCATTTCCCAACCCACTGTCCTCCTCCATGGTCGGGCAATGGATGTTGAATGCCATCAGCTGTCCGATCTTGGTGCAAGCGATGACCGTATCCTTTTTGGTTCTGATCTTGGTCAGATTTGAGTAGGTGTAGAGGTTGGTGACAAGCCGGCCATTATCTACTCTCCACAATTTCACTTTCTGCACAACAAAACAAAAAGCAAGAAATATAGATCATAAAAACGTTGTTACAGTAATCTGAATGTGTTCTTATGTGAATATTTGGTGTATATGAGTGCATTTTCGCAGAGTAAAAAATCGCAAGGTGAAATCTGGGCAATTCCATTTCCAAGTTGAGTGGAATGGAAAAGTCACATTTCACCGAGACATTGTAATCTGTAACATTAATTTCAAACAGAATGCATTCAGTATTCGTGTCTCACAAATACATCCTTGTCATTTGAAATGTTTACACTAACACAAAATAAACACTCAAAGAATTCTATAATCTAAAACAATGTGAATGAGTCTTTGTCTGAGATCTTTGCCTCGTTAGGGGAATTACTATTATTATTATTTTAGAACTGACGCTAATTTAGATTGAAAACAATAATCCACTTGTAAAACTTGCCACATCCATACACGATGGCCAGATACTTGGATGAGATTTGATGAAGATGACAATTCCCAGACCCAGAACCTTCAAAATGTTACAATTCAAGAGGTTTACAGACTCTGTGCATCACCAGAAATACAAACCAACAAGGTTTGGACACAATGTGCACTATTTCTTTCTCTGTCTTTGGTGACTGCTATACTTCTTTCAAGACAATTTGAGGGGAAAATCCTTAGTAATCACAAGTCTGCATATAACTAGACCTTTGGATCTTCATACCAACTCAACTTGAGAGACAACTCAAGTCCAGACAAGTCATGAAATAACTCACCCTATCATTGGCTCCAGTTACAAGGAATCGATTATTCTCGGTGAAACACATGCAGTTTACTACACCAGGCTGTACAATAACAAAAAAACAGAAGTAAATATATCAAGGCTTTTTGGTGCTAAATCGACAAGAAGGACCTCGTCTTTTCTTCACAGATCAGATGTGCTTTGTTTGAATTGCTTACTCTGGCAAACTCCAAGGCTTGGGAGAGTAGGCTTATTGAGCCCTTGCATGCGCGTCACATGCGGCGACTGTTGCCACGCTCACCATGTTGTTGGGCAGTTAGGTTTACGTGTATTAACGCCACGTCGCCAAAAATGCGCACTTCACTGCATAACGCACAGCATAGAGTTATATAAAAAAAACGCACAGTGAAATTGCCCACCAGTATGGCGCATTCAAGATTTTTTTAAAGATGACATAAGGTGAAATGGGTCAATAGCGATGTGTAAATAACAGTAGTAGTAGACTGTCCTTGTATAGCACACAATTGGGATCGAGGCCCACATCGAGACATAAAACCTCACCAGTGTCTCGACCTCCTCAAAGCTTTAATTTTCAGAATTTTGTTGAGCTTTGTCTTGCTTTAGTTGAAAAAGTCACTTGTCACAATCATACATTGACTAAACAAAGTAAAAAGCAGTGGGACTTTTTTTCTTTTTCTAGAGTTAAGGAATGTCTCACAGTGTATAATGACTAAGGAACCCTGGCCGCAAACTACCCCCAATAATCGACCATGGTATGCTGGAATATTGGACTTGATGCCAAATACAGTGATAGACAATCCTTGTTAAAGGACAAAGGTCTGGAATCAACAACTTGGGGTAGTAGTGGGGTTTAAAGTTACATTTTTTTCTGTGAATCAGCTTAGAAATGTGAAAAAAGGACTTTCAAAGTTTATAGAAAATTTAAAAGTTTTTATCACCTTTTCGATCTGATAGAGTGGTTCCATCGTTTTCAAATGCCATACAATCACATAGGGATCATCGTACGCTGACGCCAATAAAGTACCATCATCACTCAATGCCATGTTGGTCACCCCTGAACTCTGTTCCAACAATGACCCCAGGTCAGATACATCACCCGAATCAGGTGACCAAAGTTTTAAATGTAGCTCCCCGCAAGATGTCCCAAAGAGAAGAATATTCTGTGGTGTCAGGACTGCGCAGGTCACGTCCCCGGCTGTATTGGTGTTATACACAACTACTTTCTTACACTGCTTTATATCCCACACATGGATCATATTGTAAAACGTCAAGCAGACCATGTAGTGATCATCGGGTCGGATCCAGATACGACACACCCCGGAATCATGGCCAGTGAATTTATGGTGGACTTTTCCCGTCTGGATCTTCCACATGACGACGGTTGAATCCTGGCTGCCGGTGAAAGCAAACTGGTTGCTATGGCTGACCTCTATGCAGGTGACTTCATTACTGTGGTCCTGAAGGATGAACTTGTCAAGTCCCGTTGTGGCGTCCCATACATGGATTTTGTTGAGTGAGGATTTAGCAAAGGGATCAATGCCTTTGAAGATCACATATCTGCCATAAACAAAGAACAAATAAATATTTGTCATGACATTGTTAATTGGCTCTATTTCATCTCATCCATTGTCATGTCAATGCCCCCTGGTCATTGCCTTGGTGCCCTTCAAATACTCAGAACAATTTCCTCATAGGGTGCCCTATACCAAGGAGAAACTGCCTTGGTGCCCTTGCCCTCTGTTACCACAGAGTACTATTTAGCATGTCATGGCTGAGCTGTCTAATGCAACAAATTTTTCACCTTTTAAAAAATAATTTTGTACATGAAGGAGCAACAATTATATGTAGCTTGTGCTCATGTGTACTTCACACTACAATGCATTCTTTGCTTACACCACTCTTCCAGAATTTCAGTGCATACATGTAGATGTAGGTTCAACATAAGCATAGAATGGTGACTGTAGGCGTAGTAATTTGTGGTAATTAGAACTATGCAACTAGGCCCCTTCTATGTTGCGTGGGTCACCCTCGATAAATATAGTTTGAAATTAATAAAGAACATGTAGAAGTAGAAAGTAAAATAAGCTGTAGCAAACTGTCTACCAACCAAAATAACCTATAGTATAAATGCAAGAAATAGTTAATGCAATTGCATTGGCTCCCAGTTAAGTTTCGAACAGTTTACAAAATTCTTCTGTTATCTTTCAAGGCTCAAACATGTCAATCACCTGCTTATTTATCTGAACTTGTTCATCATTACTCCCCTACTCGGACTTTACGATCATCTCAACAGTCATTGCTTTCTGCTACTAGAGCTTCTTCCATTTTTTATGGCCACAGATCTTTTTCTTACGCCGCACCGTTTCTTTGGAATAGTCTTCCTGTGCATATTCGCCAAGCTAATACTTTACAATGTTTTAAGTCCTTCTTGAAAACTCATTTGTTTAAAGCTTCTTTTTTGTAATTTGCCTATTTGTATCTTGTATCTTTCTCTAATTGTTTATTTTATTGTTTCTTTAATGCGCTTAGAGGCTTTTGCATTAGGCGCTTTACAAATGTCTTATTATTATTATTATTATTATTATTAATGACTTGATGTTTCGACCTTCGCAGAGTCTTTCTCATTGAAAGAATAAAGCGATGGATTTGAATCAAACCTTTGGTCAGTGGTGACCGCTAGCGTCCCGCTCCGATCCCCAAACGTCATTCTCCTCTGCTCTAAGTACTTAGGTGAGATATCCCAGAGTTTAATGTACGGTGAATGCAATGACGCCGATACTACAAGCTGATTGGCTAATGCAAGGTGTGACACAATGGCTTGTTGACCTTCAAGGGTTTGAACCTTCTGACCTGAGGTCGTATCCCATACTGCCATGATGTCATCACGGGCCCCAGAGACCAGGTAGTGGTTGTCATGGGTGATGGCTACACAGTCTATGACCCCATCGTGACCTTTATTGTAAAGAATTATAGAGAACTAGTGAGCATTTCATCAACAACGAATAACAAATGGTTAAAGATACAATCAGCATGCAGTCTTTTACAAAACAAAATGTAACAACCTCTAATTGGTATCGTGCTGCCTAGTGCTAAATGTACCCCGAGAGTAGGTGCTTGATGATATAACTTTAACCCTTGTTATAAAGAGCACTGTTACAGAAGACTCTTCTCATAAAAGTACATTCTGAAGTCCGAATCCGTTTCTTTGATTTGCTGTCTTCTTGTAACAACAGTTCTGTAATGAAGAGTTAACTTCGCTGGTCCCAGCCGGCAAACTTGTCGACTGTACATGATTAATATAATTATTTTAATGCAAGTATGATATGTCAGTGCAAAGGGGTTTTCTACATCAAACTCAGTCAGAACCATGGATTTGGGATGGGAAGGATTTTGGAGGAATTGGGAAACATGCATTTTGTTCTCTTGCAGCGCTATATCTAAACATGCTCTAAAATGCAGGGAGTTTCTTGGGGTTGCTACAAAATGTTCTTCATGCAAATTGTTAGTTTTTTTAATTATTTTTTAGGATAAGCTACATGTATATATGCACTTGTAACACAACTCAAAATGGACAACAAAACTATTATACCAGTACATTACACAATGGGCAAGTTAAGTCACTATCTATACTGTAATGCCTAAATATCCAAACAATAGTGTCATGGAACTTACACATATTCAAAATATGATAAAATTACCAATTCAGACTGTCACTGAGTAGACTTGGGTACAGTTTTCACAGGAAGAGAAAATTTGCAGTGATCATGAGAAAAAAAGGTTGACAAAAGGTCCTCACACAGACCACACCAAAGACCTTTATTGTTGGTTTGCCAAGCAACATGATCTTATTTTTGTCTGTGCTTACGCCTTTGATTTGGTATTTTTTGTGAGTCAGGTGAATGTTTTCTTATTTTTTAATATGTCTGTCATTTGAAGATCACAACACAGCCATGTGTCGCTGAGTTGCAAATTTGATTTATCAGACTTCTTGTTCTTTATATGGGGGCACCAGGGCAATTGCCTCCATGGCCCCCTGGTTGATGCCTTTCTGCCTGTGAGTGTTAAAAACCTTTAAAACGGCCCATAAGACTGCCAATGCGAGAATAATTTTGGTGGAAAATGACCTCTCCATGTTCAAATTGGGGATGAGACTCTACTGCACTGTAAGGACTATAGGCCTGGTAACTGGTAAGCATCAAAGTATTGAGCATGGAAGACTTGGGTTACACGCAGACTACTTCTAAAATACTTGGGAAAAAACAGCAACCAGCAGTTTTTTTACCACATAAGGGCTTGTGTGTGAGCTGAAACTTTATGACGCAAAACAAGCAAAACTAACTGGCTTTTTGCATTATTTAACATTGTTTTATCATAGCTACGCAAAATAACATGCAGCATTGCAGTCAAAATAGGATCAAACTTGTTATTTTATTTTTGTTTTGTTTTGTTTTTTGTTGTTGTAATTTACACAATAATGGATCCTTTCTTTGTAATATGCGCCATGGTGAATCTGCCCCAGGCACCGTGGTGCTCTGTTTATTTCAAACTTACAACTTGATAAATGCACTTGATGCACAGTGTCAGAAGCGCATGAAGTTCTGAATTGTGTTAATGTATATTTTCAAAATAAACAACACACCATTTTGCAAGGTGCAGGTTCAACATTACTGTGAAAGGGTCCAATGTGATGCAGCGAAATTTGCCACTGAAAGCGCCCTCATGTGGTCAAAAATGCAGTCATCAAAAATACAATAGGATCATGCCTAATGAATCATGCATTCTGAAAACCTGCAAACATTACCGTGATTACAAACTATAATCCACTTCATCTTCAGACTGAAATACAAAGCAATGTTAAGAACAAGACATCAATTAAAACTGGTTTGGAATACCAGGGAAAAAAGAAAACTGGTTTGGAATACCAGGGAAAAAAGTCAGAATTCTCATACACAAATAGAAAGTACTTCAAAGCAACTTTTAGATTTTGAGGCTTTATATAAAATGGTAGAGGTAAGTTTGGTTGACACTACGCCCATGTGCTTTAAAATGTTGCACTATAACAAATGTAGTTACCACTCCCACCCCACCAAATGTTAAGTTGAAAAAGCAAATTGAATTTATGACGTCATTCCTTTGCCTCCACAAAGTACAAAGCAATCAGCGTATAGACACGAATAACCATTCTCTTTGAAGGCAGTTTTGCCAAAAAAGAGCAGTTTAAACTCTGCCAACCATCGCAAAAGCTGAACTTGTCCAATTACATTGTCTGCTAATATGCAAGTCGGACAAACTGGGGCACTGGGTATGAAATTCTGATAATGTTTATGTTGATGACAGAAGTTTCCCACTGAAATGTCTAGAAATAATATCAAATAGTTTGAATTGTTTCAGAAATGTCAACAGACAAACATTGGAATTGTTAATTCAGGAGAAGACATTGACTTTAACTTTTTTCGTTGAATTGAAGTAGGTCAAATCTTGGGTCGCTTGTGGCCGCTATGGGGATTATTTGATACAAGTGACTTGTGTCTGCTATGGTCTGTAATAGGTTCAGTGAAATTGCAGTCCTGGAATTTTATCTTAATACGACGAGCCAATTTTCATTTTGCAAAGGACACTTCTGTCCATTGGAAAAACATTCAAGTTTATTGGGAACTTTTGTACGGGCACCAAGGCCAGAGCCCAGGGCAACATGGCTGCCATTTAATCTCAGGCATGGAGTAAGGGCTACTAGATGGTTTAGTACACGTACCTCCAAGGGAATGAAGCAGGTTACCAGACTTGAGATCCCATACATATAGTATACTGACTGTACCAGCTACTACCAAAGTTTCATCTGGGCTAATGCATGCTGAATGTATTTCCTGCTCATTGGCTGATGTCAATACATGCAGTGTTTGAGAGGTAGACTCATCCCCAGCTGGTTGTAGTTTAGTGAGAACCTGATGAAAGAAAGAGATGATTCATTAGACCCATTGTATATGACAAAACAAGCATAAACAGCGCTGAGGTTAATGAAGTCTATTATTGGTCGAGAGTTGGCAAAATGCATGTCTGTTTCCATGACCTCAACAATACAAGCCAATGACACACAGCCCATAATGTACTGGGCGCTGACGACCCACTCCCAGTTCACTTAAAGGGGGACTGTCCACATACATCTTCCCTTGAGGCCTACAGGTTTTTCTTCACTTACCACTTTCCCATCCACTGAAGTAGAAACAATGACTTTATCGGACGTGATGTCAACGTGGGTGATGGACCCGTTGTGGCTTGTGATGTCACAGATCATGTGATTATCCACAAGTGACCACACCTTCACTGTGTGGTCATCTGCACCACTCACAGCATACTTATCCTCCTTGCTTATGCATATACATGAGATGTATGCCGTGTGACCTTGAAATGTGTGTACCTTGTTACCAGTGATGATACTGTAGACCTGAACAATACATAAATGATAAAACAAGTTAGGCTTTACCCTGTGATGTGTGATAAGCACTGTATACTCCTGTGCTTTCGTAGCCTTGCTGAGAAATATATTCGCATGCATTCTACTGGGATTTGAACCCACCAGCCTCGCCATTCTGAACATTTATCTGAATTACTAGACCATTGAGCTTGACCTATGATTGTCACAGGGGAGCAATGCCAGACTTGTATGCTTTGATTTTGAACGGGCAAGGGCACCAAGGTATTTTCTTTTGGGTAAAGGGCACCCTGTGATGAATTTGTAAATATCTACTGGAGCATTACCAGGGCACCAATGCAATGACCAGGGGGCATGAAGCCAATCACTTTTGTATCAGACCTGTAATGAAACTCAGTGACTTCTACTCCATGGAAGGGAAGCCAAGACTTTGGGCCCTTGTCACAAGATACTCACCCTTAACTCATTCTGCGCAGCGGATACAATCCTCATTGAGTCTTGAGTAACAGCCACATTGGCATAGCGCTCATACCCACAATGATTCTCATCAATAAGGAGTACTGAGTCACCACTTGAGATGCTCCATACTTGGAGGTAGTTCTGATCAGAACCGGCAACCACCCATTGATTATCGGCTGAGATAGCCACACAAGACATTGCTCCTCCTAGGAGTAAAGTGAGACGTTTGAACATCGGTAAAAGCATTAATAAGATGTTTTCTTATAGAGCGCATTTCAGTTCTGGGAGAACTCTCATTGCACTTAACAAACAATACATGATAACAAAATACAAGGGTAATCTACAAACTAACTTAACAGTGTCTGCTTTGGATGCATTGTGTATGATTTTCCAAACATTTTGAGATACCATCTTTTCTTTCTGTACACTTTCTGTGTACAAAAGTAAAGGAATATTATCTTTTCCTCTTTTTTTTCTTGCCTGGTTTTCTCTTTTCCTCTTCTTTCATGGATAGTTACTCACATGCCCGTGTGTTGAGCAAAGACAAATTTACTTAAGCAGGATTCGAACTAGTGACCTATGGATCAACATGGTGACTCTCTACCTACTGAGCAATGTAGCCATTCATCAAAAAAATGTTACCTTTTTGTCCCTTTAGGACATGTATATTTTCATCATCACCCAGCTCCCATAGTCTAACAGATCCATTGGTGGACACTGATGCCAACATGGTGCATGCCTCATTCACAGCTAGCTTCAAAATGTTACCTGATCGTACAGACAAATATAAAGTACTAAATATGTGTGTCACTATTATAAGACAGAGTTCGCCCCAATATTTCTGGCATGGTTGGCTGAAGATTTTACCACATCATCTGCCTTGTAAACCCTTACAATGTGCTTTATAAATGGGTCTCAGAAATAAAAAAACTAATACTGCATACCTGTAAGTAGGATTAATAAAGGCTTTGAGATGTATTGGGTGAGTTAAAGGGCTGCCTCAGAAACACAAATTGTTATTTTTATTATCAATGCAAAGTGTTTAAGATCTATCATATTTACAATAATTGGGTTCGTTTTTCAGATGGGGGGTCAAGAGAAATCCCACAATGACTTGATGACAAATTGTGGTTTAGTTACGGAATCACATTTCTTGATTTGTGCGAGTCATAAACATAGACGTTAAACCAATGTTTGTATGAGAGAGATTCGCTATTGCCAGCTTGGTGTTTATATCCCCTTGTAAATAAGCCACCACAGAGTTTCATCAAGCTTCATAGACAGTGTATTGTCCCATAATACAATCACTCGGTGACATCAGGATTATATTTCGTGACAATACCAATGTGAATTCAATGGGAAACTAAGACGCTTGCCACATTAGACATAATGGTCATTTTTTTCGGCTCTGAGCGCGCACATGCTCAGTATTGTGCGCAAAGGTCTGAGCATGGCACTACTGGCGAGAACTGTAGAAAAGGACTGTCCAAAATTCTCCCAGTATCAGAAATAGTTATCGCTGTAGTCTAGAGCTGTATGGTCTTTACCCGTATGACCAATGAGGGTTGTCCTGAGTGGTCCTCCTGGCATGTAGAAACAACTCCGTGTAGGAATGAGTAAAGTGTCTCTCATTTGACTGCAGCAGGCCTCGGCTCCCTTCAGGATGTTCCCAATGCATTGTGGGTACTGAATGGCCAGGTCAGGCAGACGACCCAGGATCTCCACAGCCAGGGGCTGACTATTATCCTTGAAGTCTAGGGTGGACTTTGCAAGTCTAAAATGATAAAAGAAACATTAATTATAATAGATCCTTAAAAGTCAGTCTTGTATTCAAGTTCTCAATCCTAAGTCTGGGTCATCAGTGTCAATGAGTCTAACTTTAAAATCCACATCATTTAGGTTGAGTCCGAGTCCAATTCACCAGTCAATTGAGTTTGAAAATACTATGAAACAAAAACCCCAAAACCTGACAGACATAAACATCAAGGTTTAAGAACCAATGGAGAGAAAAAGTGGGCTTTACTTCTCATCAGTTGTCTCTAAATTGAAAAGCTTCTAAAACAAAAGTATTAATTATTGTTATATGTATTTTTATTTATAAAAAAGAAAACCCCTAAACGAAGACTATCAGGAGTCCGATTCACAATTTGTTTGATTCAAATTCTGTGACTCGATTGGACTGATGAGTAATACAAACACTGGTAACCACTTCTGTTCCATTTCTTTAATACCTGATGGTATCTTGCAGCAGTTTGAGTTCAGTGTGTAGACTCTTTCCAAGGATAGTCTCCTTCTCCAGCACCCAGTTGAGTTCTTCAATCAGGTGTTGAGCGGACAGAGCGGAGACTACTGCATCCAAGAAGCTGAAGTCACCAAATGCTTGCTGAGAAAAAACATACACACCAAAAGTTTTAAACCATGCTAGGAAACACCCCTGTCTGAATGGATCGATCCATTAAGCCCCGCCCATTATAGCAACTGTCAATCAACAACAACCACATGACTTGAAGCAACACACATTGAAGCAAGCCGTGGCTCACACACACAAATGCGTGTCGCAGCAATACTTATAGCAGTAGAGTTTATATTATTGAGTAATAAGATGTTAACACAATTTGGGGTTGAACAGAGAAAACTTTACAAGAGTGGGATTTCAAACTGTGACCTCCGACTTCAGATAAGTACTGTGGCTACGACTGTAACAGTTTTTAATGACTCTGTTTTGTTTTTGTTTTTAATTTAAAGAGAAATGGTCCACAGCTGTAGACGAAAGGATTACTTAACAATGATAAAAATAAACAAAAAAACACCAAAGGAGTAACTAGGCCAGCCAAGTTGACAACAAATACAAAATTTGCCTATTAAATAAAGACGACTCTTACATGGACAAGATCCTGAGTGTTGTGGGCATGCAGTAGATGATATGGTAGCTCACTGAGTTTGCGATAGTTATACGCTTTGTGACGTTTGAGAGGCTGAGAGGAGACTAGCCGATCTGCTTTTAAGATCTGATTCCTCTGTGTTAGATGAAGAGTCTGTGGACAAAGAAAAACAAATTATATTGACCCCTTGCACTGACGTCACATGGTACTGTCTGCCAATCGTCTACCATTTTGGGAGCGGTTTCTCTGTATGTTACACTGTGTTTTTGAACCGCTTACCATATCTCAACATTTATCCTGACTCCCCCTCCAAACCACAGCTTGGGTCAATCATTCTACGGTCAGCATTTGTATTACATAGGAACTCACATTGCATCCCAAAACAATTGTTTGGCTTGTCACTTGCCCCCACCCCCCCCCCCCAATAGTCTACATGTTTGCATTTTACTAAAGACTTGGGTAAGGCTTACCTTTTTCTTTCCCTCACTCCACGTGCCATTAAAGAACTCTGCAAGTACTTGGTGTCTTTTCTGCTTCTCTAACGGATCGCACAGATATCGATCTATTGCAGCTTCTGTAAACTGCCTGCAAGGACGACAAAGGGAAGAAAAGAGGAAACTGTTTGTCAAACTCAATCAAAGGCAACCATGTAATAATTCTCTTTCGAGAGAGTATTGGCTCTGAATAGAGCTGGTTTGGTTTCAATGCTGCAAACAGATTACTCTGCTTGTATTCAGGAGATAGGAAAAGCTATTTGGGTGTTTGTCGTCTCTACTGTAACTAACAAAAATCTTGCCCCGAACTACAGGCAGTTTGGCTGTACGGACTGAATCCATAAAAATCCATGCAAAGTTTGGCAAATCCTATGACTGCAGAACTTATGGTTGCAGATAATAGGCCTAATAATAACTAGTTCTTCTATAGCGCATTTCACAGTAACCGTCTAAAAGTGCTTTACATTAGTGCCCATTGGGCCAGTAACATCCCTTTAATCTTTCTAAGCTCCCTGGGGAGTATACAACCTGGGCAACCGTAGCGCTCCAAAGGCTTGTTCTTACACAATATCAACCTCTACCCTCGCAAGTACCCATTTATAAATACCCCTGGGTGAAGAAAAGCAATTATAGTAAAGTAGCTTCAAGGACACAAGTGTCACGACCGGGACCCGAACCCACACTTCGATGACTTAACCACCAGAACTTGAATTTGATGCTCTAAACTACTCGACCATACCACGCAAATAAATGATATGAAGATGTGATTACTTACCTATGGTACAGTACCATGACTGTCTTGCCATCCGTCTGTCTCTCCACTAAGTACTCCTCCAGTTCGTACTTGAGTCTTGTCCACATCAGGGGAGGTATTCGTACAATCTTATCATTAGGGGGTGACCAATACTGGTAGATATCATCTAAGACTTCATCATCAATTGACAGGATATCTTGCAGCTCTGAGTGACTCAATCCATTCCTATATGATGCGGTAAAAGACAGATTCAAGTTGAAGGAGATAACTGTGGTTTTCTTGGCACTCAAGATGCAGTTATTATGTTAGCGCTTTACAAAGGGTGTCCCAAAGTGCTGGCTATTTTTATGACAGATATGCAGAGCTATGCTTGTAATGGTTTACACAATCTGCTGCTAACCATGACAGAAACACAAGGGTAAACCACTTCTCTTATTGAAACCAAGGAACCTACAAAAATGCCTTGCACTGGGACACATAGGCCTGAAGATATTGAAGAAATCTGTTCTTCGGATAGGGGAAGAAAAACACAACTTGGGGAACCCACACAACCAGGTATGGGCTGAAACTCAATGAATGCATAGCTTCAGTCTGATACTGGAATCGAACCAGGCTCCATGAGGATGAAAGGAATGGCAGAAATGTGCTCAGAACTAAGTAAACAACTAAAATTTAGTCTGCTGCCACCTAGCATTCTAAAGTCTCCCATTCTACGCAAGAATACTTCTACATACCTCGCTGCTGTTATGTACCCAAGAGCATGAGATACAACCTTGGTGCCAAATTCCACTTCCAGACGGGCAAAGAGCTTCCAGATAGAAGCCCTGACGGTAGTTGCCAATGCTTCCTCATTGACTATGGTGTAAGACTGCCATCGTCGTGCCTCATCAAAAGCCAGTCTGAGGAAGAGAGGCTGTCGACAATGCTGGAAAGCTAAAACAATAACAGTATTTTCAAATAGGGTTACCACACACAATGCAAGAAAGTTGAAAATAAGCAACGCTCTGTTTTTTTCATTGAGCATTAACTCAATGTTACAAATTAGAGCGGCAAAAAAACCTTATATGGGATTTGAGGCATTGCATTGTGAGGTATCAATATATATTTGGTTTGCGGTAACACCATGTGTGTATCTACTTGCAATGCCAGGTAGATTATGTTCTTCTGAGAACTTGTCTTGCTTTATATTCTACTACCATCGGGTAGATTTTTGGACTGTTCTGAAAAGAATTGTTTTGCTTTTTAACTACTACCTAGGCAAACAAGCGTTTCTCAAAGAATATTTCTTACCTTTCTTCACAACTTCATTCTGGCTCTCCGTCACTCTTCTGTGAATCCCCTGCATCCAGGTTCTAAAGATCTCTACCCCTGTGCTCTCTGGGAGTGGGTTAACCTCCAAGAACTGTCCATCTGACCCTAACAGTTGCTTCAAGTTATCCAAGATATCGTACAAAGTTGGCAGAGTTGACAGAAGAATTTGCACGTTCGGCAAGTGTGTCTTTGGCAACCACTTGCACTTATGTGCCCCATGAAGACTCTCCAGTTGGTCCAGTGAGTCTAAGACTATCAAGAGAGGGCGCTCTTTGCCAGCACCTGATGAGACGTTTTGAAGTAAGGAATAAAAAAAGACCGACATCTCTTGGAAGTTTTCCTGGATGTTGTTGGTTGGCGGGGGTATGTCATAGACAGTGCAGATCTGAAGGCAGACGCTCTTTAAGACCTGCAGTATGGAGGAACTCAATGAGGAGGTTCCAAGAAAGCGAAGGATTACCACCGTTGAGGCAGAGAGACGATGTCGAGCCGTCTTAGCAACCATGGCCAAGATTGAGGTCTTCCCACTGCCCGATGGACCCTGAAGAATAAGAGCACGGCTTGGTGAACCATCCTTAAGAGAAGAGAAGATCCCATCCAGAATATCCTTACAACCGCAGAAATGCTTACACTTTGTACAGCAGAACTCAGCGTGGTGAGTGACTTCCTTGAACAGTGAGTCATCGCTGAGATTCCCTTGAGTGGATGCTTGCTCTTTTGCTCTCAACACAAGCCTCTTTACATCCTCAATGAAGGCCCTTGTGAACTGCCTGACATAGTTCTTGTGTTCCTTGACAATAAGGCTAACCCCATCTGGACTCCAAGGGATGTTGTAATGATGAATGTTATTCTGGCTGAGTTTTGAAGGCATGTCCAGATTCTTGAGCTTTTCCAGAAGCATCCTAGCCTCTTCATCTAACTCTCCTGCCTCCGTCACGTCACAGTAGCGACTGGCGTTGGTGTCTGACAGGGAGTTATACAGGTCTTTCATTGTCCGCATGAATCCAACACAATGATCATCTGGTGTTTGAACATCAAGAGCAGCTCGCAATTCTTGTTCAGTAACTAAACAAAACCATAAAATTTATGTTAGATTGATGCAGTTATGACCAAGTGACAAGAAAGGGTAATGGAACTCATGCCCCCAATCTCTTTTTCAGGGGGTGATTGTTTAATCCCAGATTCCAGATCATTTTTTACATAGACTAGATGCAGACACCCCTTCTAACTGGGAGTCTTTCTCGGATGTTAAATGGCGTTTGGCTTTGACTCTTTAAATGGAACAGTCCATTTTTTCACTCAAGAAAATATTCTGCCAATTTCTTCCAATTCATAAAATACGTTCTCACAATTGCACTCATAAACACTTATGTACACTAAACTACAACTCTGAAAATTCATACCCGACATGAAAAACTTGTGGCGTACATCATCAATGATGTCCCCTGCCCCAGCAGCAAGTGTAGCGGCCCTCCTCAATATACTGGGCAACTCCTTCTCAACACTCTTCCATGAGTCGCTATTCTCTACAGTGATTGGCTGCAAGGCATAAATGGGCGGGTCAGAGTTCTCATCCAGGAGATACCATTTTGCCAGAAGGGTGGATTCAGTCTCTGTGGTGTGTTTTATGAGTGTCTGATAATCAGCTCCATCTATGCTGGCAGGTGTGGGTCTCCAACCGTAACGTTGGCCTAAAATAAACTGGAGTCGTAAAACAAATGTTTTTACAGACAAACACAAACATAAAAAGTACCTAGATCTATGCAAATTGAAAGCAACAGTAAAGAATGTGAAGGCACATCCTACATAATACACAGGTGTCCATGTGAATGGGATAAAGAAACAATCAGGATTATTTTTTCAAAAGCCTTATTGGCACATTGTACACATGTATTAATACCTTACATTTTTATAAGCAAATTTTGAACACTTTGCGAAATTCTTGCTCAAAAACCTCTTGCTGTCCCAGAGACAACTGGGCTGCTCGTCAGGTAGTCTGTGCAAAAAGCGCTGATTATGTGACATTGATGCTGAGGAACCTGTACTTGCTGCCAGTAAAATTCAACTTAAGGTGCCTTAAAACCCTATTACCATCGGTGCACTTTCTTGGCTGCCTGGCTCTTTCAACAAAATACCACAGGAGACTGTGGAGACCAAGTCCACAGTACACAAGTCATTGGGTTTCCACACAGCCTAGAGAGTATGAAATTCCAGGTCTGCGGCAACTTACCATGAAGTTAGGTCCCAAGGATAATTTCATGCAGTTCTGAATCTCCCTGATGCAGAGTTTGGTTGTCATGTGATAGGCACTTGCTTCATCTCGTACTCCCCATCTCATGTCAACCACTTGGAACTCCAGGTCATGTAAGATACACCATTCATGAAGGGTGGAGTACGCCCGATCAAGTAAAGAGTTTCTCTCTGCTACAGTGTCTTCAAATAGTCAGGAAAAATGAGAACAATTTACAAGCAGCCAATGTTTTTTTTATTCAACCCAATTTAAATTTACCCAGTCAGTTTCCCTTGATATTTGAAATTAAATAAATAGTTGTATCCCCTTAAGGCGATCCTTGTGCTACCACTTCCCAGGTTATATCATAGACTTGGGTGTGATTCCTGGCAATGAGAGTCAAGTATTCGGCATATAAGAGGCAAGTCAGAAATTCCAACATACAATGACAAATTTTTAGCTGTGGCATACAGACAAAGTTTTTGGCCTATTCATATTGAGACATTCCATAATTTCCTGAAAGCGAACAAAAAATCCTGATGCATTTTATGAGAAGATTAATTATTCAATGTTTCATTGTGACAATGCTATCCTCAAAGTGAGTTTAGACAGTCCAAAACTAATACTCTCCCAGAAAAAGCAGGAATCAAGATTTTTGAAAGTTTTTTTTCACACAAACAGCACAGAGATTTTATGTTAACCTAAAGAATGAATGGTGACCTGTATGCAAATAATTCCTTTATGTTAAAAAAAGCCATGAATTCGGCCCTGGGCACAAGTTAAATACAGCTTCGCAAACTAAGCAAGAACCGGTTAACAGTTTCTGCAGATTTTTCTGTGCGTTGCAAGTTTTTTTAAAAGCTCCCAACACAAGTTAACCTACCTCCAAAAGTTGAGCTCACAAAAATGCGAACAACTTTAGATGGAATGGGTGGGACCTTCTCCATATCCCCAGAAAGTACAGCCATTTTGATTTCCTCATTATCCACTACCATGATGCTCCGTTATGTCTACATATGTATCTAGAAAAACAAAAAAAAATTGTAAATTGTTTGATATTCTGATTCTGACCAAACAGATACGATGGTGCTACAGCAAATTGTGAGCGTTTAAATTGCAATAGTTAGTAACAATACTGTAGAAGTTAGTTGCGGTGATCATAACTACCATCCTTTATGACCAGTGGGAGGATGGAGGGTTATGATCACCGCAACCCCTGGCTATCTTTACAACACAGTTTCCATGGTTAGCTATGGCCTACACCACAGTAGCCCCTCCGCCCCATCATCAGTGCCAATATTCCAAATAAGCTGGATTCCAGGGAGTCCAGCGTATTATTGTCACTATTGATGGGGCTATCCACCACAGTTATATGTACTTAATATTAAATTATTCTGGTCTAACTCTGACTCTTAGAACCTGTTTTTATGAATGTCATTTTTACATCTGTCTTTAAGTACAAAATGTGATTGATGAGGCTAATTCAGTCATTGAACATCAAACATGTCTGTCATGATATTTATAATTACTCCATGTTGAGACGATAGCGGAACAAACCTCATAGGGATAGTTCTGCAAGATAGAACTTCTAGTTCTAGGAGTAATTTATGATCAGCCTATCACAGTGATGATTAGGGGAACAAGCTGGACTAACCCGGACTGTTACAATGTATGTTCTACTCATTTTTAAAGTAACGATCAATGACTTGTGAAAAGTGGTACTTGACCAGGGCAGTATGTTGTGCCAGTACATCAGTACAAAGTACCTACAAAAACAATACAAAGTAAGGTAGGCCTAGGCCTAGCTGATAATAAGTTACCGTTACCTGACTACACTTTAAGTTTAACACTGTACCCCACTACACTACACTGACTGACTGTTACTGCCAGTCTACAGTTCGTGTTTACAAACCCTTTTCATCCATGTACAGTACATGCCAAAGTTCCGATGACCTCAACTACAGCTCTTGGTTACAGGTGAAAAGCATTTCAACCGCAAATTACTTTGGTCTTTTAATAGGACACCACGCGTGGTAGACGGTAACCGCAGACACCTCATCACTTCCTACTTGATCACTGTTTATATTTACTGCAAAAATGCAATCACCATGTTACAGGTTGTCTAGACAGGTGCCCTGCACAGCTGTCCTTATTCCAATGTATATAAGAACAAGTTACCATACAATGGTTTTTATTAAATTACCCTACGCTAGTATTGGCCAATCAGAAACCGCGTCTGATTTGCCCAGGGAAGCGTAGCGCGTCACACTCACTCAATTTGCATGCTTGATGTTGTTGTACTACAATTTTTTGTCCAAATCTTTCCACGCAAATATAACGGTTGCAGGATGCCCGCCCTCCCCAGAAACCCTTCTTCAATGACCAAAGAGCGTCTCGCAGAAGAGCTGAGGAGAAACAACATTTCACTGCCGAGTGGGAGATCGAAAAAAGAAGTTTATGTTGAGCTTTACAAGCAGCATCTTCTCGACAACCCCACGAGTCCACAGTTAACGGCCTATCGGAATATGTCGGTTAATACTTCACCTAAAATAGGGTTTTCGAGCGATGAAGAGGACGAAATCGTCCAAGTCCAGAAGAAAACAAGAAAACCAAATCTCAATACGAACAATAATAGAAGAACTCCGGTAAGTTGTTTAAACTTTGAAGAAACCATTGGGGATAAGAGGTCGTATAGTTAGTTGAGTGGTTTTTTGCACGTTTTTGTGAAAACAAAGTGAACTTTATTTTGTGTATGCTAACTGTTCAAAGCGTATGGACTGTGGTACGTTCAGACGTTTGATTGATGATTAAGTTGACCCGCTCCGACATTAATCATGATATTGATATTGTTCTATTGTAAACAGTTGCTGTGGGCTGTTAGATTAAAGCTAATTTAAAGCTCCGTTGAGTAGGCTTCATCAGTAGAAAACTGTTGTGAATTTTTGTTAAATTGTTTTTCAGGTGTTTTGGACCATGCCGCATGTTTTTTGTTCAAAGTTATTTTTCTTTTAGTCTACTTCTTTTGTCAATTTGTGTTTGTTTGATACAGTCATTACATCAATTCTATAATCTTAATCTAAACAGACTTCATTGTTGTAATGTATTGTTATTTTGAAAAGTTATTGTCAAAATTTTTGTAAATTATTTTTACAGCAGTAAAGTGAGTGGCCTATAGTATTACCATACATGTGTGTATATTATTGATTTTGTTGCCCTCTCTGTGTGTGTGAAGGGCATTTTGTAATGGCTGGTTAAACAGTGATCAATAATAAATAATACTGTTAAAAAGAACATTATATACTCAACACGAGTGCAATCGCTATATAAAACCCAGTAGTATCAATTCAGTAAATGAACTTTGCTGTAGGGATTTTAAAACTGAAATGTGCTGTACAATTGTTCGTGTTGAGAGTATATGTTCTTTTTAACAGTGTTATTTATTATTGCTTACTGTTTAACCAGCCATTACAAAATGCCCTTCACAGAGAGGGCAACAAACTTGTAAATGATTTAGTTGAAATCCCTCTTCAAGGCTTTGTACAACATTCCACTCGACCCTCCAGAAAACACAATCTTCAACTTCATCAAATTTATCACTCAACCAAAATCTACGGCAGCAGTTTTTTCCGGCCACTATCAAGGACTGGAATGCCTTACCCAGCAGTTTGATTACTAGCAACTCATTAGATATGTTCAAGGACACAAGCATTTCAAAAATTAAGCCATCCCATACACACAATGCGCAAAGCTGGTGTAATGTGTCTTTAGAAATTGTTTTGCCGGCACAACTATACAGATACAGATAGGTGCTATTTTTTAATGCAAGATGCTCTTCAAAAGAGTGATTGTTGAATGTTTATCCCTTCATTAAGAATAAGAGATAATGTATAAAGCACACATATTGTTAATGTTAATAGCTTTATCACCTGTTTTAATGGTATTAAAGATAGTGTTTCATTGCATAGAAAAAAAAGGATCAACATTCCTGAGTGTGATTGTGATAGGGTAAATAAATAAAAGAACCAATGAATGAACTTTAGGCTACAATATAGCGCATAGTGTGGAAATACAAACTGCATGGGTGATCACTATCTTTCTTTTTGTTGTGACACAATGATTGACGGTCAAAGTACAAGTGCATTGAGTATGGCCCTTTGCATTTTCAGAGTCAGAGTCACAGTGATAATGAGTTGATCAACATGGATGAGGGTGATATAGCGAGTCATAAACCAGTCTATCAAGTACTCTACCTAAAGTTTAATCAAATTGTTTTCAATTTACAATGTACACAAGTTATCAAACTTTAATTTTATCAAACAAAAATAAACTTGATTATTATTGGTTAGAATCTTGGAAAGCAAACAGGGCTCAAATTCCAAGGAAATATCCATCAGGTCATATAGCACACGTTTTAATTGAAAACCTTTGTTGGTAGATGGGTTTCTTTGCTTGCAACAAGTGAGTGACCATTCCTTATCTTCATAAAATTTCCAGTAGTGGTTTTAATTTGGACTTGTTGTGATAGCCTGGTTTAAGCCATGAAATTCTAGTACATAGGACAACTCATGGAGTATTTATAAGTGGTACTTATGACGTAACTGTATTTAGACACAGTGGGGATTGTAAGAGGCTAATGTAAATCTGAATTGCAAACATGTAAGGGAAGAGAAAAGGACAAGTTAAGTTAAAGTTGTGTGAGAAGTTGGTATGTAGACTGAGTGACACTTTGCATATGAAGACCTTGTCTTTTTGGTTTACCAAGCCTTCAAGTATTAGGAATGTGGACGCTTGTCATTTTACAGTTGCACTACAGTTCTGTAGTTTTAGTTACTCTATTCATGGTCATTTAAACCCCTGTTTTTATGGAGTGGACAAAATGAAATAATTTAGATTCACTGTTTAAAAATCATCAATGTTGTCTCATATTTGATTAAATCTGTGACCAGACTTATAATAAATTCAACTCTCCAAATGTTTCACACTATAAATTATATAATAGTGTGAAACATTTGGAGAAGTTGAAGTTGAAAATGTATCATTTTAGAAAAAGTTTTATATTGTTCTTGAGCTACATTTTATATTGTATCAAGATTAAATGCATTTTAAATACTCCAATCTCAGTTTGTTAAAAAACAATTCCCAATATTCAGTAATTTGGGATTGGGGGTTGTGTTTTACAGGCTAAAATTTTCAGCCCGACTGTTGTACTTTCCACACTTCCGACTTCCATAAAGCTTTGTACAATTCCAATTTGGAATTTGTAGTAGTGGTGACAGATGGTGAAGATTGAAGCCATTCCATGCTTTAGGGGTTCATACTGTATAAACTTGATTACAGGCCATACAGGAAGTAGTTAGTTATATTATCAGCTTCTTGTCAATGTTGTGTCACCAAAATTGGTTTTCTTGTATCATACCATACTGCATACCATGTGTATGTAGTTTTAATTTGAAAAAATAGAATTAGATGTTGCAAGCAACTTACCAACCAAAAGGACCGAGGTTATAAATGTAAAAAATAGTTAATTGCCTGACATTTCGACCCTTTGCAGAGTCTTTCACGAAGGCTTAATGATAAACGGTATGAAAATGGCAAACAGAAAACATAAAAACCTGTATACACGCTCACAATGAAAAACTTGTATTGGTTTAGGTGCAATCACTGGAAGAATGAGAAACACTTGTATGAGACAGGCTTTTCTGCATTGCTTCGTACTGTCATTGACAATCATTGACAGTTTTTTTATAACTTGGTGCTAGCGCAAATTTCTTGACGGCATCAAATTTAGTGCTGACTTTGCTGGCTAGCGTTGTGTCAGAAGGGAAATACGAGCACGTGTCATGATCACTGGCATCATCATAAACTATCAAGCCTTTTACTGAATATATTCAAAACTATTATCGCCATTCCTCTCTACCCTGCTTAATTTAGATGTTAGCATGGAGGAAGTAATGTGAGCGACCAATGTATCGAGATGCAACATTAAAGACAACTTAACATATGCCACCAACGTTATGTTTCATTTTGTTTTTTACTTTCGCAAAACATTGATAATTCGTGCTAAAGATTGATAGTTCTCGCTTCCTGTCTTAATAGCTTTTGAGAACCGCTCTCAATCGTTCGTGTGGTATAATTAGTAAGTTTGTTTCAGTCTTTAAAAACCAGATAACTGTTATCAGTGCTTGCAGTGCTCTGTTTTTCATGGAGGAAAAAGGAGATCCAGCTTCTATCATTGAGGTGGCAAAACTGGCTCATTGTAAATAATGTTTGTCTCCCTACTTAAGAAAGTACCTTTTGAAAGCTTAAATGAGGGGTTCCTCTGAAGATCCTCCCGCCAAAATTGCCACAGCTGTTAATCAATTGGAATGTTTGATAGGCATTCTTACAAGGCATGCATGTGTTCTGAGACTACATGTACGTGTGACCTTCGCATGCCAAGAAGCTGCATAATTTGCACCACAAAACCCTTATTTTAACTTCAAATGTTGAAAGGTATTCACCGAGGCCCAATACATTACTTTGAAGCAGGGGGGTAATGTGCTGTACTGTGCAGGGTGTGTCCTTGGGCATGTTATTATTGGTTAGTTCTTGGAGGGGATTTGCTTGGATCATGCTTGGACCATCTTGGACTGTGCTGGGGATGCTTATTGTGTCTGTAGTCAGTTTACATTGTTTGAGCTTTTACCCTCTCCCCAGTCCCCCAAAAAACAAAATTAAAAAGAAAAGAATAAGTGTGTATCTACTGGGTTGAGAGGAGATCCTTCAGGGGAATAAATCAAGGACCTCTTTTCATTTAGTTGTAAGGGCAAGGAGACATCTATTGTGTGTTAGTTCTGAATGAAGGTTTTGGGTGATCAATACTGTAGTGTACTTTTTGTGACTAGGCTAGAGTTATTAGCTTTAAAGGAACATATTAGGCCTACAGAATTGTTTTTTTGCTAACAAAACAGTTGCTGGCAGTGTATCAAGCACTTTATGTAATCCACCATACACACAAACTGACAAAACCTGTAGAAATTTGAGATCGATCTGCCATCTGGATCACAAGAAAATAGTTTAAAAAACAGTTACAGAAAAATGAATAAAACGCTCACTGAGCGATAAACTCGCTCGCTGAGCGATAAACTCCAAACATTTATTTATTCTGATTAAATACAACATTTCAGACAAAAATATTACAAGCGTTGTTCTTTACTATCATCATGTTCCTTTTCGCAAGAGGTAGGATAATAGGTTCGTGTAAGTTTGGTCATGGAGGAAGGAAGAGAAGGAGCTCGAACGAAGGGACTTCAAAAGTCGAACCTGTGGTACCGCGGTCTTTTAACGACACCTCGTAATTACCCACATACCTCATACAGACAATGGGCGACCTGGCGTATGTGAGTTTGCGCGTGCGCACTTGGTTCTTCACTCAACCATGGTGTCGTATGTCGTATGGATATAATACAGAAAAAAAAGACTTTTTTGAGACCTGATAAAAATTGTGTACACTTGTGCCCACCAAATCAAAAAACACAATTGAATACCAACCACCCTCGTTTGCTAATACCCAAATTTTGAACCACCGCTAGTGACTGGAAAGTCACAAAAATGTAAAAATATGCCATGATGTTTCAGTGAAACACCACAAACGGTAAATGAAAACGTGTATATTCACAATTCTTGTCTCCAATGATTCAACTTTACACGAAGGTAACGGTGCAGAGCTGCGGTACCATGGGTTCTATACAAAGAGATCTAATCCTGCTCATTAATCGGCCATCCAGCTGGAGGTCTCCTATCTTTTTCCAGGGGCATTGTCAGGGTATTCTTTTGTTACTCTGCGGTTTTGCGGGTAGTTCAAGCTCCTTCTCTTCCTTCCTCCATGGTTTGGTAAGGGCAAGGAGAAATCTCTAATTGTGTTAATAGTTGAGAATGGAGGTTTTGGGTTATGAATGGCCCTTGTGTACTTTAACTACTTCCTTGTGACTAGAGGTTTTTTTCTGTCTGTTGTAAAAGGGAAGTTAGATTTATAGGGGGTAGGATCATAGTTTTGTGTATTTTGAGTTAGGTAAGGGCATAGAGTAAAGCCTGGTTAGTACTTTGTGCGAATGCAAAGCGAATGTTGACGTCACAAATTCACAACAAATAGTTCGCAGCAGTTCAACTCTGCTCAACTCTTACTTACATACAGGTTGAATTGTCAGTAAAGATGCAATAAGTCACCAAAAGGTCCAGATGATTCATCTGAAACTTAATATTTATTGAATATTCCCATTTGAGAAAACAGCAAAAAAACAATCCTGTATTTGCATCAAGAAGGTTTAGCCCATCAACGTTTAAAGCAAGTTGACAGCGGGTGCCAACCACATCTCTGGTCGCAGTATTCACAAATAGACACATCTCCAAATTCAGATCTCCCAAATTTAACTTTATGAATTCGGTCACACTTCTTACCACTTTATTTGTAATTTAAGTTAAGAATTTAAAGACACTGGACACTATTGGTAATTGTCAAAGACGAGTCTTCACAGTTGTTGTATCTCAACATTATGCATAAAATAAAAAACTTGTGAAAATTTGAGCTTGATCGGTCGTCGAAGTTGCGAGATAATAATGAAAGAAAAAAAACCACCCTTGTCACACCAAGTTGTGTGCTTTGAACAGATGCTTGATTTAGAGACCTCAAATTCTAAATCGGAGGTCTCCAAATCAAATTCATGTAAAATTACCTCGTTCTCGAAAACTACGTCACTTCAGAGGGAGCTGTTTCTCACAATGTTTTATACTATCAACCTCTCCCCATTACTCGTAACCAAGTAAGGTTTTATGCTGATAATTATTTTGAGTAGTTACCAATAGTGTCCACTGCCTTTAAACAGTTAAATTGGATGAGATCAGCTCTCTCCTTAGATTTTGTAAAAAAGGTTTTAAACTCAGAGTCCAGACATGTTCCAATGTCTAGGTTTAACGATCTTTGTTCATACCTACAAAGGAATTGCCATCCCTCTTTGCCGAACCATAAGATATAAAAACTAGCCCAGTCTTAATAAAAATGCTCAATAATAATTGGTAATAATAATTATTTTGTGTGTTAATTTGTGTGTATCTTTCATTCAATGTTTTATGAATTGTTCACCTCTCTTTGAATTCAGTGGTTTGCGGTCCTTGGGCAAGGAAAGAGGTAAATAGGTCTAAAGTTTGGTGATATTAATGACAAGTCGGGGTGAAGTTGATCTAAAAGGGTACTAGAACTTTGGAAGTAGCACTACACTAATCGTTTAGCTAAATGGTAGCAATAGCAAACCCCTCCGGGACAGGAATATGGCCTCGACAGGAAAAACAATGCCTATCAAAGATCAAGGTAGAGAAAGGGGGGGGGGCTCTTTTAGGGACTTATGGGTTTAATCCTTGAGCACAACTACTACTCGGACTATACTCAGTAAAATATAGAGAGTGGAGTGAAATGGTTTTGAGAAGTAAATTTAATTTTTGTCACAGTACACCTTCCCTTCAAACTATTGAAAATCTCATGAATTGGGTAATAAGCAATTCATGTTTGTCAGTGAGTTTGTTTGGGTCTTTTTTTTTCTGATTGCAATGCTCAATTATTATTGTGATTGACAGAATGCAGAAATATTTCTCAGGAGTCAGTACTGGTGTTAACTTGTTAGATAGTAACCGATCCTGTACATTTACTAGTTAAAATTTGGAGGAAGTCTCATTTCCTAATTGATGAGAAAAGAACTGAATACCAAATATTTAATATTGTCACTGTTTGGATTTTAAACATTCAAAATGTCTGTCATGGAACAACAAATGATAGAAGACATTGCCTCACACTAAATTTAAACTTTCATAAATCAAATGGGCCAAAAGTTTATTTGGATGATTGTGATTCCTAAAAGTGCTATACTTTCAAGCTGGTTTTCTTTCCACCAACAAAATAACAAAATAACAAAATGTTACGTGATGCGTACTTGTACTTGTATGATATTTCCCTATTAGGAGAAACATTAATTCAAAATACCCGATCCACAATTCTGTAGGCCCTATTTACTACACGTATTCTCGAGCTAGACACTAAAAGAACGAGAGCTAGACATTAAAAGAATGGCAACAAGTGTAGGCCTACACGCATACGTGTACACAGTGCGATTTACGTGTAAACGTATACAATTGAACCATAGTTAACGAGTCAATTGTGGCTAACTAATAGGTCGAAGGTCTACTCTCATTGTTGATTTATGTATACTATTTGTACTGTGTACCTTGTATGGTTGCTATTATGAACAACTCTTTTGTGTTTTTGAAAAGAGGACTAGAAGCGTGACAAACAGAGTTTTGAATCGCACAACATTTGAGCAAAACATTACCTTCCAATAACAAACTACGCTGTCACTTAAACAATTTGCTTAACCACCAGGGCCAAATTTATGTGCACAAAAACTCGCTAAACAGGTATAGTTTTGCATAGAATCGTGTTACAAGCTCATATTTTAAGTTTGCATTGTTTTTGCTTGTGCCCAACTCTTTTTTTTTTTATGCTTAACTCTTTTTTTTTTTTTTTTTGCTTAGCAAAGACAAGCAGTATTTTCTGCTTAACAGCTTTATGAAACGGGGCCCTGCACTCACAACACAAATCATCCAATGCTAGCAGGTGGTGCAAAACACATGTATCAAGACTATGAAGTTCTCCCTTGCACCAATAAGGAGTACCGTCCACATAGTAGAGTCGGGGCACAATATCACCATTATAACTTTTAAAAACACCATGTTATTAATGCACTTTTTATATCTTGACTCTTGTTCTGTAATCTTGCAGTGTATCTGGAAAGGCTCAAACAGAGCATCACTTTCACAAAAAATGATTTATTTTGAAAAAGTTAAATCTTTGTCACGATGAGTGAAAGATATTTTTTACACCTATAATGTACATAACCCATACCCAGAGTTAATAAAACATAAAAGGGAAACGTACATTACTTTGGATTGGGCAATTTGGGATATTGAAAATGTTTGTTTTTAGTCCTGGAATCAGAGACAATAGCCCCCTCTGTTGATTTAAACTCGCCAAGTTGACAAACTACAGACAGAGTGCAGATTTGACCTTTCAATGAGATGATAAGGTCAGGAGTTCCCCTTGTTCACCACAGAGAACTTATTTGTTCCGGCTTGAAGTTGAAGCTACATTCACAGCAGGGAAACTAAGCAAATGTGTCTCAGTTTACTGTGATTATTTAGCTGGAAAATAAAACATTAATCTAACTTGTTTGATTGAGTTCAAAACTGAAGTATGTACAGAGTAAGTTGAGGAACTACTTTTGAAGTTTTGTTTTGTTCATTTGCACATTCATGTAGTATGCATTCTTTCATAGAATATCACTGGTGTATGAGTTTATGTATTTCTTGACACCATGTTGTGACCCAGGTCACCCTGTCTAGCGTAAACAACTGGCGTTTATTTATTGTACCTTACAATCATGCAAGGACCCTGGTACACAAGGTTTACGTATCCTGCCACCAGCAGCACAAGTTACTGTGTAATGTATTGCTTTGTTACTTTGTGTATCATGGGTATCAATGTTGAGAGCAACGCTACGAACACCTCATTTTTTATCCTCTTTTTCAGTTAACATTGACCCCCCAAAAAGTGTTATTGATTGACATCAAACTGTCTATTCAAAGATTAGAAAACTCACTTTACCATATATATGTGTAATAAATAAAGTTTCATTTTCAATTCTGCTTATTGAAACAGAGGAAACAAACAAAGAAATTGGACAAGAGGCTGTTTGAGGATCGTCTTGCAGAGGTTGAGGAGCTCTCCGATGGAGACTTACGGAAGGAGCTAGAGTATAGAGGATTCAAAGCAGGCCCTATCACAGGTTAGTTCAAAGAACTTCAATCCTGTTTAGGTTATTGGCCAGTGATTAACCAATGGGCAATTCAACTGAAGCAGTTATTGGTTACGACGCACCCCAGGGTTCATTCATTCATTTATCCTGTTTTATTGTCACACATACTAAGTATACACTATACAGTTTGCGAGTATAAAAAACATTAAAAATACACTAAAACCACGAAGGCTAGACAATATAACAAATGGACAAAGCGCACATCACTTCAAACGCACCCCATTGATGTCTGAAATTTTTCTAGTACCAGCCATTGATTTAATTTTCAGAACCCCCACATTTTGGTTTCTCTAATTCTGTTGTTAAACGGTTTTTGAAATGGAACACGGACTGAACCAAGTCAAGACAACAAAAGTACTGATATTTGGCACCAAGATTTGCAGTTCTCTTCCAAGAATTTTTGTATGGAAGTCTTGACTAAAGGTCGGTTCATACTGCCTGCGAATGGACACAGGGCTTTGCAGCGAATGTCTAGTAGAAGTTTAGCACAAGTCAACTGGTGCGAGTAATTTGTTGCGAATTTGTGACAAAAAAATGTGTATAGCATTCGTAATTGCAGGCAGTATTGGGATACTTCAGACGATACTTTTCACGTACTTGATAATTGAGTTTGGGGCGACTCTGTAGCACCCGTCTGAAACGGGTGTTACTTAGTAGTTTTCTACCATGCTTAGCCTTACGTCTAGTCTTATTTTGTAACTCATAGTAGTAATTTTATCTATTTGTGACCATAGCATCTACCCGTGCTGTATATGAGAGGAAACTCGCTGATGTACTGACCAAACCAGAGAAGGAAGAGGAGCCAGAGGAAAATGGGGATTCCCCTGAAGAAGAGATGAAGAATGGCTATAGTGACTCTGATATTGATGGTATGTAGAGAATAATGCGGCTGTTGTGTAATGCTATGGGCCTCCTATACTTACTTATTGCCCGTTATACCTCTATACGCCTCTCTTAATATTTATGCATGAGTACGTCACAATTCTTACTCAAAACGAGGCCATAGGCGCAGCCACTGCAAGTGGTGGCGGACGTGCGCCTATAGCCTCATTTTGGGTAAGAATTATGACGTCATGCATGAATATTAAGAGAGGCGTATAGATCGCATCGAATAACCGCTTTGTTGCTATGAAAGTGGCCATAATGTAGGGCAGGCCGTATATGCATTCATCAATGAAGCATGCAGCATTCCTGGTTTGATTTTCTCTGGCACACTCACACACACGCTCACAGAAGCCATGTTTTGTGGATAGGTATTTGAATGGTAACATCATATTCGATGCGATCGCTTGGCATGTACGGCAGAAACAAAGTTCCTCCACTCCTGTCTAATTGAGCCCCCCCCAAAAAAAACCAACCCCCCAACCCAATATTGTCAGTTGATTTTTGGAAACCCCCCCCCCCAAAAAAAAAAAACCAAAAAAAAAAAACAATATTGTCAGTTGAAAACAGAAGTGTTGATTTTGAGTGTCTGTTGTGTCTTTAACAGAGAATGACTCAATTGCAGTGGCACCTGAAGAGCCCCAGGAGCAACCCTTAGAGCTCCAGGAGCAACCGATAGAACCCCAGCAGCAACCAGTAGAACAATATGAGAGCACAAGAACGAGGTGAGAATATCTCTCAGTTAGAAGTAGGACAGCAAACAAACAGTTGACTCTCCAATAGCGGTTAAGAGCACCGAGTTCAAACTCTGATCAGCAGAGTGTGGGTTCGAATCCCCTTAACCATTGCTTCATCTTCGGATGGGATGTAAAGCCATTGGTCCCATGTGTTGTGTAAAGGCATGTAAAAGAACCCAGTGCACTTATCGAAAAGAGAAGGGGTTCGCCCCGGTGTTCGTGGCGGGATTGGCAGCATACTGCGCCACAGCACCTTGTAAACCATTAAGGCCGGTTTATAGTCGGTCGCGCGATGGTCGTGCGTTGGAAATCTTGCACGCGATCCTGAGACTGAGGCCTAAAAACTGTGTCTTTTTTTTTATTGTGCGTCAAGATTTCCATCGGGTGACCAAAAGGGCAAAAGGGGCGTTATAGTTACGGTTATTATTATTATGTGCTATGTGAGGTATACCTATGCCACGCTTTCCTTTTTCCTGTCACTGTATTTTTGTGTGTGATCAGTCAGACCAGGGCTAAATTTTATGGCTCTGCTTAACACCAAAAATGCTGCGTTTACAATCACCTTCTGCTTAACATGCAAGCGCAGATAGTAAACTCACCTTTGTCCCTCATGTGATCTACATCATATAAAAGCTAATTGCATGTGAGTGATTTGGGGCCTTTCTCAAACCACGGCTTGGGCTCCGGCTCAGGCTTAGGCTCAGCGCGCTGTGTACGCAGCTCTGCCCTTAACCTGCATTTTCAGCGTGAATTGCACCAACATCAGCACGCGGAGCCTGAGCCGGAGCCTAAGCCGAGATTTGAGAAAAGCCCCGAGTATGGAAAAATTGTCGTTCATTAAAAGATGAACATGTTTTGCACACCTTGTTTTGTTCTATATCATTTCCTCAATTTTGTACACATGATTCTTACAAATTATAACAGTGCTTATAATTGTATTTTGTATGATCTTGCTTTATAATATTTTGTATGTGAAATGTACAGCCTTCTATCCCTAAGACATAGAAGAATTATTTATGAATGACTATTTATCTATAAACTTGTCCACAATTGTTATAACAACTCTGACTTCCACCCTTTTAGTTTTCATGTTCCCAATCGTGGAAACACGTTGAGGTGACAGAGCTTGGATTTATATCCAGGATTTCATCCAACTTTAACGGGTTCCATGAAACTTGTGATGTTTTGGGGACAATTCCAGAATCACAGTTTTCTTGTGCTTAAACTTTTACCACTACTATTATCTGATGATGTCATTATTCTTTATATTTATATGTGTCTGTTTTTATTGTGTTGCTCTTTCGCTTATAAATGTATCTATTAAATTTTGTATTAATTTGTTTTTCTATTTATTTATTTATTTGTACCGTATCTATCTTTTCTAATTGAAGTTCTTCTCATTTTATGCATTTTGTTTTTCTTATTGTCAATTAGGTTACCTTTATTTTCCCTTGACTTTAAGTGGCAGTTTTTCTGCTGTTTCTTTTGACAAATAAATATTATACAAAAAAAGTGTTCAGGTTTACAGAACACACTAGAGGAACAAATACCAAAAACTTAGAAAATCCCTTGGCTACTTTCCTTGTTTTTTAAACAAAAAGATAATAAATAAGTAAGACTTAAATATAAAAAACTTGTTTATTTAGTATGCTCTTAATCTTCAATGAAATTATAGATTTTGTAAAATCAAACACAAGCTTCCTGTTGTCAGGTGCTAAAGGGTTGGAAATTAAAATTTAAAACAAGAGTTTGTATTTGCTCTTACAGGTCCCAAACGACTGAAGTGGTCTACAGTGAATCAACAACCAGGCAACGAAGCACCATCCAAAAGAGTCAAGTTGAGACCGTCTCATCAGAGAAGACACAAGAAGGTACCGAGGCCTCCAGTAAAAAGACCGGTGAGAGAGGCAAGCCGTTAGTACCCATCTGGTTGCAGCTCGTTATCTTCGCTATCATCACAGCTTTCCTGGTCCTCATCTGGTATAACATGGAGACCAGCCAAACTGACCCAGCACTCTTATCGTGAGTTCCTCTTAGTAATGGGAACCAATTTCATAAAGTCTGTAATCTCGAAAACTTCCTCAGCACAAAAATGTTACTAAGCAAAGGTAAGTTACCAGCCAGAGCATGGTACAGTTACCATTGCTGCGACTGGTACCCCGGTCATTTCTTGATTAGCCAAGAAATTTGAAAACAAAATTTTCTGCTTAACAGCTTTATGAAATTGGGCACAGTAAGGTAGTTCATGAATGGTATTCATTCATGTAAGGGCAAGGTAGTTTGTCCAATGAGGGATATACATGAACTTGAACATTTTAAGGGGCAACAAGGCAATGACGATGGGCATTGAGGGTCATAGCCTTTGTTACTTTCTTGAAGTATCAGGTGATGCACCTATCAGTTATGCACCTGCAACAAGTACACATGTATGAAATGAGCTTAATTTCATAGAGCTGCTTAAAGCACAACAAATAGCTTAGCTCAAAAAATGTGCTTACAAGATTAAAGATACCGGCCAAAATATCATTTCTCGTGTACCATATGTGACTGGTATCCTGCTCATTTTTGCTCAGCAGTATTTTCTGCTTAAGCAGCTCTACTAAATTGAGCCCTAGCCTTTACTAGATCTTTTCACTTGAAGACAATGCTAGCTTGTATTACGTTGTGTTGTTCAGTAGCTTATGTTTCTAATGTACTCATTAACTTGTAGATTTTTCAATGTATAACTTTTATTTTCAACTTCTAAGAAAGAGATTTCAATACATATCACTGAAATCCTTCTTAGTATAAACTGTTGAAAATGCTGATGTAATGATTTTTTTATTGATTTAAACCAATTGAAATGAAAATTGGCCTCTTGTGATTAAATTTTATGGAGCTACGTTTCAAACCAACGGCATTTAAGGTATTGCAATGTTTCCTTTTAATCACTTACATACATACATTAACATGTGTACATAGATATTAATGTACAAAGAATTGGTCTGTTCACTGCTTGCATGTCAATCCCTGGATACAAATACAGCTCGCAACGCACCCCCTCGATAGCCTGGCTTTGGCAATTTAAGTAAACTACATGTGTAGTAGTCTGAAGTTGGTCAACTTAAGCCGGCCTCAGGTCGACCTCAGGTCGACCTTGCGTCAACAAAAAACAGTTGGCGACTGACTTTTCAGGATCACACTGCGCCTGAGCTAAGACCATCGGGAACTTTTCAGTCGGTGATTATTTACGCTCTGAGCATAACTGCGATGATTTCAAGACAATCTGAAACAGTCGCCGCTCAACAAAATTAACAGTCGCAAGAGTAGAACAATTTCAACTTGTACGACGTGATCCCGAGGATTGGGAACCAATCGAAGGCGCACGATTTCTCAGTTGTTGTGACATGAGCATATTTTGTCTGCGCAATGCTGATGGTTTGTTGTGGGCCAAAGAAAGTTGTAGGTCGACCTGAGGCCGACTTCAGGACAACCATTGAGTTGTCTTACGGATCCAACTGTCGAAATGTCTCAACTGTCGACTTGTCTTGAATTGAGTTGGTTAAGGGTTGGGTTGTCTAACATTCCTTTATAAAACGGTTATGAAAAATCATACTGGAAAGTTCACAGCCTAGTAATTTATACCTCACCTATACTTATTGCTTTATGGGTGGATACTAGCTTTGTATCCTTTTTTTTATAGGCACAATAATTCACAAGCCCTAGTTATTCTCCAAGCAACAAAATACAACTAGGGAAAGGCTGGTGACTGCAATCTTAGAGTGAAATATTTAAAGTATTAACAGGCATATATAACTAGACAATTAACATTTTTCACAAATATTTAGCTTTCAAACTTCCAAAACTGCTGACATTGTACAGTATTATTACCCCTGTTCATTTTTCGCAGGCATTCCTGAAACCACTCCCAGCTGAAACCAACTTAACTCCTTTAATTGTAGGTATACCATGCGCCCAAATTGTTGTCTTTGCCAAAAAGGGTAAACATATACCCCCCCCTTCACCTGTGTCAATTGTGGGGGGGGGGGAGATACACTGTATGAGTTTTTAAATATGTACATAACTTAAATTTGGAAATGGAAATTGTATTTAGGTTAACTGTTCGCTTCGGTTGATTTTGTTATTGAACGTGCCTTTGTCACATCCCATGCAGGTCAGGCATACTACCATATATAAATGCCAAAATTTGTGGTTTAATGATAGCAGGAGTTGTGTATTATCCATAGAGCTATATTTATTGACTAGATCGCTAACTTGCTCTGCGTTTAGAAGCCTCCCTGGGCGCAGACATGTTTGATGTGGTGCGTGACTACGCAACGATTTGAATTCTGCGTGTGTGCTTACATAGGCAACTGCCCATTCGCGTAAGTAATCAATCAATCAATCAATCGTGACATTAATAAGGTGCCGCGCCATATGTAATCTAACGATCATGGCTCTTGTAAACAGGTGAGATTTTAGTGATGCCTTAAAAAATATGTAGTAGGTGATTGTCTGATGTTTTTACGTACGTCTTGGGAAAACTAAAGCCTTGTTTTGGGAGGATTCAATGCTTCAAGATGCTCAACTTTAAAAAAAAAAAATGTACCCGCGGCAAACGCGCCTTTTAAACATGATGCACATGATACTAGCAGTTTGTACGCTCATCAGCAGATTGCTCGTTCACATTTGCTGCATATTTGGTTCGATGACGCATAGAAATCAACAAACGCACTATCATGCAAATAGCCATACAATTGGCATACAAAATTTCAAGTTTTTGTATTGGTTTGTACATAAACATGGATGCGCCCACACGGCTTCAAAACCTTAGTGTGTGTATGCTGGGGAGTTAGCGCTCTAGTCAATACACATGGCTCTATGGTATTATCATTATTTTGATATACAACATTTAAATTAATATTTTGTATCCAACAAGATACTGTGACTGTCACTGTCTCTTGCAGCGGAGCTCAAGAACATTTCGTTTTACTCAAGTTTTAGCAATTCTTTTGGAGTTAAAGTTTTAATGTCAGCCATTTGTCAATCAAGTGCCACAAATGCTTTAGGGAAATTTTTTAGGGAAGGAATGGAAATTATTTTCATCTTCCAAAGACTGTACATTACAAGCAATTTTGGGTTTTTGAAAATAAAGATTTTAACTAATACAAGAGATTGTCAATAGTCTTTTTATTTTATGGCTGTACATGTGAAATGCAGTGCATTTGCAGGCGTTCGTTTTATGAATGTACACCGTGGGCAGTTTTGTTTGCCCATGAGATTCCTTTTTCATTAAAGGGCTTCCAGCAATCGGTTGACACGTTCACACACAAGCAAATTAACACTCATTTTTCAAAAGTCTTAAGTAAAAATCACATACGAAACAGAATTTTTTTAGTTGTTTTTAATTTCAGTTCAAGGAAATAACATCAGCAAAATAAAAATAAACACACAGAAAAGAGAAATCTAAACATTGACTTTTTATCTGTCATGTACAAGATATTTTTCTAAATTGTCAAAGTTTGTTAAAATTATTAATTAAAAATTTGTTGAATTTTCAGTCTTGTCAAAACCTAACTTAGTCTTGGCCCAAGACATCAGAGATCAATAACAGACAGTGTATACTTTGCTCATAGTAATTCAGATTTATGTTTTCTCTCCAAAGTGATAAATTTACATACTATTATGTGTCCCAGAGTCATGTTTGTTAAAAACAACAATTTATGTGAAAACATGTGTTGCGCTGATTGATTCCTTGGCAAAAGGCGAGGAGACGGCAAAGAAGAAATTAACCCATGTTGGTGTTTTTTGTGTGATTCTTTTCTTGTATTTTTATCTCTTTGAAATGGGTATTATTATTATTTGTCATCTCTTTGTAATTTGACTGCAATTCAGCGATGGGCTTTGTTTTTAATAAACCATTTCAAATCGAATCAACACAATGCTGCAGGATTCTCAAGACATCAGTAAGAGCTGGTCAAGATAATTCATTCACGTTATATAAGAGGGTGTGCTATTACAAAATATTACTAGCGTACATTCATAACCCCCTATTGACCACTGACGTCTTGGGCAAGACTAGAACTAAAATTGAAAATTAATCAAGAATTAAATTGCTTTAAAACAACACTGTGTTAAACGTAAAAACACATCTTGGAAACAGTTTTCTAGACTTACTCAACAAAAACAACAAGAACATGTTCACACAAAGCAAGTGTGTCGTCCATATATTGCAAACACTGAAAGGGTTAAAAACAACATTGGGCTCAATAAGGGCCCAAGTTATATTTTCTTATTCACACAAATTTGGGGCTTAAAATTCTGGGCCCAATTTCATAAAGCCTGTCAGCATACATACAAGTTTGCTAAGCACAGAAACAAACCATGCTTAACAACAAATGGTCATCAGCCAAAATTCCATCAAGTTTACACCATTGCAACTGGTGCCCCAATCGTTGTTTGCTTAGCAAAGAAATTGGGCCCTGGTCATGAATATTTTAAATTATGAATCATACAAATATGTAGTAAGATTCAGCAGAGCAACTAGCACACTGGTACATATCACGCTTACAGGACACTCTGTGACACACATGAGAAAGGCAGTGGAAGTAGCACTTAATAACCACCCTGATTGTCACAAATAAAAAATAATTGAAAGTACAGGCCTTCCCAATCTAGTTGCCATTGGTGATCGATCACATCTTACCATTTTTCCCCAGCATGCCTTGATTCCCTCAACCACTTGAATGGTGAAAGTATAAGCTTGTTGTTGCTTCGTTCTTTGTGCATACTCAAGCATGCGTCAGGTGGGATCGCATCAAACACTTGCATTTTGACCTGCATGTACTGCCCGCCAATAAGCACCACACACACGCTTAAAAGTTTTGAAAAAGCGTGCCCTCAAAGTAGTCACTTTTGAGAGCTAATCAGCATTGTTTGCCATAATTTCCCTTCCTGGGGTTGGTGACAAACAATATGGAGCAAGATGGCACGCTTTCCATGGTAGTTAGGCTGCAGGTCTTTCACTATGACGACAGACGTTAGGAATAGGCTGATCCTAAAAAAAAAAAATTATTCCCACAACTGTGCAACCAGAGGTCCAACACCTTAAAAGTCCAGAAACAAAGTCTAAACAAGCTGTAAACATTTGAAAAGCTGCAATTGCACATTTTGAGTGTGGTGTGGTGTCCCTGCATGGTCCCTCCTACACAAGCTGTAACGCTATGGTGGGCAGGAATTAGCCGGTAGGTCCATTCATGTTCTGAATCAGTGGCTGTGTGCTGGCTAGATGACCGAGGGGTCGAGATCACACATGTCCATCCTACATGAGCACCATAGAGCACCATTGGTACGGTGGGCAGGAGTTCAAGTATCCCTTCATTCATGAGCTTAATCGATGGCTATCAGGAATTGTGCTGGTTTTCCGTGATCAAGTCAGTAGCCATCATAAATGTTTGACATCTTTGATATTATCTGATGGTCAAGTCATCAATCTTCACTCTCCTTTAAGTATCTTCCTTAGTATCTGAGTACACAAGAGAAGGCAGCGGGGAATGTGGAAACATCCTGAAAACAAAACAAAAAATACCAAAGTGGTTAGTAATTCTAGTCAGCAATTTACATCCATAGGAGGTAACACCCGTTTCAGACAGGCGCTCCAGGGTTGCGCCAAACCAAATAGAGAATTAAGTACATGAAAGTTTGGCGTCTGAAACAGTTAGGAGCGACTCAAAAGGAGCGACTCGAAAGACTACATCGACTCGAAAGACCGACTGTTGCAGTCCTACGCGTTCAAAACCACTCTGGAGCCCCTTGATTTTAGACGTTGATCTTGTCATCAGTTGAACCCAATGAAAATGTTATGTTAATTTCGCCTGTCTGGCACCAAAGTTTATTTGGGTCGACCTAGAGTTGGTCCTAATCCATTCGGTTGGGTGCGACTCTCGCACGCCCGTCTGAATCGAGTGTTACTTGTGGGTAGGAGTGAATATCAGCGTCGCAGGTAGAGTACCCATCTGATCCTTAAATAAAGTGGTCCCTGTTATCATTACTCTGTACCTTTGTTGGGTCCACCTTTGAAGTCATGGGTGACTTTTCCTTCTTGACTCAGATATCCAAACCACTCGCCATGATCAGGGTCAATAAACTGCAATCAAACACAACAACAATTAAGAAGAATAACAAGCATTCGAAAGTTGGGGCATCCAGGTTGGCTTAACGGTTTCTTTTATTGGATGTAAGGTGGCAGCAGATGTTTTACCAGGGAAGTCAATTGTTCTTGGCAATAAGTGTAAGCTCAGAACAATGTTAACAATGGTGTTGCAGTATTTATTGCCCCTCAACTTTTCTCAGGGATGTGACTGTTGAAAAAAATCCCTTAACTGTGAGCTCAAAGCGTGAAAGCTTGAGAGAGCGCAAAAGCTTGCGAGCGCTAAGCCAGTGTACATTCATTTATCTTTGGTTTCTAAAAGCCCAATCTGGGGCATTCTATACGTACATTCATGTTTTTATGATGAATTTGATCTAAATCGAACAAAAATAATAGTTATACAAAATTCTCTTCTTTTTTATTTATTTGTGTAAAAAAAATTAATTGTTTTAATTTATTTTATTATTTTTATTTTATTTTATTTATTTGTTTATTTATTTAACATTTGAAACCCGCTGGATGGACTCCTGGTTAAAACAGGGAAATCACATCCCTGCTTTCTCTAACCCATGCCTGCCCCTCATATTAATCACACACCTTGGCTGGATGTGCACCAGTCCAGCCCAGGTATTGTTCATTTCTTTTGTTCACTTGGTGTGTGTGGAGGCCTATTCAAAAACCCATGTGCAGTCACTCTGCTGGATGTTGTGCTTGAGTATGGTTGTACTGGTGTTTGATGGGGGACTATGTAGGTTTTGCCAGGGCATGGACCAAGTAAGTAACAAATTTTGACTTCTAAAATGCCCCCTGGATGTGAAACAGCCTTATGTCAATTCTTTTATAATCTGTTTTATACCTTTTGACCATCACAGAGCCCCTTTTATCAGCCTAAATTTACCATTTATATTTTTAACTGAAATCTTCTAAATCTTGCATGCATACAGCCTTAAGACGCTCTAAAATCATCTATTAATCAGAGTAAGATTGGGATTGGCCCAACCCACTAATTTGAAGTCAGTAGTGCAAAATAAATTAAGTAGCGGTAAGGTTATAACGCCATCTATTCTCCTGAAATTTAATTCCAAATGGTCTCTCTATGACCCAGTCCCTCCATGGTCCAAGCTACAGTGTTAACTGGCAAGTCCACTGCCACCTTAGACTTAGAGTGCCTAAGTTTCCCAATTCAACCAGTCCAGGGCATCAAACTATTTTTTATTGAAAGGTTCTTAAAGACACAGCTCTACCTTGTAGAGTGTCATGGCCAAGCATCAAATTCAAGTTCAAGTTCTGGCAGTTTTAACCCACACTCCTGTGACTTAAAAGTCACTGGAGTGTGGGTTCGATTCCCGGTTGTGACACTTGAGCAAATTAATATAATTGCTTCTCTCTACCACGGGGTATAAATGGGTACCTGTGAATGATTAGTTGGAGTGAAGTAAATCGCAGCACTGGCTGTATACTTCCCAGGAGCTGAGAAACATTAAAAAGGATAATTGTTATTAGCCCAATGACCAGGACACTAAAGTAAAGCACATGGAGGCGTTTTTTGTGAAATGCGCTGTATAAGAATTTGTTATTGTTATTATCTTCTCATCTTTAGTATCATACTCACCCTAGATATTGTATAATCAAAGACCTTTTCAAACATATCGAGGAATCTATCCTCTTTGGTTTCCCGATACGCCATAATAAACGCAATCAGAGCTTCACAGTGTGGCCACCACAGCTTCATATTCCACTCTAGTTGAGTTGGCGACAAACCATCTACGTCTAAGAACGAGAACAGACCCCCATTATCCAGATCCCAGCCGGACTGGAAGGGTTTCGTGATGAAGTTATCAACAGCCAACTTCTTCAGGTCTGGGAGGTTGTGTTTCACTGCACATTGTAGAAGAAACCAGCCCGTCTCAATGGCATGGCCTAAAATTTCAAATATAGTACCGCGAAATATTAGATCAAAAAATTAGAGTAGCGTTGGTAAGTTGACCCCACTGTCACCATGTGTTCATTTTCCTGGGAAGAACGCACACTAAAGATGCTAACACAAAGATTATCTGGCTAAACCTTACTCCTGGCCAAGTAGGGGTCGGGTGGCTTTCCCCCTCCCCAAGAGTCAGCAAGGGCTAATAACTCAAGCACTAAAAGGTCCAGCAAATTTTCCCAGTGTGAAATAACTTAGTTTTCAATAACTCTAGCTAGTACATGGACAATTTGACCAACCCCATTTTACTGGATTGAACTACTTTTTACAACTGGTCTTTAAAAACTAATAGTTGGTTAACTATAAACTCAACTATTTTTTAGTAAATTGCATTGGCAGACATACAAAGTTGGATTTGTTAACTCCAGATAAAATATAACTTAGTCGGATAATTGGTTACACAACCAGGTAGGATATACCAGGAAGGGGGTTGAACAAAACAAATTGTTAAAGTATTAACTGGGTGGTTATAAAGTGTGTTGGTCCAAAGCAAGCAGGCAATAGGAATTCAGGCATGTTTCGAGATTGGGCTGTTGTGTGATGGCACAAGTTTAAAGTACATAAAAGGAAAAAAAAAAGGAAAAAAAAAAGATAAAGTGGCAGGAGCAGGGAGTGGTTTAAACCCCCACTCTGCCTGGACCTAATCCGCCCCGCAATCGCTGCCGCCTACGGTAAGTTGGATTTATCTTAGCCAATTAAATATTATGAACAATCCACTTCATATCCGTATTGTGCCTGCATCGATTTCGATTATTAAGTTTACAATCAAATGATAAAAAAAAAATCCCATGTTTTGGGGAAAATTTTGGCCTAACAAGGTTCATGTAATTCGTAATAGTACTTATTTAGTAGTCGGAGAGTCATTTATTTAATAAGTGACTCTACGACTTTAAAATAATATATAGTCGGGCTAGTCGGTAGATATTATCCAACCATCCAACGTAAACTTAGTAACTAAAGTAAAAGTAAAACCAAACTGTTTCTTTTTTTATCTAGTTTCACTGCTAATCGAGGTTTATGACGAAAATGCCACCATTTAGTTTCCATTTTCATCAATCTTACCTTTACATTAATTAGATGAATAACATTTGCAGTATATATTTCCAGGGATTCGACTGTGATTATCACGTATTTCCGGTGTATAACTGTGCACACGTGGGATTGTGATTGTTGTTGCTGTTTGAGCAAACAACACACGTGTGTGATCACATGTGTGATCACGTGTCAACACCTACACAATCTAAAAATAGAAAACAAGATGGAGTCTTCCGGTTGTTCAATGATTGGTCGAGTGTTCATATATTAATTTTAGGTTGTGAGCTGCAAAACACCTTCGTTTTGGGATTTTAAAATTACATTATTTTATATCTTTCATTATTTGGTCCATTGAAACGAAAGTTTTGGAGTAAAGAAGTACAGTAGATTTAACTTGTGGGCGGGGCTTAACTAGAAGACGTCGCACATGTTTTTTATAAAGAAAAATATCTTTGTTTATGTTCGGTAATATTTCAGATAATAACTTATTTCTTACAAATAGAGTTAAAAAGTTGAGAGCAAAGAGTAATTTGGATAATGTATACGCCGTAGACTTTTAATAATTGTGATTCTGTGCTGGTTTTCGACCTAAACTTGTACTCATTCAGCCAATCAGAATTTAGGGGCGTGGTTTAAACTTTGTGCGTGATCAATTTTGTGCGCGCGCAACTTATAGAAAGAGCAAACTTTGGATATTTTTCGGCGGTCGGGAGTACAGTGGGGGCGGGCTGCTTGTCGTCTGCTCACAAGTTTTCTCTTCTGAAATTGATAGACTTGCTGTGTTGTTGCTAACCTAAAATTTGTCTTGTGCTCAGTAAGAACGTTTTTCAGAGTTTTAAGAAAGCCGGTGAGATATTGAGGTATGTAAATAAGACAATTTTTGGAAGTTATTTCTGGAATTTGCAGACTGGCTCCAGGCCTAGTAAAACTTAAAAGCTAGACAAAAATAACTAGCATTTATTAAATCATGATTATCACTCGGCTGCTGCTGCTCAGTAACAAAACTGCCTCGTTTGGATTTACACATTTTTTTCTTCTTTTCTTGTTACTCTTTGGATATTTGTTTCAGCTCACTTCATGACTTACAAAGTATAACTACTTTTTACTTGGGACCCAAACACTTAAAAACACCTATTTGACTTTTTTACAGAAACACTTATTTAAAAAGTACAAACACTTAATTAGCCTAATTAAAATTCAATTTAAAACTTTGCGACTTTTGACGTGACTCAAGTGATAGGCCTACTGTTAAGTTTAGTGTAAAGGCCCAGTCCCACTGCAGCGATAACGAGAACGATAATGATAACGACGCCAAGAGAACGCAGTCTTTTGGTTGAATGAGCGTGTGCGTATTCTGCGGGGACCAATTCAACCAATAGAATCCGTTCTCTTTGCGTCGTGAGCGTTATCATTTTTCGTTATCGCTACAGTGTGACTCAGCCTTAGTAAGGATCCTTTTGGACTTTTTTTTTAATAAACACATAGGGCCTACAAACTACAATTAAAGTCACAAAGACACAAGTGATACTTTTAATTTATTACCAACTGGTCACTGTCTGCTCGCCCTACTATACTTTTTTGCCTCGTATCTAATGAACCCATATGTCTTGACTTAAAAATGAGAGGATGTTGAGAGTATACCACTCAACTTATATACCGCCCTCTATTGACAACTTACACTGCATCTCATGTACTAAGCATTACTTGGATCGTAACATGACCCAAAGAGTTCTCAAATAAGTCAAGTAGTCATTGCCTCTTTCCTTTGAGTCTCAATCTAATGAACCCATCAATCTGGAACCCCGCTTCAAATCCCATCGGGGCCATTTTGTTGATGGGGTCTTCGTTCCCTTTGAGTTGACTTGACTGGATGGGTTGTCCCTGGAATAACTCCCTGGGGTTTTCTTCCAACATAAACTTAAACTTCTTTCCATGTCTTCTCTCCATTGGGTGATTGGCTAGTACGGGGATTAAGTTCATATTTCTGAGAGTTCTTGGCTTCAGAACCAGAATTAATAAACTAAATGGAATGTAATGACCCGAGTCGTAATTTTCGTCACACTGACCCAGGTCACAATTTTTGTTACAATATATTGCTCTATTTTTTATAACTAACCTGGATTCATTAATCTACCATCTGCACCTGGTAACTCCTTTCCATCTGTACTGACTGTTTCCAAAATAACATTTCCATCTCTCTGAAGGCAAAAGTCAAAACAAATCATTGAACATGTAAAGAAAGGCAACCTTAAGAACAATAACGCCCTTTATAATTCCCTAGGCATAAATTGAAAGTTGCATTGTGGAAATAAAAAACATTAATAATACAAATTTTAAAAATCACTTCGTGAAGTGCAGTTGGTGGTTATTAATAAAGAAACAAATTAGAAAACCTGCGATTAATTAAAAACAACTACAAGTGCAAAAACTAAAGAAATGTCCAACATTATCAAAGGTTGTGTCTGGTAAAATGACTGTCTCGAAGACGTACCTGCATATGTTGTAAGCACTGTTCAATACTCCATTTCTCAAGCTGGGCATATTTTTCTTGTAGACTGACGTCATTCACTGTGACTTCATCCAGCAAATTGAGGAACACCATGGCTACGGAGAGGGAGTTTACTCGTGGCGCACCCATGAGTTGAGGGCATCCTAACCCTGTGTCGTCTACGCAGACCCAGTGTTGGAGCTGGTCTAGCATCTTGACTGCTTCTAGCTGTAATGATCAGCGTGTCATAGCGTAACCACTTTATAAGGTAATATCATAATTTTGTTTTTGCATTAAGTAATGCTGATTTATAGGCAAAAAAAATCAATATGTGAGTCACATGTGAAAGGTTCACTTGAATACAGGGCTACTTTTTAAGAGAAAAAGGCAAACAAAACTATCACTGTCTGGTTTTCATCATGAATGTCAAATTTGTCCACCTTAATTTGTATCTTTAATGAGATATGGCCAGACATCACCAGGCCAGATGGCTACTTTAGGGCGGGGCTAAAACAGAATCCCAGATACCCACAGCAATTTCCAAAAGACACCTGCAGGTGGTCCTTAGAGATTCAGATGTTTTTGATAGTCCACAAACCAACATGGACACTTCAAACAAAATATTTGTGCAGGATGCCTACAACCATTACCATCCTTTTAACAGGCTTTCAGATAAATACCACAATTTCTTTTCGGGGTCATTACTAAAAGATGTAAATTTTGAAGACCTGAGATTACACATTAAAAACAAACACAACAGAGTGTCCATTACGCCTGCTACTATACTTTAATTTGTTACCTTATACTTTTGGTCTAGTGTCGCCCTCGCTAGTTCAGACATTGCCAGGATGTAGAAACACTCACTAAAAATATTTGACTTAGTCTTGACTGCTTTGCCGCTCTTTGTGATGATAAAGTAACACTTTCCAGTGGCTGGATTTTTCACATAATTCTGAAGAAATGCACCGCCTGCAAACAATGCAAAAGTACAGTTTTGAATATGAACATTTCGATATCACCTAAAATATATCAAGATGTGGGGGTAAAAAATAACATTTAAAAAATGTGTTTTCTAGTTTTTCATAGAGAGAGAGAGAGAGAGGGGGGGGGGGGCACAAGAACACAAACATGAGGTTTTTTCCCATGACTAACTTTCCTGTATTTCCTTTTATTTGTAAAATGTTTCAATCAGAGCCACAGATTGCCACTGCAAAAACTGACCAAGGTTGAGAGTCTATCTTTTCCAACAGTGGCCCAAATTCCATGGCAATTAACAACAGTTTCTCATTTTTAAGCACTCTCATAATAAGCACTTTGAGCAATGGCTATTCTCTTAGTGTGAGACTCAAAATGCCAGGGATGTGGTAAAGTGAGACATGGGTTGGTTGTCTCAAGAAACACAATGATATCAGTAGGGTTAAATGCACAATTATATGAAAAGGAATAAAAACCTATATTTATTACCTTTTTTAGCAGCTTGCAAAACTTCCGGAGTGTGGTATTTGGGAATGGTGTTATACAGCTTGCAGTACGTCCACACCTGGATAGGTAAGTCAACAATTGTTTTCTGTCATTATTGTATGTTTTACTTCACTTGGAAAAACTACAAAAAGCTATCGCTATCACGAAATTTCATACATTGCACAAGATAAAATATACATGGTTTTTTAAAAGTGCATTTGAGGTCACCTTGGGTTAAAAAAAAATGCCTTTTCATGAACAAGAGCTTCAAAACATTTATTTTACATACAGTTCAAAAAGCCAACTAGCCAAAAGACTTAAGATACAGTTTGCAGAATCAAAACTTAACTGCAAAAGTACAACAAATAAAAATACAATATTACTAGGCATAAAACAGGGAAGAAAAGCTTAAAATGGGAAAAATAAGAAACAATCATCATAAGAGGGCAAGGCCGAGGATCAACAATTAAATGTTCAACGAAACTATTCAGACTGTTCACAAAATTGTTTACCTGACTGCCTTGTAACCAGCAGTATTTGAGATCATCATAGCGCTTACCATCTCGACCAAGACATGTAAAGAAGCCACTGAAAAAGAAAAGAGAAAAAATCGTAAAATATTTGCTCACAAAAAACTCATCCAATTAATAAATGAATCCTCCCTGTGTTAAGAAAATTATTAATGCCACAGGTAAATTTGCCATGTATGTGTATTAGTGTATGCTGCATTAAATCTGAATGTCAGACTTACTGCTCATTGAGCCAAATACAATGATAAACAATGGTGCCAACTATTTTGAGGAAGATTATGAGTTGAAGTTCCAATACTTCTGTCCCTCTTTGTACGGGTGAAAGAAAGTGTGGCACATTAGGTGCCGGTTTGGGTTGGATGGTTACATTAGACGCAGCCTCTGACTGCAAACAAAATTTAGGGTAATTTGTTAGTGTTCCTGGTATTGAAAATTGTCTGCCTTGAGCCACCATCCGAAGTGAAGTTGTTCAAAGGTTCTCACCCATTCACGTTGTCATTGGAATATTTCAACCAATAATCCATCACACTGTCCAGCTCCAGTTCCATCTTCTCCAGAAATTCTGGTAATCTTGACTTAGCTGTGGAAACCATCTCACTGCAACAGAACAAAAAGCACAAACCACTATAAATAAGAAGTCTTCATCAGGGTTAGACTGCTGTTCACATGGAATCATTTTATGCTGCTCACTCCTCAATGGTCTCACTCCAATGGTTGTTTGCCAATCAAAAGAGTTCCTTTCTGGTTTTGTTTGGCTTCTTTTGCTGGAATTGTAATCAATTCTTTGACATAGCAATCAACAGATCTTTCAATAATGCATCTTCAGCATCAGTGTCGTATATTTTAAAAAGTATAGTTTGGCTTTTGCAAATGCAGATTAAAAGAACAAATTTTCATTTTTATTTTTTTCACATACTTTCCATGGATTGATTTTTTCCAGCTTTGCATAGCAAAATATCTAGACTGTACTTGTTTGGCCCCCAATGAATGCTAACATTGAGTAGCAAAATATGACTTTTTTAGTGGCATGCAATAGCAACTGATACATTTTGTGCCGCATTTTGCTGAGAGTAATTGTCCACTGACATAGTATATTTTGAATACTATGAAAATTGAAAGGGTTGCTTCACTTTACACACTGTTCTACTTACTGTAATTCAAATTGATCATACAAAATACTATGTTCACGTCCCACCTGCACTACAAATGTGAACCATGACACTTACCTTTGGATTTGTAAAACATTTATGCTGCAGGCTGCCCTTAATTGTCCCTAACCCTTGCTGGTTACAACAAACCCCTAGATTGACTACATCTCAATACTGTCCACAATCCATTCAGAGAGTAGAACAAAATCACAGGATCTGAGAACTTACAATGTACATGCAATTACTGTGTATGCCTACTGTATGCTGCAGTGAATAGCTCTTTACCAAATTTACTTGAATCGCTGATATTATATTCACCAGCTTAATGCATGTAAAGCAACCGGGACAAAAGAGAAGCGAACAGGCCTTTCAAAGGCAGACCTCCACTGCTTTTCGCTCTTAACAAACCCGGCTTTCATGCAGTCCTTTCACGTGGATTCTGCACAAAAGGCTCACAGAAATCGGCTAGAATACAACAATAGCTTTGCCCTGGCTGTGTACAAATTATGTGAGCATTGTGTGATTTGAATAACAGTTTGAATGTGAAATAACCTCGGTTGAATTCATATAAAATTTTAAAAGTTATTACTCTTTCACAGCACACGGCTGGTCTGAAATTGCATCCCTGCATGTACATTTCTTTTCTCTCTGAATTTCTTTTATTTATTTTTATATTATTTTTCAAAATACAGTTTCAAAGTAACACCTTTCATTAAGAACACATTGACAACAATTCTAATAATATATAGCGTAATATATATATATGCAACGCTGTAATTTTGGTTTTGAGCTGAGCTGATGAACTTTTCTACAATTCTTTTATTAGAAGATCTATAAAACTAAACCCCCTGTCAGAGGTTGAAAACATCAAAAATAATAAATGCCCACCTGTCTTTGATCCTCTTATAAAAAATGCCTGACTTTTGTTATTGTTGTGTGATAAAATCCCCCCACACTAGTTTTTTAATTTCCAACTGTTTGTCATATTTTATGAACACAGTTGGAGGGGTAAAGGGGGACAAGGGGGCAAGGTTCACCCAGGGGTGCTTGGGGTGTGGGATGAGGGTGTTATCAAGCCAAATATTTGTTTACATTTATTTTTTTGTAGGCAGTGTGTGTGTGGGCATGGAGGTAGTGTGGATTGTTGCAGTTTCTGCTGTAATCTGTTTGCCTGTAATTATTTGATTTCTGTCCTAAGGCTTTTTGCACTCCATCTGTTAGTACATAGCTATGTAGTTTACATTGTCAAAAAAAACCAAAAAAAAAACAGTTCGCAGTTGGCAGAGGGCTGTTGTCTTAACTGTTCCCAAAAGGCACATGTGCTGTTCTCAAACTCCTACAGAGAATGCAAGCTTATTACCCAGCTGAACATTTTGCTTGACATTCAACTCCCATTTGCTATGGATTGTCTGTGAAATTAACAAGTCTGATCCTTGCACAAGTGCTTTCTATGTCGCAATACTTATAAAGTAATATTGTACCAACAAGATTGTGTGTATCATTTGAATGTGTCACACGTATCATGATCAAAGGTCGATACACTACAATACATTTTTTTTAAGTACACTAAAAATATTCCTTTTATTTGTACAAACAAGTTACTATGAAAGATCGGATGCCTCCTCTTCCATTATGTACTTTAACATACATAATGATACAGTAGTGTTTTTGCATTGTTTGTGTATCCTCAATTAAAAAGAATATTTCGTGATCGTGTACACTTTGACTCACCATCATGGCATGCTCACAGAATAGTTAAATTAGCTCTCAGTCTCAGACGTCATGAGAAATTTCATTCTTAAATAGCAGCACGAGTCCGATCGGTGCTTTTGATCCCTTGTAAAAATTCATACTTAGTCCACTAAACTAGACAAAATCCAGTTAGGCAGATTCTACAGTTTCTACTGCCATTTTTAAAGACGTCTGTTGTTGTTATTGTTACCGGCCGAAGGGCGCCCTCTCTAGCTCACGTCACATGATTACGTTTTTGAAAAAATCCCAAGTATATCACAACACAAGCCGTATTCACTTACATTATAATACACAAACAGCATAATTGTTTACGAAACTAAAATACCATAATATATCTTGCATAGGCATCCTGGAGTAATTTTCGGTATAAAAGCATGCCTAGGCTCACTTCTTTGCATTGCAGTTGAAATTGTCTTCAGTTTCATTTTGAGGTTATAGGTATACAAAGTTGACAAAGCTTTATATAAAAAATAAATAAAAAAAGCTTCTTAGGCGTTCATTTAATAACTGAGAAAGAAATAATCTGCATTTAATTAGCAGAGTAGGCACAATGATAATATGAACGTTTTTTTTACTGAATTGCAATACTTTCAGTTTCGTTTCACGGCGAAAAACAATTCGAAATTAATTTCAACGGGAAACATCAAAACATTTGATTCCATTAAATATTACAGAGGACACTTTTCAGCCGTGTCTTTGTTCTTTTATTCTACATTCGTGTGTTTTCTAATAACCAATGGCCTGTCAGGAAAACTATTAAATAGAAGTTTGACTCAGTTTTTTAGGCTTTGTCTATTTGTGTTATTAGGCTTTGTCTATTTGTGCCCCCCCCCCCCCCACTCTTGAAGGGTGTGACACTCGTTCTCGAAAATGACCATGTTGCAATTTGCCCCACGGATGGAGGAATCCCCAAATGTATGCATGTTGAGCAAGCCCCCTTTTCACAGATTCGGGGTTATAGTTTGTTTTGTTGTTCATTTTCGTTGACATGAGTGGGGGGGGGGGTGTCTTGGAGCGCGTGAGGGGGGGGGGGGGGGTACACTTACACCACTTTGTTGAGTACCAGCGTGGGCCTAGATGTAAATGTAGGCCAGAGACGATGCAAAATAATGTCTGGCCGTTCGTTGTTTAAGGTTATGATTTTACACAATTTTGCAGTGTATGTTTGGAAAGTTAACAAGATTTCTTTTTACTCGTTTAAATTGACTTGTGAATTAGTGAGATGAGTTGGAATTGGACACAGGGGCGCCGCGTACGCGAATATAGATGTGCCTGCCGTATTCCTCCTTTAACAGTGACGGAACTGTTAGTTGCCTATTCATTTTAAAAGGCCAACCCAATCTAACTTCGAGAGCTGACCGTCTGATTGGGGCGAGAAGAAAAAACAATTATCAATTATTCAGGGTCCTTGAGAAGGGAACATTCTTGTCAGAGACGCAAACTTTTTATTAACTTTTGATTAAATACCAGGAAATGATATTCACCTGGAGCACAATGAGTGCACATAGACGATTCTTGGTACTCCTCCTCCATCCTCTGTTTTTATCCCAATGCTTGGTGGATGTTGGACCTCACCATTAGGGTAGCTCTTTCCATGTAGTGGCGTGGAATGCCATGCGTCACGTTCACGTCGTTTCGGAGATGGGGACGCCCTTCTTGTTGGCCGTAGAGATTCCACTGAGTATTTCTCTTCCTCCTCATCACTGCCTCTCGTTGCTGGAGACACCAAATATGCCTTTCTCTTAACCGCTTTCTTGGAGAGGTCCGGACGAGGGTGGGTGTGAGTATTGTTGAACACCGTAGCACCTTGAACGTTATTTGTTATCATTGCACGAGCGGCACAATCACGCTCGCGGCAACGCAGGTATATCTTCCCGAACTGTTGCCGATTTCTGAGGTAGGCGTAACCGTTGATGACATACGCCACTGATCTCTGGGTTAAGACTTCACTGTATGGCAGTAGGGTTTCATCCTGCGAGACGTAGTTACCGTCTTCTCGTGCTTGCTGGTTATCTGCCGCAGACGCTTCGTCTGTTTCAGAAATGAAGGATGACGCGCCTGAGGACAAGACAGTGACGCACTCATCATACGTCGAGTTCTCTCTATCACTACCTTCTTCATCTCGTATATCTTCGCAGTGCATTTCTACATTTCCTTGAAGTCTGGACTCGGGCGTGCCCGAAGAAGTGTAGTAGTGTGAACCTTCTTCATAAGATGATCTTGACTGGCTGGCTGAGCCTGTGGTCAAATCCATGGGCGACTGCCCTGTGGATCGCCCCACAGCAATCCCAGATCTTAGACTCTCACCTGGGATGAAGGAATTGTTCTCCAAGACGGGATTGCCAGGTTGCACAGCGGGATAACCACCGGGGATGGCTGCTGCTGGGTATGTCTCCACAATGTATCCGAGAGGCATTCGCGGAGGATTAATGCTTAAGACTTCGGCTCTTGCTAAGGCAGCTGGCGTTTTATCCCCCATCACTTAGCTGTCATAGCATTGGGGTATCCAAGGAACAAGCACTACTTGGTGAGCGGATTTCCTCACCTCCAGTGAACAATAAACCTCTTCGCAATAATGTACGCCTGTATGATAGTTACTTATTGTCTATAACATTGCCAGATTCCTATCTCATGTGCCGTTTTGCCTTGATTTAAACATTACAAGACATGAGTTTGCCGTTGAAAATATTAAGCCTTGAATGCGATACGCAGCGCATAAGCAGCTTCTGTTGTTGTATACAATGAGTCCAAATGTTTCGTTGTAGACTGTTAACGAACAGGAGGTAGCAAGGCTGCAGTATGAAGGATTACGTTGTTTGCACGAGTGAATAGACAGAATTAAGCTCTTTATGTAGACCAGATGCATGAAAAGAATCTATACAATTGCCTGTTTTGAATAGATTTCTATAGGCTATTGTGCACGCAGTCGTAGCGTAGGCAGTTCTTCCCACGTTGGGCGGTTGTATTCTTTAAATGTTCAAGATGGCGACCAGTTCAATTATTGTGATTTATAAACACGGATGGAAATAATGCAATCTGAGAAAGCAAAATGGTTTCGAAACATAAAATATAGTATCCTTTAATCGCTCATTTGCGCAGCGTATAAGACATTTTAAACACTTTGCGCAATAACAATTACACCTATTGTTTTATAGGCTGGCAATGCATGCTTGGCTAAAACAAAAGACAAGAACAATTTAGGTAAGTAGGGGGTATGTTTTTGTAAAAAACAGATATATATATATATATATATATTTGTAAAAAAATATATATAGGGAACACCACGAGTCTGCGCGTTGGGCTTTTCTCTTGTCGCCAAAAGCCTTTTTTTCCAAAGCCCGGCGACAAAGGTGTCGTTAAAAGGAACCCATGCTGCGACATTTTTTTAATAGCTTTTTGATTAGTTCGTAAATTGCACAACTCCCGTCCTTGAACGAAATTCATATAGTGCGAGGTTCTGTATACTGTAATGTATACAGTGTGGGTTTGTGCTCTAGTTAGCCACTTGTGCTGTTTACAAAACAAAAATGTATATACAAAAACTACTTTTGTTAAAACATTCAATGTAAAACTTAGAGCAAGAATCAAATAGCACTTTCGCGTGTAAAGTAGGCCTATGTTCAAAACATGGAGCAATAAACTATTTTATTGCTCCATGGTTCAAAACCATTCTGGCGATACCACATTTTGCACTCCCAAGGTATTCACAATTAAGTTTGTGGAACATGAGTCTCCTCTCGTCGAAGTGAATAATGCAATTTCGACAATTTGTTTTTAATTAAATATTTATTTAATATTATGAGAACAAAGCAACTGCAATACATTTTTTTTTAATTTTCCACAAGGTTTGTATACTCCCGCGGAAGCCGAATACGAGTGTGTGTAAAACACGTTTAAAATACTCATACTCCTTCGCATAGGATAAAAACAGATGAGTAATTAAATTTCAACAGTTTACCAGTCACCGATCAAATTAGGTCATTAAAATTGAAAGTGTCGCAATGATCTTTAAATTTCGTATAAACGACACAGCAAGAGGTTGGTCAACTATTCAAATCCAGTGATTGTAAATACCTAAATTCAACTAAAGAATGGTAAAAATGTGTAGTCTTGAAAGTCAATAAAATAGAATGACTGGATCGAAAGGTCTTAAATGAAAACAAGACTCCCAACATAGGCCTATATAGATAGCTCAGTTGATAGAGCACTGGCACGTTAACCCGGAGATCGTTGGTTCAAATCCGCTCTAGTAGTCAATCTTCTTAAGTTTTCCTTGTAGTTTATGAATTTATAAAAGAGAAATGCGTATATAAAATATTTTAAAAACAAATACAAATGGCAGAAACCGTTTTACCTATGAAATGAACGTATCTTTTTGGCAAACCAAACTTTGAATACCAGGTTACTAGGATCTCCAATAATAAATTTATTATCAAACCCATGCAAATTGCTCTTAGGACATTGCTTGAGCTGACGATTCTAGTCTTAATTTAATGTTAAGATTTCAAATGGGGGCGGGGTATGTTTACGCAACTGATAGCAAATATTTAAATTCTAACTTGAACAAAGATACATGCATCTCTGGCTACAATGAACGTAGAATAATATTTTAATAAAGGCTTCTTGATTCGGGAATGTTATAAACCAATATTCACCATCTATTAAATTACCATAATGTTAATAATGTAGATTTCCCCTGCCATTTGACACAAAAGTCATTTAATTTAATCCTGATTCATTCAATATTATTTTAAAATAATGCTCTGTCGCATCATCATTCAACAGTCATAACGGCTTAATTCAAGTTAACCATCCATGTGGTCACAAACGATAAATGAAAATCATTAAATCACAAGGTCATACAATTTCATCAAAGCCAGCAGCAAGAGGCTGTCATTAAAACATTCAGTTGCATCGGTTGTAAAAAGGTAGTAGAAATTCAACCTAAGAATTGGGCAAATTGAGTCTTGTGCCACCCCAGCAAAGCCACTGACAACACTCGACGAAATAACCAAAGGGTGATTCTTGTCATGTTTTCTAGACTTTCTGTTTAATTCATTCATTATTTTGTTTATTATTTAGAAATAAAATTCCCGTGACGACCAGAGGTCGAATTACAGGACAATAAACAGAGATTCGACGTATAACACAAAATTATTTTTAAGTTGTGAAACTTAGACACTATTTCAGTCGGAAAGCTTTCCGTGGATGTTGTAGTTGGTACTGGTATGAATCTACCTGAATTTGTTATTTTTTTAACCCATAATTCCCAATCCTCTCTTCTTTGTCTTTAAATAAAGTAGGCGCTCGTGACTTTGAAAAGATGACGTAAAAGCGAAATTATATATAAACGGATTCGTGAACAATCAAGCGTTATAATATTGTATAACAACTACATTTCCAAGATATATTGCTAGATTTATTTCAGAAGTATCAACAACAAACCACAAAAAAAAAATATCGAATATTTGTAAGATTGAAAATATAAAAAGATTTATAAAAAACGTAATGACCATGGTTTGGTGGGAAACTTTCCTTGACGAACTCCTATTGAGCTTGAATTGTTACTTGTTTGAAGACGAGCAGAGTGTACTGTTCGAAACGTCGAGACCAAACCGGCTCTTTTCAGAGCCAACACTCACACTTAAGAGATTTACATATGGTTGTATCCGCGTGTCTTCTTATTTGTTACTTGTTTGTTACTGCTTGTACAAAATGTCTGGCCACATAAAATGCTTTAGGGAAGGTACACGTTTGGTAATTGTCAAATACCAGTTTTCTCATTTGATGTATCCCAACATATGCATAAAATAACAAACCTGTGAAAGTTTGAGCTCAATTGGTCATCGAAGTTGCGAGAAAATGATGAGAGAAAAACAACCTTGTTAACGAATTTGTGTGCTTTCGTTAATTTCAGATAGGAATAAAAGACTTCTGGCCAGAAGTCTTTTATTATTTTAGTGAGAAATTACCTCTTTCTCAAAATCTATTTTACTTCAGAGGGAGCCGTTTCTCACAATTTCATACTATCAACAGCTCTCCAATGCTCATTACCAGGTCAGTTTTTAAGTTAATATTTGTTTTGAGTAATTACCAAACGTGTACCTTCCCTTTAAAGGAAAAGTGCCTTATTTTTCAAAGCAGAATAAACATATTATGTCTAGACTATACAGAAAACCTTTACATATTTTTTACCTAATTTGAAAACAAATGAAATCCAGTCCTTTCTTTGCCCCCTAAAAATGCAAGCACAAATTTAGTTGAAATTTTGATTTGTTTGGTGTTGTCACTAGAACGGTGTAAAAGAACACTATGTTTTTGAAAACGTATTTATTTATATTGGGGTTTTTTTTTTTTTCATAGACACTACAAATTCAATTACCAATGATTTTTCAGATTTTCTTTTTCTAGAATTCAAATAGAAAAAAATATATGTTAAAAAAATGTAAAAGTCCCAAAAGACCATTTCAAAAAATCAAAACAATCACAGAAACAGGCTTATTGGAATGATTAAAGTGTCTTAAATAAACATTCATATTCTTCAATATAAATATTTATAACATTTTATACTCAATGGTTATTTAGAAGAAAACTGATATTAGTACTGTTATAATAAAAATGGCAATTTAAAAAAGGCTTATTTTTCCTGACAGTGAAAGAAACAAACACAATATGTGAGATAACTTATACTTGTCAGTCATGATACATTGATCGTAGAACTAAACTGCTTTTTTGTGCTAACTGAAAGACTATTTCAACATACCATCCTTCAAAGTTTCAATGGTGTTGTGTAATATGTCATGGTCGTCTAGACCATTAAACTAAACTAATGATCTGCTGGTTGAGTCATCAAAGTTTGGGTTTGAGACATGGTCATGACACTGGTCTTCTTAGGCTAGACACTTAACTAGAATTGCTTCTCTTCACCCAGGAGTAAATGGGTACCTGCGTGAGTTCGGAATATTGGTGTGGATGATTAGCAACCTGTGTGCCCATTTGGCTGCTGGTGCTGCATACTCCTAAGGAATTGAGATAGTTTTAGGTATTCTTGAGGCTCAACGAACAGGGGAAGTAAAAGCAAGGCACTTTCATATATTGTTTAAAAGTACACTATAAATGTACACTATTAATATGATAGACATAATTAAAGTAATGTTTAACAAAAATTGCACCAACTAGGAACTCATAAGTATAGACAAAATGTTGTTTTACAACAAAACTAATACTTATTTCCCTAGTTGCAAGATAACTTAAAGATACATATATTTCAAAGGTAGTGCCATACTTTAGTAATGAACCCCCCCCCCCAAAAAAAAAAAAAAAAAAAGTGCAATATTCATCTGAAAGCCTACTTGCAGGTGACTTAAAAGGAAATTTCTGTGAGCTCATTTGAACACTGCCCTAAGAACGCCCTGAGTTGCTGTTGGTACCCGCTGTCACCTTGTTTAACATCAATGGACAGATTCACCATTCTTTAACTGAAACTTTCACATGTGACTTATATTGTTTCTTTCTAAATAATGTTGCCGCTAACTCAACATAACTTAGACAGAGAAAGTACGCCCTACAAATGCTGCGCTGTTATTATTGTTATTAAAAACTAAACAATGGCTCTATACCTTTAACTCAAATCTCCCAACCTTAACCCAAATCTGATATAAAATATTTCAAGTGTATATAAAGAAATTTTTTAATTGATAAGTTTTCAATCATAATCTCATAAAATCTAATGCTCTGGTACAAAAGTGGCAACAGAACTCATAATTATTACAGCCTCTCCCAAGGCATGAGGTTTGCCTTCCTTATCTCTGCAGTTTACTTCTGCATCTCTGGATTTTCTTCAACTGATCCAAGATGTGTCCATATCACATGATCGTTGACCTACCACTCTGTCTGCATCAGTTTCCTTGAAGTATAGTCTTTAAGATCTGTGTGCACATGAGGAGGCAGCGGGGAACGTGATAACACCCTTCAAAAGGAGGAGAATTAAACAAAACATAAATAACAAGTATTAAAAAATACCCAGTACTTATACAGCGCTTGTTATTACGTTGGTAAGATAGGTTTGATAAATTTCTGAATTATGAGATTCATTTAAACAGCTTCTTGTAGAGGTTTATAAGGTGCTGCATTTCAATTTGTTGTCAACTATGTCATACACACCAGGGCAAACCCCCTCTTAACAATAAGTGTGCTTGGTTAGTTTACATGAATTACACAACACATGGGACCTACCACTTTATGTCCTACAGAAGGACCAAGCAATTGGTTAAGTGTCTTGCTTGAGAGCACAAATGTTAAGACCAGGACTCGAACCCACACTGAGCCAATTAGAAACACAAGAGCTTGAATCCAGTGCACTTGACTGTTCAGCAACGGGTTGAACCTCGAACATGGCCATGAGACTCTCTATAAAAAGGTGTACCCATGGTCGTTCCCTAAGACTCAAAAGACCCACTTTATCCCATACAGTGGCAAATCCTTCTACCTCCAATTGTCAAAGTGAAGGATTTTTCAAGTAAAGAGGGTCTAGGCCAAAATAACAACTGTTGATCACAGGACAAGCATTCCAATCTTATCTTAGTTCTAACTACTTAAGACTGAGGGACATAGTAGAGGAGGGTATGGGAGGAATGAGGCCACTTCCTATATTGCAAGTCAACATAGACTACGCAAGCCCCTGTTGTGTATGTCTGTCGTTATTAAGTGAAGTTTGACTGTAGTTAACAAACTGCCCTTAAGGTCCGTACACATAGGAAAAGTCTGAGGTACCTTTGTAGGGTCCACCTTTGAAGTCAAGGGTGACGTTTCCTTCTTGACTAAGATATCCAAACCACTCGCCATGATCAGGGTCAATAAACTGCAATCAAACACATCAACAATTAAGAAGAATAGCAAGCAATACAAACTTGGGGCATGCAGGTTGGCTAAGTGGTTTCTATCCCTCATGTCATGTCTGTGGATCCCGGCTTCAATGCAAAACAAAGGATTGCATGTGGACTGGTTTGGGTTGGTAATCCCCATTTGGGTTTTTCATACCTTAACCCATGAGCAGAACAAAATTTGAAACAACAATTGACCATTTTGTAAGCATCTAATGATAACAGATTGCAGTTTTTTTTTCAACGAGACACTGTGATCAATATTCAATTAAGGTCTTTGATGTTTGCCGTAGCACTGTGAGTAGATGTTTTGACTATCATCAGCCACAATGAATAATGCACATTTTGTGAAACACTGTGCCTTAATTTCACTTCCCAATCTCAGTTGTTATCATTGAACTCAAATATTAACAACTGAGATTTTTCACATTTTAACTTGATGTCAGTACAGGATTTAGGATGTACTTCTTTAAGATTCTTCAAGTAGGCCTATTCATCAACTTCATTATAACGATGAGACATACCGTAATCACTTACCTTTGAAAATGTATAATCAAAGACTTTTTCGAACATGTCAAGGAATCTGTCTTCCTTTGTTTCCTGGTATGCCATAATAAACGCAATCAGTGCTTCACAGTGTGGCCACCACAGCTTCATATTCCACTCTAGTTGAGTTGGCGACAAACCATCTACGTCTAAGAACGAGAACAGACCCCCATTATCCAGATCCCAGCCGGACTGGAAGGGTTTAGTGATGAACTTGTCAAGGGCCAGCTTTGTCAAGCCAATGTTGCTGTATTTCCTTGCACACCTTAGAAGGAACCAGCCAGTTTCTATGGCGTGACCTGTAACAAAAATAACCTTTTGGCGATGAAATCTGTGTTGGGGTTAAATTCCAGATCATACTAGCAGGGTAAAATTAAGTTGGCACAGGCAACAGGTTTATCTGGGGCCAAGTGCTCCATAAGCCCCAGGCACCAGGGTTCCATAGGCCCAAGACACCAGGGTTCTGTAGGCCATAAGAGCCAATGTTATGTAGGCCCTACGCACCAATGTTCTGTAGGCCCTAGGCACAAGGGTCCTGTAGGCACAAGGCACTAGGGGTAGGCCTCAAGAACCAATATTCTGTTGGCTCTAAGCACCAATGTTCAGTAGGCCCTAGGCACCAGGGGTCAATTTCACACAGATTTAGGTCTCAAGTTAGGACGAGTAACTCGTCCTAACTTAGGATTAATCTTAAGGTCTGCATGCTACAGTACAGTGTTGGGACTCGTCCTAAGTCCTAAGATTAGTCTTATGTTAGCAAGAGTGTGTGAAATCAACGGTAGGGTTCTGTAAGCCTTAAGCACCAATGTTATGTAGGCCATAGGCACCAATGTTTGTTTACAAGTAGCACTGATTTCAATAAAAAGATTGAATTTTTTTTAACATTGACTATTCTGACTGGCCCCTTAAAAAAACTTGATTATTGAGCAAACACTGTCGTCAAAGACTGACCTGGATTTGTCAATCTCCCTGCAGATCCTGGAAGCTCTTTGCCATCAACACTAACTGTCTCTAAGATAGCAGATCCATCTCTCTGAATACAAAGAAACATACCTTGGTTGTACTAAAAGAATTTAACTAATAATGTACATAACTAGAACTGGGAAAGCTGCCATGGTGAGCTGATGATCACCTGATAGAAAAACACTGACTTTTGATTAGCTGATGGTCTAAGGGGTCGGTACATTAACAAGTATAAACTTGACCATTTCTACTTGGATTGAAATGACTTGACCATTTCTACTTGGATTGAAATGGGAGTGACAGAGGGATACAAGGTTAGGCTGTGCACCTTGCTGCCAGACCAGACCCCCTACCTTCAAGATAAGCGTACTGCATTCTTTTTTTTTTGCATTAACACAACCCGAGTACTTCAAACTGAGTCAGAGTACCGAGTACATGACTTTGTGTACAGGTTATTTTCAGTTGAGTATCAAGTATGGAATTTATTTACAAGTACTTTGCTGGCAGAGTATGGGTGTAAATGCAAGAATCGTCAAAAAGGTACTCTAATAGTACTCTAGTACAAGTACAATTGCTACAACACTGCTGATCAGAAACTGAAGAGTTTGAGTCAGATGCAATAGGCTGCTAGGCACTGTCACATAACTCCATTGCATACAACAAGCTGGTTAAACTACCTGAATGTGTTGAAGAGACTGTTTAATGCTCCACTCCTCCAGCTGGGCATACTTTTCCTGCAGCGTGGCGTCGTCAGCCGTCAACTGCTCCACTAAATCAAGGAAAATCATGCCCTCGGACAGCATGTTTGTGCGTGCCTGGGGGCGCCCTATTCCTGTGTCATCCACGCAGACCCAATACTGGAGCTGGTCCATCATTTTGATGGCTTCTTGCTGAAACAACCAAAATTTAAAACAAGTTAACATTCCGTTTGCCCATGTAAGCCAAGACGCCCCATGGTTATCCATTGTGTACAAAATACTGTAGAATCCGTGTCTCCTTGAAAGCCGTCATAATTAGAAAACAAATATTATACATGGTTGTAACTCTTGCTCCTAGGCTTTATATCTTTGTCTTTTATTCTCTATCATACAGACTCTGCATGTGTCATTGTGGACAGCAGGGGAAAATAGTCAGGGCCCTTTGTATAAGTTGAGAGTTCAAATTATCAATGTCATTGTGCATACATGGAATTTACTGATTGTAGTAAGCTCATTCTGACTAGGCTTAAACATTGGGCATTTACTACCACCTTGGGATTGTTATCACATCAATTTATCATCCTTGAATATGGACCTTTCAAAAAAATGTATTTAAATTTTGCCACCTTGGATGGTACCAATTAGTCAAATTTTGGCCTCTGGCCCATGAACTAATAGCTGGCTGCAGTATGATAAAGGTACATGCCAAACCTTGTACTTGTCATCCTTTGTGGCCCTTGCTAGTTCACACATCGCCATCATGTAGAAACACTCGCTGAAAATCTTTCTCTGAATCTTGACGACTCTTCCGTCAGCTGTCACAAGAAAATTACATTTTCCTGTTGCTGGGTTTTTGACGTGCCTCATAAGAAAATCACCACCTGTAATCATATTTTTCAAATTAAATAATTAAAACCTTCTTCCACACATTCAAATTTGAAAGTTCATTTTGTCTCTTTTTACGGATGAGATTAAATTAGGATTATCACTCATTCGAAGGTCTTTACTTGAAACAAATTTCACACATACTTTGTCAGCTTGATTTAATTCCTTAGAGATTAGACCACTACACAGAGCACTTGGTAAACACCCAAGACAAAATTTGATCACCACTTCCAGAGCTGTATATCAACACTATTATTGTTTCTGTAAGTTTTATTTATTAAGCCTTGTCATTGTTGTTGTTGTTGTGGTTGTCAAGGTGAAAGGTATAATTTTTGATTAACACTTAATATTCAGATATCTTTAAATTGAACATTAAGTTTTCAATTTTGTAGACAAGTACATCTTCATGGCATTTTTTCTTAATGTTGGAATGAGCCAACGGAATGAGATAACAGGAGAAAAAATGAATCACCTTTCTTTGCAGCAGCTAAAACTTCTGGAGTGTGGTACTTGGGAGTGGTATTGTACATCTTACAATACATCCACACCTGTAGACAAAGACAAATATCTGAACTCCAAGTTACATTTCGAAATTTTGAGAAATTAATAACAACCCAAAATTGACCTGGGGTATCGTGGTCCAGCAGATAAGAGCATCGGACTCAAGTTCTGGTGGTACAGTCATCGGGATGTGGGTTCAAATCCCTGTCGTAACACTTGTGTCCTTGAGCAAGACACTTATCCAAATTTGCTCCTCTCCACCCAGGGGTAAAATGGCTAACTGTGAGGCTGAGATGGTTTTGTGAATGATTTGCTTGGAGCACAGTAACTCGCAGCACCAACTGTATTTGCCCCAAGGGAGCTAAGATGATTTACGGAATGTTATATTATGGCCCAGTGACCAGGAGTAATAACTTCGATACGCCCTTTCAGCTGTGATAAAGCACTATAACATCAAATTTGATTATTGTTATTTTTCACAGACATAGTTGCTAAGTATTGCAGAAAAATAGTAAAATCTTTGGTCTGGGAAGGGGGGTGGGCTGTAGACAAGTTCATACATCTTTTATTCTACCTTTTTTTTTTCAAAAATAACAAAACTTCAACTGTGTGCCAAATTCTATGCCTGTATCATCAAAGGTACAATTCCCCCAAATATCTCCCCTACCATTGCATTGGATTAAATTAATCTATCAATTGTTTCAAAATACACTAAATTTGGAGTACATTGGTGCTAGCTTGTGGAAAGTCTATAGTTCTTTCTGTTTGAGGGGGGTGGGGGCTTTGGAAGTTTTCTGTATCCTAAAAGCTTACCTGTCTGCCTTGTAACCAGCAGTATTTAAGATCATCATATTGTTTACCATCCCGACCAAGACAAGTAAAGAATCCCCTAAACGGAAAGAAAACAAAGAAAGATAATTCAGCAAAGATTTCAACAGACAACAAATATACTAAGAGTAATGCCTTTGAGATAAAACAAACACACAAACAATCTTGAAATATCTTGCCCCCTTCAAAAGTTGTCAACAACTGATGGGAGGATGAAGGGTTACGAATATCTTCACTAGTTAACGCCCAAACTGTTCAACCCTGATTCTGGTTGAATGCCTGATCCTAGCCCAGGTTGGACTCCTACCAGGGCTAGCCTGATCCTATGTAAAGCACTTAATCAGTTTACTAGAGCAGTCCTTAGTCCAACGGAATCAAACATAACATGCAGTGAAAGGATGTGTGAGGAATAATTAGGGATTGCCCGTTTTGGCACACACTGCTTGCTTACCCATTCACGTTGTCATGGGAATATTGCAACCAAAATGTCATCACTCTGTCAAGCTCCCATTCCATCTTCTCCAGAAACTCTGGCAATCTCGCTTGAGCTGGTGAAGTCATCTTACTAATAGGTAAAATGAAATAATGAAAAAAAACAAAACATGTAAAATTGAAAAACCTTTTGATATTGTCAATCCTTAGAATGGTAAAGGTTACTCCTACTAGAACTCAACTATGATTATGATTGAGGTTCTAGGAGTAGGTAAAGGCCACCTGCTCTGAGAACTTTCCCTTCGCCCCATGTTTTTTTAATGCAAAAATGCCCCACCCACTTTTTTGTTTTGTCATAGACACAATGGTTAGGCCCCTCCAATCTCCATGGTTAGGCATAAATGCGGCAGCTCTGTAGTAAAGGCCCTAATAGTTAAAAAAAGAGGAAAATTGTCCGAAGCCGCATTTTAGATAGTACATGTAGGTCAATACTTCTACTTGGTACTTGGTAGGTTCCACCTGAAACATCCACAGGGAAACTTGACAAGGTCAGGAGAGCGTCGTCTAATTCGTTTTTGGTTGTTTAAATTGTGACTGTAATTGCTTTTGAAAATTTGGTGGGATTTGGAATCTATGGGGGATTGTTGAAGATTATTTCATAATTTCAGTTTGTGCCAAAGGATTGTTCGTAGATGGTAGAAGAGATGCAAGGTATTTTTAGACTGATTGCCGCTGCCCTTTCTCGCCCTTGTGGTTTGGATTCTACCTAGATTACTAGTACTAATACTAGAAATAGGGGAGCCTCAGTTTCTAAAGTTAAAGTAGTTACATGTAATTCGAATTATTACACATAATTTAATTACATTTACAATTGATTAAGCCCCCATCGTTTACAAGTATCAGTACCAAAATTAAAACGCATTGTTTGTATACTAAAAAATAGAATACTAAATACTAATAATAAATCAATATTATTCAAAAGTGTATTATATTTATACTGACTGCAGAAAATTCATGTTTGTTTACAAAGACAGTACATTAAGTTAACCCATACATACCTGTGTGCTGTGTGAGACCATGGAGGTAGAAATAGACACTTGTTGACACAGTACAGTCACCTGGCTGGCTGGTCAGTCAGTGAGTGTCACAGTGTAGACGTGTCTTTGCTTTCCAAAATTGCCGATCAAAATCTGGAATTCATCCGCTCTTGCACACTTGTTTGTTATTGCTGTTATCTTACGCTCCGTGTCATTCATCGGTCATGAGACAGGAAATTAACTTCACCGAGCGTAAATGTAAACAATAATTAATTGACAATCTCCCTAGACTTCTCACGTGAAAGCACAACTTAATAAGAGACGGTTCAAAGAGTGAACAGACTAATCGAAATAATATAATTTACCGCCCTCATGTGTTGATTTCCACGGAAAATCAGCGGGTTGTTGGTGGGCGGGGATATTGTGGGGTACGGAGGGAGGGTGGTGCGCCAAAAGTTTCATTAAAATAACACAAAGTGACGTGTAATGATTGTTTTTTATGTTTTTTATTGACGGAATAGTCACTAATAATTATAAATGGTAGGAAAACATTTAACCTCTCTCGATCTATCACAAAAATCTGAAGTTCGAAAAAGTATTTCCTTAGGTTTGTTTATAAAAAGAAATCCATAAATGAAATTTAAAAAGATTGTCATCATACCAAATTTACTAGTGCACCGATTTTTTGCAGGAGGAAAAAATGCAAAAGACTTCACAAGTATCATCCTCCAAAACTGTTTGTATAGGCTAAGTGGAGAATTTTTTCTTCTGAGAATGATTTGCGTTCATATAACGTCAAGAAAATGAAAGCGCCACATTTTCAAACCACACATGTTGACCTGTCTCTGTGGCAAAACAATGCCCAGAAGCCGCACTGGAATTTGTGAGGTCAGCTTACCAAAGCTTGTTTTCTCATTTTTCTGAGAATAGTAACAAATTAATAAAAATAGAAATGATTTCCGTTAACACTCTATCTTGCGAGTGCATGTTTGAATGTTCTTTTGAGCAGTTAAAAAATTACTGTGCACATAAAGTGTGAATTGTCCCGAAAACTCTGGTACATATACAACCAAAACATAATGATAAGTACAGAAACAACTGACATTGTCTTTGCACGTACAGCATTATCGTCTGCTAGCCCTGGGATGGGGCGTCAGTGGCTTGCCCTCACATGTTAGCTAAATGTGATGATCGCCCCAGTGTGTGGCCCTTTACGTCTTGAGTCCCCGACAGGTCACACATTATATTAGCTTTGTGATGATTTTCCCCCATGAAATTAATTTTTCAGAATTTATGCTCACTGACCAGATAATGTAAAAGAAATGAATAAATGATCCTGCATACATTGACTCTTAACATAAGGGCTCCGAGTGCACCTTCAAAAGTCCACCTTTGATTTTCTTCAAAAACGGGCAGAAACACGACAGGATAATCACAACTTGTGTGACTTATTAAAAAGGTACACGTTAGGTAATTACTCATAACAAATATTAACATAAAAACTGACTTGGTAACGAGTTGGAGAGCTGTTGATAGTAGTTTTTGAGAAAGAGGTAATTTCTCACTAAAATAATAAAATACTTCTAGCTAGAAGTCTTTTATTCTATCTGAAAGCACACAAACTCGTCCAACAAGGGTGTTTTTTCTTTCATCAACTTAGATGACCAATTGAGCCCAAATTTTCACAGGCTTGTCATTTTATGGTTATGATGGGATACTCCAATTACCAAACGTGTACCTTCCCTTTAAAACACAAATAAAAACTTAGAATATTGCATTATAAAAAGTAGCATTTGGTGATAAACTGAGATTGAATGAATTTGAATGCATAACTTAAAAGCTTCTGCCCTTTTGAACTAACTTCGGCTCAGGCTCCAACTTCAGCGGGTTCAAAAACAGGACTGGACCTAAGCCAGATCCCAAGTCCATGCAATCAGTCAAAGAGCGTATCAAAAAAATATCAACAATAGCAAGTTTTGTTCACTCTCGCTATCTTAATGCATTCAGGCCTAATAAACATGGCACCACTGTAACTTTCTATTCCCGACCCTTCAAAATCCATTGTTTGATCATCTGTTGCACTGCACTTAGTAAATACTGTGAAATATTGGGTATAATCAACGTGGCCGGGTTTTTATTAGAGTTATGAAACATTTCAGAAGACTCAAGGGAGTACGGGTTAAAACATAAGGCAGTGTTTCCCATCTGATATGCCTAAACACTAATAGCCTTAAAATCACCAGACAAAATGATTGAACCTTAGTTATTGAACCTCAATATAACCATCGCAGTGTCTTTCGCTTTAGGCTTCGGGTTGGGTGAAAACAAATTGGTAAAACAAGTAAACAATCAAGTAAAATTAAAAACCATCCATCACCATAACAAAGTAAAGTAAAGCAACATAATTTTGTCCAAAATTATAAGTTAGGGTTTTAAATTTAATTGAACAGATTAGTATAGTACACAAACAAATCCAAACACATAGCGTGCACGTACCCGGGCTCCCAAACCAAGCAATATAGCTTGATTACACGACTGTCAATTCAGTTTAATGGTTAAATACAGGCCAACAAAATATCCAGTAAATAACCGACCTACCATAGCTTGAAATTGAAGGCAAGTTAACAAATATTTCACAAGCGAATATTACAAACTATACACAAATTCTCTGCAAAATTTCAACCCGTCTGTTGGGGCGAATGGCTGTTTCGTCTCCCTTTAATTTTATGGTAAGAGCGGATTTAGCCTATAGTGTTTGGGGCGAACTTGCCTACAATTTTAAAAATAAAATTGAAAGATATGCGGGATAAAAGAACATTTTAATTATCATTATAATAGACAAGAATATTAAAATGGCCATGCATGCTATATAGCAATAAACCATATATATAAAGTTTCCTCAACCCTTGATATCACGTTGCTGGTGTTTTTTTTTCATGTAGGCCTACCTAAAAACAAATCATGAATATTGAATCTCATTTTCAATAAGAGACCCGACTATTTCTCCCTTCCAACTTCGGTTTTAAATTGAATACGTCCGGAGAAAATGTGCACATTATTTTCTCGGTTCTGCTTGCAGTCGGTACTCGGGCGGAGACACCCACAACCATTGGGATTCCAACTTGGGTATTGGATCCCCATCTGGGAGTTTGAGAATGTAATTCTGAAGAAGCGTGACGTAGAAGATGAAGAACTGCTTCTGTGCCATCTGCTCACCAATACATGTTCTGCGTCCTTCAGAGGGAAAATAACACAAAACATTTACTTTCCTGGAAGATGTTTTTTAGATCGAAAACAGTACAACATTACCGAAACCGAACCGAGTATTGACCCTGACGTCATTACACGGAAACTGGTTGCGTCATTTCGGTAGTCAAATGCCCCCATTTATTTAGTGTTAAATGCACATGCAACGCGCAGCACACTTGCGTCCCTTTGCTTTGGTCTGCCTTTGGAAATGGTTGACACGCGTTGCGCAGTGGTCACGGGCATCACACTTAATTAATACCCCTCTAAAAGGCATTCTGGGGAAAAGTGGCTCGGCAATGTCGCACACTTCTGAGAATTTGAATTAGCAATATCTTTTTTGTATGCGTTCGGACTTGAACACGGCAGACCATGTGCAGACACTTGCCTCCTAAGACGTCAGTGAAGGGACCAGATAAATAAATTTGCGACTTGTGAAATACAAGAAAACTGAACCCATGTTACGGTGCAGTGGCCATGGTTTCACTGGCAATTATGATGCACAAAGATTATGCATTATGTGAATCCCCAAGTTCAGTTGGATTTGAAACGAAGGCTTTCTTTACTTGTGTGAAAGACCATTTCAGAATGATTGCATGCTATACAGACCTGTTGAAAACGGCATGTAATACTCCGGCCTAAAGGTCTTCCCAGCGTCATCGATGAACCTCTCGGGCCTGAAGGTTTCTGGATCTCCCCAAAGCTCTGGGTCAAAGTGGACGGCAAAGATGTTGGGAATGACGGTGGTATCCTTGGGGATGTTATACCCGAAGATGCTCACATCACCTGCCGTAGAATGTGGTATCAACAACCAGAATGTGGTATCCATGCGTAATGTCTCCATGATGACAGCTTCCGTGTAAGGCATTCTGTCTTTGTCGTCTAGGGAGGGTGGCCGGTCACCGATGATCTCTTGAATCTCCTCATAAACTCGCTGCTGCACATCAAGATGGATAGCATTGGCGAGCACCAAGAACTGAAACAAACCCACCGCCGTGTCCCCCTGATCGGGGATAAAGAAAAACATCATCCACATAAACTTATCGTCAGTGAAGTCACGCAGCTCGCCGTTTGGGTCATTCTTGGCCATTTCAATCAGGCACTGATCCACCATATCGCGGGAATTATTGGGATCTAGGGTTGCTCTGTGATGGTCGATGTGGTCCTGTACAAAAGCACAGATTTCCTTAGTCATTTTCTGACCCCGCTTCAGTCTGGGGCTGAGACCGAACTTGTCGAAGAACGGCAGAAGTGGCTCAACGTGATAAAGCTTAAAGATCTCCACATACCAGGCCATAATAGCCTTCTGTATCATGGAAAATTTCTCATCTTCTTCCTCGTAGGTGGCGCCAAAGATGAGAGAAAATGTGATATTCAACATGCACAAGCTAGTTGGGGGACCGAGGTCAAATGGTTGACCGTTCCTTTTCTTGATGAGGTCAACCAGATAGTTGGCCTGCTCCACGATTTTCTCTTCTGACTTTGGGGTACCGTAACCGAACTGACGAACGGTTCGTACCATGTACTTCTTCTCCCTTTTCCATGACTCGGTGAAGGACTCCAGAAAGACACCTGTCATCAAACGACAATTTATAGATAAGGCTATATAGACACCTCTGCAAAAATATCCTCAAAGATCAGTAGCTATACGCTCAATTTCTATATCCATTATTTTCTTTCATTTCTAATAAATTGGTACTGTATAACAGCAACTCTATTTTAAGTTTTCAAAACCAAGGTTTTACTCCACACACTGAATCTCCGTTGTTTCCCTAATCCCAGTCTTACACATCAGATCAGCTCACTCTAATCACATCTAGGTCAGAATTGAACCGGATCTGCGTCCCGTTTCGCCTGACCCATTTCTGGGTCAGTTTGACCCAGAATCTAAGTCAAAACACAAACATATGTGTCAAACTGGAGCGAACAGTCAAAGTTAAAATCCAGTTTTAAAACACTTTTCCGGGTCAGCCTGACCCAGGAATGGATCAGCACCCTTGACCCTAAACTTTTTATACTTCATATACTTTATTCGATACCTTATTAGCTTTGTATTAAACTTTAGATCCTAAAATGAACAGGAACACACCATTAATTTGAGGGCGCACTTGGCATTTAACACTCACCAACATTCTTTTTATTCTTGTTGACGTACGTAAAGGGCCACACACTGGGGCGATCAGAAAACAGAGTCGACTGTCTGACAAATGCTTCCTTGATTGCTTTGAAGCTGTTAAGAATCAACATACGCCTGAAACAACAAGACAACAAACCATAATATGGGTCCTGTACCATCAGCATGAATCAATATGAAAATGACCCTAAATATTAAAGGAGCATTGCAGAATTGGTAATTAAAAAAACTTGTCCAAGATCACAGATTTACCTAAAACTTACACGGTCTAATGATGGTGATGATAGTAGAAAACATCCCTTGAAATATTTTTATCTGAAATATCATATTTGATGAGAAATAAAAAAGACTCCATAAAGTGCTTACACTACCTGTAACTGTTCCTTTAAAGCACACGAACAACGGAGTACAAAATAAGGGCTATAAGGTCAAGTTTAGTTTAATTTTTGAGACGCCCTAGTTTTTCAATAGATCGACTGCTTGTTGAAGTGGAAAACATTTACCATTTCTGCAAGAATCTAACCGACAGTAAAATGGTATATCTTTCAGGGCAGAATTCGAATGTTGCCATTGAAAATCAATTATCAATTATATACTTCCAATGTATTTTATCGAATGAAAAACTGTCCTTACAACAAGTATCAGACCTGAAAATAAGTTAAATGGAATTGCAAGCGATGCTAACAATCCCATGCTTAGCCAACGAAATATAATTTAACCAACACCCCCCCCCCAAAAAAAAAAAAAAAAAAAAATTTAGACAAAGAAAATGGAACAAATAAACTGAACATACCCTGTAACACTTTAATAAATAAATTAAAAAGACCACCCCCCCCCCCCCACCCGCAACAAAAACAAAAAATAAAAAAATAAAAAAAATTAATCATGGTTCTGTAATATTGGTACCTGTACCAAAATTTAAACATAATTAATATTTAAGCCGTATAAGTATGATCACCCTTGGTGGCCTTGCTCTACTACGGATTGATCATTCATGGTGAATTAACATCATAAATGCATGTTGGTCAGGTCATTGCTTAATTCACCCATAACGTATAGACTGGAAGCCCGATATAGACGAGGCAATTACGGGTAAACAGTTTACAGGAAAATAGAATTTCAATTAATGCCTAACATTGCTGGCACACCGGTCAACTTCTTTAAAGGGGTCTGTCCACACATAAAGGGGTCATATAAAAACAATAGTATGTGAATTGTTTTTAAATGGGTGGTAAAAATAAAAAATAAAATAAAAAAGTAAAAGTTTTGTCAAGCTTGTTTCCCGTGCATTCCAAATCACTTCAGGATTTTTATTTGGAAAGAGCAAGACAAATTTTCCTTTCTTTGGTATAATAACTAGGGATCATCATCAAGATGATTATGTTTGTACTGCCATTGGCAAGTTGAATAGACATTTCATACATAAATTGGGAGAAAGGGGAATAATATGAACCTATTACCAACAAATGTTGTCCCTTACAATGCTGTCCCTGTGAGGAACCAGGCAAAACCAAGACAATTGTATGTTACTGAAACTATCAGATGTCACAGTATGTCTGTCCATTTTACTTACAAACAAACACTAATATTGTACTGTCTTAAAACTTTTTGTAGGTTTTTCTTTTACAGATGACCATTGAAAGGGGGCAAAAGGTCTGGCTTAATTAACTTTTGGTTGAAAAGACTCATTGACTATTTGAGTTCAAACAATGTGTTACTGTTACACTAGAAAAATATGTGAACATTCAAAGGCGAAACTGATTTCTGTGTGTAAGACCATTATTTCCTCGATAATGTGTCAAGTGTTTTAAATGGTCAAATCTGTGTTTTTAAACTTGTAACAATGGGCAAATCTGATCACTGATGTCTGACAACAAAATGGTCCAAAATGCACACAGGCAGAGGACCAGGAGGATGGAGGGTTACGATTATCGCAACTATTTAAATGGTGACCTAGTACAGGACTTAAACTATATGTGTCAATATAGCTTACATATTGAATCCGCAGATAACATACTTTGTCTACCTACATTATTTACTTACTTTCCAGCGTACAAGTTCAGAGTAAATACGTCCGGATCGAACTGCTTTCCCAGACGGGTAATGTTCATGTTTGTTTGTCCCGAGTCAGGGCCAATTAGCGGGCTGACACCAATGAGGGGCCATCCCTTTGGACCCGGGGGCCAGTTGTATTTCCTATTGTACGAGATTCGTCGATAGACCAGTGCCGTCAAGATGAGAGTCAGTACGGTACAGAGAGTGAGAAATACTGACGATGACTGATGGAAGTCTGCCAAAACACCCATTAAACCGTCGGTCCCCGCCATTTTTAGAGGATATAGACTGTGCTTGCTCAAGTGTGGAAACACTATGTAATATTATAGCCTACTGACCCTGGCGGCCTTTTATATATGGTGCGTTCGTTTAGCTTCCCTTGATCGACGCAGGTCTGCCCAGACGTTCGAATAGCTTTGACGTCATTCCAGGGGCTCACCCGGGTCAGCCCCCAGTGCTCTGCTTGTGGAGTGCCCGATGTGCATGACAACAACGAGAGGACAAATAAATATGTTCGCTCGCTAGCTCTAATTGTCAGGGGATCATCTGAGTGAGCACCGCGGGGTCGACCCAAGGTTCAAAGTTCAAAATGGTAGAGAATGCATTTAACATAAATATTTGCCATCATCGGAGGCTCACCATCGAATTTTTGCTTGCAAATCTACATCAAGAGTGTTGCACTTCAAACGACCAACATTTCAAGCATTGGGCATTAAAATGCCCAATTTCAGAACCAATGGTGTACCTTTCAGAAACCAATGGTGTACATGTCTCTAATTGTCTCTAAATAATTTCTAGTACAGACCCAGTCGTTAAAGCAATTGTTATGCTGTGTTATTTCACCCTTTGAACAAAGGGATATGATCCAATGAGTTCATTTGAGTTTATTTTCTTTCTTTCGCACACGGTCTGCTAGGGCAGACCCATCTCTGAGCTTCAAAGACCAGTGTCCCCACCTCGTGTCTGTAATTTCAGCATTTCCTTCCTCCAAGATTTGAGCAATTTTGTGCAACTGTCCAACTGATGATGTAAAAATAAATCGCGTAGTATACCGGTAATTATTTGGTAATTCGACACAACTATTTTATAATGAGTTTTGTTTGCTGTCTAATTTATTGTGTAAATCAAGCAATGAACCACGATTTAGTTTATAAAGCACGATTTAGTTTTTATGAAAATAAATTTAAAATGATTCACTTACCTATGATTCAAGACACTGATGTGACTCTAAAGCGTTACTATAAGCTACCATTTAACAATAGATTTACTTGAAAGGAAGTTACTTTAGCCCATTTATACTTCTTCTTTTTCCCGGGAAATTTCGGGGAACTTTTGGTCGATCTCTTCACACTACAACAAACTTATTACCAGGAAGTAATTAACCCTGCTCAGGGGTAGGGTTGAGGGAAATAACCTCGGGGTAAAACTCCGCGAGACGACCGTGCATATTCCTTGGGAAATAGTCCTCCCGGGAGTTACCAAAATGTGATACTGATGAGAACAGTTGCCGGGAGTTCATTTCCCGGGAACTGGCTCATAGTTTGAAAAGGACTTAAAGATCACAGCCATCTTCCAATATGAAAAGAGCCAGCCAATGCAATGCTTTCTGTTCACTTAGAAAATAAACAAGGACTTAAACAAATGAGTGTCCTGAAGAAGGGTGATGGCTCTACGCACTTCTTCCAAAGGCACACAAACTACGTTTTCCCATAATAAAACGGCCGTATAAGCATGCAAATTGTTAATGACTCCCTGGTAGAAAATGTGGCATTTCTATAGTATTACATTTTTGTTTCGTTTCTAGAAATACCTCAACTAGATCTTCGTTTGCAGATGTAAAGAGTGATGGCAAAGACATTCGGCGAGGGGACTATTCAATATCCAAACAATCATTGTACATTTGCAGAGCTCGGTTAGAATGGAAGCAAGGTTTCTGACGGGGGGGGGGGGGCAAGTTCCTCCCCCTCCCGTCAGAAATCCCCTATCTGGTCACGTTACTTCCTTCCTATTCAGACCTTTGAAAGACAGAAACCTTCACTAAGTTTTCTTGCAATAACAAAATTGTGCACAATAATAGCTCAGGCCATTCGCCCGTCACAGTCGGTAACTCATCGTTACGTCCTTCATCCGGGACACAGCATCAAAGGCTCTATTTTTTAAACACAGAAGGATATAACAATCAAAGATTTTCAATAACAACTTAAAAACAATTCGGCTTCCATCGCATGAATCGCAAATCGTGCGTATATAGTTTTTATAAACTTAGAATATCGATATTTTTTTTAGTATAATCTGTTATAGAGAAATATACCTTTAAAAATTAATGTACAAATGTAAGTAAAATTTACTTGATGTATTGGTTAAACTTCAAATAACATTCAATAATAGAAGGGGAATGGTGACGAGCTCGTTTAAGACCAGAAAACACATTCACCGCCTGCGAACCAACACTATCTTCTAAATCATTTTTAAAAGAAACAAATCATTATTAGTTTTTAAGAATTTAGTTAACCTTTGGTGGAACCAGGAGTATTAAGAGCAAAACACGAACAAAGATCAGCATAAAACGAAGCCATTTGTGGCATCGTTACCCTTTCATTCTCCGGATGATGTTACTTTTTGATGCTAAATCGCGTCTTGCCTCAGTGAATTTAAACTGGAGCTGATGGGGAGGACTTTTATTCTCCTTGCGATTGCGTCACCGTCGACGTCTATTCTCTGAGCTCTGCTTGCAAACGATACTCAGGTGGAGACACCCACAGCCATTGAGCTTCCACTTTGGGTACTGGATCACCGTCTGGGAGCTTCAACTTGAACTTTTGCACCAGGGAGATGTAGAAGATGAAGAACTCTTTCTGTGCCATCTGCGCGCCAAAGCACTGTCTTTGCCCTGTGTAGAAGCAAATACAATACAAGAACCACTGATGAAATTCTCAGTAATCGTTTAGCAAACAATTTAAAACCGTTTTGCCAGCAATTGCAACTGCAATTGCAAACTGCAATTGATATCTGGTCAAAAAGCGTCCTCCAAGAACTAAATCGAAAATGCGATACTCACCAATTGAAAATGGTATCAGGTACTCTGGCCTAGAGAGTTTTCCTTCCTTATCAATGAACCTCTCAGGCCTGAAGTTCTCAGGATCACCCCAAAGATCTTGGTCGTAGTGGACGGCATAGATGTTAGGAATGATTGTGGTATCGTTGGGAATCTTGAATCCAAGAATGTCTACGTCTTGTTGAGTGTGATGCGGAATTAAGAGCCAGAAGGGTGTGTCCATGCGAAGGACTTCTAAGATCACAGCTTCGGTGTAAGGCAGCTTGCCCCTGTCATCCAACGTGGGATCCCGGTCACCAATCACATGTTGTATCTCCTCAAAGACTCGCTGCTGAATCTCCGGATAGACAGCGGTGGCGAGCATCAAGAAGTTAAAGATCGATGGAGCCGTGTCTCCTTGCTCGGGGATCAGGTTAAAGAACATCCACATGAACTTCTCATCGTTAAACTCACGAAGGTCACTGTTTGGGTCATTCTTGGCTAACTCGATCAGGCATTCGTCTATCATATCTCGAGGGTGATTGAAATCGACCGTCGCTTTATGATGGTTGATGTGGTCCATGATGAATTTTGATATTCTAACGGTCATTTCCTTGCCTGTGGTCAAAGTGGTGTTTATGCCGAGCTTGTCCAACACAGGCAAGATTGGCTCCAGGTCGTAGAGCTTAAAGATCTCAACAAACCACATCATGAAATCTAAGAGAAGCTGTCCAAACTCGTCATCATCTTCCTCATAAGTAGTATTGAAGACCATTGAGAAGGTGACATTCAACATGCAGAGAGTAAGAGGGGAGAGTAAATGAAACGGCTGACCCTTCCTCTTCTTGACCAATTCCACCAGATGATTTGCCTCACGGTGGACGATGTCTTGGGACTTGGTGATACCGTAGCCGAAATGCCGACTTGTGCGGACCATGTACTTCTTCTCTCTTCTCCACGAGGCAGAATACGTCTCAAAGAACAAACCTGGTATATTACAAAGAATAGTACAATGAATATGGCTTCATATGAAATTTGAAAAGGGTACACGAAATAAGGGAAATCACTCCCCCCCCCCCTTTCGTGTTGTGTGTAAAAATAAAGCAACCAAAATGGAACTTGACTTACCGAGATTTTTGTGTTTTTCGTTGACATACGTGAACGGCCAGCTGTCTGGACGTCCTGACGTGTGAGCAGCTTGTCTTAAAAAGGCATCTTTAATGGCCTTTAAGCTGTTTAGAACAACAATGCGTCTGAACAAAAAGGGGAAAAAATTAGGAAAATAAATACAATAGTAGAGTAATATTATTATGCCTGTGATTTTTTTCCCGCAGAACTCGGGAAGTATATACAATGCTAACACACATGGGTAATAAAACCAAAATGCATCCCCGTGTATATCTGATCCATCTCTTTAAAGGCACTGTAACGTCTGGGAATTATTTTATTGTCAAGACCAGTATTCTCACTTGGTGTATCTCAACATTAAATGCATAAAATGACAAACAAATTGCCCATCGAAGTTGCGAGAGAATAATGAAAGAAAAAACTCTGTTCTTGCACCCTGAAGTTTTTTTGAATGAGAAATAACCTCCTTCTCAAAACTACGTAACTTCAGAGGGAGCCGTTTCATACAATGTTTGGTACTATCAACAGCTCTCCATTGCTCGTTACCAATTCAATTCAATTCAATTTATTTATTTCATCACAGATTACAAGTAAAAAGTGAAAATTGGTTTCCATGTGTGCACTAAAAAGGTTCAAATTTGATACTTATAGAAAAACAAACAAACAAGTAAGTTTTATGCTAACAATTATTTTGAGTAATAGTGTCCAGTGCATTTAAGTTCTTTTTTTCTTTTTTTCAAAATTCGCTTTAATGAAATAACTCAGATTAGCTGAATGTAGAAGTGGACTCTAGCCCTCTTAAAAATAGACTATTTTGAGTAATAGTGTCCAGTGCATTTAAGTTCTTTTTTTCCCAATTCGCTTTAATGAAAATAACTCAGATTAGCTGAATGTAGAAGTGGACTCTAGCCCTCTTAAAAATAGACTAGTGAGGGAAACATGCGTCGGGTTTTTTTATTAGGGGGAGTGACACTGTGACATCACACAGACAAATACCAAAACTGAATGCCTACACTTATAACGTGTTCATATTTAACTGCGATTTTTGATATTTCACTTTATTTAGTATGGCAGTTGTTTTCAGTGTTAAAATTATGCTGTTTTCTCGATAAAACACTCTTGGGAGAACAAAGTAAGAATTGCGTGCTAAAACCCAGCCGAAAACAGGAGGGGACTGGTCTTGTTACCCTTTGCTGCGCAACTCAAGCAAAAGGGGAGGGTTAAATTTGCTTTTCATCCCTTGAAACTTTAATATGACAAAATGTGTGATATAATGTAACACATAAGTTGAGTTTTAATATCCTTTTTCAAAATGTTAGCATAGAAATTTAGATTGATTCGTAATATCTAGAACATATTTTTCACAAGTGAAGTGAAAACAAAAAATGTATTGCTGTAAAATCCTGTTTCGGATAGCAATTTTTGGACTATAGGCCTAATGACAATTATTTAAACTGTAAATTTGAAAAGTAAAAAAAAATGTAAAAGTCCATTTAAAATGTGAACCTGTTCCTAACTTATTTATTTAACCTCAATGTTCTAGAGGCAGGCCATTTTACATTTTCCGGAATTAAATTGCACTTACTTGCCAGCAAACGTCGGGAGGGTGAACAAGTCAGGATGGTATTGTTTTCCAATCTTGGTGATATTGGCGGTTGTTTGTCCCGAGTTGAGTGCTATCATCTGACTACAACCAATAAGGGGCCATCCTTTCGGTCCAGGTGGCCAGCTGTATTTCCTATTGTATGAGATTCGTCGATAAATCAGTGCCGTCAACAGGAATGTAATAACGGTACACAGGACTAGAAAAGTGTCCAATTCCGACACGAAATACACGAGTTTCTCTACGATCGCCATTGGGACTATCTTACTGCACACATCGACAAAAATACTTGACGCTACCTAGCCGTCTGTATTAATATTTTAGTTAGTTCCCTTGGCCCAGTGATACCCCACCCCCATGGACTTTGGACCGCCTTGATTTTGTTTGAATATGAGTAAATCATGCATGACTTCATCACGCGTATAGCTTTGTCCCGCTGCTGCTATACTAGCCTTGACCCCTGCAGGCTCTTTACACTCTACACCACGTACATAACCTAGATGCAACAATACAATGTTTGTGTACAAAGTCTTCATGGAGAGGTTTTAAAGTCACCTGCAAGTGGTATTTTTTTTTAATGAAGCTTTTGTCGCTAAACTATGTGTTTTTATGAGAGGAATGTGAATAAAAAGTTAACTAAGCATGGACAAGGGAAAGAACACAGAACAGTCAATCCGGTTCAGTTTTAAGAGTGTTTAAAGCCCGTTTTAGGATTTATATAAAAATATGTAAGAGGTTAACACGAGGCCCTTCTCACAGTTCATTTACAGTTCATTTTTACAGTACAGCTCAAAACTTCTCATGAAACATTTTTTTCAATGATACCACAATTTATGAGTAATAAAAAAAACAGTTTGAAAACATTGAAAACTGAAAACTAGGTTTTTAAAAATCATCATCATTATCAGTTCTTGTCTTTCTTGTATTGGGTTGGTTTTGGGGGGTTTGTTTGTTCGTTTGTTTGTTGTTTGTTTGTTTGTTTGTTTGTTTGTTTGTTTGTTTGATCGTTCGTTCGTTTGTTGTTCGTTTGTTATGTTTGTTGTTTTGGACCCTGTAGCTTTCTGGGGGGGGGGGGGGGGCGGGGTAATAACTCATCCCATATTGTAATTTTTTTTTTGCGTCCTGCCTTTTTGAAAAAGGGAAGGAGTGCCTTTTTTTAAATGGCCGCCCGACACAAATTTTTTAAGACATACGGCTGGGCTTTTTTTTATTTATTTTTTTATATTTGGGTCTGAGATTGATTAAATGTGGCCTATTTTTTTTTAGTTAAACAAAGAAGAGGAAAAAAAGGAAGCGGGCGGACGCTAAATATGTTTTTGTTGTTGCTTGAAAAAACCCACTAATGATTGGCAGTGGTGTAACAAGGGTGTGGCATGGGGACGTACCTTAACGTCAGATTATCTGCCAAACAATAAATGATTAAAAAAATTGTAAAGGTTTGGGGGTTTAAGAAAAGGGGACTCGAAATCTTGGCAAACGGTGCAAACAGGTGCACCCAACTGTGCCCCCTATACGCTGCCATAGCAACGGCACGAAGTCTGTCAATTATGCTTATAACCGACATCAAAAGGGTTGTGTAATAATAGTGTTAATTTTTGGAACTAGTTTTCGTCACATAACGGAGGCATAGACAGCTTAAAATCTATTCCTACAATTAACATTTGGGAAACTTCACTCGTAAATCTTGGTACTTATTTATTGGTTTATGAGTTGCACTGATCTAGCAAAGTAGGTCTATACTGCCACGCAGGTTCAATCCTGTCTTTATCACATCTCACCAAAAACAACCAATGATCAGTTGTTGACCTATGTACTTTTTATAGATGTCGTCGGCTGTCATACCATGCTCGAGTCACAGAACAATGTACAAGGCTTTGTTTGCAGTCAACAAAATAGCTAGTATTGTGTAACATATCTTTGTTCATTGTTAACACAAAATATTTTATCACGACAGCTTGGCAGTAATATTTGTCATCAAGATTGTGATCTACGCTCGAAGTTTTTCATATCGGTGGGGGGCATTTGGGAGGTTAGTGTGCCTCCAGAATCTTAGTTTATAAAGACATTAAACGTCCGCTTGCTTGCCTCCATTAGTGTAAGAGAAACCACCCTTAATATGTATTCATTATTAACACCACATGTTTTATCATAACCCTGTGTCAACAAGATTGTGATCTATACGAAAGTTTTCTAAGGAAAAATAAGTATGAATAAGTCGACAGGGGAGGCGGGGGGTCACCATTGGGTCACCCAAAATCTGTGTCAATGTGACCTGAAAATGGGTAAGAAAGATGTGGTATCCGAATTACAATCTCAATTTTGTTTAAGCAATTGGTCAGGCCCACAGGGACTTTAAATTCCAGTCAAATCTGACCTGTGAGTTATTAGACTGTACCTCAATGCAGGCTGTTATTAATGTGGACCTAGGTTTGGCGAATAACTGAGTATTTATGTTTTTATTTTACACCTTATAGTTGTTTTATAGTTGTTATACAGTAATACAGTAATGGGGGACACAAATAATTTAGTGCATTCATATTTATTTGTATATGATTTATTCTCTTCATGAACATCCACATCACCTGTTGACACGGCTGGATAGCCCCCTTGCATTGGCCAACAGGTCAAACAATGAAACACATGCACATGCAGCGCAAAACTCTCAACCAATGACAGGTCTTCCTTTGACCTCGGTGAGGGCGCTGGTTGTGCTTATGACATCATATGCAAGGGGTCTATTCCTTCATGCATTACATAGTATAGCCTATAATTAAGAGTGATTTTTTTTAATAAAACGAACACATTGTCATTCCTATCATAAAAATTTATCTCACATGGTTTTACCCTTTTCAATGACTAGACAGCAGGACCAGTTTGCATGTCATTTCACTGGTCCATCAGCTTTTTCACTGGTCCGCCAGCTTTTTCAATGGTCTATATTAGAGTTTCCTTTTTTTAAAGGCAGTGGACACAAAATAATTATAGGCATAAAACCTTACTTGGTGACAAGTAATGGAGAGGTTGATGGTATAAAACATTGTGAGATACGGCTCCCTCTGAAGTAACATAGTTTCCGAGAAAGAAGTAATTTTCCACGAATTTGATTTGGAGACCTCAAGTTTAGAATTTGAGGTCTCGAAATCAAGCATCTGAAAGCACACAACTTCGTGTGGCAAGGGTGTTTTCTTTTTTTCATTATTATCTCGCAACTTCAATGACTGATTTAGCTCAAATTTTCACGGTTTGTTATTTTGTTATGCATACGTTGAGATACAGCAAGTGAGAAGACTGGTCTTTGACAATTACCGACTACCAATAGTGTCCACTGTCTTTAACTGGCACATGGTCAGAGGAACATTGTTAAGGAAAGAATACTGTCTCATAATTCAAACATAGCTCTGCATATATCATAAAAAGTAGTCACCCAGGCCTGGAATTACACAGAGGCTACAGAAATCATGGCCTGTGATTCCCCTAGTCTTGGCCTTGGTGCCGCTTCAAAAGTGTCCCATAGACTTTCAGATTTGACAATGAAACTGCCCTATGCAAAATGAAAATGGCCTTGTCCTTTCAGGCCTGGTAACCACTTTGCGATATCCACAGAGTGCGAGTAAACGCTACTACTAAACCAAGAACACAGATCCTTGTCATTTATTTACTGTTGTGGCACTCCACTGTTTGATATTCGAGTCCAATTTGCATAACAATATAATGCTGTACTATTTATAGAAAACAAACATTGTATGCATTTCACTCAGTGAAATCTTCCTTTTCTATTTACTCGGCGTCTGAATAGTCCGAGTTTCACCTTATTTGTACTCGTCTTCTGCGACAAGCAGTCATATGTAAAATATTTGTATACTATATAGGAGTCGTCTTGCCTAACTTGTGGGTTTTATTGGATGAGGCACCTGTAGATGAGATTTTCTTCTCTCGGATTGATTTCTCCCACTGTTTTCTATGCAGCATGTACAGCTTCATCGCAGCCTGTGCGTCCTCCACCTACAGAAACAATGCATAAAAACCTCTTACATTAAAAAAAACCCAATACCTTCACTGAATGAAGTAGTACTATGCCTCATTTTCACCATATTTAGAACTGGGGATTTCCAGCAGAATACATAAATAATGTGAATCTCTGTGAAAACATGTACGTGATAATATTTCTTAATAGCCTATTGCTGCTAACCTAATAAAGTTGAATGATCTTATTTGACCAGTGAATGCCAAATTGTTGAAACCGATTTGCTCCTTTTATTGGCTGATGAATGCTGATGCGATGGAACAATCATTTTCAAATGAAATTGAATGAGCCAGGTGTTAAATTGAATGGTTTTAAATTAGCTAGCTGCCTCATTCAAGTGACTACAGTTAACAAGTTTACATAGAAAACTTACCGAGTTATGTTCACCTTTCTGTACTTTCACCTTTAAAACCAGCTCTGTCAGCTTCTTTAAACCTGGTCTTTTACTCTGAAATCAAATGTAAGATAAAGTAAAATAAAGTTCATTAAATAAATAAATTCAGCTTTTGTAAGACTATTTTTTTAGACCAATAATGCAGCTTACTTTGAGGAATCTATCCTAAGACATTTGACTTCTCTTAGTGGAAACTTTTTAAAACTGACTAGTATGGCATTCATTAACATCTCATAACAGTTTCGGATCACTTTTTTCGGTTGATGTATTACTCGGCCTGCACAGTTCATTGTGTAAAATGCACACACTTTATTACCCCATACAAAGCAAAAAGGGACAAAGGCCACTGGAACTTATGCCTGAAATTCACTTTCCCGAGGGTAATAGTGTAATCCCAGACTTTCATCAGTAAACAATGGTAGCTTGATTGCCAGTACCTTCTGTGCCTGTTTGTGAGTTTAAAAAAAGCATAGCACATCTTGCCTGTGCACCCTACACAATAGAATGTCAATATATATATTCGCATCATACTAATTATTTATTTTTGACAATCAGGTGTTCTTTTTCTAAAATTTTGTTTGTCATATAAATTTCAACTATTGTAATGACTCTGGATTACGACCTCTGAATTTTAACAAAATTAAAAGTCAAATCAGCCAGTTCATAACTGAGTTCACTCTGAAGTTGTTCTGGGCATAATAATCCATCCACCATAGTCCAGAAACACATGGTGGATATACATGTTGTGGTTTAAAACAAAATCTAAACTATTTGATTTAGAAAACTGAATAGATTTGTTCACAAACCTTGAATAGATCTTTGAACGGTTGATAAGTGGATGTATCTCTGACAAGACGTCGGGGGTGGTTGAAGTACAAGACCTGAACAAAAGCAACAAGTAATTATAAAGTTTTGCCTTCAAGTGATCCCAATGCTCAACAATCCTCATCTTATAAGCCACTAAACACCAACGTGTTTGGACCTATATAAGATTGGATTGCCTTACCCAGTGATAAGCAATAGACCCTTCCCATGAAATATGTAAATTGCACATAGCGCGTGCGCACTAACATTTTGGTTGGCAAAATGAGGGAACATCATGCTGTCTATTACACGGCTAATGGGTGCATGACGCAGACGCGATTGCGCGTCTGCTTACTGCACAACTCTATGGCGTTTGCCAACCAACAGGGTCTGTATGCATGCGTGAATGTTATTAGCATATTTCTATGAGGAAATTGTAAATTTGTACTAGAGCATTTCAGGGGCACCAAGGCAATGAACAGCCAGGGGGCATGGAGGCACTCACCTTTGTTGCACCTGTGAAACATCAGGCCTGCAACAATTTACTAGATTACTAGACAACTGCATCGGGAATAGACTTAAGTTTAAAAATTAAATTAAGCCACCATAAACATGTTTTTCATGCTTTGTAAAACTGATGTAAAGTATACTTGAATTTTCATACCTTGAAATCATTTGAGAGTGCATGCCCAACGACAATTCGCCCCTTCAGCAGATCTGCCACCTCCTTCTGGACCACCTCAAAACTTTCCCCTGCAGAAAACAATGATCGCAGAACATTACACACAACACTGGTTAAACATCATAGACTTTTGATTTTTTTTCAAAACTTGGAATTGAGCTCGAGCTCTGGCCTGGGACTCTGTCATGAAGTGTGGGTTCGAGTCCCAGTTGTGACACTCAAGTCCTTAAGCAAGACACTTAACCATGATGCTTCGTCCTTCGGATGGGACAAAATGCCGTTGGTCCTGTGTGTTGTGTAACGCACATAAAAGAACCAAGTCCCAATGCCAAAAGTAGATTCTACAATAACACTTGTTATCCATCTAAAAATTCTTTCTGGAATGGTTTCCCCTCCCAAGTCATTGGTGCCTCAAACCAAAATCATTTAAAAGATGCCATCATTGAACATAATGTCCGATAACATGCAAACCACACTGCTCCCTAAACACCACACAACACCACAACTCTAGCAGGATACCATTGTAATCCTTTTGGCAGAAGATAACTGATGTAGATGTAGATTAAACTTGAAGCTATTCTAAGCCCTTTGTTATGCTTGTGTTTTGCTTGAATAGCTTTGTCATCAATACTACAAATAAATCCATTAACCTGGGGTAAATTGAGAGGATGGACTTTGGGTAGGGTAAGGGTGTAAGTAAAACGGTCAAGAAAACAATTGCATACCTTTTGTTTTGAGGTCCTGTGGCCGGATACCGCTCACAAACGTCCTGTAGTCTGTCACTGGTTCCTGTGGGGTGATGTACTTATCGCATACACAGTAACCATACTGATTGACGATGGAAACTCGAGCCAATATACTCTTGCATCCTTTGGGACCAGTACCCACCATCTCACAATCAATTGCAAGGCACTTAGTCGCACTGCAATTCAATTCAAGTGAGAAATCTTTCAATTAAAATTCAAAATAATCTGTTTGCTTGCCAGTGTGTAACAGCCATCAAAATTACATAAAAACTCACAAAATAGGAAAATTAAAGAATGACACAGGTGAATACACAATAATTGAGCACAGCTGGTGGCTTTACCAGTTTACCACTCTCGTTGAAGCTTTTGGGGCAATGGCTCTAATCTATGCATCAGACTCCAATTGCCAACTAATGTGGTACAGCAAGGTCTGGTTTAGTCATCAAGAAGCACAAGTAACAACGTTACTTCATAGATGGGATTTGAGGCATTGCATGGTGAGGTACCAATATATGCGTGTATCTACTTGCCAAGAAGATTTGTTCTTTTCAGAATTTGTCTTGCCTTATATTTTACTGCTGTGGAGTAGATGTTACTTCACTTATCATACCAATGATAAATCTGTAACAAAAATAAATGCATTCTCAGAGCACATTTTGATGCATTAAACTGTTTTGACACACTTGGAATTATTATTTTGGCTATAGGGTCCAAACTCACCCATCCTTTGCATCCTTTCTCAGCAGTGGATTGTGGCCCGTCTCTGATTGGACGTCATCCTCATCAATGTCTGCTCCTTCATTCTCATTGGCTCTGATCAGTGAAGGGTCGACATCATCAAACCAGATGTCTGGGTTACTGTATCACAATAATAATAATTAATACACAAATCTTAATTTATTATACAGGCGAATCATGGTGCTTTTTATTTTGACAACAGGTATGCGAAATTTAAATATAAGACACATTTATATAGTTGCCAAGTGGTATAGACCCTTGAACTCGAGTTCTGATGGCTGAGTTACTGGGATGTGGGCTCAAATTCCAGTTGGAAAACTCGTATCCTTGGGCAAGGCACTTAACCATACTTGCTTCTCGTTAGCCAGGAGTAATGGGTACCTGCAGACGGTTGAACATTTGGCTACCAGTTGTGCTTACTTCAAGAGTTGATCCGATTTCAGGAACACTTAAATGCCCAATGAAGAGGGTAGTTACAGCGCTCTGACACATTGGCTAAAGGAGATGATGAATAAATGCTTAACATCAATTGGAACTAACATTCTTGAAATATTCGGCGATGAAAAACCTACCTATGCTGATATTCCTTGATCTCTCCGACGCTCTTGTTTTTTTTCTTGTATGTCTGGCGCTCATTCCTTGACTTTTCAACCATCTGGAATGAAAAGAACTGAGGTGTTGGAGACCTTGGCTACACAATCTGTAAACTTTCAGATAGTTACTTTTAAAAAGTTCCAAGGTGTTCTGGCCATGAGCCTAAATGAGTCTAAATCTGTCAATTAACTATTGGGAACCTTTTCAACCAAGTTGGCTGGGCACATTAACTCATATCCTCATAGCAGTGGATTTTTGAGGATTGAGCAGTAGGCATCCTATATATAACTCATATTGGATGTTTTTGGAGGATTAAAGGAACACGTTGCCTTGGATCGGACGAGTTGGTATATAAAAAAGCGTTTTTAACCGTTTGTTATAAAAAGCATATGGTTGGAAAGATGCTTTAAAAGTATAATACAATGATCCACACAAGTTTGCCTCGAAATTGCGTGGTTTTCCTTTTACTGTGCGAACTAACACGGTCGGCCATTTATGGGAGTCAAAAATTTGACTCCCATAAATGGCCGACTGTGTAGTCGACGAGGTAAAAGGAAAACCGTACAATTTCGAGGCATGTTTGTGTGGATCATTGTATTCTACTTTTACAGCATCTTTCTACCTATATACATTTTATAACAAACGCTTTTCAAAGACCAACTCGACCGATCCAAGGCAACGTGTTCCTTTAATGCATGCAGTAGCACCCTTTAGATGGATCGCACACGACATCATTGACCGCCATCTTTGATGACAAACAATGGAAAAGTGCACGTATGTGCTGCGCACGACTCCCAGCCAATGATAGCCTTTCACGCGTGCACGCTTCATCAACGCTGGCGGTTAATGCAATGTGTCTATATTAAACCCATATTGGCTGTTTTTGGAGGATTGAGGCAGTAGGGATCCAATACAGCTCATACCATATTAGGTGGTTGTGGAGGGTTGGGGCCATTTCGGCAGGGAGTATCTAGTAAAGAGTTTCACATTCAGAATGTTACAAGTGTGTAGGTGAAGACTGCAAAATCTTGTTATACTCACTGGCAACAAAGCCTTCCAGTTGGATGACACTTCTCCTTTATTAACTTTCTCTAGAGCCTTGGTACTAGCAGGCTTAGTCTCAACTTGACCCCCCTTACTAGAGTCCTTTTCCTTTTTAGTACTGTCCTCCTCTGTACTCTCGCCATTCACTTGGGTCTCCTTCAGTCTGGGGGCTATTTGGCCACCATCTTTAGCTGTTTTAACACCCTTGAACTTCTTTGCTTTCTTTCTTTTTTGTTTTGATCTACCACTCTTCTGAAGACTCACACTGGTCGGCAATTCAGAATCACCTGAATCCTTGAGCATCACATCTTCTGTGTTCCCACCTGACTTCAGTTTCTTCTTCAGTAACCTGTTTTTCCGTTGTCGTTTCTTCTTTACTTGCAGAGCTTTCTTCTTAATTGCCTTCAATTCGGTTTTGCTACTTTTTGGGGATGCATTTGCATTGGTTACAGTCTTGCTTGTTTCTGTTGTGCCAGCATTTTTCTTCTCTTGTTTTTTCGCCTTTTGAGTAAACCACCAGACATTTTCTTTGGAGTTTGGTTTCTGTTTTTTGCTGGACTTATTCAGTGCCTTGTCTTTGGATGAGTTAGGTTTTGATTTAGACAACGGAGCTTTTGTGGAGTCTACTTTTAGTTTCTTCTTTGATGGGTGGTTAACAGCACTGCTCGCTGGTAACTTTTGTTTCTCCATTGTTGACTTCAAGAGGTCAAGAGGTACTGAAATAAAACAAACCAACGGGGGTAATTAATTCGCACAGAGACTGTTTTGGGGGACTTAGCATTGTGACAAATGTTGTTACTTCGCCATCACAAAATGGAATTCAGACCATTTATTAATTTCTGACTCCCCCCCCAAAAAAAAAAAAAACCCCGGCCTGGTTCTTGATAATTTACCTCGACTTCGTCTCGGTAAAATTACCAAGAACCAGGCCTTGGCGGGTTTAAACCACTAGTTGAAAACCTCTTCACCACACATTGATTCCCTTATTTGATATTAAATAATTTAATTGACATTGATTGAGGAAAAACCTTTCATCATATAGTCATTTACTCATTCATAATCATCATTGACATGTTTCATAAATTATTAAATAAAATAGACTTTATAAAATTATATTGCCAAATCCACCGAAGAAAGCGAAGTGGTTAGTGAATAGTGCTTAGTGGGAAGGGAAAAGGGACATTGTAAAAAGCCCTTTACCTTCCCACAGTTGCTTCCATCTATGCTTTCAGCATGTTCAGCCATTTAGCAAAACATTTTGCAAATTTCCACCGTCGTTGTGTTGGAATTTTTGTCTTGGTTAGGATTTAATATAGGAAGGACAAAAACCAATTCTGAAAAGTAAAAAAAAGGCACTTTATAACTTGATAGGGCCTACTTGAATCTTGATACTTGATGGATGAAATGAAAGAGAGTCACCTTCACATAAGATTTCCTCAGTTCTAGGTCTTTTCAGAACATGTCAGTGCAACAAAATAGAGAATTTACCTTGTTTCAACGATCAGGATCAACACATAACAAACTCGATCACACGTGTTGCAATCGGTAAACAGACAACTCGACCTGGCCCGGGCCCCTCACGTGCACTACCACCTGAGTCGCCAAACGACAGAGTCGCCCTCGGCAAAGTCGCCCCGTTACAGTCGCCCCTTCGGATACTGAATGTGTGAAGGATATCAGGCGACTTTGTTTATGGTAACTTTTTTATTAGGCGAGTTGACTGGCATTCATTGCGTCCATGTACAAAACGAGACTGTCTGACACCCTGAGCATCGAGTAGGTATTTTCACCATCAACTACCAAAATTGCAGTACCCGACTAGACAAAAACTCAGGAATACCACTGTGCTTGCGGGTCTTATGTATGTCCATTTAAAAAAAACATTGTGATACAAAGGAATTTGTTTAAAGTTCTTTCAAATTGGTTTTGAACTACAGACAGAAGTTTGATTGCAGGTCAATTTCCTATAAATAAAATAAAAAATCATGTGGAAATGTGGAGTTCATTTTCCATTAAATACTAGTTTAATCTCCCTGGTCCGGTACTGCAGTAGGAAAACATATTACCTTGAGAGGATGGGCTCTCTGGCGTATAAATGTGATGAACTATTGAACTTGCAGTTCATGCTTTTTATAAATAGATGTACCAATCTTATCAGAATAACAGAATGATCAGTTTAAAACAAAGCCTTGATTTTGTTTGCATCAGGATTGAAGTGCAGTGAAATGTGATTGTTTAGTTAATTGCAGAGTTTAAACTGTAGAAAACCAATAACCAACGTTCGCAATGGTTGTCAAATAATAACATCAACTGTACGTTCTGAACACATTTATTAAAGGTACCCAAATTCAACATGGCGCAGTCCTTGTCAGACGAAGAGTTCCAGCGAATGCAGGTAAGTTTCTTTCTAACTCTTCAACATTGGTTCATAATTATAAGCTTGTTTAGTTAAGAAATATTCATATATTCTTCAGTTCAACAACTTACATGATGCCATATTAAATCATAATATTTATATTCTTACTTTCTGAATTTCGAATCGATTAGAATAGATTCACACTGACTCACACTCGACTCAGTCCACACACCTTTTTTAGCTTTTATTTATTTTAGTTTTTCTATTTTCAAAATTCAGAACGATTACAGCATTGTGTACGGTCATGTACGGTGGCACACATTTTTTTTTATTGAAAAAAATTAAAAAATAACAATCTGACTTTTATGGGAAAAGTTTTCGTGTGGCGCCACCACTTTTTCATTCAAAATAAAATGATGAGGAAATCCAATGATGATATATCCCTTTTTGTAAAAATGAGTGAAAAAGTGGTGGCGCCATACAGAAAGTTATCCCTTTTGTTTTGCACTTAGACTAACTATACGTCCTCACTTTAATAAGGATCCCGATGAGGAGTCATGAACATAAACATAAGCTTTCCGATATGACAAAATTCTTTTATAAAGGAGTACAGTACGATCGTGCAGGAATATCGATTACGCTATCGGCTGATTATTGCGCGATCGACTGATTGCTGCGCAAACAATAGATCTTTCAAAAGCGCAGCGCGATCTGTCGATTGCGCAGATAGACCGATAGTGCCCAACATATAATACTGCCTCGCTCTTGTCTTATTTATATATTTGTGTTTCGTCTATTAACTATTTAGTTAATTATGTAAATGTTATATATTGGAACTGCCTTCTAAAGTTAGCTCGTTTGGGTGTGGGGGGGGGGTCTGCTATTGTTGCGTCACTTCATAATCTCAAAGGGTACCATCTGCTGCTGGTGGCTATGGATACGCAGACAAATTTTTATACTGCACTCCCCCTCCTATATTTTGTCCATGTAAATTGTGGCTGCCTTACTTAAAAATATGAATGAGTCTATGCATCACATATATTTGCTTGGATACTACAGAGTACAAGGCCCATTTCATAGAGCTGCTAAGCACAAAAATTTGCTTAGCATGACATTTCTTCCGTGATAAAAACAAGATTACCAACAACATTTTTGCTTGTTGCATATTGCTTGTTTCTGGTAGTCAGCTGTTGTTTGCAAATCCTGAAATCACGTGGTAATTAGGTTAGTAACCCTGTTTTTATCAAGGAAGAAATTTCATTCTAAGCAGATTTTTGTGCTTTAGCAGCTCTATGAAATTGGACCTCTAGGTCATTTTGATTATCAGCAAATTGTAACTAATAATCCCATTTTGTTGTATTATTTATCTACCTGTTACTCATAGGATCAGCTACTGGAGTTGAGGACTTCAAATTATCAGCTGAGTGATAAATGCAGAAAACTAGGAAATGGTAAGCCATAAATAGACTGATGGATCTGCATGTATATGTTGCAGGGCCTGGGTAGGACATATAGACCTACACATCAGATGCACTACAAAGTTTCTACAAACACCAGTGAGACCCCTTCTCTTGGTGATTTAAGGGAACTGTTTTTGTTTTTGTTTTGTTTTTACGTGCATTTTTAGTTTTCAATACAACACATTGTACCTACTGCATGACGTCCCTTCCGAAGGACTGCACAATAATGGTTAAGTGTCGTGTTTATGACACAAGGGTCAAGGCAGGGACACTCTGCTGAATCAGAAATACTAGAGCTAGAGTCCAGTGCACTAACCTTTGTCCCTGTGTACTTAACAATCCCCATTTGTACTCATTCCTTGTGGAACCTATTTCTTATATTGTCTTCGGTCTCCATATAAGGCAGCAAACATTAAAATGCATTAGAGTGTCTGGGTTTGTTTACACATCTGGCACAGGCTTTCCTGGATTTGTTATACATTTGTTTTTCCAACTTCTGTTCATGTTTCCATTCAGGTTTTGCTCGCATCTAAGTCTTTTTGTGATTTAGCAAGCTGTATTTATCAACTGTGGTTTTGAATATGTGTTGTTCTTCCTTACAGAATTAACTACACTTCAAACAACAGCAGCAAATTATGAAAAAGACCTACTGAAAGCAAACAAGGTAAAGTTCTGGGAAATTTATGTTCATTTGCAATATTTTACCCCAAGGAAATCCATGACCAGAACACTTGCAACAAGTTTTAATGTGATGGCGTGTTGAATGCTAAATTGTCATTATGGATGATTAAGTGAATCAACAAACTTTTTTATTGGACACATGTAACTGTTATTTGTGACGATGTATTTTTTCAACAAAGTTTCATCACTACTTGATCTTTCCTTTCCATTTTTTGTGATTTTTGTTTTACAGACCATCAGCAAAAGTAAAAAGGCTAAGGTAAGTCAACTTGAAACTCTTTCAGTGTCAACTTTGGTCCTGAATGTTTTTAAGGACTTCCATCAGGTTATTCTCATACAATGATTACGCTCAGTGTGTACAATGTTTCTCCAAGTGAACAAAGCAAAATTTTACTTGGATATCAACTTTTGATTGGCTGCATTATTCATAAGCTAGCCATCTTATTCTTTGTCTTGAAAATTTGTGTTCCACCCACTTTTCAAACCTGACTAGTTTTGATGCAGAGTAGTATGTACTGGCCTAGATGTATATATGCATTTTCTGAAGATGTGTTATTTTGACCTGTACATTCTGCCGATATATTTTCAGGATGTTGAGGCACTGTTGTCAGAGCTTGAGAGTCTTCAACAGAAGCTCCATAGCCAAGAAGATGACTTCAGATTACAAAACTCAACCCTCATGCAGGAACTTTCCAAGGTAAGTTACTCAAACCAAAAGTTTTCTGAAACACTTTAACTCCTTTGAGGTTATTTTGCTAGACCGGTCCCTCCTCCGTATGTGAAAGGATAAGGATCTGCAAATTTAACTGCGATTCTCCAGAACCATGAAGGCCATGTGAAATGATGCAAGGTCATTTCCTGCGGATAAGACGCGTCTTATCTGACTTTATAGACCCCAAAAACATTGTTGCGTCTTATCTGTCAGAGTGCCTTGTCTGCTAATGATTTAATTCTTTTGACGATCACCGCGTGAAGTCTTACGTTTGACCAGTAAAATAATACCTTTATATCAACCTGGGTGATTTTACTTGTACCATTTTTTTAACGATACATGGGCTCATCATTGGTTTAATTATGTGATGTCAGATGTTCAGGCTATCATTTTCCCACACGCGGTCGACAACAACCACACCTGAAACTCGGAACTCCAGGGTGGGTTTGGGAACCAAGAATCAATTTGAACAATCTAGGTCATGCAGTGTGCGCTGTGTGAGGACCATGAACCACACGATGTTTGCATCAAAATTATTAAGATTTACAAACAAATGTTCAAACAATCAATTTTGTGTGACAGCTATGAACAAGCAATGAGGAGCTTTCAAAAAAAATGTCCAACAATCAATTTTGTTTGACAGCTATGTACAAGCAATGAGGAGCTTGAGAAGGAGGTTAACCAGTTGAAAATGGGTCAAAGTTCATCCGAGGTCACACCCAATGATGACAGCAATCTACAGGGAGAGCTACGGAGGTTGCAAGCTTTAAACACCGTTCTGCAGAAGAGCCTTAACAGTGAGTTCACTGCACTGACAATGTGTAGTTCATAAAAGCAAACTTTGTTTTTTCAACCATGACCAATTTTGTATTATCAACTCTAAAATTCTCCAAAAAGCTTTCTGGTCACCATGATCGGTATTTGGTAGGTGCTATTAAATATTGTATGACTACCCCCTGTTATTGAACCCTTACTTAGCATTTTTAAAACCATTTCAACTCCTTTTGAACATGCAATCACCGGCACACCAAATTGGAAAACTGTATTGCAATTATCATTCACATTAACAACCTCTTCACTTGCCGGTAACAATTTACTCTTGTGTGATGAGAAACCATTATAGTTAAATGTTATGACCAGGATTTGAACCCACACTCTGATAACTGGGCCATCAGAAGTGACATTCGATTCTCTAGACCACTCAGCCTTGACATGCTGTGTGGCTCAGTGAAATGATATTTTCTAGAGCTATTCTAGAAAGCAGTTACCGTTAATATATGTGTGCTTTAGTCCCCTGCTAATCATCAAACTTAAGTTAGGGAATATACCAACTAGCAATCTGCTCTCTACCCCTAAGTCTCTTTTGACTTCCCCAGTAACTAAAGCTAGTCCCACGGTTCCCACTCTTTCCAATCTGCTGCTGTTCAGTTATGTTGTCAAACAGACCAAAACCAAAGAGCAATTTAAAACCCAGGTCAAATACTGTATCTATTCAGTTTGTATAATTGTTGAAATTGCTTATTTATTGTAAATAACCTTTGTTTGTTTGCCTGGAAATTTTGTCATTGCCCTCTGAACAAAACCAAAGTCCAAAGTTAGCCTATACTTATTTTGTTCAAAATTTGAACTTGGTGCCAGACCACCCCTGAACAAGACCACCCTGCAATTTCAGCTAAAAAATCTGAATCATTTCCAAAATATTGGCCTTCAAAATTCTATAAGTTTAATATTCGTGACTCGCAAAAAGTGTGCATGGCTTTGGCAGCCTATCTTTTAGAGCGTTCAATATTTGTGAAAGCCCTTTGGAGTTGACGCCTATTATATTGCATTTGTTCATAATTCAAACATTAACAAAAGCACTTCTCATTTTATTTTTGACCAAACCCAAAAAGGTGACCGTGGGACCTCTGGTTAAAAATCATTTTGAATGACCCAGACGTCCAACCTGCATCGAAGGAATATTCTGGCCTGGCCGACAAACAAGTATGAAAATCGTAAAATTACTGAACCCAAGACCATTGTAATGAAGCAAAAAGCTGCTCTCTGATTCTTATAGGTTTTTCGCAGTAGTGATAGATAATGAATCTTGAAATCGTCCATTTATAACGACTTGTATTTTGTTTGTACTTGCCATGCAGGTACTCAAGAGAAATCAGAAGCAGAAATAGCAGCATTGAAGCAAACTATCAGGTACAGTTATTTCGGTAGAAAAATGTAATAAATTTAACACCCGTCTCAATCAATTTCATTTGGAAATGAGTGCTCCATCTCATCAGCATTTATCAGCCAATAAAAGGAGTAAATCAGTTTCAACAGTTTGGCATTCACTGCTCGAATATTATCATTCAGTTTCATATAAGCCAGCAGCAGGAGGCTGGTCAACCTTTAAATTTCATCACTTGTAAATGAGTACCGGTAGTTGTAATTTGACCACATTCTTAAACGTCTATAAAATAAACGGAATTGCTGTAACAAACCTGAACGAAAAGAACAAAATAATATCTGCATAATTGAATGCAATAATAGCTAAAAAGAAATCCTACTTTGATTAAATGTGTCAAAGATTCATGAATTTGAATGCATTTGATATAAAATTAATCTACTTTTGGTGACATTGACAAGGAAAGCTTTTTTCTTTGAAGGCTGTGTTTGCATTGATGGCATTGAATTAAAAGGGAATGTAGCAAAAACCTATCCTTTAATATTACCATTTACTCCATACATAACTCTTGTTTTCTATAGTAATATGAATGGGGCAGGCACCGTGTTAGAGGAGAGAACTCCACCCGCTGGGGCATCAGTTGATGATGTCACGAATACAGAATCACCAGATTCTCCATCACAGGCATCTGAGAAAGATGCCCCGCTGGAATCGGGTAAGCCAACTTCATTTTAATCTTCTTCTTTTTAATTATTTATTTTTAATCTGAGAAGAAATCATTTTGTTTATTTTGATCAATAGAGCATGAATAAATCAAACATGTTTTTGTGCACACATTGTAGCCAAATACCATGCTTGCTTCATCATTGATTTAAAGTATCTGCTGATCTATTTGCAACCATTAAATTCGTTTTGGCAAAGATTTTTATTTTAAGTTGCTCAAATTGCATTTGTGAAATGTAAATTATGTTTCAATCATTTAATGTATCATTCAATATCAAATCAACACGCCTCACTCAAATAGGGGTTTTATTTTTAAATATTTGCCCATGACTTGTTATTCCCAACATAGAAAAGAAGACACAAAATTGAGGTTTTTGGCTTTCTCATTAGACCAAAATCATTGTAAGATTTGTGGAAGCACCATTCACTTGAGGTGTCACTGCTGCAGCCGAGCAGCCTAGTGTGCTGGACATGGGTCATGGCATTTGGGTCCATTTAGCAAGACACTAAACAATAACAGCTTTGTCGTTCAGATGGGACATAAAGCTTGAGGTCCGAATGTTGTGTGGTGAATGTTAAAGAAACCAGCGCACTTGTGGTTAAGAGAAGGGGTTTCCCCCACGACAGTCATAGCTGACTGCATATTGCAACACAACACCTTGTAAACATTTTAGGTGCTATATAAACGGGTCTAATTTTTTATTTCTTTTATTTATATGCAAGTCGCCAGACACACAAGGCCTGGAGGCCACTTTAAGGTGTGGGCGACAATTATTTTTTTCCAGAGGACATTGCCACCTACTCCTAGGGCTGAAACAGGGTTACTCCTTTTACAGTCCATATGGATGTAGGCTTGGGTATCATCAGTCCGAAGCCTGGCTGGTAGAGCAGAAAGCACTACCTCCCCAATTTTACGTAGCAAGTGTCACGACCGCGATTCAAACCCACACTCTGCTGATCAAACACCAGAGCTTGAATCCAGTGCTCTTAACCACTCGGCCATGACATGCCACACATAATTACAAATATAGCAAACCTGTTAAAATGATTGGTGCTTTGAGCTGCTCATAGGTCACACTAGCGCAAGAGTGGCATACAGACAAATACAGCACTTCTGCATCCCATACACATGATGTATCTCCACCAAAATGAATAGTGCACTATTTTTACAGCTTGCCCACTGCTGTGCCGTTTTGTTTTTGTGAGGCACATAGCATGCTTGCTGTGTTTTATGCATGCTTGTATGTGAACCTGTATCCACATTGATGTTATTATGTTTCAGAGTTAAACAGTCTGCTCACTGATGAGCTTGATGCTTTTCTTGAAGATGTAAAGTTATCCGACGTAACTAGTGACTTTGACGACGGTTTAGAACCTAAAGGTTTGTACATCTACACAACATATGTGTTTTCCAATCCAACCCAGCAGTGCACTATCCTCCAACTGTCAGTGCTTGTTGAAACAGATTTAGTTGTTTCCTCAAAGTTCCACAGATTTTTACAGTTGTGAAGTTTTATAGAGGGGTTCCAAGTTGTGCTTTGGGGATTCTCCAATGCCACAAGTGGTTTTCCTCCCTCCAGTATAAAATAAAATACTTTTGATTTCTGCCTGTGCTGTGTGGTCGTTTATGGGTCACTGTGGCTGGCTGCCTATGTCCTTCCATTCAACTTCGCAGCTGTAAATAGGGATAATTAGCCTACCACATTTTTTTTTAATATCCAAGATTTTAAGTTTCACTTCAAAATGTAATTTAAACTTAAAAAATATAAGTGGCTTATGCTTTCTGCCTTTGTTGCCATCAAATACAACTAATTTTTTAAACCAAGAATTGTGAAATTGTGCCCCCAATCTTTGAGAGCAAATTTATGAATCAGATCACCCCCATCTTTATCCCAGACCCCACCTTTTAAACTCCCCCATCTAAATCTGATTTGCCTTGTATCCATATAATGACATTGATTGCATGTTGTATTGTATTGTTTTCTGTACAGATCCAGTAGCAGTACTACAAGGGCATGCCAAACAGCTGAAGCACAGACTCAGTGGGGCTTTAGTCCGCAACATGGAAAGTCTAGTCAAACTGATGTCCAAAGGTAACAATGCATTCCCTTCCCACCCCAAAGCCATGGTTGGACGGTAGCTAGTTTATTTTAGTGTTGAGTGATGATAAGTGGCCTGAAAATAAGTACAGTCGACTTGTTCCTGTTAACGTTAAACCAGTGTTTGTATGAGAGAGATTGGCTGTTTTCAGCTTGGTGTTTACATGCCCCTGTTGGAGTTTACCAAGTTCCCTTAACAAGAAGATTATCTAAACAAACAAACAATCAAACATCAATAAAACAAAAAAAAAACAAAAACAACCAAACAGTTCCACCAGTAGTCACCTAACTCCAGAGGGTACTTGATGTTCATAATTGAGTGTATGATATGATAATCATATTTTATTTTCATTTCCATTTTTATATTTTGTACAGATGAAGTTGATGACAAAGGCGGTGAAAGTTTTGATTCTACAACTCAGGTAGGTTGTTATTGAAATACTACAAGTTGAATTCAAATAGTTTGTTGTGTAACTGCTAAAGAATTGATATCTTTTGTAAACCACTGTTGGTGTTTTTTTGGTAAATCTCTTTTTAGGCTGAATCACAGGGTTTAGTTACACCAGAGATGACAACTAAAGGTTTCAGTGGTAAGTCCTGAGCAGATGTTATAACATTTTACATACAAACATTCTCTGGTAACTAATTACAATGGAAACTGACTGGGTAAATTTTAGTTCAAGTTTTGGGTTGACTGGAGAAAGAAATCTAGAAAAGCGGGATAAAAAGCTGTGAGTTCCAAATTAACTTGACGACACTCTACCAACTGAGCTATCTAGCCCAAATGTTGGCAGTTAGGGAGTGCCAGTTGGAAGCCATTCTACCTGTTAAGCCCGGTTTATACTTCCTGCGAATGCGAAGCGAATTTCGGTGACGCAACAACCCGTACACGCTCCATTTCCATTTGTGACGCAGTGAAATTCGCACCGCACGAAGCGTTCGCATGAAGTATGAGCAGGGCTTAACTGACGTGTAGAAAGGGATCACTCCCAAGTTTACGATATACGACCTGGGAAACAGCAGTGCAGGGATCACCCTGGGACTTTTTATTTCAAATGTCAAGTAATAAATTACAAAGGCAGTTGTCTTATTAACATTTAATTCAATCTTAGTGATGAACAAGGTAAAGATGATCAGAGAGGGATTTAAACCGGTGGACGAGTACGCCTGTTGTATATTGTATGGGATCTTTGTCCGAGTTACAATGATTTTACAAGTAACTATTAGGTAGTGACGAAGACACTCTTACTTGACATTATTATTGAACTCTTTGAGTACCTTTTCTTCATCTTCAGATCTTCAACTGGTGATAGATACTGAGAAGGAGGAGAAGCGATTACTGAAGGAGCAGCTACACCAAGCCCAGGTACAATAGCATTCAATTCCTCATCTTGTTATTGTAGACTTGACCCCCAAATCAGGCATCACTCGGGGGTGAAGTCAGTGTAGGGTAGTCTAATTGATAGGAATTTAGGAACATTTGTAAATGTAAAAAGCAATTCCTGTATAATTTTCAAATATATTCACCTCATTCATGGATTGGCCTGGTGTCGAAGTGCACCATACTCAAGTTCTAGTGTTGCTAGATTGTTTGTTTAGTTCCCTGTTGAGTAGGGGTACCTGTGAGCAAGACACTTGACCACGATTACTTAAACCCTAGGTCCTGTTTGTTGTAACGCTTATAAAGAGCCTTGTGCGCTTATTGTTAAGAGAGGGGGCTAACTCGGTATTTCTGGCATGGTTGGCTGTAGATTGCACTGCATCACCTTGTAAACCCTTACAAGGTGTTCAGTACTCAAATATAGCTCTGTAAACACTGCATGCTTTGAAATGCCTGTCATGTTGTGACGTATCATTTAAAGTGGTCTTGCTGGTGTCCCAAATTTGTTCAAACAAAATACATTGTTGAAGCGAGATGCATGTCAGTCTTAAATGTCATGTCATGCATGTGTTCTGTCTGGTTGTTCTTCCCTCTTAACAAAGTAACAAGGAAGTGTATATCAGTTGATTCCATTGTTTTTCAATTTTCAGGTTTCTCACAAAGCTGAAGTTGCCAACTTAACTCAAGAAATTGCGAAGGTGGGTGTATTTACCTTGTAAGCTGACATCAGAACTTACGTACATCAGTTAAAAATGCGTACTGTCCATTAAATCCTATACAATCAGATAAGAGTTAACTATATATAGAAACTTGAGGGAACAACCATGTGTAAAATCTTTTTTTGAGGAGTGTTGGTTCTGAAAATGTTTCGTCTTATCTTGATATTTACAGCTTACTGAGAAGACGAAGAAGAAACAAGAGAGGTAATATTTTCATTATTTGTTTATTCATTTATTTATTTATGTGTTTATGTATTTATTTATTTGTTTATTTATATAGTTATCTATTTATATATACTTTAAAGTATACTATACTTTGTACTTTTAAAGAATTTATTTTCAATTTGATTATTTAAAACATCTTTATCAGAACATTACTGACATGTTACCTTGACAACCACTTCTCAAACAAACAGACACGTTGGTCACTTGTGCTTAATCAAGTCATTGTACAAGAGGCCAATTTTTTTTCACCTAATTTCTGCTTAAAAGAATTGAGCAGGAAATGAGATATAAATGGTAAAAAAAACATGTTATTTTGGCTGGTAACTTAATTCTGGTAAGCAGAATTGTTTTTGTGCTTAACTTTTTTGCTTTGGTAGTTCTATGAAATCTTGCCCAGATATTATTCAAATCTGACTTAGAGATTATTTATTGAAAACCATGACTGCAATTGTCAATGGGTGAACAGAGTTCCTGACAGGGATATTTGTGGAAAGATAAAGGTATGAAATGAAAATTACCAAATAGCAATTGTATTAATCCCCAAATGTTTTCATTCTATTTTGTAGTTTGGTGCAGCTCCAGAATGAGAAAGAACACATGTACAATGATAGCAAGTAAGTTTGCAAGCTGCTTATGTATAATAGCAATGGGGACCACACTCATTAATGAGTGTAATAAGTGCATCAGGGACAAAAGAATATTATAACACCCCTTACAAATATTCTGCCTTTTAATTGGTTTAGAGTGCATCACATGATATGTCTTAGTTTTACTAGAAACGGCGGCCGTGTGATAGTGCATCATTTGCCTTGTGATAGTCCGACGACTAACACGCGGCGTGCAGTACCCAGACGTCTATTTACCCACCTCAAACCATATCTGTTGTGCAGCGGTGTATCTGAAACGCGCATACAAACATTACGTGTCAAGGATGATAAATAGTCTGTTGGGTGTTATAAAACAAATATTGACTGCTTTTACTCCCTCGGTGATCCCTGGACCATTCCACTTTCCCTCGCCTGCGCTTGGATAATAGAACGCTCGAGGGATCACCTCGGGAGTCGTAGTTTTAACCATAGCACTCAAAGCAGTATTTGTATACTATTGTCTTACTCTTTACTCATGTTTAATAAGCACTGTCTACTCAATACACAGGCATACTACTGTAAGTATAATAAATGCATCAGGGATAAAGTTTATTATTGTCTTACCCTTTACTCATGTGTAATAAGCACTGTCTACTCAATACACATGCATACTACTCGGGTGGGATTTGAACCCATGAATATGTAGTGCTCAGTATCAAAGTACACACAATTTTCAAATCTCTGATTTAAAGGGGATATTCACTTGTTTATAAATCATGTCTACTTTTTGCCCCACTCACTCCTCTGAGTTTGTCTCTGTCTTGAACTGAATACAATTTTCATTTCAGACTTCAAATGGAAAATATCCAAGTGAAGAAGAATAAGGAAGCAGAGGTGAGTACTACGATAACAAGATGGCTTTATGTAATAACAATAAAAGTAAAGACATTTATAATGCGCAAAATACATATCCACCCAAGGGGTGCTCAATGCGCTAACAGAAGAAAAGTTATTAAAAATGGCGTGTCATAAGGTGTCCCTTCGTAAGGGAATGAAAGGGTGATGAAGAGGTCTATAAATAAAATAGGTGTTTGAGACTAAAACGGGTTTTGGCTGTGGTCCATTATCCCATGGCCAAGACCAAGCCCAGTCTTAAATGACTGTTGAGATGGAGTTATTACCCTTTATTCCAATGTATAATTTTTTTTTCACATGCAGAAAATTAGGTTAAAATTATGATTGTTGAACCATTGCCATTTCACAAGTGAGCCCAATTTCATATATCCTGTAAGCACATAAAATGCTGAGCAATAGGTTACCAGTTGTGACTGGTGCCCCACTTAGTTTTTGCTTGGCACAGGTTTTGAGAATGGCCTGTTTCTGTTATGTATTTTGTAAGTTTTAGTATTTTTTATAATGAATCCAACCGTATGTGATTGCAAATAAAATTAACCTTACCTCAACTCTGTATAAACAGCATATTTTATTTTTTCTTTGTCTCTAGGACCTGAAGAAAGAGAAGTTGAAAGTCCTGGAAGAACTGACAAGAGTCAAACAGGTAGGTTGTAACTAGCATGTGCTTTTATTACCAGCTTAGAAAGAGGAAAGAGAGGAAACAACAGTTAGATTGGATGGGTCAGCGTTGTATGAGTCAGATGGGATGTAAAACCGTTGGTCCTGTGTGTTGTTTAATGCAGTGCATTTATCAAAAAGAGAAGAGGTTTGCCTTGTTGTTTCTTGGTTGATTTGCTGCATATTGCTTTGCATGGTGCTGTGTAAAGGAACAGGTCTCATTTTTGAAATTGTAGGAAAATAGTTTATGTTGAAGCGCCTTGAGTGTTACGTAGTGACAGATATCAGTGCTATAAAACCCCACTAAGATATGCTTTTTCTGTCATTATGATGTCACTTTAGGGTATGGCTGAACAGAATGACAAGAATCAGTTGAGAATACAAGAATTAGAGGCGTCAGTTTCATCTCTCAATGCTCAGGTAAGAACATGCTCATCGCTTTACACCATTGTATTGGGCATACCTGGACCCCATACAAAACCAAGTCAACGCCCAAACCATTAAATATTCCAGTTTATAACACACCTCTTGCTAGTTCTAGATTCTGGTTGGCTGAAACAAGGTCACAAGGGGTGAACTAATATAGTCTAGTGATCGCGCGCGTGTGTTTTGCAGGAATAGTGCCCGGCGAAATAGTGCCTGGTTACAGCGCCTTTTCTTGACTTGAACCGTAAACAGCAACTAAAAAACTTCCTTTCTTTACCAATTTTTTTTTCTTATTTCACATTTAAGATTGAGGTGTGGTATAAAATCCATATTGACTGGCATAATTCGGTAACTAGTGCACGTCTATTCCCCCTCGGGCTTGTGAGTGACCAGTAGAGGGACCTTTTTCCCTCGGCCTTCTACCTCGGGAAATAGGTCCCTCTTCTGGTCACTCGAAGTCCCTCGGGGGAATAGACGTTCACTAGTTACCTCATTGCCAGTCAATATGTGTATAATAGTGCATATCCATCACTGTGTACTGTACTTAACAAAGATTTTGTTCTTCACAACTGTTAGAATTCTCTTGTCATACTCTAACAATCCTAAACCTTATATCCCTGGTACCTTTGGCTAGACACCCTCCTGATTCCTCTACTATTCCTCCACTCTATGGTAACTCAACACTTAAACATTTGAACTTTGATGAGATTGGGATTGGTCAATGCCTGGAATGGGTTTAAAGAACGGGTTAATAGAACGGGTTTATAGAACTGGTCAATAGAACGGGTTAATAGAACTGGTCAATAGAACGAGTTAATAGAACAAGTTAATAGAATGAGTTAAAAGAATGGGTTAATACTATGGGTTAATAGAACAAGTTAATACAATGTGTTAATAGAACGGGTTAATAGAATGGGTTGAATTGGTTAAAATAATTATGAAAATGTTTCAAATCTTCTTCCAAAAACGGTATTGAAAAATATCAAAACTTCTTTACAAATGACTTTCTCTCCTTCCTAATTTTCCAACGTTCCCTCCCAACAATTTACTAATCTATTCATCCATATCCACTTTGCCAACCTTTGACCTGTCACTATGGCAACCTAGGCTGTCAATAGTGAGCAAGCAGCCATCTTCAAGGAGTCTGTAGAGAATTTGAGAGTTGAGCTAGCTCAGACTAAACAGGTATTTGCTCTCTGTGGGATTGGCATGTCAATCAGTGTCCACAGTTTTCTTTTAGGCCACTGCTTTTGGCTTGTTTGGATTGCTTTTGAATTATTGCACATGTTTCGATCATTTCAAATCCTTACCCACAGCCAAAAATCCATGTTGAGCTATTACTGTTAATCGGTTTTAATAATTTTACTTCCAGAATAAATTTGACATCTTCAATTATGCAGAATTGACAATGCTTTTTTATTCTAACCACTGTTTTATTGAGTTGATTATTAACTTAGTCTTCACATTGTGAGACCTTCCTGCAGAGTGTTGTGTACAGAAATAATGCACATTGTTTAGTTAAGGCCGAGTTATAGTCGGTCGCGTGATGGTCGGGCGTCGGAAATATTGACGCGCGATCATAAAAAGACACGGTTTTTAGGCCTCAGTCTTAGGATTGCGCGCAAGATTTCCGTCGTGCGACCATCGCGCGACCGACTATAAACCGGCCTTTACTTAGCAAGAAACACTGCATCGGTTGAAAATGTTAATCATTCTTAGAAAGAAATGAGGCTTTAGAGAAATGGATTTTTTTTTAATTGAAATCTGAGAAACGTTTCAAATTGGATATTTTTATTGTGCATTACATCATCATGCATGCTCACAATTACTTAAAATCATGGTCATACACGTTTTAAAGCCTCCAAGTGCTTTGGGTATGTGGTATATTCCTTTCTGTTTTGCATGGCTTTAGAAATAAGGTTGCTGTCGTGTACAACTTTCTTGAAGATGAAAGTATTTCAGATTGTGCTGCTGGTACCAGCTGCGTTTGAGCGAAGATGATAATTGTTGAGGTTGTCATATTTTTATCATACACCCTTCAAGACACATTTTTGAAACCATTGCTTATACCCTCAGCTCTTAGACCTTACGAAGACCATGCTGATGTCATTTGGCAAACTAAAGACTCCACACAATTTACTGCTTCTACGTCAAAAGTGTTCCCAAATCGCTGCCTGCATTTTTATTACGACCCCAGAGATCTCACCACGATGCTACCACGCTGCTTGTACGATAATGGCGTTCCAACTAAGCCTTTGCCCTGTTTATTGTTGGCTACAACGCTTATTTTGAACACATAAAAATTTTTTGAACACATTTAAAATAAGCGTGAGGAGAGAACACATCTTTCCGACCTAGGAGATCCCACCCCGACCAAACCAGGCCCATGGAGACCCTCCTGCGTTTGACCTGCGCTTGGCCAACCATTGGCCATGCTCTCCGCCACTTTTCCATTGTAGTAGAAGCGGCGTTTATGTGTGAACTATCTATCCTACAGGGCTCCGGTTGCATGTTTCAAGAATACTCCAGGGTTTTACCACTCACCCCTACTCCAGAGCAGGGGTGGCTATTCCACGGGGTTTGCCCATTGCGGGGTAGATCCAAGTTTGAAAGGGCCAACCGTTATTCCCCTGGGTTGTGAATAGGGCTGTACCAGATTGTGGATCAAGGGGGGTGAGCCCAGGGTGTCTGTACACACAACCATGCAAACCTCTCAAATCAAGTTCTGGCAACTGCTAAAATTATAACATGATTCATGTCTCTTTATCTTTAGGTCCAATGTGTAACAGCCGATGAGTGCAACAGATTAAAGGTAATCGTTCTCTATGTATAATGAGTTGCTTCTCTATCTAATTTACAAACTTTTTCCAACCCATGACCAATCCCTCCTTTTGTGAGTCCCACGATGTGTCTTCTTGAATCTAAACATGAGAAACACTATTTTAATTGTCCGATCTTTGGCAACAGGATCTGTATGTAACAACTCAGAGTCAGCTAGAAGAGCTTCAACTGTCACACAGTAAGGTATCGGCCGACAAGGAAGATTGCCAGAGCCAGCTAGCTGATTGTCTGAATGCCAACACAAGACTCAATGAGACGTTACGAGAGGTTCAGAATGACAGAGATAACCTCCATAGAGACCTACAGGAAGCTAGAAAGGTACTGAGAATTGGGCCAAAACATGCTTAGCGTTGAAAAATCATGCTTAGCAGAAAAGTGTTGCCAGGGAAAATGGCATAATGTTAACATTGTTGCTATTTCAGTACTTCTCGTAAAGAACATGATTATTGGCTGTGGCTTACAGTTTTGTCAACATAAGATTGCTTTCATGCAAGTTTTCTCAAAGGAAAGCCAAAAATCCCAAAGCCAAACATGTTCGGTGTCTTTGCTTCACTTAGTCATTGTTTCATTTCGACAATAATACTCCACCAGATTAAGCCTTTGTGTAATTTTGTTAATCACTTTTTTTTGTATCAGGATTGAATTACTTTGGTTGTTATTAATTTGTACAGAGTGCTGAGAAGCGAAAGACGATGCTAGATGATCTTGCCATACAAACTCAGACCATTAAACAACAACATGAAGCTGAGATGGGTCGACTCAGCGAGTCTCATCAGGTAAATATTGAGTGCCTTGTTTCTTTGGTTTGGGATAATACCATCTGATAATTTACTCATATTGATTGCTTTGAGTCAATCAATCATGTCGGTTTTAAGGCAGTTGTCCAGTCGGTCCTGGGTTGGCCTGCTTTCTCCATGTGACCCTCTTCCATTTGGCCATGTCCGTTGTATCCCTTGCATGGATTTCAAGCGTTTTCATGTCATTTGATACGGAGCTCTGCCATGTCTTGCGCAGTCGGCGAACAGATGTGGGCCAAAACTGTGACTCCCTCGATGATCCCTGGAGTGGTCTATTTTCCCAAAGCAAAGCCGTGAATTAATAGACCAATGTGGGATTGGTACAAGTAAAAACAGTCGATATTTGTTTTATAACACCCCATACTATACACTAACATAGACATCGAGGTACCAAGAAGCTTTTAAAAGTGTGTATGTTTTGTGAAAATAATGATACAGAAAAGCAAAGTCTTACAATTATATGTTCATCTTTTATACCGAGTTGTTTTTCATCGAATTCTTTCGAGCCTTATGATTTATTTTCTTGTTCTTTTTTCCAACAGACTGAACGTGACAACCTTAAGCAGCAACTACAAGAACAAACGGTGAGTATCTCAAACAAAGCAAAAGTATTAAAGATGCTAGCTCCCTTTTTTGACCCAAACTTTTGGATTTAAATTTTAAATAGCTGATTTTATAAAATCACAGAAGTAATAAGCTGTAATTTAGGGTATTGAAAAAAAATCATCTGCCAATCATAAGTGTTTTTTTGTCAGGATCTCAACATTAATTCATGTCCATCAGCCTTATACACACTGTAAATGCATGTTCTTTGTCCGTGGCATATGCAAAAGTTTGTATGTTTTTCGTTTTTAAAAACGGCGTCATCTGTCATAATTGGCTTAAAGAAAAAAATCTTTACACAATTTTTTGGGGTGTGAAAATCGGGGAAATACAAAAAGAATCATCAGCAAAGTAAACAGAAAATGTCTGAATTCACTTGAATTTGTTGTCTTGTTTCATTTTGTACTACAGATATTGTGCAGGGAGATGGAACCGTTGAAAGATCAGCTTGTTGACCGGGAGGCAAAGTTACTAGCACTTGAAGAAACTAAGGGCTGGTTTGAAAGACGGCTGGCAGAAACGGAGGTGAATAACAAGAAACAGAGAATGCAGAAAATATTCCTCCCTTAACCCCTAAGCGTCCTCTTCTGGTTGACCTGCTGACATATAACATGCCCGACACAATTAATTGCGTAGTATGCACGGGCATGACTTAATGCTATGCATGGTTGGAAATACTTAGTAAGTAAGATTTACGGTGAGACCATGTACATTCTATTTGTGAGTAGCTCGACAAACCGGCTCTTCTCAGAGCCACCAACACTCACAAAGAGACTTTACATGGTGTCACTGCAAACCTTACTTACTTGCACAGGCATGCATCTACTGTGCTACACTGTACAAAGAGGGACAAAGGGTACTGGAATATACGCTCAAAATCTCCCTTTCTGAGGGTTATTGTAACATCAGGAATACAATGTGTGTGAAGGGGAGCGGTTCCTGAAACTGTTATGTTATGGTCCAGGTCTCTTGTCCTGTTCCCCTACTCTAAGATCCACTAATCACTAATCTGGAACTTTTGTTTTCATCTTTTAGGAAGAACTAAAGAATACCAAAGAGTGTAGTGAAGAAGAAATAGCAGCATTAAATGAGCAGCATTCTAAATCATTACGGGTATGTAGTATGTCTTGATTGAACGGTTTAGCGCATACAAATCAGAATGGCAGCCATTTTGAAACTTTGCATGGTGGTAGTAGAACTGAAAGAGGTTTGTGTTAACACCATGTGAAACTCTCTTTTGGGTAGTGTTGGTTCTGGAAACCACCAGATCTTTTCGGAACCAACACTACACAAAAGTGATTTGTACCTGTAAGGGCAATTTTGTGATGACCCTATAGACCATGTGGCCTTGTACATTCTTTGGGTATTCTGGCAGGCAAGATACTGCACTGGTCAATTCGGAAAGATGACATTTTGTGTCATAATTTCCGCATAAATCCATAAGTTATGTAAGTAAAAGCTGGACATGTTTTGAGATGTGCCCCTTTCATCATATCAAAATTTGACAAGAATTAGACAGTGCAATCTCCATAAAATATAAGATGTTTTCTTCCATTAGGCTGTGTACAAGTCCAGGCCCTGTGGCTCTTTTGTCTGTAACCAAATATCTTTCTCATGACATACTCTGACTGTGTGCTGAATTCCATTATTGTATCATGAAAGGCACAATCCCATCACTTGCAAGCGAGACTATTATGTAAGAGTAGAAACAATTTTTTGTTTTGCTTCAGGAAATGGAAGAAGAAGCTGCAGAGAAGGAGCTGGAGTTGAATCTATCTCAAGAACAAAGGCAGAGATTACTCAATGACATCGACAAACTCAAACAAGTTAGACTTATTGTTATTTGTAGTTATTTCTGCAACCAGGGGTCGATTTCACAAAGAGTTAGGACTAGTCCTAACTTAGGACTTGCCCTAGGAGATATAAAAAACGCACGGCTAGTCCGAAGTTAGGATGAGTAACTCGTCCTAACTCAAGATAAGAGGAGTCTTAACTCTTTGTGAAATCCATCCCTGTGGGTTTACCAACTGAGCTGTCTAGCCCTATGCTGGTCATCTTGTCCACTTGGTGGAAGAGCTGATGGTATAACTGCTTAGTTTAATAAACACCTTTGACTGTGGTCAGTAGTTAGATGGAAGACCATTCTATCTCTTTTCATGGTTGGTGATAGGACCCCTTAATATCAAGCTTGTGTCTTTAGCATGGGATGTTTAGTCTAGGTCCTGTGGATTGTGCATAACACAGGGTACGTTCGTTTAGCTTCCCTGGGTCGACCCCGATGTGTTGCGGTTTTTTTTCCCCGGACGAACATGTGCAGATAATTACCCACGTTCGTCCTGGAAAGAAAAAAACGCCACACACTGGGGTCGACCCAGGGAAGCTAAACGAACGCACCTACATATTGGTGTTTCTGGTATTTCAATAGCGCAGCGCGATCGGTCGATAGCGCTGCGCGATCGGTTGATCGCGCAGATTGACCGATCGCGCCCAACATATACATTTGAACACATTTTTATGGACTTTGCGCCATATAAATGAATGAATTTATTTACTGTATTTTATTTAACAGGAAGCCAAAGATGGTGTTGAAGAACGCAAGATTGGAGAAAAGAAAGGCTACACTATGGTAACGTTACAATTATTAAAAATGTTTATCAAATTTCCTCTTGTTTTCTTCTACAAGTCAGTGGCTCGATTTCACTAAGAAGTAAGGCTATATCTAAGTTACCGGCTGCAGCTTGGTCACCATGTTACCATGTCTTGAAGCATAGGAGGTAACATCCTTGGCAACACAACTTGAGAATCATCTTACGATGAGCTAGCCAATGATTTAGTCTCTACAGACTATTACAGGGCCAAACATCACCCAGCAGGAACGAACAATCACTGTAGCTCGGTAATAGATTGGATACACAAAGTCTGCTAACATTTTTTGAAATGAGCAATATTCAACAGGAAGTTGAAGTCACCACTACCTTAGGCACTGCCTCACTACCGTGGGCATCGATTCACTACCCTTGGCACCACCCCACTACCCTGGGCAGGGACTTGGTTTTCTAATCTGATTGTGTCTAAAACCTCAACCTGAATATTTGCGTTTTGATTGGTTGTTTTTGTTTGCTCTCAGGTGAAGGATCTAAAGAGGCAGCTACGGCAGGAGAGGAAGCGAGGAGACAAACTCCAAGAGAGACTTCAAGAATTCCTGACTCAGAGCAACCAAGGCAGAGGAGGCATTGAGGAACTCTTCCAAGATACCAGCTTTGATGACAGACAGAAACTTGATAGCAGGTAGTTATTTAGGAATTATCTTTACAGGCATGTTCCTAAAACGATAAAGTGCATCAGGTTATTTTACACCCATAAAGTCCCCTTCATACTTCCTGTGAATGCGAATGCGAAGCAAATTTTGACGTCGCATGACTGTTGCGAATTATTTGTTGCGAATTTTCTGAAGTAAAAATTTGTAGTGCATTTGCATTTGCAGGAAGTATGAACCAGGCCTTAGGGCCTTGTCACACGAGGCAGGGTTTAGAGGCAACTTGGAAGCAACCAAACTGCAGTGCATGTTACATGACCGCTTTGGTAGCACCTGAGCAAAATTTTCAAACTATGTCATTTGATCCCTAAGAAAAAAATGTTAAATATTCAAATAAGAATGCCTTTCTTCTTTGAGATTGCCTGGAACTGTTTGCATGGAAATCCCTGCATGTGACATAGTCGGTTCACATCACAGGGGACCTACGGCTCAATGTCCCTTCCAAAGGACAAAGCATTTATATTTAAGTGTCTTACTCAAAGACACAAGTTGCAATGACCTGGGTGTGTTCCCACTCTCTGACACAACACGAGGGCCCAATTTCATAAAGCTGCTCAAGCACAACAAGCCGCTAAGCACCAAATAATTATGCTTACCAGAATATGGTTACCAGCCAAAATATGATGTCACACATACAACAAATCATAACTGGTTACCTGCTTATTTCTGCTAAGCAAACAAATTTGTGTACAATATTTTATGCTTAAGCAGCACTATGAAATTGGGCCCAGAACTTAACCGCTCAGCCACGATACTACTAAGTGCAATATCTCATCGCTTTACGCTGTGTATACTCTATTATTCTGATTTGCAGTAGTGTGTCATCATGGAGTATGACTGGTCAGATGGCAAAGGATACCAGTGAAATAGCACCAGTGAGTACCAGTTGATACCCTTGACCAATGTTATCTTCAATAATTGTTCAATTAATAGTATTTGATACTTGTGCATCAGAAAACCTAACTGTATGAGTAGGCCCTAAAATTCCACATCAAGGCCCCGGACAATGTGGGATTCGAACTGGGGTCCACAGGGGTGAAAGGCAAGGAAGAAACTGTTAAACCAACTTGTATTCCTATTTGAATAACCATCTTTTTCTATTGAGTGTTATAATGTCTACCATTGTCACAAATGGGTAAGTTTGTCATTTTCTTTGTTACTACTTTGCTGTCCTTCATCTCTGTGGACCCCGGGTTTGAATCTTACCACAGATTCCAAGGCCACAATGTCGGTAATCTGACCCCTCCAGTGTTTCTCTAGTTTGAGTGGATGAGGTCCAAACAAGATTTCAAGGTTTATTTAACATTGCCTGTATAAGATTTGTTGTCGATAATCCAGGTAGATATAAATGCACACTCTTGGGATACTGCAGGGTAGCTCACTAAGAAGCAAAGCTTATAAGCATGAGCCCAAAACAGGTACGCTCGTTGACCTGATGCATTCGTTTAATCCCACCACCATCTGAATTAAAATGATGATGGAGTCATGGAAATGAGAAGCTAAGTACACATAAAGTGTAAGTTGTTTGTTGTTGTTTCTCCCAATTAAGTCTCCAAATGGCTCAATGATGTCAGCAGCACTGAGTGAAGAGACCAATGAGCTGATAGCTCGAATGACAGAACTACAAACAGCAAACTGGGCTCTAGAAGAAAAGGTAAAACCTCTTACATGGATTACATGTGCTTAATGGATTACATGTGCTTAATTAACCCTTAAAGGGGTCTAGAGCATTAAATTCAATGTCTGAGCACAGTTTCATTGAGCTGCTTAAACATGGAACATTGCTAAGCACAACAAGATCATACTTACCAGTTTAAGGTTACCAGCCCCCAAAACATGTCACATTATACCGTTTGTTACTTGTGTTGTATGGTCTGCCAGAGCGTGAGCCTGTCAAACTGCAATATGTTCAAAATTCTGCAGCTAGACTGGTTGCCCGTGTGGAAAAAACACCAGTACATTACTCCCGTCTTACATGAGCTACACTGGCTGCCAGTTAGCAAAAGAATTGAGTTCAAGACACTGCTGCTAACCTAAACAGCACTCCACGGACTTGCACCAAAGTACATCTCAGACCTACTCACTGAACACAGACCTACACGCTCACTGAGATCCAGTTCCAAACATTTGCTCAAACCTGTCAAAACATCTACTGCATACGGTGATAGGTCATTTGCATCGGCCTCACCTAAACTCTGGAACAAACTCCCCACAATAATCAAATGTGCCGGGTCATTACAATTGTTTAAAGGTGCTCTCAAAACATGTTTTTTTTAGTCACTAAATAGATTTTTTTCATTTGCTTACTATTGCTCTTGGTTCAATGTAGATGGATTAATTTCTTGTGTTTTTATTATATCCATTTTTATGTACATATCTGGGTCTGTTGTTTCTTATTTTTTAAATTTGTATCTACTTTTGTGCATTGTTGAATCTTTTTAGTCACTAAACACATTTTACATTGGCTAATTGCTCATGGTTCAATGTATATTATGGATTATTTATTGTATGTATATTTCCATTTTTATGTGTTTATATATCTGGGTCTGTTGTTTCTTATTTTTTAAATTTGTATCTACTTTTGTGCATTGTTGAATCTTTTTAGTCACTGAACACATTTTACATTTGCTAATTGCTCATGGTTCAATGTATATTAAGTGGATTAGTTTCTTGTATTTTTACTATTTCCATTTTTATGTGTTTATATATCTGGGTCTGTTGTACCTAATGTTTTAAATTTGTATCTACTTTTGTGTGCATTGTTGAATCTTTTTAGTCACTAAACACTTTTTTACATTGCTACATGTAATTGCTCATGGTTCAGTGTATATTGATGCATTTGTGTCCGTTTGTTTCCTTTTTTTATGGGTTTAGGCCATATAAATACATCTAGGTTTGTTGTTTCTAATGTTTTAAATTTGTGTCTACTTTTGTTTGCATTGTTGATTTTTTTTATGTCGATTATTTTTTGGTTTAATAGTATTTAGCCTATATTTTAGTTGATCTTGTTTTTTTCCTTTAGTTTTTGTTGTTAGGCGCATTGAGGAATCTTTGATTCAAAATGCGCCTTATAAATACTGTTTATTGTTATTATTATTATTATTGAAGAGTAAATGGGTACCTATAAGGTTAGAGACTGTTAATGTGAGTTATTAAATTAGCACCTAGTGTACCCATTTTTCTTGCGGAGATGCATGCTCCTAAGGAAATGAGACTGTTTCAGGAATAACTATGGTTCAATGGACAGGGGTAACAATATTGTAACAGCATTCAATACGCACATAATAAAAACACAGTAGTATTATACTACTAGTACTATTTTATGTAATTGTGTTGCTCTTGATCATTCTATACAGGTTCGACATCTAGAGGAGAGCAATGGCTGCATGGCAGATGACCTCCTTAAAAAGACAGCCATCATTGAAGCCCATGTCATGGAGAGGAAGGTTGTTGGTAGGTCAAAGTTCAATTTCTTTGCTTGAAGTTCGGAGAATTTTTTGTAATTTCAAAATCCACAGTACACAAGCCATGGGGTTTCCTGATAATACCAGGGCTAAACTTTATAGAGTTGCTTATAGGCAGAAACAAATGCTTACGAATGTTCTGCTTAGCAAAAATAAGCAGCATACCAGTCACAGTTATTATATGTGACATGCTATTTTGGCTGGTAACGTTATTCTGGTGAGCAATATTTTAAGCAGCTCTATGAATTTGTGGCAAGCTGTACAAACAGAAAAAAACCTGTGCACTGAGAGGCCGTCTCTGGTATCTATGTATTTTTTGACCCAAGTTACCTGATGTCATCAACACATTAATAGACCCTTCCCATGAAATATGTAAATTGCACATAGCGCGTGCGCACTAACGTTTTGGTTGGCAAAATGAGGGAACATCGCGCTGTTTTGTACACGGCTAATCGGTGCGTGACGCAGACGCGATTGCGCATCTGCTTAGTACACAACTCTATGGCGTTTGCCAACCAACAGGGTCTGTACGCATGCGTGAATGTGATTAGCATATTTCATGGGAAGGGTCCATTATGTTTGCACCATTTTAGGAGTCAATTTCCCTGTGTGGTATGATGTGTTCTGCTCATTTCACTTCATGCTGTGTTTAATAACATGCTTACCACAAATGTGATGTGCAATAATTATAAATGTCAAACTAGGGAACATGGCAGACAGTAGCCATGTTTGATGTTGGTGCAAGGGACAAATAGAAGGGTTGCAATACCAGTACTAGCATTTTGTCTAGACCTTCGTGGCTTAGACAGGGAGGGTATGTTTGTCAAGTGCTCTCCAATACACTATTTATGATCATATGCCACAAAGTTTAGGGCCTGAAAGTTTGTTGAAACTTGACACATCACCCACAATGTGAAGTCATCCATGTAGAATTATTGTCTTCTTACACGATAAGCCTCATCTTCATCATTGCGAGTAAGTTTTTATATGACGTCAAAACGGAATTCTTACAAGTTTAGTCTATAATTAAAGAAAATGTCATGTACGTCATTGAGGTAATGAAGAAGCCGCCAGTAGACAGGTATTAAGTAATTGCAATCTAGTGGCTTCAACTTCAACAGATGATATGTCTATAAGTACATTAGAAAACGCATTTCCTAACACTTGGCATTTGCTGAAGGACAATAGACACTGCTATCTGAAACCTTAATGTGAGTTTCACAAAGGCATAAAAGCTCACAGACCTTCCACATTCTTGAAATGTTTGACCATAATTGCTTCTGCTATGGCGTCTAATTTAATTGTTTAAAAGTTCAATGGCCAATTATGAAATGTTAAGTTGAGAACTTAAGTAGAAAGCAACCTGTAGACATGTACTGTGTGATGTCAGACTGCAGACATGGACTTAACGTCAAAAGGTCTTTCTCTGTACAGATGACGTTCATTTTAAAATAAGGTATCAGTGCATTTTATTCATTAGTGCGCTGGCTTTGGGCCATCATGTGGAAATGAATGTTTCTGAAATGAAATTAAAGCCATTGGACCATTTCGATACAGAAACAAAAACAAAAGTTCACAGATTTACAAATAACTTACAGGGTTTACAGAAGGTAGTGGTGAAATACTTCTCTTGAAATATTATTCCATGAAATGCTTTACTTTTTGAGAAAACAGTAAAACAATATCAATTCTCGTTAACGAGAATTACGGATTTATTTTAAACACATGTCATGACACGGCGAAACGCGTGGATACAAGGGTGGGTTTTCCCGTTATTTTCTCCCGACTCCGATGACCGCTTAAGCCTAAATTTTCACAGGTTTGTTATTTGATATAGAAGTTGTGATACACGAAGTGTGGGCCTTGGACAATACAGTTTACCGAAAGGGTCCAATGGCTTTAAATGAATTGAATGCTTATACTGTTAATAATCTAATAATATCGAAGTCTTATGTAGCGCATGTATCTACCAACAAGATACTCAAAGTGCTTAGTATGTGTACATTTTAAAAGAAAGAGAGTTTAGTGAAGTTATGACTTCTGAGATCTAATTATGTAGCACCTCAAACAGATAGTTACAAGGTGCTACTCTTTCAATATACTTGTTATATTATATTGTATTTATTTGTTTATTTCATAAAAAAAACAAACATCAAAACTAGTGTACATTATGGCAACCGATAGGTTGAATTGCACTGGTGCAATACATAAAATGTCTTTATAAGTAGCTTAAATGTTAACACACAATAGGTAATAAGCAAGAATTATGAATAATGAAAACATCAAACATCAGCCAACACAATACCATAATTATACTTTCAACTATTCAACGACTCACTAAAAACTTTACACAAGTCACTGTAGAACGGTAAGGCAAATGTGCCATAAAAGTTGTCTTTTTAAGATTGCCCATAAAAGTCGAGATAATGAAAAATTAACTTCGGAAAAAAACTTCAAGAATCATATCAACTTTGGAATTGTGTACTTTAGTTCCCATGAAGCCAGCTCCACCCCCAGAGACGGCCAAGAAAGTAGCTTTCAAGAAGATGATGGACTTTGTGAAGGGAGACGACAATAGCCAAGTTGCCAACAACCAACGGGAGATGAACCAGAAACTACAGATTATGCTGGAAGAAACGCTGACTAAGAACATGCATCTACAACAGGTAGGTTATTACCGTTCTCACAATATTTATTACAATATTTATTCCTATTTATCATATTTTTATGTACTTTCAGGCATAGGAGCACAGGCAGTTTCTATTGTATACTTGTATAAAAATAGCAGTAAAACAAAAATGATCTCATCTAATCTGAATTTATCTAATCTAAGCTTAGCTAATCTAATCTTATCTAATCTAATCTTATCTATTAATGCATCGCCAGTTTGTTGGCAAAATTGACGGTGACAAAAATTGATTGGAAAATGAGATTTGTTTCCTCTAGTTGAGGAAGTTATAAACTTTCATTTGAGACACGGTGCAGGCCTGGAATTTTATCTTTAAGAGGACAAGGTTGTTTTCATTTTGCAAAGGGCACTTTCATTGAAAGATATTGAAGTCTATGGGAAACTTTTGAAGGGGGTAAAAGGCCAAGACTAGGGCAACCAAGGCCATGACCTCCACAGCCTCTGTGCGGACTGGTCCCACTGGCAAGTCACTGAAAATGTTAAGAGCATACACTGTTACTTGGTGGGTTGGTTGTTTGTCTTATATTCTGTGCGATGGTGTGGGCCTGAATTTTCTTAAACCTGAATTGAATCATGTTTGTTCCTTTCTTGTAGGACATTGAAATGCTATCGGGAGAGGTGGTTCGACTGAGCAAGCTGGCACCCCTCGCATCATCGACTAGTCCACTCCATCCAAGTCATATCACATGGACAGCGGGTGATATCACTTCGGCGGATGGGGGTTCCTCACCCTCGTCACCGTCCCACTTCACAGGAGACCAGGCCAGTGCTCAGTAACAGCAATTCCAACCAAATTTTATATTCTATTAATTTATTATATGAATGTGCAGTATTTGTCCGGGCTGCATCATATTGCCATTAAAGTACTAGTTAAACGCAACATTACTGGGTTCAACTTTAGAGCTGTTGAGCAGAATATTGTTTTTGTGCCAAGCGAAAAGTGGTGGGAATTGAGTTAAGGGCCCTCATCATTCTGCTGCCAACATTCTGAGTATGTTATGTTGTTTGACTGGTGCCATCTTAATTTGTACATGAATTTATATGAATTTTGTTACCCTAGCAGTGTCCCTGGTAGATTAAATCGGCCTTATTTATAACAGGTTACAATATGGTTACAATATACCATGTGGTCTTTAAAATGAACTTTTTGAAATGTCAAGTGTTGACCAAAATAAACCTTTGGATGTCAGCTTTGAGTTTGCCTTGACTGCAGTCATTGTTTCACATTATATTACATGTATTTAATACAGGGCACTGCCAGGGTTAAACACTGCAAGCTCAGTTTCCTGAAATACGGCACATAACTTCAACAATTTCAATTTAACAGAGGGACTGTTTAAGTATGCTTAACACAGCTTTAGCACAGTTAAGCTTTCCAAATCAGCTTACCAGTGAAAAAAACATTGTGAAATGTATGCAGTTTGTGACTGGTTACTTGAAATGTCTGCTTTCTTGTCAGCAAATATTTATTTTACTCATCTGCTCTATGAAATTGTCCCAAGGGTATAGACCGAATTGAATATGATGCACCGCTCAAATATCTGCCCTACAACATGGCGTCTGCGAGCGTGTGCACATGTGCGTGCGTGCTTGTGCCGTAAAAACCAATCCGGGAATGCTGCATGCTGGGTGTTTCTTTGATGTACGCGTTTAGACGCGCATACAATTTGCTCTACAAGATGGCGACTTTTATAGCAGCAAAGGGGTTTTACAATACATTTGGGATGTCGTGCAGCAGTGTTTTCCGCCATTACTTGGACCCAATATGCCCAGGGTTCAATTTCTATAATGCGCAAAGGGTATCGCCAACCACTTAGTGGTCTAGTGGCCGAGACATCTGCTCTTCAAATCCTACCAGGTCTAGGGATTTTTTTTTCTGAAAGGCGTTTGTTTTTTCTGAAGGGCTTTGTAAAGCACCAATTATGCAGTACTTATTACAAAATGTTGTAGGGTTAAAAACCAAAATAATTTTTTTTCCCTTCCAGACAAAGGTATATTTTAATGAACGTTTGAAAATCAGTAAATTTATGTCATTTAAACCTAAGTAACCAACTGTTCAAATGCTTAAATATTTTGCCAGAATTTGGTCAAATCAGTACTGCAATGCCTTACCATGGCCCTAAGAATATTATTAGAATCAGTCCAATCAATTTCAACTGATACAGGACTGTTCAAGGAAAGTTATTAATTTCACCGTGTATTTATTCTTAGGAATGAAATTCGTAAAGAACAAGTTTGTTAAAATTTTAATTTAATTTTGTATCTTATTAAAAATGACTTGAATCTGCTGGAGTCAGGAACCCAAGTACTTTATTAGCGATGAGAAATGTCAGACTTTTATCTGAATTCAGACTCATTTATGTCTCATTAATCTTGTTTTGGTAACCTTTGTCTACAAACATATTGACTTTGTACATTCCAGGGCATTTCCTGGCAGGGAAAACACTACACTGGTCATGTGGGAAATATGTATAATTGTATAATATAATAATATAGAAATCTTATATAGCGCACGTATCTACCAAACAAGGTACTCAAGGCACTGAGTATATACAAACTTTCAGAGAGATAGGTTATTGCAGTGATTAATTCTGAGAACCAATTATTTAACACCTTATAAGGGTTTCTCTTTTCAAAAAGTGCACTCGGTTCTTTTACATGCTTTACACAACACGTGGGACCAACAGCTTTACGAAGCAATGGTTAAGTGTCTTGCTAAAGGACACAAGTGTCAAGGCTGGGGATTCAAACCCACACTCTGCTGACCAGAAACACCAGAGTTTTAATTTGGTGCTCTTAACCGCTCGGCCATGACAATTCCATACGACACTTAAGGTCATAATTTACGCATAAATTCAAGAGTTTTAAAGTAACACCTGGGCAAGTTTTGAGATGTGCCCCCTTTCTTCATATAAACAAGTGTGCAGTGCAATCTTGAACTAGAGAGATTTGCTGTCACACCATAGTGTTGGTTTCAACGCTTTGATCAGTTCCCTCTGATCATCTTCAGTGCAATCTCCATGAAATATGAGATTTTAATCTTTGCTTCTGTTGAGCTGTGTGCAAATCGTGCCTGCAGGAAGGCCAGGCTCTATTGCTCTTTAGTAAAAAAAGTGTTGTCACAGTTCACATGGTCTATAAAGAAGACGGTTTCTTTAACCACTCCTCTTTTGCTGAGGATACTGTTATCAGAGGTGTTGATACTGTACTGGTCTTTTTATGATTTCTGATGTTGCTCGCACGCTTTAAATGGGCATGAAACTTTGCAATGGTGAAGAATAAAAAACTTAATAATGAAACCGAAAATAAATTCCTTCTTCATTGTTAGAGAAAGGTTTACAAACGAAAGGCGATATTAAAGCCATTGGACACTTTCGGTAAACAGTATTGTCCAAGTCCCACTTTTCGTGTATCGTGTCATCGGAGTCGGGAGAAAATAACGGGAAAACCCACTCTTGTTTCCGCGAATTTCGCCGTGTCATGACATGTGTTTAAAATAAATCTGTAATTCTTCTATCGAGAAATGATATTGTTTTAATGATTTCTCAAAAATTAAAGCATTTCATTGAACAATATTTCAAGAAAATTCTTTCACCATTACCTTCTGTAAACCCTGTAAATTATTTGTAAATCTGTGAACTTTTTTTTGTTTTTCTGTACCGAAAGTGTATAATGGCATGAAACTTGGCAGTGGTGAAGAATTAAAAAAAATAGTAATGAAAACAAAAATTATTTTCTTCGCCAAGGCTTACAAACGAAGGCAATATTTTGTCAATCGGTTCCATGCTTATGTAGGAAATTGTGACACTTGTGAGGACGTCTCAGTCTCCTGCCTTGAACAGTTAAAAAAAAAAAAAATTAGTTCAAACAACTTATATTATCAGTAGTGCCAGTTCCCATCTAAACTATTTATAGATGTACTTGCAGCTGGTTTCTTTGTATGATAACTTAGTAAGAGAATTCACAACCCATGAGAATATTAACTAGTTTTTGATGATTCCTGAAATATTGTATGCATACTTTTACAATTAATTGATTTTTACTCAAATTTAAAGAATTTTAAACATTTGTTTAGAAAGGATGTGAGAATTTGTGGTAAGAGCAAAAAGTCAACAAGTTACAACCAGCAAAAGATTGTGTAAATGTTTGAAATGAACAACTTCAGTTCAAGTCATCAAATATGAGAGTTCATTTTAGGCTATGTTTATTTAAAAAAGAAAAAACTCAATTTGTAGAGAGTCTGTAAACCACAAACATCCAGTATAATCATTGGTCTTTGTTTCTAGACCAAGAACAGAACCACGGTCCATTTTTTCAGGGATTTTTTATTTTTTGCCCCATGGCATTGCTACCAACTCTCCCTGATTCTACAGAAAGTTCCCTATAAATAAACCAATCTTTCAATGTTCTGATGAACACATTGGAAACTCTCCCTGATTTTTAAAACCTTTTCCCTATTATGTTGAATTAAATTCCACATATCTCACTGATTGTTAGACGAAATCATCCTGATGCAAAATGCAAATGAAGGACGCTCTCCCAAAATCGCATGCCTGTTTTGAACATTTGTTTTATTGTTTCTTTTTGTTGTTACGTATCAGATTATGTTTTTGTTAACAAAATATGAACATGATTATTATGTACTCTTCCATTGTCAAACAGTCCTTCATACAGAGTAATGAACATTTTCTTGAATGCCTTGTTAATCTTAGTGTTCTGTTAAGATGGTCTACCCAAGTATGATAACAACAGTACCTACCAATATCTTTATTTAAGAAATACAAATTAAAAAAGATCTGTTGTATTTATATATCTATAGATACCAATATATACTGTAAATAGTGTAAATGTTTATAGGAATCAACGTGTGTATAGGCAGTGCAGTCATTGTTCTATTTGTTATGGTAATAAAGCAAGGTAACCGTAAATTAAAATTTTATTTTACATTTGAGAATGTGTAACTAGCATTTAAGTTGCAGCATTTGTTAGTCAATGTAATTCTATTGTCAAATTGATAATTTAATATAAGTGGCAATTATAAGGTGTATAAAAGTGCAACCTCTCCCGGATCTTCAGACCATTCCTGAAACCCCCGCAACACCTGAGGAATATGCAGCCCCTTATTTGTCCATGTGTATTTATTTATTACCAAAAATAATTTTAAGAAGTATACTTTTTTTTCAATACAAAAAATAACAGTGGCATGGCGATTAATTCTTTGAGAAATCTTGCATTCTAAGTAAAAGAATATCATTGCAGTTTCATGATTTTCGTTTGAATTGCGAAATTTAAAAGCCCATTAATTTTACAGTGAAGTTAATTGTATGGAACCAACCCTTACTCTCACATCCATCTCCTACCCAACCCCTACCCCAACTTGGCCCTACCCTCCAAACCAAGCCCTCACACCTATCTCCTATCCCACCCCTACACCAACAGGTGTGACTATTGATCACAAAATAAATTTCCCAAGGTTTCTTAAAGACACTTAATATAGGCTCAATTTTTAAATTAGTATTATTTGAGAAATCTTATACAATTTAAAGAATAACATTGCGGTTTAATAATTTTGTATTTGCTTTGGTTCCATTTTTAAATTTTACATTCGTATGAGGATCATTTTGCATTGGAAAGCAAATTGTGAATATTAGTTTTTATATTTATTGTTTTCCACACAAAATATTATTCTTTTACCCTGTTGAGCAGCTCATGCTTTTTACAGTTTATCTTAAAACAATAAGATGGCATTGCTTTTGGGTTTTGGGTTTGCCTTTTCTATTCTCTTTTTTGCTTGTGCTTTTACCCTGCATGGTTTTACCATGCATGGTTAAAGGATTTGGGTACTTTTTGTTACACAAAACACAGTGTCCACAGATTTACATTAAACTTACAGTGTTTGAAGATAATGATAGTGGAAAGCATAACTTAAAAAATTAGCTGCTGAGGTGCTGTATTTTTTGAGAAATGAGTAAAACAATGTAATGAAAATACGTTTTACATGCTATATCATTTTATTTTAAGGAGTATACTTTTTTTTTTCAATACAAAAAGTAATATTGGCATGGTGATTTATTCTTTGAGAAATCTTGCATTTTAAGTAAATGAATATCATTGCAGTTTCATAATTTTCGTTTGAATTGCGAAATATAAAAGCCCATTTGTTTTACAGTGAAGTTAATTGTATGGAACCAACCCTTACTCTCACTATAGAGTTTAGAAGATGTTGGCGGACTTCAAACGGAAAATCTTGCCTACAAATAAGCAAAGATGCAATACCACTGTCGTAAAGTACCTCTTACATCAACGTCTTGTATTGGTGTTTTGACAATGTTGTTAGAGAGTTAACTTGGTATTTCTTTGGTGAGAAACTTTCACATGTTATGTTGTTGATCATTGCAGAATGGATGATATTTTAAATAACAAGTAATAAACCACAAGGGAAACTGACTGGGTATACAGATTGTAATTGACATTTTGTTCAATATTGGAATAACTAATAATTTACTAAAACTTAAGTTCTGTTGAGTTTGTATTGATTTTTGTTAACTGTTGCGTCCATAATTGTTTTGTCCATGCTGTCTTCATTTCTTCCAATAAGGAGATGGTTTTGTATTTTGAGCCGGAACCAAATGAGAACCCAAATACATTTTGTTTTGTATCATTATGTTATTGTTTGTTTATTTATGTTTGTCAGGTTTTTTTTTTTTTTTTTTTTTTTTTGGGGGGGGGGGGGGGCGGTGCCCCTTTTTTCTTCCTTAGTTAAAAGTATTCAATCAGATTCTACATTAGTATGATCTTGCATGGGTTATGTGAAAAGGTAACATTCGATCCATTCTGGGAAAAAAATGGATTTATATATATTTTCTATTTAAAAAATGTGTTACTTTGTCAATTGAATCTGTCAGTCTTAAAATTTGGTAATTTTTTACTTTATTTCTCGAAGTTTGACAGAATATTTAGTCCCCATCACAATTGCCAATGATTGTCTTGGCAACTTGTCTACACTTGAATTTTTTTCTACACTTTAATTTTTTTATTTATTGAAAACTACCCTTGAGAGTTCTTAGAATCGACAACTGTGTTGTTGCATAAGATTTCTGAAGAACCCTTGGCTGTCAGTCTGAAATAAAATTTCTCCAAAACACTGGTGCTTTCCAAACGTGTGGTGGCGCTGTCACAGGCCGACCAAAGAAAACACGAGAAAGCGTAACACAGTAGCTGATTATGCTAATCACTTCAATGAATAATTTGATCTCACCTACAGCACGGACCAATAGGAAACCGTTAACTTCTTTTCATTGAGATGGGTAAAGAGAATTATAGAAGTAGCGTTTCATTCTGTTAAAATACAAAACTTTAAATAATTTTATTCAAAATGTTTGTATCAATTTCTTGTAAAAAAATATACACTTAACAACTATGACAAACAAAGCACACTTTTGATGGGCATTTAGGCAACATTTAGAGTGTCCAAACACAATCAAATGTTGAATTCTTGTAAGCTTAAGAGCGGGCCGTGAAAGCCCTACGGCTGATACCTGCTGACAATACTGACAGGTACGGTGTACAGTGTAGTGTACACACAACAGCAAAGAGTCGTATCGTACCCAACCCCCACCCGTGCCTCCTTGTGCACATTTACACATCAGCAAGATTTAGCAGACGATATTTTTATTACGGTAACATTTGAGAATGGCGTGTGCAGTGTATGTGGAAGTCATTGCGTTCAACGTAAATTTGGCTAAGAAGGATGACACTTTCTACATTTTACCAGTATGCAGATTTAATGACATCTGTAGTTTCACTTTGTAGGTGAATTTACAATCAAAATGCCAGCATACGGGTAGGAATTATTCCCTGTCACCTGAACTGTTACCGAATTTTCAGCGTTGTCAAATTTGACGGAGATGGTGAGTTCACGTTAGCGCTTGTGCAGTGTTTGTTTACCGCATAGTCGAGGCGTTGCTTCCCATGTATGTCATGTATGTAGCACGGTCTACTACGGTCTACATAATTCAACGCAGGAGGCCTCGATGACGGGTCTGGTTTTTACCCGCCTGAATTTGAGTTGGATTACTTGCTGGGTGCTGAGTACACCATATCAAAGTCAGCTAACCTTGGTCGTGGTTCGTTGTGTGTAGCTTCCAAAATCGTTGGAAATTTCTTGCCAGGTTTACCCGGAGGAGGAGGGAGGGGCACGGAGCACCATGGCTGCGGCCTGGCTACCGTTCGCCCGGGCGGCAGCGATCGGATGGGTACCGATCGCCCCGAATGCTATGCCCGTTGCTCCTGAGAGACACACCACCATTAATGAAGGTGGTAGAATCATACTCAACATCAGTGGTCGTCGCTTTGAAACGTGGCGACACATGCTGGAAAAGTACCCAGACACTCTTCTTGGAAGCAACGAGAAAGAATTCTTCTTCGATGAAGATTCTGGAGAATATTTCTTCGACCGGGATCCAGATCTGTTCCGCCACATCCTGGCTTTCTATCGTACAGGTCGTATGCACTTCCCTCGGGAGGAATGCATCAGCTCTTTTGACGAGGAACTCTCATTTTTCGGTGTCATGCCGGAAATAATCGGGGACTGCTGCTACGAAGATTACCGTGACAGAAAACGAGACAATGCCGAACGCCTAATGGATGAGAGGAGCTCTGAGATGGGAGATACTCCTGTGTTACATACTATGAGAGAGAAGATGTGGCGTGCATTTGAGAATCCCCATACGGGCACAGGGGCATTGGTCTTCTACTATGTGACAGGGTTTTTTATTGCTGTGTCTGTCTTTGCTAACGTTGTGGAAACAGTAACATGTACTCCCTTCCCTGGCACTGTTGAGGAAGTATCTTGCGGAACACGATACGAGGATGCCTTCTTCTGCCTAGATACTGCGTGTGTGTTGATCTTTACTGTGGAATATATACTGAGAGCGTATGCCGCTCCGGACCGCTGTAAATTTATGCGGAGCGTCATGTGTGTTATAGATGTAGTGGCTATAATGCCGTATTACATAGGGCTCATGTTCAACAGTGATGGCCTGAGTGGCATGTTTACCACGCTCCGAGTGTTCCGAGTTGTAAGAATTTTCAAATTCTCACGCCATTCACAAGGATTACGTATCTTAGGGTACACACTGAAAAGCTGTGCAAGTGAACTTGGATTTTTGCTGTTTTCGCTGACAATGGCCATTATAATTTTCGCAACGATCATGTTCTATGCGGAGAAAAGTGAACCTAATACTAAATTTTTCAGCATTCCCGCCTCCTTCTGGTATACAATAGTGACCATGACAACACTTGGGTAAGTACTTAACAAAGTATAGACTACAGTTTGTTGATAAAACCTTTGCACGTAACATTATAAAATACAAGACAATGTGATATTATTGAAAGGACTTTTATGGAATGCTTAGTTTTATTGTTACAAGCACTCTACTAAAGCCTTTTCAGTAATCTTTATATTATAAAAGCTTTTTATTGTATGACTGGCCCTTACCTTGTATTGTAAGTCTAGGATTTTAGTCTGAATGTCTAACATTTGTTGAAGATCCAGGGTGAATGTTCTGAAACAGGATCAAGTTTAATAATAATATGCTGAAGTATAAGACAATGCAATGAAAAACACAGTCCAACTTTGAAATTAACTCGTTACTCGTAGCACACTGCTTTTTTACTAATAAAACAGAATGTAAAATGTGTTCAGCAGGCCTACTTCACATAGGCAATAGGCACAAAAACGATGGAAGCAATTACTTCCATGCCCCTGGTTAATGACCTGGTGCCCCTTGAAATGTTCGTACAGATTTAAATCTCTCTTATGATAGAGGTGCCCTTGGGTTGAATGCGTCACCATGTCTTGAACTTTGAGGTTAAACTAAAAAACAAGACTACAGGGCTTGTAGCTACAAATGTTTTTTAGACCAATATGTTACAAGACCAGAAACAAAATTAGTTTAACAAGCACTAAGAAGAGAAGAAGTAGACCTCATTTGTCTTAGCGCACTTTGATAATCAAGAAAATGGAAAGGTAGGCCTATTAGCTGATTTTTCACAAACTTGTACTTCTTTTCTCAGCAAAGTCCCATGTTGGGATATCACTCCAAGATATTGCACACTGAGGAAGTGTAGTATTCAATTGAAAAACACAAGAACCTCATTCATCAACCCAATTTGTTATGCTTGGTATAAAAAATGTTGAGTGTAAGGAATTTTGCTTAGTATTGGCTTAATCTCTTCTCAAGATTGAGAAAAAGTCCTTCTTATCTTCAAGATAAAGCACAAATTTATTTCAATCTCATAAATCACTGTTCAAGCTCAATTTAACATATAAGCCGGTCCCTGTGGTGGCAAAAACAAATTATGGGGTTTCGCTTGTGAGATTGGTTTGGTCAGGGATTTACTGAAATTTAGTTGAATTTTAGGTTGTCTCGATGACTTGTCATATAAGTGTGCAAATCCTTTCATAAAGCAAATTTCACCAAGATGATTTGAAGGATCATTTATTTTAGCAACCATAATCGGGTTGGATTCATTATAAAATACATTACAGTTACAAAATACATCACATAAACTTTAAAACAAATAATCTTTTAGGTTGTAGCTGAGGTTAAAAAAAAGTTTAAAATTTTGAAAATAAAATAATCACACACTTACACTTAAACCCACTGGATTGGGTTTTAGTTCAACAATAGTTTTCAGACAAGTTTTAACTCTTAAACTGCTCAAAGGCAAAATTGCAGTTAATTCTCCGGTCGTTAAATGGTTGATTAATATAATAATTAATACAATCTGTAAACTAAGACACGATGACCTATGCTCTATGGTCAAAGTAATGTTACAACCCAATTGTCAGGTCTAAAATCTTGTCAAAGTCAAATATGTAGCATTGAGGACCTATGTATCTCACAAATCACCAATTGTTCCTTATCTTAGTTTCTATACTCGCCCTTACAAGCCTTGTAACAAAACACAAAAACTTGTTTTGTGGTTTTCACAGAATTGATGACTACCGCGGGAAACAATTACTCAGAAAAAGTTGCTGCTGGCTGTTTACATGTTTCAAGCTCAACTTCAAATATTCAGTTGTTTTACAAATGAGTTGACTGTAATTACCTGGAAATCCTTAATTTAATGTTAATAGTTCTGGTAAAGATTAAAGAATCACTAGTGACTAAACCTTACCAGTAAAAAGAACATCTTGGATCGTGCCCAGCATTGGCAATCAATGTTAAAATAATCCATGACTGAATACCGAATATGTTGTCCGATTATTTTGTTCATCAACAATGTCAAAAGAAATTATCAAGCAGGAACAAATTGTCAATATTTTATACTTCCAAACAATCAAGAGTAAAAATTGAATGATCTTTTAAATCATAATATTTGAAAACAGTATTTTATTTTAATCTTATTTCATTATACTTTACACTGGCAATACAGGATTCAATAAAAGGTACAATACAAAAAGTAGAACATTGACTGAGACAATAAAAATGTTTACAGATATATTCAAACTTTTGTAAAAAACCAAGCCAGTGAGTGGCAACAAGCAACAGGTGACCAGCACCTCTACAAGGACGTCCTACCACAATTTTGTTTTAACAATTACCCGCCCCTTAAATAAATAAATTAAATTAAATGAAAAAAAGATGTGCTAACATCTGATATTATGTGCATTCATGTGGCTGTACTGATATCCCAGAACTAATTAAACCTTGGTTCTTGGTCATCCTGCTGCATGTTGGTTGTTTGTGCACATTATAATAAATACAAAATGTGAAATTAATTACCTTAGTTTACCCTTGGCATAATACATTATACATGTATTGGGTATTGCATGTTTTGATTAAACCCATTCCTTTAAGTCACTGTGCAAAGAGCTTTAGCGTGGGAGGAAATAAATTAAGTTTTGAAGGCATTATGACTGTACTTTCAAGTTTCAGAATATTGGGCAATGTTTGTTAATTTGTACTATGCAAGTAGAATTCTCAACTCCCATAATTCAAACATAGCTCTGCACTCAAGAAATGAGTGTTTTGACCCCCACACTGAGTTTGAAAAAGCTCTGTAGAAATACATTTCTTTTTTAGATCATATTAAAAGTTAAGTTTGTGCTATTTAGTAAGTTTTTGTCAGTTGCAAGGACAACCTAAAGGTATTGTATGTAAATGGTTATGAATACGTACACTACGCAAAGTAGCTGCTGATTGGGAAAAGGTATTGAAATGCATGAAGCTTTGATGGTCATGTAGAGGGCGGGGGCAGAGAGATATTTCATTAGCAGTGGTTCCAAAATCCTTCTTTCAAAACCATTTATAACTCACCCAGAGATTGAGTTACAAGGATCCTTCCTCACTCTAACAAATCCAACATCATGCTGTTAATCATTATGTACCTCAATACCTAAACTATTGGACTCTGGGTGTGCCTTTGTAGTAAAGTCATAATCAGTTTACTGGTGCTTTCCAGCGGCAGGGTTTGCCCTGAACTATTTTAGTGACTTAACATTTATTGACTTGCCAGCAGGACCAATTAGTTTGTCATTTCCTTATTACATTTCACTAGTCCCATTTATATTAAATATGGATGCTTTCAACACTGAACTAGCCAGCCAGACTATAGTACTTGGAGTGAATCAGTGAATTTTGACTGGTCCTCTGTTGTCTTGCACCAGTGGGATACACAGGATGAGATTGAATGGTGACTGTGCACTGGTGGAACCAATATTTTTTTTCAGGCACCCTTGCTGTTGTGTATGGCACAAGGTTATACTGTAGCCTAACCTAGTGAAAGAGTTTTGTTTTCTTTTCAATAACTGACCCGAGGCCAGTTCTACTTGTACATGGTTTCATTCTAGTGGGTCCATCGTTGATCCGAGACAGCTAAATTTAATCTAAACTTTTTTTAATGGTCCCGAATACTAATCTGGTGATTTGGGGGAGTTTTGTGATGGTAGGGTACAACAAGCCAAATGGAATCTTGGACTAAATTGTTGTGCTTCGTGGCGCAATGTTTTCCACATACTAAAATTGTTGTGTTGGAGAGAGTGAGTCAATATCTTAAGAAGTTTTGAGTTTGTAGTTCATAACCGAATACAATCAGATACAATTTTTATATTGTTAAAACGTACTTTACGCATTTTGATGAGGTCTTAACTGTTTCCTTTCTACTTATTCTTGTAATTGTCCACATTTTGAGCATTCATTAGATACTTCTCACTCATTCATAAAAACACCCAACCTAAATGATCATTAATAACAGTTGTACCAATCAAAGTCTGATCAATTGATTTAAATTTGTCAATAACAAAAAATATTTCCATAAAGATCCTGCCCTTGGGTAGAGATTTGTTCATTGTACGTGTCTATTTGAAGACATCCGTTGCCATTGACTGACAGGTGTTTGAGTCCCATGCAGTTTAACGTCCCAGGTGTTTCATTAATTCTTTTATTTCATTATTTTTTTCAATGGTGATAATATGCTCTTTGCAGACAAATTCAGTAGTACACTTACACTGTAAGTACAGGATGAAGTAGTGTCTGACAACAATAGAATTGTTACAGACAACAATAGAATTTCAGTCAGAAAATATAAACCCCAAACTAATTGATTCTGATCTGAAAGCATTCGCTATTCAAAAGGAGTAGCACCTAGCACAATGTAAATGCATAGTCCCAAACAGTCTAAGAGGTTGCATCATTTTACACATTTTGTAACCTGGGTCGATACATTGATAAACACAATGAGCTGCAAACAATGCAGGCAGGCTCACATATCTTTTATGCTACACAGTTAGTTATGGTAAATTATTGTACACATTGCAACCATCCGACTTTATGCGCATGACATCATTTGAATATAGCCCTCAGCGCCCTCATGAAATAGGTCAAAGGTTGGTCATTGGCCAATCCTGAGGGCCTTGCAGTCGGTACATTTGGTCTGTTGCAAATTTAGACAAAATTTTGTGTCCTATATTATTTGCAAGCATGAAATATTTGTTGATCAAACAAGAATTTATAAAAAATTAGGTTTTCAACGTCCAACACAACAAATTTTATGCCAACATTAAAACAAGTGTAAATACGAACTGGTTCTTTTGAAACTGGGAGCTACAGTGCAGTTACTTTTAAGTCTAATCCATAGAGCAAAGTGGTGTTGCCGCTTTAAAGGATACAGGTGCCACAACAGAGAACAGAACCCATGGTCTGACAATGCCAGAACTTGAGTCCAGTGCACATAAACCACTTGCGTCGTTCGCAAGCTGTTTATAATACAAAAACAAGATTGTTAATTAGGGAATAACAGTGTTCGTACCCGGTCTTCACTGCGTGGTAATGACCGGGTTGTTGGCTGGCGCTGTTAACGGACCGAGCCGGAGGCGAGGTTAGTTAACAGCGCCAGCCACCAACCAAGGTCATTACCACGCAGTGAAGACCGGGTACGAACACTGTTATTCCCATTAATAAATACCTTTTTTAGCGAATTAAACGGCTAAAATTGTCCAAATGTTGTGACTTTTCTCTCGGCGATACTTCCAGACATGTTCAGGGGCCATATTTGAGCTTTTGATGGTTCCCATCTCTTTCGTGCGTTAATCACATTACTGATCTTTGAGACCAGTGACTCTTTTAAATAATGATCTGTTCAGCGCCTTCACTGGGGTCAAAGGAGGCAAATGATTGGACGATAGCTGTTCCTTGTGCATTAAAACGCGCGCATGAGCTCGGCTTCAGTTTATACGTGCGCACATGTTACACGCGCGCACTCAAAATTGATACATTTTCAGCGCGCATACGCGTAAGTGCACAAAGTTTTGCAATGAAACTAACAGGGATATAAATAAGCGTGCGATACAGTGCAACGCGCAAGTTTACACAATGTATGCTGATATGATCTAGTGGCCACTTATTCGCTATTTTCCAAAGCCGGTCTTTATACCACCAGTAACACTCCCACACGTGACCGGGTTGTGACCAACCAGAGACTTGAAACCGTCCAAGGTATTTATTAATGTCATATAATGTACAAATAACTACCCTGAAAAAAAGTTGAGAGTGGATTGAGTCTATTTTTAGCCAGTGTCATGCATGAGTGTACATAATGTACAGTCACTTGCATGAATAAGTACAAGCTTTGAGTATGAAATGTTGTACAATACAACAAGTATTTGCCATATTGTTCGCAATGTGTACCGTTAAAGGTAAAATTGTTAGTTGTTTTTAGGCCTTGACATTGTAATTTAAATTGTACCGTTCTTTGTTGTACATTTACGCTGCATGAATTGTAATGTAATGTTGATAATGATACAACATTTTCATTTTAATGTCAGCCATAAGTAGGCTGTAAGATAAATACAAGTGCATCGCTATTTGTCTTGACTGTATAATGGAGTATAAATGTGCACAGCTAGTCAGTTACATTGAAAAACAGGCTGCCATGCATATATAAATGTATTTATGTGCCAGATAGTGGGTACATTGGTACGTGATGGACTGAATACATTGTCGCACTAGAACTGGGTCCGCACATGAAGGTAACTTTAATCAAATTCATGCTCTAGGGGTTCATCTTTTTAACATGTTGAAGGGGGAAAAGCCATTTTCATTTGGCATGCTAGGGGCTGACTCTCTTTAAACCAGAGTCCGTTCCCCCTATTTCAAAATGCAATAGGAGGCCAAGATGGGGTAACAGACTCAACGATGTTTTAAATTCTATACAAGTTTGCACTGAGCTGTAATCCAGCGGTACGAATTTAAGTGTGGGGGGGGGGGGCACACTTAAGAAGGTGGGGGCACATTAGGCAAAGGAATTGGGGGACTGAGGAAAGGTGGGGTCATGCTTTAGGCAGGTTGAAGGGGGCACACTGAGGGGGGGGGGGCACACTGGGTGAAGGTTGGGATACACTGGGGGTGGGTTTGCGGCACACATGGGGAGTCATACTTAAAGGAACACGTTGCCTTGAATCGGTCGAGTTGGTCTTTGAAAAGCGTTTGTAACTGTTTTTTATAAAATGCATATGGGTAGAAAGATGTTGTAAAAGTAGAATACAATGATCCACACAAACATGCCTCGAAATTGCGTGGTTTTCCTTTTACCTCGTCGACTAACACGTCGGCCATTTATGGGGGTCAAAATTTTGACTCCCATAAATGGCCGACCGTGTTAGTTCTCACAGTAGAAGGAAAACCACGCAATTTCGAGGCAAACTTGTGTGGATCATTGTATTCTACTTTTAAAACATCTTTCCAACCATATGCATTATATACAAAACGGTTACAAACGCTTTTGTTTTGACCAACTCGTCCGATCCAAGGCAACGTGTTCCTTTAAGTTCTATTTTCCCTGAAATGCCCATCTCATTTGTAAAAAGAATTGTTTAAAAAATACAAAAATAAATTTTCTGATAAAAAAACGTTTAAGATTGAGGGCTTAAAATACAAGAAAAAAGGAAGAAGAAAAAAAATTAAAGTGAGAGGAAATATCTGTTGACATTCCTCTTGAAATGTGGCAGATTGGAAAAAAGCATGATGCGGGTTGTGAGTTCCAAAGGGCAGCAGTACAGGGAAGCAACTACTGTAGTAGAGTGCCACCCCCCTCCCCCTCCATGGACAAAATAAAATGCTTATTGTGCATGTGCTAAGGAATAGTGATTGTTGTACTTAGTGTTTTGTGTACATTAAAACGTGGAGTTATGGTTGTAAGCCATTTCATTATTTGATTTATTAACAGTTGTACTTTGTTTTAGAGGTCAGAATTGCATACACAGTACACTACAAGATGCAAAAGTCAGAAACTTTGTTTAAAATATTATTTTTTACACAAAACTGTTATTTGCAAGAGGAACTTCGAACTTTAAGAGAAGTATCCATTCCTTCTGTTCTTTCAGTTATTTTCATTCGAAATGTTTTATTTTGGAAAACCCTTACCAAGAATGGCTTTTAGTCTGGTTTGAGGAAAACAATATTTTAAAAATGAATATGAAAATGTTTTATTTGAATGCAGTGATTACCCTGTATATTCACCGCACTGAAATAAAAAAAAACTGAAACATCTTTAAAGCACTGGTACTGTAATCATGTAATAGGCCCTATGTATGCAAATACCATGTGACAAATATAAAAAACATTTATTCTTTATTCAAGGTGACTTGTGGATTAAAATTTGTTACTGTAATAGGAGATAAACACAAGTCTGATAATTGAACTTATTAGACACAGTGTATATTGGGTCTGGGAAGACATATATTAATTAAAGTGCATAGTGTACCAAACACTGTACATTGCGCATACGTGTAGCTTGAAACGTTGTATTTATATCATGCTGATGTTGTGGGTTATTTTCCCCAATGATGACCGAGCTTCATTGTTAAGCCCCAAGGAAAGGTAGTCTTTACTATTGAATTTATTGATTTCTTCTCTGTGTAGCCTACTCCACGTTCCATACTAGCAACAAAAGATATAGCCAAAAGCTATCGTAGACATTACAGATCTTTTACTCTCTTATAGTGGTATACTGGCCAGTCATCTAATATAAACAAGGTTACTAAATGGAAGACATTCACCCCTTTCTCTTGTTGATAGCAAACATGTTCCTTAAGATGAGTCCTAAGGACTGGTTATAAGATGGAGTTAAACCAAGTACCTGCAGGAATATAAGCACTGATTGTTTTGCCAAGGGGCATGATGTAATTAAAGACTAAAATCTAGGATTGGTAATTTATGTAAACAAAAATTGATTCCTTTCAAAAGGTCACTGATTATAGAGGTCATTCAATCCTCCAGAGAAAAAATTCTAGATCTGAATAATATTGACAGAAGTCAAGAAAGAGGCAATTGAGTGAACACACACTAAAAAAACCCACTATTGCTGTTCTGAATTGTTGCCTTAATTTTTGATCTAAATTTGAAATGGTGTTTTTCAAAAGAAATGTGCCAAATAAATGGTACTTAATGTCAGAACAAAGGGTTAAAAAATTCACTTACCGAATCCAAACTACAATAAGCAATATTACGTGACTGATGACTTTTTTCGTTCGGTACTAATTTATAAAAAACCCATAACTCTCAAACACCAATTAATCCATGTACACATGCGCATAAACTAAATATAACCCCAATATCTTCCTCCATCTTGAGCAAAACCAATGGTTATTCTTAGCCCCACTTAGGCTCCACAAATAAAGGCAAACTATTGAATCGTTAAAACAGCAGTATTATATCATCAACTTCTTCAATATAGGCGTTGACCATTACATAAATTACAAAACCGAGGATGGTAAAAAACATGGGAACCTGAGAAAGAAGTGTGTTGGATTAAACCCATTATAAGCACTGATTTATGCAACTTGTGTTGTATGCTTCGAAGGGGATTGAGAAAGTTTGAGGAATGATTTAAGTATGCACGATGAATAGGGATAATGTTGTAAAGCATCGTGATGCCAATTAAGTACATGATGTATTTATCATTAATTGTATGGGTGTTAAATTTAAACCCTTTGGGTCTCATAATCCAAAACTTCAAAAACCTATCTTAAAACACAAACAACCTGATAAAGTAATGGTCTTTGAGACACTTAACACTTATCATTTTTACTATATTATTATCATTATTAATTTTATTTTATTCTAATGTTAACTTTTGTTTCAGGACTGTACCAGTCAATTAAACACAGATGAAGACAATCTATACAGAGTAAACACATGAGCATTCACAATTGTACACTTTGCCCACAAATACAAATACTATCACTAAATGTAAACATAAAATAAACAAATGCACAGGCTTGCAGATGTACCACATAACATTATATGCCACGGAATTTGAATATTGTCTCCCTGAATACAATGCAAAGCTATAAGTACAGGTTTGTTGTTATGTACAATTTGAAGGTACAAAGAATATGAATGATACATGTACACTCGGCCTTTTAGCTCACTAATTATTGCCCATGTCCTTGACCATTTGAGGCCAGTTTAGGCCTACGTGTAAATATGCACTGAAGCAACAAGATGCAGGCATAATAGACTGTGCAAAGGTGACCTCCAGGGCAATTTCAAGAGAATCTGGACTTCAAGGCATCTAGAATTACCAGCTTCAGCATAAATTGTGACAATTGTAAAAATAAAAAAAATCCTTTATTGTGCTGTTTTATACTATTTCATCCAATGGTTTGAAGAAGACAAAGCTTGACTTAGAAATTGTAAATTGTAAACGGTTCCACAAATCTTGGAAAAATGTTGTACTTTTAAAACTGACTTGAATTCTGGCACCACCTTTGGACTTTAAAAAAATGCATTTAAAATTTGATTGTTGTGATCCTCATATTGAGAAACATTTGCATCATACATGTAATTGGTTTGTTAAGATGTTCTATCAAAGCACCCTTTGTTTAAAAAAAAAAAAAAGCTCTTAGTCTTTAGCAATTAAACACAGTTTTTAATTTTGGCAGCAAGGTCCTGTTTTTCTGGCATGGAACGCATCAAATGTTCTTCTCCTTGATAATTTCCAGGTCCCTTCCTTTCAAAATTGATTTTTTTTCCCCCAGCAAAATATGGCGCATACTTTTCCAAGAGAAGAAATTGCGTGATTGAGTCAAACAGCTTCATATTACACCCACATGTTCTGAAACTCCTCATCCCTTGCCCCAGAAGTAACACAGCAATGAAGATATTCCCATAAAGCGTACCATAAAGCCCCACCGAGTGCTCCTGTGTCAGCACCTCGTGTTTGACATTTAAAAAACGTCAAAGAAATTTGTCACGCAAATTTGCACCCAGCTAGCTCCAACCATAGCACTTTCTGTTTTGCAGGGATGATTACCTTAAGATACTGCGTAAAATTAAGTGAACACGATACCCCTGAGGGATCCGATTTCCCAGAGATTTGTTTTTCTTTTCGAAGCATTTTATATTTGCGCCTGAAAATAAATCCTCAATTGATATTTTTCTCCCTTGTTGCAAAATAGATCGCAGCACTTTGATCCAAGCACTACATCGCTCTTTGTGAAATCCCATCAGATTCAGAATTTTGAATTAAATTTGCACCCTGTACAATGTACAGGTAGATGTTCTTTTTATACCAAAATGGAATTAATGAAAAGTATGTATTTTCTCTCCGCAAAAGGATGCAAGGAACAAGTACACATACGGTCAAATAAATACAGTATAAATAAATACAGTATAAATACAGTATAAATAGAATAGTAATAAAACTGTGGGGTGGAGACAACAAGACGTACATGTATGAGAAACCAAACATCATGATCAGTCAGCCAATAAAATATATAAACAAATCGCAAACATTTTATGTTTTCCCCTAAAGCATTGAATCAAATTTATACCCAATGCTTTGCACAGTCTTAACTTTTTGTTTTCTATCCTTTTATGTGACGTGTGTACACTTAGTGTTACTGGATATCAATCCCCATTAACTTTACTATGCCATTCATTATCTTATAGCCGAGTTACATGTAACTATTAACAGTAGTCTTTCTACAGTGAACGGAGTGAAACTGTTTGTTGTTGTCAGACTTTCAGCCTGATAACAATGTCACGATACATGGTTTCGATTCCTTTTTGAGTGCCCTGCAGAACTTTGCTTCAGGAATTCCAGTTTTAGCTGAGCGCGTAGGTGTTGGCAAGAGATACCCTACAAATGCGTAGGAAGTAAACTGGGCTTGCTGAAGTCACACAACACAACAAATTAATTGGACTCTAGAAGAGCTTGAATGCTTACAAAATGCAGTGACATTTTAGCGATTGTGTGTGAATTTTTTAGGAGAAAAATGTATCCAGAAATAGTCTAAACTCACAAAAAAAAAAAGTAATTAGTTCTCTGTTATGCCTGTACATAGGTTGAATGATCAGTTTTACTTGCAATAACTAATCGGTACTTCTGTAGTCTACTACTAATAGTACATGAACCTCAAACTTACAGGTTGAAGGATAATACTTTGGCAGTAAGGGTAATGTTATACAGAAGTCAATGGTAGTATATGTATCCTGCGAAGTTATTTTGTTCTGAAATACCGGGTTGATTTGAAGTCAGTAAAAGTGAGTAAGAAGTTTGAATTTTCCAACATCCTAAGATTTCCAAGATTTTCAAATTCCCCTGGTGTCTGTTTGTGAAAGCTTCATCCAGGTAGTTGTTGGTACCTCCTTAATGATGTTCTTGATGAAAATAATAATGTGAATTTTGTTGCTATTATCTCAGCAAGTAGACAATGTACTCTCAAATGAAGGCCTACTGTATCTTTGTTGATAATTTGGCCTATAAACCCAACGTTGCGCTGAAAAAAAGCCAATCTATGACCCTTCCTTTAAAATATTGTAGAAGAAAGGCCTTTTCACTCTAGCGCCAGTGACAAAGGTTGTATGTAATGGATGCCGGTTGTCTGTCACCTCACTTAATTGCGATTGTTTAACAAACTTTTACATAGTGTCTTATCTACAAGCACACAAATTGCCAGTGTTCCTCATGGATGTTTTCCATTGAACGCTTTCTAATGTTAAGAAAGAGCAATGTTTTATTATTTTATGATTTGCTAGACAAGTTAATGTATTCTACTACATTAGTCCTTTCTTGGCGATGGCATTCAAACCCATGCCCCCAATCGTTGCCTTAGTGACTCTTGAAATGTTCATCATACAAGTTTAGATTCTCCTTATTGAGGTGTCTTTTACTAAGGATAATCTGCCTTTCCCTTTACAACCAACAATGTATAAGGCCTACTGTAAATTGTAATATTCAATACACTCTAGCTTTATCAAATCATGAAGTAGACCATGATGAAACAACCCTCCATGCACATCAAAGAGTATTTTTGTATTACTTTTTTTGTTCAATGCGTGTCTTGTGGGATTTTATTTTAATCAAAGGTTCATAAAATCTAGGGCAAGATGCATGAATGCCTACACATTGTCTTGTGCATATTCAGAAGAATTGATAACTGTGCGTGCGGAAATGGCCAACCAACAAATACATACAATGGGAAATGGGAAACAATGGGAAAAGGCCAACCAACAAATATACAATTGGAAAAGTAATACCTCAAATGAACCAGATATTTCAGATCAATGCTCTCCCCACATAGGAGTTTTCAACCCCAGCTTGCAACTTTGTAGTTGAATCAGAAGAGGATACTTTTGTCATCTCCCCATCAGGCGTAGAGGTTGTCTCTTGAAACAAGGTTGACCAATAACAATTAGACGTGACAGGCATTCATAAAGGTCCTCTGAGTATTTTTGTTCTCGAAAATGTTGATACTTTCCTTAGTGTAATTTGAATTTTGGTTTTAAGTAATTTTTTTACCCACCAACCCACAATTTTTGTACCCCCAATCCCCCCTTCCCAACGACCCAAGACCCCTACCCAACCACATTGATTGTTCATAATGGCCCCCTAAGAATGGAGATACAGGCAGAGGTTACATTCGTAGCTGACTGAACTGTTCATGTGTTTTACAAATACACGTTGATTTACGTAGGCTAACAAAGTACACACTGCCATAGTCAAAAATAGCACCTTATATAGAGACTTATTATGCAAGATGTCTGCATAATATCCCAAACCCCTATCTGATTGTTTGTCCTACATTTTAATTTCAAATGGTCTTTGGAACACATTGATGAAGTGATAAATGTGCTGCAGTAGGCGTGCTGGTTGATTAAGTTACGTTTGTCTTTCAGCTCTCACTTGAAAGAATAATATTTTTGTATCTTGGAAGCTGCAGACATTGTCAAATACATTAAGACCCTTTGAAAGGCCGCCGAAATATTCTTAATTAAAAAAACTTGATCCACTGCAATTAAATCTAGCAGGAAAGAAAAATCCAACATATATGACATCTTCCGAGTCGTGCATAAAAAAACTCATTCTCTGTGTGGGTATGTATCCGTTGCATGCAATTTAATTAAAAAATAAACTTGAAAGTCTCATGATTGAACTGCCACATAATAAAAAACAGCTCGGTACCTAACTGTGTCCATGGGAAAAACACGATTTGAACACCTCATTTGAACCGTCTGTCTGGGTGTCACTTTTTTCTTCTTCTTATAAATGTTTTCATTACTTGGATGAGAAAATGCAATTTTGATGGAGCATGACAATTTGGGTCAATCAGATTTGGTTGGCATTTGATCAATATAGTACATGAATTACAGGCGACTAGCCACCCACAGAGAAACACAATATACATTACGTACTTAATGCATGTCCATGTAGTTTCCAGGAATCTCCAACTGCTGTCATTGTAGAATACTAGAAAATTGTCTTTAAGTTTTGGGCCATTCTTTAAAATTTGACCAATGACTCAGGGGTTGATTTTATAGAAACTGTCCAAGAGACCACAGGGGTCGATTTCACGAAGAGTTAGGACTAGCCCTAGGAGATAAAAAAAACGTATGGCTTTTCTTAAGTTAGGATGCGTAACTCGTCCTAACTCGAGGTAAGACTTGTCTTAACTCTTTGTGAAATCCACCCCAGGTCTTCAACTGAGTACTTGTTTTACTGGACAAAAATAGCTTTACAGGTTATTATTATTATTATTATTATTAATAATTTGGCAATTCACATAAGTATACAAAATTTCAAATAATTTATACTAAAAGGATAAAACTCTTAAAGACATTAACATGTTACCATTAAAGTTTTAAAATTCATTGTATTTCTTTCTTTTTAAAGCTAGGGTCATACTTTTGTAATGACCCTGGACAAATTGTGTAATTTTGCAAGCTTAGTTGAAACGTTGAGGCCAATTAAGAATTCACTCCGCGGCAGTGAAGTTAATAACAAGTCCCCTCAATCCACTCAGCGATAGTAGTAGTCCTGGCTGACTCCATATTGCCACCCTGCCACCCAGTTAATAAGCAGGACTAAGTAGTCTCCTGAATTCCTAAATCTACTCCATGGCAGTAGAATAAAAACCAAGTACTACAAGTAGTTCCCAAAGAACAAAATCTACACAGCAAAAATACACAAGGTGTTACTGCAAACCGAATAAACATTGATACCTAATCATGCAATACCTCAAAAACTAAATAATTGTTGCTGTTTTCAAACAAGTTACAATAATACAATAACAAATTCTTATATAGCGCATTTCACAATAACCGTATCAATGCTCTTTACATTAGTGCCCTGGTCATGGGGCCAATAACATCCCTGTAATGTTTCTCAGCTCCCGTGGGAGTATACAGCCCTGAGCTGCCTGTAAGGTGCTTGTGGCTTTTTTTATACACAATATCAACCTCTACCCTCGCAGGTACCCATTTATACCCCTGGGTGAAGAGAAGCAATTATAGTAAAGTATCTTGCTCAAGGACACAAGTGTCACGACCGGGATTCGAACCCACACTCCGGTGAATCAGCACCAAAACTTGAATTCGATGCTCTTAACCACTCGGACATGACACTCTACAAGTTGACTCTGTGTTCAGCTGCAACTTTAACAGATGACTTATATTGTATTTTTATGGATAATTTGGACCGTAAATTAGAATTAAATTGACAAAAACCCACTATGATGACACTACCTTTAAACTCCGAGCCTCAGAATATAAAGCGTTAAGGATATATTTAGTTAATGTTTAAGTGTTTTGACAGACACTGGAGGACATGGATTGTTTGATTATGGTGTTCTACTGGACCAATGCTAAAATATTGGACCATAGACCAGTGGTTATTTCAAGCCCCGTGACTCCTGAAAAATTGACAGTCATGTTGGGAAAATGTTGAAATTTCTTTTCTCTTCACAGGCGGATGATGAGATTGTAACCTTAATTTCTGTAAAGATACAGGTTCCATGATCATGATTTGAACAAAGCACACATTTTTAATCTAAAATTTACTTGCGATGCTTAGAAAACTTGTGTGCATTCATAATACTTGGATTTAAACAAAGAGAGAACCCCCGCCATCCCCCCCCCCCCAGAAAGTAACACAATTGCCCAGGCCTGATACTTTATGGAGGCAATGGTTTCCCTTCAATAAATGAACATAGACTTTAATATTTTGTGCCCTTTGCAAAATGCAATGGCCTTGCCATTTCATGTGATAAAATTTAAGTACTGATGTCATACATTACTTTGACCCTTTTAGGTTTTTTCTTTTTCCGCAAAACAGAACCATATCTGATAAATTTTGCATGGAGCATTTCGCTTTAAATAGTTAAAGACTTGGGGCGGCGATTACTGAGGGTTGATGCGGCCGATTACAGAGAAGTTGAGCTCACAAAACCCTATTACATGGCACAAGGTAGCCAGCTAGGCATCACGCTTGATTCGTTTTTGATAATACGTGTGTATCACAACCCAATGTCTTGTGTGTTTGTGCGCACGTACGTAGGGCGTACTGGTTACGTGTGAGATAGTCTCCACACAGGAGGCTGGAACGTGTGAAGCATCCTTGCATACAGAATAACATATCTGCCAGCAGTTTGGCGGTCATTTACAGCTCAATTATTTCCACCTGATTGTTTTTGAGGAAACCAACAAATAACCCAAGGAAGTCTTGATGCACAAGCCAATTCACAAGCTCTGTTTTGATGTCACTTGTGCAGTGGCCCGAGCGAAGGCGGTTTTTGTCAGCTGGGCTAATCCCCTAGACCCCCCCCCCCACAATAAAAAGAAAAAAGGAGAGAAACATTTAATAAAATGTATGCGCTCTTGTCTGTTATTTGGAGGCTAGACCCCTTTCATTGGCTGCCAGCACTGAGGTAAAACGGCAGGCCTGGAATTTCATCTTTTGAGAGGGCAAGGTCATTTTCATTTTTCAAAGTGAACTTCTATCAATTGGGAAATCTTTGTAGGGGCACCGAGGTTACAGACACTGTGAATTTTAAAGCCTGAAAATATTTTGAATAGAGCCATGCGTCCCAATAAAGGGACTTTGGCTGTCTATTGGCTGCATTACAGCATTGGAGAATAGGACTTATCAGCAATCGTAGCCACTGCCAAAGCCATTCAGTCGGACACAACCTAAAGAGTAATTTAAAGTTCCTATACTTTGTCCTTGAGTAGACTATTTATGAGCGTTCTGGGCAGCAGCAAAGTAAACTGACCTCTCGTTACCAGAACTATATATCCAAGGTTCAAGAAAACCATCCCAACTTCATCATCATCATCATTATGAATTTTATCGACATAGTCTGTGCTCATAAAAGGATAGCCTCCACAACGTATTCTATGTTTTCTGTTTTGTATTGTAGACAATGATTGTTCTTTGCTGGGTTTACAACTAGGAAAGCTTCAGTTGGAAAGCTTCATCAATAATAAATCACACTTGTGATTTTAAGAATGAGGTTCTTTTCAGAGCTGGAAAAAATGGCACCAAACCACAGGCCACGGTCAGTGGATTTAGTGTTTGGCTAGTAAACTCATGACCGGACAAGTCCAGCGGTCTTGTGTTCTCTTGAGTTTCAAGTACGTACCCTCAAGGTATATGAGATAAAAATCTATACTTAGTGCTTCAGTTTATATGTTAAACTGTGTGCTTTATCTCTTTTTGATTCAGGTCTTGTGTTGTTCATTCAAATATTAATACCTCACTAATCCGGGTCCTTTAAAGCATTGTCAATGGGTTTCTAACCGGTGCACAGAGCACAAGTCTAAGATGTGGTTTTGAGAAAACGGCCAGTGAAATATGTTTAGTAAGAATTCTTTTAACAATTATGTTCAAACGTTGACTTTGAGTCTGATAAGCATCTTACATTTCTCTTGAGTTTCAAGTACGTACCCTCAAGGCATATGAGATAAAAATCTTTTCTTAGTGCTTCAGTTTTATATGTAAACTGTGTACACAATTGTTTTATCTCTTTTTGAATCAGGTCTTGTAAACATTCTGGTCTAGAAAACATTCTGAGCTACAAGCCCTTTAGCCTTTGGGGGTTTCCCCACAAAAATTCAGCTCTACTAACTCACAGTTCTTCACAGAGAGCAGTGTAAATACTAATTGCCCAATTGCTATGACAGGCCAGTTGTGGTGATGTTGTTGTTTTGACACAGTGACTGATGTAGGCATTTATGTTTTGCTAATAATTGGTCATAAATCATTTGTCTGTTTGCAATTAAACACAAAGTGTACTTCTTTATGGAGCCTACTTACTACGGGATTAGGATCCAACCTTTAGAGCATCCTAGGCCTAATTGCATGGCTCTGCTTACCGTAAGCAAAGAATCGCCACATATACGGAAGCAGGGAATTCAGCACTTACATCAAGCGTATTTTAGGGGTTAGCAGGGAATTACCAGGCATTCTTTGCTTGCACAGCTAGCGCAGAAATCCAGCGCTTGAATAGTAAGTAGACAATAGTTATTGTAAGCTCAGAATTTAGGGGGTAGGCAGAGTCATAAATTGGACCCTTGTCATATGACTGTGGCATACTTCCAACGTCTTTAAAGACTAAAGTTTTCTTGGTACTTAAAATTTAGGTGATACGAAATGCTTTGGAGCAATGAAATTGTGCTATTGGGTAAAATTACATGCAAATGTTTCCCAGCTTTGAAGCCCGAAGTAGTGAAAACGTTACACATGCAGCAGACGCAGTTATGCAACGACTTCCAACATGTTACCGTGTGACCCAGGTTTCATTGCAGTTATTAACTGTTACTATTTTCTTTCTTTCCTTTGCCCAGGTATGGAGACATCGTTCCGAGAACAATAGTAGGTAAAATGGTGGGTGGAGCCTGTGCACTTAGCGGTGTGCTCGTCATTGCACTACCAGTTCCTGTCATTGTTTCAAATTTCAGTCGAATATACCACCAAAACCAGAGAGCAGACAAGCGGAAAGCACAGAGGGTAAGCATCATGTGTAGAAAATGTTGCTCTTCAGGGGTAGATTTCACTAGGAGTGAAGACTAGTTTATCTCCAGTTAGGACGAGTTACTCCTCCTAACTTAGGACCAGTCTTAGGTTCTTAATACCTCCTAGGACTAGTCCTAAGTTTAGAAGGACTAGTCCTAATATAATTCTTTGTGAAATCGACCCCTGGTTCTCTTGTTTTCACTTGCACTTTTTTAACAACATTTTTGTTCGAGTGTGTTTCTCACAATCGTTTTTTCTGTTGCATTGTCTGAGAAATGTATATCCGAGCAAAATAAATATATTTGTTTACATAGTTTTTTTATTAAAGTCACCTGGAAGTGGTATTTTTTCAAAATAAAGCTTTTGTCACTAATATATGTGTTTGATGAGTGGAATGTGAATAAACAGTTAACTAAGGTTTTAAACAATCAGTTCTTATGTTATTTACAAATTTAAGAGTAGACCCCGACCCGAGAGGGCGCTGTTCGAGGCAGACTTTGCCTGTAATGCGTAGAGTAAACACAATTGCAAAGTACATGTACGGACCAAGTCGTGAGTTTGTACGTTGTTTGTTTTTTTTCCGGCAATGCCGACCAGGTGTATTGCTGCTGAATGCAGAAAAACACTTTTTGAAATGTACCAACTCATGACTTGGACGTACATGTACTTTGCACGTGTGTTTACTATAGCATTGCAGGCAAAGTCTGCCTCGATTGACGTCACAAAAGGGGTAGGCAGAGTCAGCCCCCCAAACAACTTTATATATTTTTTAAACATATCAATCGTGACAAACAATGACTAAAAAAATTGTTTTATTGTTCGTAAGCATATACTCTTATGTTTGAAAGAAAACAAATTCTTTTTCCAGGTGACTTTAAGTAGATTGATTTATTCACTCCGTGATTCGAAACAAAATTGAAAGAAATTTACCCGACTATTAAATCTCCCGCCTCTACTTTTTTGCACAATCTTCAACAACTATTTTATCAGTTGGAGTTATCTAGTGCACCTGGATTCAAGTTCTATCGTTCACAGAGTGTTGGTTCGAATCCTAGCCTCACTGGTCATGTTGCTTGTGTCCTTGAGCAAGATACTTTACTAAAATTAGTCGGATGGAGCGTAACGCTGTAGTTCCTTGTACTAGATTGGTAGTGCACGTAAAAGAACACAGAACACTTCAATTCAATTCATTTCGATTAAGATTTATTTCATGATGGCAGTTGCAAAGACAAGTACAGGTTGTTTGCAAATATAATACATGGTACATAATAAACAATGCAACAAAAACAAATCTTTGAAAGTATCAAAAAACTTTAAATCATACATCATTATACAATGATAGCAAACATACTGTTGTGGAAGTTTACCTGTGTGTTTCTGGTTCATTACAAACACTATTGTCTACAGGTTTCCACAGCTGTCTGAGTTACAGTGATGAAGTTTTTCCCCAATACTAGACTGTATACTTGTTAAGTACAATGCATTATGATAGAAAAGTTTAAGTGTAAGTGTAGTGTACGTATGATTAGTGTATAAGTGTATTGGAAGTTACACACCATTGAGTTTCGACCACGGATCATTGAGTCAGGCTCTCACAAGAAAATAAAATGAATAAAATATAAGCCATGATTTATTTAAGACGATGAATTGTACAGCAGATGCACAAAATATCAAGGTATGAAAACTATTTATACATTTAGGTACATGTGTACAATATATGGGTCTCCACACACAAAATGACAGCCGTTGTATAATCAACTTTTACAGAGAAAGTTGTCTGTGGTGTTAAATTTGTTGTGTTTGATCAAGTCAGATACGTAAAGGATCCCTGTGCCCCTAGTTATTATGTGTGCCCCAAATTGATATGTGGGTGCCCCCCCCCATTTGAAATCTGGATTTTACAATGAAACCTTATTTTATAAGGTATTATTTTGATCATTTCAATGTTTTAAAAACTATTTTTCACTTACACACAGACAATGTACTTGTGATTACACTCACATCGAATTATCTTACAAAAATAGTCAATGGCAAAACAACAGCGCTGAAAAAGGGGCTTGTTTAAGATGAATGCAAACAGAACCTACAGGTTTAGTTGGCTAGTAGTGTGCCCCTAGAAAGCTAAAACTGTGCACCCCTTGTGCTGCCTTAAAATGTTGCTCTGTATTCGGCGCTGGATCTAGTAACTGAAAGGATCATTCGATAAATTACTGTTTGTGAATCCGAAATGCTTTATGTATGTAACAATACAAATACTTATTGGCGCCTAGTTAAGTAACTACACAAAAGTTTTGAATGAAAAAAAAGTAGCAAGTCTCAGTTCATTGAAGAAGAATCAAAGAATTATACAACAGGCGAAAACAATTATAAAAGGGGGCAAACACTGGAAATTTTGTGCATTGACATTAGTGAACTTTAGCCACGTTAGCCACCACAAAAGACCTGGCAGTTCCTGTGTTATCCACTTTTGTGGAGGAATTTTATTTATAAAATGTAAAGAATGCTATTATCGATCCGTCACTCAGAGTATCATTTGATAAATAGATGTTATTCAGAATAGACAATGTAAAAAAAGAACATTTTTCCCCTTCAAAATTGTGCCTGTGGGTGGTTGAGTCAAAAGAAATTTACTAAAATTCAAAATTCAGTTTTGGGCCTTTTAGGAATTAAAGGCTTTTAGGAATTATTTTGTGATAGAAAAATTTGCTTGGCCCTCATTGGCAATCAAGTCTCTGTATCTGCTGTCATTGGCCGTAGGAAAAGTCATTGGATTTGGATGTGGTTTAAGAGGTATAACAGGTATTAAGAGTATAACAAAAAGTATCAGTGCATGTTTTAAATGGGAAGATTTGATGTTTTTTACCTGGGAAAGTATTGGAATTAATTTCTCTTTCAAGAAGAATAACCTCTTCATATCCGATGACGTGTATTAATGGGCTGGCTTATAGCAGACAACTCTGGGAACATTTTTGGTTTGGTGTCATTTGGACGGCTGACAATGTGTATACTCACCAGGACATTCTATTGTGTAGCATACACAGCCATGCACCAGCCGCGCTCTGCTCGTTTCCCCCACAGAGGGACAGAGGCGGTTAATTCTGAATATCATTCGGCTTAGCTCCGTGATCTTCTCCGTACTGCATCTTTGTGTGTCATGGGTCAGAATTTCACTCATTACATGCCTATTCAACACGGTTGTATAGCCAAGGACCGTATGTGGCTGACCGCTGTGACAAGATCTAAGATGAAATCCACCAGCTGGCCAGTTGGCCTGTGCAATGATTAACTATGGTGGATAGAAAACTAGCTGATGTCTTCTCACATTGCAGACGGGGTCCTTAGAAATATCCAAGACTGTGACGTCAAGTGAATATCAAGTGTTATTATATAGCTGATACCAATGGCATATGTATGCAAACTTAACTAAAATATAGCTCACAATATGTTACTTCTTCAATTGCATCCGTATTTCAGTCTAACAAATAGCAATATAAATATTAGATCTGAACAGAGGAGTTGAATATGCATTTTGTATATTTCAAGACCATTGTACATCTTAAAGACAGGGTGTACTTTTGGTATTAACTGCCGAAAACCAGTATACTCAAAGTTGCTAGAAGATTTTGAAAGAAAAAAATAACCTTGTTTCTAGACTTGTGTGCTTTCAGATGCCTGAGAAGAGCCACATTTCAAACATAACGCCACTGGACGTCAACAGTGAATGGGTCTGTACATTCCACTCAGGAATTTTTTTAATAGTCAAAAGGTTGAATCCAATGTCCTATTTGATTGAATATCATGGATATTCAGGAATGAAGCAAACATTCCCTGTACAGAAATGTACATACCCACATAAATAATAATTATTATATGACATCGTTTGATGTTTTGCACTGGAAGGGTATGGTATTTTGATGTGAATTTTGAGAATTGTAACAATTTACATAATCATGCTGGCTGGGCTGGGCCCAATGTCATTGCTCTGTGCTTACCGTGGATTTCTAAGCCAGAATTTCTGCGCTAGCTGCGTAAGCAAAGAATGCTTTGTGAAGTATCCACTGAGATACGCCAGACTTCCTTGCTAACCAGTGAATCTTTACAGTCCCAAATTCTTCTATCCAATTGCCAAAGTGAAGGATTCAGAAGGACTGGGGCCAGTAGGCCCAAACTTTGTTGCTTATAATAGGGTCAGGCGTACTCAATCCCATCCAAGTCCAATTAGATGTGGAGTTTGAACTCAAAACTATTACTGGCTCGCACTGGCCTGAGGCTAGTGGTTTTAGCCTTGGGCCAGTGAAATCATAATCAGACAAGTCCCACTGTCCAGTGTTTTTCAATTGAATAATAATAGTGATTTTATTAATACCCACTGTGTACAAAAAGTGATGTTTAAAGGCAGTGGACACTATTGGTAATTACTCAAAATAATTACTTGCATAAAACATTTCTTGGCAACGAGTATTGGGGAGCTGTTGGGAGTATAAACCATTGTGAGAAGCAGCTCCCTCTGAAGTAACGTAGTTTTCAAGAAAGGAGTTATTTTCCACAAATTTGATTTTTAGACCTCAGATTTAATAGAAGCATCTGAAAGCACACAACTTCGTGTGACAAGGGTGTTTTTTCTTTCATTATTATCTTGCAACTTTGAAGACCAATTGAACTCAAATTTTCACAGGTTTGTTATTTTATGCATACGTTGAGATACAACAAGTGAGAAGACTGGTCTTTGACAATTACCATTAGTGTCCAGGGTCTTTAAACCTTATCTTTGAGTCTGATGAATATTTTGCAATTCTGTTCCAAGTATAAATAAGAAATCCGCTCTTGGGGCTTGTGCAAATAACAACCAATGTTACAAAAGTAGATCGCGTTTTGTCTTCATCTTTTTTATTCTGCCTGTACAACAAATTCCGGTCCAGTAAAAATTTGAGCCTTTGATGTTGTGAAATTCGATAAAATATCCTCCTAATTTGATCCCTATAGTAAGAAAAAGAGAATGTTAGATGGATTAGGCAAAACTTTAGCCAAACTGCCTAGTCTATAGGAGTGAAGAAAGGATTGATTCTGCTTCTACATAGTATCAGTTCACAAATTTTTCGCTTTCATTGAGCAGCCCGTATGAAGCCCCAGATCAAAGACAATTTCCTTAAAAATTGTAATAATTTTTTGCATACTTTGTTTCTTCAGGATTAACAGGGCCAGAACCAGTAAGCTTAGCTTAAAAATGGCAAAATTATTGTTGTTTCCACTGCTGGTAGTTTTTAATACTGTCTACGGCTTTAAGTACAATTTCATAAATTGAGCTCAGTCGTTGAAATAACCATTGTACTTGTAAACCTTTTAATTTCCGTCTGCCATAATGTCCTTTTAGAGCCTTTGATGTACTCCCAGCCATGCATGTATGTGTAGTCATACATAATTCAGCCCCTGGTTTAAGGTCGGGCTTCTAAGTTAAGCCTGACGCAGCATTAACAGTTCTTTTCTACTCCGGGTCTGACCCATCCAGGGTTCTCCCTCAGACTCAGTGCATGTAATTAGTCGTTGGCGCCATTAGCAAGACGGACAACAGGTGTACGGCAAAATAAAATAAATAAAAAAGAATCACCCGAATAAGACTGGACTGATCTCAGTATCAAATATTAAATATTCTAAAAGAAAGTATTAACAAATATTGGCAGTAAACTCTTTCATCTCAGAGCAGGCTGTCATTGTAAAATAAAAATAATGATAGTGCAGTATAAAAAAGACATACAGTACATCTAGCAGTTTAAATGTTTACATACAAATTTACATTCACTGTAACTTACATGGTTTTAAAAGAATCACCTGAAAAACACTGGACTGATCTCAAATATCAAATATTAGATATTCTTAAAAGAAACATGTTAAAAACAAGTCTTCCATTTCAAAGCAGGCTGTCATTGTAAAATGAAAAAATATTTACATAACATTCACTGTGACTTACACGGTTAAAGATGGTGCAAAAATTCGTATAAATACTTTTGCTTGCTATTTTTTATTTTATTGGAATGATTAATAGTTAGTTTTGATATAGCAAGACCTTAATGTGACAGCCTCTAGATACCAGGTGGTCTAGTGGTAAGACATCTGCTCTAGAATGGCAAAGGTCTTGGGTTTGAATCCCACATGAGTAAAATGTCGTACAAATTTTTTATAGGACTGAGTATGTAGCACTTTACATATAATGGTGTACGGATAAAACCAAGTAATATTCTTTATCCCGATGCAAATGTATCATTTAGAAAAATTGATTTTTTTTGTTTTGTTTTATATTTGGAGATATCAAGCAATAAGAGATTTACAATCCAATATGAATAATCCCTTCAATATAAAGCAACAGTAGCAAACACCATTTAGACCCACCTGTCCAACCAATACTTTCTAACACCTTGTTTAAATTTACATATATTATTGACACAATGTAGGGGCGTGCACATATACACAGTCGTGGCTGATTAACTATGTAATGAATGGGTGTGAAACTCATTATGCACACACTATGTGTGAAGACCTTGCCGCGCTGACGTCACTCCACCACATGTACTCATCTGGCCATCACTGCAGCGCGTTGTGGAGTTGTTTGCCACCAGACCAGCCGCTTTGTCCAACAGAGTGAAGAAAATTTTATTGCGTCTGGCCAACTTACGCATTTACTTGGTGTTAATGTGCCGCACTGGTTCACCTGCAACTCATTGCGTATTCAACAACCACACAGTTCTGTATTCAGCAGAAAACACAAACTTGATTCATAAAACTGATGAATATGGTGGGAGGGATCAAGTTTTAACGAGGGGCTAAGGTCAGACTAAGTTTTGTAAAGCTGTCATATTCCAATTAGGAGTTTACTTATAGGAGAAAATATATGTTTTTTAGTTTTAAATTTAATATTCAGTCACTAGTACATTTTTTTACATTAAGTACATTCAGTTCTTATACCACTTTATCTACAGGCGATTGATTCAAAAGGCCCATATTTGTTAACCGGGTTTGCAGAGACGCGCATTATCTAGCACCCAGTAAGGGTTTACTAGGTGATGCGATGGAATCTGCTATGCCAGAAACACTGATATATGCATATTGGGTACTTTACACAGCACATAGTACCTACATGTACTGCTTCATGAAGTCCAATCTGAAAGCATAATCCAACAAGTGGTTTAAAGACATTGTACACTACAGGTAATTGTTAAAGACCAGTCTTCTCACTTGATGTATCTCAACATAGGCATAAAATAGCAAACCTGTGAAAATTTGAGCTCAATTGGTCGTCGAAATTGCGAGAGAATTATGGAAGACAAGTTGTGTGCTTTCAGATGCTTGATTTCCAGACCTCAAAATCAAATTCTGAGGTTTCAGAATCAAATTCAAATATTTTAGTGAGAAATTACTTCTTTTTCAAAAACTACATTACTTTAGAGGGAGCTGTTTCTAACAATGTTTTAACACAATCAACAGCTCTCCATTGATCGTTAACAAGTACGTTTTTATACTAACTATTATTTTGGGTGATTACCGATAGTGTCCAGTTCTTTTAAGTTCTATTGAGTAGTGTTGGTTCTCAAAAGAACCCATATAAATAGGGGATTCTCAAAAGAACCAACACCAAAAACTCAACACCATGAAAAGAGTTGTCAAACATTAGTCTTTTCAGAACCAACAAAAAAGAGATTTACACATAGTGCTGCTATAACCTCACCTAATTACCGGTACTAACTTAGGATTTTTATTTTTCTCAGAAAACAATTCAAAGATATTGTGAAATTCTGCAAAACTTTAATTTAGAACTATCATGTACACATGTGATCCCCTTTTTCATTTTGAAAGAAAATTATACTATAAAAATCTTTAAAAATCCTAAAAAATCTCTTAGATTATTCAAAGTTAAATTGAATTACTAAAAGTGCATGAGTTTTTTTTTTTTTAAATAGTACAGTACAATTCCAATCCCCTATTTTTATCTTAAACTGAACAGGAAGAATGTCATCCCTAAGGGTCTCACTTGAGAGTCCTTTGGAGCTGATTGGCTGTAAAGGTTTAACCTCATTCCTTTCCATATAAAGAGATTAGGTCACATCCACAGTTGGCGTTTGTTGTCGCCCACACTTGTTGTCGCCCCAGCATAACAAAATATAGAAGAAGAAGACAACCAACAATACACTCAGGCCTGATCACCAAGATTATTTTGTCAAAAAGCTGCAATTTGTCCATGTTCAACCTCCATAAACCAAGCTAATACTTACGTAGTTTGGAAAGAGAGAGATCCGATCTTACCATTTATGGTAAAATTAAAGCAGGTGACTGTTATGCCATCTCTTCTAATTAAAGATCTAAAATGTCAAACACCTTTCTCGGAGCGCGTATGGTTGTGTTAAATAAAGTGTCTTCAGTTTAGGAGGCACTGATTTACAAATTAAGCCAGTCATTTAACTTAGTTCATGTAGGACTTTGTGGACAGACATGCAATTTGAAATTTTTTTGAATAATATTATGTTAGCGCTGTATACTTGGTACTTTTTGAGTCCGGTGAAAAAACCCACAGTCATATTTATACTTGTGTGAAATTCAAACACATCATTTTAGAGCAGATGTCTTACCACTAGACCATCAAGCTTGTCTGGTAGCTGGAGGCAGATCAGATTCTCTAACTTAGTAGCTACCTCAGTGGTCTAGTGGTAAGACATCCTCTAGTATGGAAAAGGTTGGGTTCGAACCCCACTGGAGTATTATGTAGAAAGTGCTATAAAACACACATCAGTATGGGCAACACAAATAATAATTACCCTGATGCAAATTTCTATTATCTATCCAAATTTAGTCGAATACAATAGGGCAACCAATTACGAAATGTATAATTTCATTGCCAGCATGCGCAAATGACGCACTTTCTTGTCAATGGATGAGAATAATTGTAATTGTTGAAAGCTGACCCCATGGTCTTTGGTACCAGTGTGTCTCCAGAGAATTGTAACCTGCACTTTTTATTTGATTGTATTACTAAACGTGACTCTTTTTACCTTACCTTCAATACTTGTACACAGTATATTTATTAAGAGACGCCTCCCCTTGAGAAGTCTAGGAGCATTATTGCCCGGGGCTCTTGTCCAGGCGCATGTATGCAATGTCAGCACTATATCTCTCATGTGTTGCATCTATACCCATCTTCTGATTATGCATGACATTTAAAGTACCTCGAATTGAAGGATGAAGTGCGTTGGGCGAGGACTACATTGTATTATGTGTCACACAACTTGAGAATTAGTTGTTATTGGTTTGGCCTAGTTGAATATTGGAAAAGATACTCGATCTTGCTGGGTTTTGAATGTAATAAAGACTTCTCCATTGTATAGTGGGCAAACAAAATATTCATTGAGTATGATTTCCTTAAGTGGACTAAATATACCGCATGACAAGTTTGTCCGATGAAAAGATCTGGAAGTTTCCTTTGAGGCGGTTTCAATTAAATGTGATCCTAAATTTGCATCCTGTCTTGCACCATGGATCACCTAATACTGTTTGACATTTGTGTGTAATTTGAAATGATGGATAGAGGTTTGCATTGCTGTGTTTGTGTAACATACGAACACATATATGTTCCCTGGATTGTACATGATTCTAATTTTGTTCACCTTGATCAGTTTGGCACAGTGTAAGAGAAAAAACTTTGTATTGCGAATTAATTAATCGTTGGGCGAGCTTCATTTATTATTCATTTATATGAGCATGTCTGAGAATAAAACTAATGAGTCTTCAGGAGAAGCCAGCCAGCCAGGCTCTGTGGACTCCTACTTGTAATAAATGAGTCTGTGATGAGGTTTAATCTTTTAATGTTGCAGTTTGAATTCAAGCTCATTAAAAAAAAACCTGCAAATATCTCACAACCTTTGTTTTTGAACCCTTGTTTTTGTCATTTATGTTATAATAACAGCAGACTGTTAAACATTGTGTCAAAGCCATTACACTATTTCTACCCCTGTTTATTGGGTCTTTAGCATTCCTGAATTCATCTCAACTCCTTTGGAGTATGCAGCACCAGCAACCAAAATGGCGCCAAGGTTGCTTATCATTCTCATTCTAGGTACCATTTACTCCTGTAAGATGAAAAGCAATTTGTCTTACCCAAGAAACAAGTGTCGAGACCTGGATTCGAACCTACACTCTGATGACACAGCCACCAGGGCCCATTTTCATGGTTCTGCTTATCCTGGAACTCTGCACTTTTGGCTCATAGAATTTATAGTAATTAAGCAAGGCCATGAAATTTGGCCAAGAAGTTCAGCCCGATGCTCTAGACCACTCAACCATGACATGCTAAAAGGCAATTGTCATTCAGTTGACTTGGATGTTGATTAATATTTTATTTTCTCACTGTGTGTTTTTACAGAAAGCAAGGCTTGCCCGAATACGACTAGCGAAGAATGCGAGTGGGAATGCCTTTGTTTCACGCAAAAAAGAGGCAGATAGATTAGCAGAGGTAAGTGCAATTTGTCAGTGTTTCTTTGTTGTTTATAAGTACTTTATGATCTTCTGATAGTTTGGACGGAATTGTTGAAAATTATAACACTGTTCAGTAGACCATGGAGGTAGAAATACTAGTAAAGCCAAATGAGGGGCTGATCAAAGGATTATTATCCCATGCTGCTGTCGTAATGTAACTGCCAACTTAAAAATATAGTAATGGTCAGGAGGGAGAAGTTATGTAACATGAAATAACCAGCAAAAATAATAAAAAACTCTATGCTCTGCGGATTTACTTGCACCTGTGCAGACAGATCTTACATATCAAATAATATCAAAAGAAACTATGAATAAGAAGTAAACTTGCGGATACAACCATAAATCTCTTTTGAGGGAGTGTAGGCTCTGAACAGAGCGAGTGTGGTCTCGCTGTTTCGAACTGTATACTCGTCTTCAGGAGAATGCAGGACTACTGGTGGTCATTGATGGGGCTTATAGCAGCGCAAATGTGCATCCCTCCAGTACATTTTTTTTTATACATAATCTGCTTAAATATAATGTTGTTGATGTTAACTTCAGCATATATTGCTATTTCAGTAGCAATTTATGCGATTATAAGTGAAGTCGCACACGCACAAGAAAATGTTGATTTTTGTTTAGTCATCTGAAGCCCATGGTCAGTTACAGTTGCCTCACTAGATGTTCTGTAAAAGTGCATCTGATATTGTGTTTATTTGGAAACAAATGCTCTTAACAATAGTGTTATCCATGAACTCATCAGAAAAACTAATTAGTTTTTAGTTTAATTTTGGATAATTCCCAGACACTTTATATGCAAATGCGAAGTGTTAATTCCAGTACTTGGCCAGTATACAACTGGAAGACTGCCAGCATCTGAACGACCATTATTTTAGCCATGTATATTTGCAGGTACTAGTCCAAGCACAAACATGGTCATTACTATACTCTATTTGCAAATCCATTTGTCTATGCCTAAGTTTCACTCCACTTAGTAAAAGGCAATTAGTAGCAGAGGGACTGTGGGAGCTCGCAGTGTTCAGCCATGGTGGAAGGCAATTTTCATGGATGGGGCAGCCACTACTTCTTACTTAGATTCTTGGCTTGCTTGGATGTGATGAATGCATGAATGTCTACATCGCTACCGTAGTACAAATATTTATCATTGCTGTGGAATGTAGTCTGGGCTCATTTTAATGTACACTGAATGGATGGGTGGACATATGACATCATGCAGGAGTGACTGTAACATTATTATATGGTTCTGTATTTTAATGAAAATAACATAAAATAGTTAGGAGTTGAAGAAAGATAAATTAATAAGAGCTGAATTTGAACCAACATTCTCCGGTTTAACATGCCGATGCTCTACAACTGAGCTATCTTTGTTGGCGATCTTCCTGTTTCATCAGTTTCTTGTTTTTGGGGTTTTTTTTTTTTTGGGGGGGGGGGGGTGGGGGGTGGGGAGGTATACTTCAACACTAAGCACAAGCTTCTACACCTCCTATCTAAACCCTTGATCCCCAACCCCTCCTCAGTTTACCCAACCCCAGACTGCTCCAACACTGTCACTGATTTGAGCAGAAAAACTTCCCTGGCAAGATAAATTTGAATAAAACATTATTGGGGTAAATTCTGTTTTATGCGGCCACTTTCAAATCAGCTTATTTGCATTATATATTAATGTTTTAAATGAGATGAACCTGTGCGTTATAAAAGAAATAATTCATGCCATTATAAATTATTCATGTCATTGTGTTTAGCTCCTGGCTCCCAAGAGGGGCCAACAGTTTTACTGCTTAGTCAGAAAGCAATTTGGAGTAACATATAGTTGACAAATGAAATGTACTTAAAAACCATCTCAAACTTGACGTTGCGGATCAATTAATTTTTGGGAATTTGATATTCAATTAGCAGCTTCCCTTAGTCCAATCAAACACACATTTAAGCAGTTTTTGTCTGAGATATGTAGATAGATGGTAGGTGGGTGGGGGGGGGGGTAGGGGTGGTGATCATGAATGTAAGCCCACAACTCTGGCCATGTTTCCCTTACATAACCAGAGAGCATTACCCAGGCAACGCCGTGACGTCAGTCAGGTCCTGGACCCTTTGCAGCCTTTGAAATTTAATTAGGGCATTAATTACACATGTACACCACTTCCCGAATGCTGCATTGATCGGGGGGAATTCGGGCTGGATTATGAAGAGTGCCACAGTAACACCATTAATTTGGAAAATGCGAAGGCACAATTACACGCAATTAAGGGGTTGATAGTGGCTTTTGGTTGGGTGGGGCGTTATTGCTAAGTCTGCTTCTCTCTGTCAGCTCATTTGCAGCCACACTTGTCTGTCTGACTGGACAGTCTTATTTAACTATGATAACATTTAAAAAACAAACTCTCCTTTCAATTTGAAAATTAGAGAGAGACATTTAATAATCCACAATACTCAAAGTAAATAATACATTGCAGATTTAGTGACAGCTAACATCACAAAGACACAAAACAAAAATTAAATATAAAAAACATTACGGGCTGTTTTATTTTCAAGCTACAGTGAAAGTCAATGTTATTTTAGATCATGAAATGACAATCCCACAAAACCCTTTTTGTATTAAAAAAGATATTGACTAAAGAAGTATTGCAATGATAAATGATTGGTCTTTATCTAACAGAATATTTAAAGACATGCTTTATTTTTTACACGGATTCATTTAGGCATTTTTGTAAATGCATTTATTTATTTATTTATTTAATTTAATTAATTAACTGTTTTATAACAATCCTTTTTATAGGGTAATCTAGCAATGATCATTATGGCTTCTATATAAAATGTAAAGCTACAACACAAGATACCAAAATATACATGCGGCAAGTCGTGGTAGAGCTGTTCTGAGTTTGGGTTCGATTCCTGTGTTGACACTTGACTTGGTCTTTTTGTAAAGCTGTGGGTCCCCCTGACGGTGCTGTGTCATGAAATTTAAGAATTCAGTGCGCTTGTTGTTAAAAGAAGGGGGTTTGCCCTGGTGTTCCTGGTATATGGTAGGCTTTGTAGCACATTGTAAACCATTACAAGGTGCGTTCAAAAGGTGCGCTATCTATCATAGCAATAATGAGCTCTTTGAGCTGCCTGTAAAAACACCCTTTAAAAGCCTGTTTCTGTTATTATTATTAATAATAAAACATTAAGTACAACAAGTGACAAAATCTTAACTTTTATAACAACCAAGATTTCAGATGTTGATAAATGATATGTAGTCATTTTACTTTTCAACTACATGTACTGCCACTGATATGTTTTTCCTATCAAAAAGTATGAGCTATATGTACTTGTATGAGTTCTTGATTTATCTTTTGTTATTAAATGTTTGCATAGATTATCCCAGTCTGTGTCGCGGATCTCCTCATCCAATTCACATTGTCTTATCTTAATATAAAGAAGAGTGCTCCAAAAAATCCCCATCTAAATTACATTAAAATACTCGGTATGTTTCCTCAGCTCCCACATGATAAAAACACACACATGACTTGCGAGTGTCCTTGCACCAGCCTAAGGTACACTAAACCTAGAATCTCTTCACTAATGAAAAGATAACAAATCTTTCACTTGACCATAAATGTGATAATTTGGCAGATTTAGCTTGGCAATCCCAGGGGAGTTCTCTCCATTTAGCAGGTTGAAGATGTGTCTGTTTGACGTCAGTAGCATGGCAAGATCACAAAAAAAAACCCAGCTAGTATCCACCATTGCTGTAGGTCGACCTGCATGTCTCTAGATGCAGAATGTCAATACAATTTTGTGATGTCCCTTGTTGTATAGTTTGGGCCATTTGCCTAGATCTGAATGAAAGATGTAAAATGTAAAATTATTTGAATTTATTCTAGCCTTGGAGAAAGAGTGTGTCCTGGTCAGGACTTTTTTAGTCCATTGAGCAAGACACTTAACTACATGTAACATTGCTTCTCATCACCTAGGAGTAACGGGGTACCTAGAGGTTGCTGATGTGAATGATGAGTAACATGTTTCCTAACTTGGCTGCCGGTGCTGCATACTCCTAAGGAGTTGAGATGGTTTTAGGAATGCTTAAAGCCCAATGAAAAGGGCGAGTAATAGTGTAAGGCACTTTGATACAAGTATCAAATAAATGTTTTTTTTTTAAATGACTTTTGTTAAATCTCAATCTTTGTATGAAAACATTTGTAATACTGGGCAATGGTTTTCAGCATTTGACTTCACACACTGGTCAATTACATTAAAACCTTCTGGTTTACTCTAGCCTTTTCTACACATAATATGAAGCACTGAACACAAAACACGTTACAATCAAACAAACAATCTAATCTGAATATAAGAAGGGAAAGGTTCCCCTCAAGTAATGGATGTGACAAAATGATTGGAGTCAGCCCCTGTCAGCATCTCTTTAACTCCGGATCCCAAGCCTGGATGAAGTCACTGACTTTCAGTTAGTGTCACTGACATCTTTCATGACTCTGTTATCGTACAATTCTTCCTCCCTGGTCCCCTGAGACTGGTACTCAGTGAGATTCAGCATGCGCAATCTGTCTAGGCTAAGCTCCGAGACAAGGGGGGGGGGCAGACGGAGAGGAGAGAGTATGTTTATGTTCTGTGAAAATGGCAAATGTTTTCATGAAAGAATTATATTAAGCACAGTATATTTCATAAGGGTCCCCTAGGATGCTGAAATAGTCATCTTCATTTAGGCATGACATGTACAAAGTTTGGTAACCTTAGATGCGTTCTTGCAGTTTAAATCCTCAGTAAGTTTTAAAGAGATTTATTGGAGGAGTTATTCATGTGAATACAATGTATACTTGATACTTACATCATTTTATCGCAATCTACTCAAGTAACAAACCCCCAGGTCATTCAACTGTTAACAATTCAAATATTGTTTTTAGAAAAAAACAACTCCTGAAAGTGGCGTTCGGATGGGACTAAGATGTGCACAATATTTGTTTTGAACACTTGACTCCCAGATTGGTTGGCAATGGGCAGACAGTTAGCCACAAGTGGTGTCAAATCACTGGTGTACACATGTGAAGTTACTGTGTCTGTAGTGATTTTAGTTTTGTAATTAGTTGTAAAATGTTTCATTCATCTCAACATTTGCACATACATGTAAGCTGTTGGTTATCTGCATTAAAAAAAACAGCAACAAAAACAACCACAACAACAACAACAACAACAACAACAACAAATGTCCTATCAGAAAATGTATTGTACAATATGCAATGTTTGTATTTGATGGGGCTTTGGTGAACTTACTATTGAGTTAGAGGGCTGCCTTTAGGTTCATCATACAGTGACGTAACCAGCGAGACCGGCTATAGCTCGTCATCTCACTAGTCCCCCAGCTATTGTTTCCAGTTTCATATGACTACATATAAATATTTATTATTACTACATCTCCAAATAATATTAATAGTGATGCTTTTCAACACAAGGAGCCCTTCTTGGAGAGAATTTTGACACAGTCCTCAGGTGTTTCATGTAACATTTGGCCAGAAGACCTCTGTGTATACATGTAGATGGCACTGATAAACCAGTCAGATTTGTCCTCATTTTTGACATGTGGAAGTAGAAATTTGCCACGCATGATGGAGTATTACTTGTCTTCACACATGGTTATTATTAGCTTGTATTTTCTCTTCCCTTCAATGGTCTAGACATATACACATGTAATTACATACATGAGGGAGATTATTGCATCGTGTATGAATGTTGCACCATTTATCTGTACTCAAAAACAAGCATCTGGGACTTCATGTAGACATAGAACTCAATCACGATCCTATAATGGACCAGTGTCTCCTAGCTCAATATAGCTTTTTTCATAAGTTCATTTTAAAGGAACACGTTGCCTTGGATCGGTCGAGTTGGTCTTTGAAAAGCCTTTGTAACCGTTTTTTATAAAATGCATATGGGTAGAAAGCTGTTGTAAAAGTAGAATACAATAATCCACACAAACATGCCTCGAAATTGCGTGGTTTTCCTTTTACCTCGTCGACTAAACACGTCGGCCATTTATGGGGGTCAAAATTTTGACTCCCATGAATGGCCGACCATGTTAGTTCGCACAGTAGAAGGAAAACCACGCAATTTCGAGGCAAACTTGTGTGGATCATTGTATTCTACTTTTAAAACATCTTTCCAACCATATGCATTTTATAAAAAACGGTTACAAACGCTTTTGTTTTGACCAACTCGTCCGATCCAAGGCAACGTGTTCCTTTAATAATACTCTTTTATATGAACATTTACATATGTTATTTATCACAAATTGTCTTACATTGAAGTTGATCACACAATGGTTTCTTTAACTGCTTTTTATAGAGATTTTTTAATCCATGTATTTGAAAAGGGTTAAAGCACAAGGACATTTAGCAATGGGAATGTACTTTCTGTGTGATATAGGACAGGTTGGAAGGTACAGTCTAGCAGCATTTATTGTTTTTCTCCTTTAAAAGCTTTATAGAAGTCCCATCACGTATCATATTATTGTCTGGCCTTTTCTTTTATAGTGTTAAGAGACCTTGACTGGTTAATGAGGCTGTGTGGGTAGCAATATCATCAAATATTATTTAGATTACCCACCAATTGCAAGGATCGCACTGCACTTTTTATATTTTGTTTTTCCATGTGAATAGAAAGCAAGCAAGGTTGGTTATTGTTGATCATCACTGAAAACTGATGACCCAAGACACTTCCTGGCATACATATACCTATATACGTGAACTCTGGCCAAGGCTGTGTATATAGGAGCAAAACAGGGGCCATTCAAATTATTCCATTCTTCTTCATGCAGGAACAATTTATTACTCCACCGTACTCTTCCGTTCAACTACAAAAGTAAAACCTGGGTAGGATACACCGACAGAAAGGAATGTTTTTTTTTTCATGAACAATTTATTACTCTACCAGACTCAAAAACTCTACTCAACTACAAATATAAAACCTGGTTAGGATATACCTTTCATGAACACAAACAAAATATTTGCGTTCAAGGTTCGATGCTTGAAACGTGATTCAAAAAAATATACATTGACCAAGGAAAAACAGTTGCAAAATGGAGAAATGTGACATGAAGAGAATCTATAGCTTTATGGACTCGGAGTGAAAATACACATAATGCAAAGACCTAAACTCGGTGACCAAACACATTCCATTATGCACTGATATATACGTGACCAAGCATTTTACCTAGGTTAAATAACAACACATCAGGAAATTCTCCAAGAGGCTATGCGTACTAATGGAGTAGCCAGGTGGAAATACATGTTGGTAATTATAGCTAAGGATGAGGTTATATGACTGACAATGCGTAATAAGTCAACTGGAAGTGCTATTTTTTCCGTAGTCATTCGTGCATCTCATTCTAGATAAGATACTTCCATTTCCTCAGATGGTTGAAATTGTACCGTTGAAGAGACAGTTGTTTTAAGCTGTTTATAATGAACGACGGATGCAAGCTGTAATGCGATAGTCAAATGTGGAAGATTCAATGTACTTGGTTTTATTTGAAGTTTTTAAGGGTTGGCGATTCATTTTAACCCGTTTTTGTTTTCATTATTTGGTCACTTATGTAACTTTTTTAATTAGAATTGTAAATATTTTAGAAATTGACTTTCATACTATTTTGGTTTTATAAAAAAACCTAGAGAAGAGCAAGGGGGGGGGGGGGTTGTTATCTCAAACTTTTTAATAGTTGTGATAAATACAGGAATTGAACTGGCCTTTCGCTGCTGTGCAGGCTCGGTTGTCTAATGGTTAAGATGTCTGCTCTAGAGTGCGAGGGTCGTTGGTTCAAATCCCAATTGAACAGTATGCCTACTTGGATTTATTTTCATAGAACTCAGGAAAGCACATTGATGTTTGGTACTTGTAAGCAAAACATTATTCTGTGTTCCGATTCAAATCTATTGGTTGCTATAGCATGGTCAATTTCTTAAATTGGAAAAGACACTTAACCATAATTGCTTCTCATCACCCAGGAGTAAATGGGTACCTCTGAGTGTAGAGGTTGTTGATTGGAATGATTAGCAACCCAATGCGCCAATTCTACATTTATTGTGTAAATAATATGCGAACTGAATGAACAAGGTATCACAAAAGATATGATGCATGTTAAATAGGGATTCCTGCCATGCATGTCTTCTTGAATTGCAAGCAGATGATACACATGTACGCAACTTCAAAACCTACAAAATGGAAAAGAAGTAGTTGTTGACGTCATTTCACAAGAGGTTTCATGAATGTAATGTTATCATTGACGCAATGCATCACAAACAAGCTCTCAAGTGCAGGGTTTGAGGGTTGTTTGTGTTCAATGGTGTCATGAAACTGGCTGGTCAAGGCAATCTACATACTGTACGTGTGTATAATACTCCATGTCCTTCATGGCTGTGTATATCATTTCAATATTTGATGAGCTCATTTGCATATCTGCAAGGCATTTTCTTATTAGAGAGTACCTGCTGGTTGTAATTATGTACAATATGCTACATGTATTATGCAAATAATATGCAAATGTTATGGCAGTTCATAGCTTTTCATGGCTGAGTAGTCGTGCATCATTCTCAAGTTCTAATGGCGTCATATGAGTGGGTGTTCGAATCCCAGTCATGATACTTAAGTTCTTGGGCAAGACGCTTGGCATAATTACTTCTCATCAGCCAGGGGTTAAAATGGGGTTAAACCTGTAAGGGTAGAGATGTGAATGTTTATAAAACTGTGTGCCAATTTGGCTGCCGGTGCTGCATACTCCTAAGGAGTTGAGATGGTTTCATCAGGAATGCTTCAAGCCCAATGTAGGGATAGTAACAGTGTAAGGTGCTTCGATGCCACTGTTTAAAAGCACCAAATAATTTATGCCTTTGTTCTTATGTAAACAAAACAGTGAAAACTTAGGGGGAGAAAAAAAGAAGAAGTTCCAACCAAATTGTCTTGAAGGTGTTTTCTTTGCCAGAGAGTGGCAGCCTTGTCTGACTCAGCAATATTGAATTGAGAACAATTTCTAGTGAGTCATGTTTTATTTATTGTGGGCCGTGAATCATGCCATGGTGGGGCAAAATTAATCAATTACAATTACAATCCAGAAAGTTTGAGTCTGTTATTACAAGCAAGTCATCTGAGTCGTATAATCATGATACAACATACGCACTCTGCTAGTGTGTGTTTATAATACACGATACTTAGATGCATTAGATGTAGCTGATGGACTGTGTATGCACTTTATTATTATTGACATTGCCAACTCTATTATCACTGCATGTACTTAGTGAATCAAATGGAGATGCACCTTAACGAACAGTAGCAGCAGTGAACAACAGCAACGTTATTCCGTACCCCATAAATCCATATTAAAATGACTGGAATCAATGCGGGGTCTTCATCCAGTGGCTCAACAATTCTCCGTGTTAAAGTTTGATTACCTGAGGGTGCCAAATACACAGTTGGGAGAAAGTACAGCAGTGAACCAATTGTCCGTAGCCGCCTTGTCAGTACTCAACTATGCATGATGCGTAGATCGTTCACACATAGTGTGAGAGCTCCCTTATTCCCCCCCCCTTTTTTTTTTACATCTTGCAGAAATTCATGGTTTATCTTTGGCGATCGACATTTTGTTCAGGCACACTGGATAAATGTGCCGTGCAAACCAAATGGGTTAGGGTCCTGGTGGAATAATTGAAATTGAATTATTGTACTTGGGCTCAGTCAAATGTCAGCCAGGTGTGGGTAATGTTATGAAGGGAGGGGGGAAGGGTGTTTCTCACTCCGTACCTGTCAGACACTTCGAACGAATAAATACTGCAGTACGACTCAAATTAGAAAGGAGGAAATCTACAAGACCGCAGGGCTTGTAGCTCGCAATATTTACCACACCAGAATTTTGTTGACAAGACCAGAATCAAAATTACAGAAAAACCTTCTATACACACTTTAAAACTTTTTTTTTTTACCACCTAACTCCTTTGGAGTATGCAGCACCGGCAGACTGTTGGCGCACAAGTTGATAATCATTCTCATCTTATAAATCTTTACCCTCCCTAGGGTGATGAGAAGCAATTCATTCAAGTGCCTTGCCCCATGAACACAAGGGTCATAACCAGGATTTGAACCCACACTCTAATGACTCATCAGAACTTGGGGTTGATGCTCTCGACTACTCAGCCATGAAGTGCTGCATTGTTATTAATCCTCTATTTAATTTTGGGTTGAACTTAGAAAAATAGACAAGTTCAGGATGTGAACCTGCAATCCCTTGATTAACAGGACTGCGCTTTACTAACTGAGCTATCAAGTTGGCAGTCTCCCCATTTTGATAATTCCTCAGGTGCCAGTCATCAGAAGCCATTCAACCTGTAATTGTCGCATACAGGGATCACACCCAAGTTTGCGATACAACCTGAATAATTGAATAAAATGCACTAAACCACTTAACCATGACTCTCCTCACTGAGACACTTAAGTCTTTATATCCTGATATATGGGCAATTCTTATATATTCTAAACTGTTTGTACAGTACATAAAAACAACCTATTGAGTATATTTTGAAGTGGTTTCACATAAAATTCATGCAGAATCAGCAGTTATGTTATACAGTCAATGCCATCATATAGTTTGAACAACTGAAACAATTTCTGTTGAGTTTGCACTAATCGAGAGTCCTCCATCAGGTTGACAAGTCATTAACGTTTAGGTTCGATCCAAACGATTTCCTGCTAGTCTTACATTGAGTGGACATTAACTGCGCGTATTTTACAAAAACAAATTTGTGGTCTGTTTTTCATAAGATAATTTTATTTATTTAGTAATTTTTTGTTATGCATGATCGCCCCAAACAAGGCTAAAAGCCACTAGTATGAGGCTACAAGAAGAAAAATTATTTAATGTGAAAAGAACTTGGGGGAGCTGAAGGTAGGAATTGATATTCCTCTTAAAACTAGATTAAAAGATGGAGGGAAACATAACATTTATACATAATGTTTAACTTCTCAAGAGTGTTCTTTATGTATCTGTGGTTGTTGTATGGTTTGGCTGATGATGGTAACTCAATTTGTAAAAAATGTTATCTTGTTTATTTATTTGTAATTACATGGGAAGAGGGGAGTTATCTGCAATGCTTTGATCCCCCTGCGTCATTCCTTCTGATGTGGGTTACTGTAAGCAATAGTTAGCCATGTTGTTTTTCCCTGGAAGTTTGTTTGCCCGGGGAAGTGCGAGAGATAAAATGAATAATCCAATTTTGACACCCAGCACAGCAGGAAACCTGCCGTGTTTGATTACAGATGGAAAGCTCTGTATAGCCCTGTAGCCTTTTTTCCCCCTCCACATTCGTCCCCGACCACGAACAGCTGAATGGATGTGCACGCCAGATCCAAACATCTTAGACAACAAGAGAGGGGGAGAGAGAGTAGGAGAGAGAAAATGAACAGAACGGCACAAGTGCTCATGGATGGCCTAACAAATTAATCAAGATTTGAGAATGTGAAATGAAATTATGGATGGGATGCGAATCTCTAAGGACCAGGGGCCCCTAATTTGCTCTAATTTTGTTAGCTGAAATCTGGGTTATGAAGGGGGATGGTAGCAAGTTAATATTACTGCAGAGGGAAGTCTGGAAGCCCCTAGGGCTGGACACGTTCTGTAGCATCAGATCATTCATGTTACAACATAAACACAATCTGAAAAAAGGGGATAAGGTGAGCCAGAGAGAGTGTTATGTCAGACGGAAGATTTATCAAGCTTACCTGACATATGTACAATGCAGCTATATTGCAGTCTGGAATGAGCAACTGAACAATTTCTTGTTGTGTTCATTCATGCAAAAGCTCCAGAAATTTTTAGAATTTGATGATTAGATTCTTCCCATGCACAAGCTAGTGTACACATTTACATGGCTAATACATGCAAGTTTCAGCCAGTATGCTAACCACACATTCACAATACCTTAGTATAGATTTAAAAACAAATTCACAAAAGTCAGAAAATAAAACCATTTGAAATGCCCCAGGCAATGTAAAGTAGCTTATCCAACTAATGAATCTTGGGTCCAAGCCCTGAAAAACCCTAGAGAATCCGGATGATTACACCAAATGTTGTTACAGAATACAGCCTAAAAAAATAAAGGAAAGTTGTGGATAAGAACATTACTTTGCAATGTCGCACAATGAATGTACTTTTTAGTCATCAATGTGCCTTTAAGTCGCTGTTTCCTTGGAGACGTCTTTTCACAAAGAACAAATGGTTTGTTTTATACTCTTAGCATGGATTATGATGAATATTGATATGGACTTTAAGACCCCGTTGTTAATTACCGTTCTGAATAGAGTTAAACCTGAGAGAGCTGTTTACTGGCTCGTACATGTAAAGTATTGCGTCATCGTGCAGGCTACTCATGGAGGTTGGGCTACACATTCTTCAGTCAACTGAAAAACAGTCTTGGCTGGGCAAAAAATTAACAAATAATGAAAAAAAAAAAAAAATGCTTGGAAGAGAAGGAAGAAAGACTTTTTTACAATTGACAAACGTTGGATCATCAAATGTAAACAGGAAGCCTTTTAACTTGTGAGGCATGACCAGGGATTGAATGCAACAGGACTTGAATAGGGTCTCTGTCAGTCCTGAAGAGATCTGGGCCATGCTGAGAAATAGCCAAGATCTTATTACACGATAGCAACTTAAATATATTGTGCAAAATTTACTGGCTAAAAGGTGTTCTTTATTCTGTGCAAAGTGTCTGGCAGTTTGTATCAGCAGATTGGAACCTCAGGCATTGGATCGTCTTACATCTTCACGCCTGGATCGATCCGTGGAAACCCTTGATTTTTTTTTCCCGAGACTGAAGTCAATCTGGGATCTTATCTTTATGATTAAGCAAACTGCTTTTGTTTTTTCGATTAATGTTTGAAATGTGCCTTTTAAGTGGATGTGTTAAAGCAAGAAGCATTCTTCAAGAAGGACAATTGGGTATACTGTGCATGTACCCCACAGGGTGAGCTTTTGTATCTGTTTTAATTGCAGTGAGTTGTTTCAAAGCTTTCTGGAAGCGTTGTAGGTTTTTTTTCTAGCCTTTGTATAAGTTGATAACTTGCCTCTCTTTAGTTAAAATAATTTGCCATCTTTATGACAGATTTTTGTCTCTTTTTGTATGGACATTTTGTAAATGTAAAGTCGGCCATCTTTACAAACAAATCAATAATCAATAATCAAAGGAGTTTTTATCAAATTCCTTGCATGGTTAGCTTGTGAACTATTTGGCTGCGTGGAACTATTAGAACGCTTGAAGCAGCTCAAATTCAAAATCCAAAATTGCCCGGTGGGAACACTCTACATTGGCTTACTGCATGCTCATTACATGTGTATTCTGTATTATTGCATCCTGTGTATCATTGTTTCTGGTTTATTGCATACAAAATTGAAACAGGTGGCCCTAAGGTCAGAATCGTTTCAAAGTACAAAAGGTTTTTAAACTAATTGAATTGGAATCTATGGAATTATCCACTACATAATGTGCATGCATTTAGAACAAAAGAACTAAATTTAGGCCATTTAAAAATTTTAAAAACATTCAAAAATACATTTGTTTACAATTTCATGTACAATTGGACAGCTTCATGTAAGTGATTTGTCCACTGTTCTTGAGCACTTTTTACCATAGCACAGTTGATCATCATTTTGAAAATTGCTGAGGTTCAAATCTCATTATTATTATTTCATTTTATCATAGCATTATATGCAAAAGAAAGACCACATTTTCCTTTGTGCGGTAACTCCTTGTACATGTATCCGTATAGATCTTGAGTGTTTTATGCACGACATACTACATTACTGTGCACTGTGGAGTGTTTGGTCTGAATTATACAAACTGTATAAATCAATACAAGGGAAAACAATTAACATTTTACGTACAAAATGTGCCATGGTTATCAATATATATGTAGGTACCCACATTTATGCAAGGATTAAAAACAGCTCATGCATGATATTTATACACCTTCTTTCTAAATTTGCATCCGCCAGTTATTAATTTCAAATCTGGCATGTCGAGCCTTTGAAAGACTTCTTATTGTGAAGTATTTTATCCTTCCCTCGTTGGAGTTCTGTTGAGGAAACTATACAGTCTTTGAGCAGGAGTCAATTCACCCCCACTCCCAGTGATACCATATTGAGCCTTTTTTCATAAGTTGAGCACTTAAGCCCCATTCGCACGACAACAATTTAACAGGGGTCCATTGCTTAATTTTAGCACGGTTGTAAAATATATAAATATTTGACAAGATTTTACAAGGGTTCTGGACAGTAAAAAAATTGTTGTCCTTTCACACAAGTTACATTGTGTAAAAATTACAACCCTGCTACAATTCAGCATGTAACCCTTGCTAAATTGCTCTCATGTGAAAGCGGCTTGGCAATACATATACCGGGTTAATTTCCTTTGTTTTTGTGTATCCAATGCTTGAAAACACACGGCCCCTCTTCCTTCATTGGCTTCCCAAACAATGACGACAATTTTGACTTTCTCTTTAATCAGAGAGGATTTTTTTCTCTGACTTTTTTGTGTTGAGGCGGACAATTCATTAAACTTCAATTCAATTTAAAACGTTTAAAGGCATGGAGACCTTAAATGTTAAGTCGTGGTTAAGTGTAAATCTTATGATAACCTGATATTTCTGTTTATTTGGAGACGGGATCTCGTTTTAATTAAGTTAATTAACCATTTAATGTTATTAAGTCTTGGCACGCTTGACATTTAAGCCAGGCAGAGACATGGTAATATAGCCAATGGGGTCACTCATGCAACATCAATAGTACACTAGGTATGTATCCACATTGGAAACAAACATTCTATCAAATCTCTTAAATAATTTCCTTGCATATTGGAATAAGTCTGGAGATTTTTTGTCACCTCTTTTAAAGGAACACGTTGCCTTGGATCGGACGAGTTGGTCTATAAAAAGCGTCTGTAACCCTTTTTTATAAAATGCATATGGTTGGAAAGATGTTTTAAAAGTAGAATACAATGATCCACACAAGTTTGCCTCGAAATTGCGTGGTTTCCCTTTTACCGTGCGAACTAACACGGTCTGCCATTCATGGGAGTCAAAATTTTGACTTCCATAAATGGCCGCCGTGTTAGTTGATGAGGTAAAACGAAAACCGAGCAATTTCGAGGCATGTTTGTGTGGATCATTGTATTTTACTTTTACAACATCTTTCTACCCATGTGCATTTTATAAAAAACTGTAACAAACGCTTTTCAAAGACCAACTCGACCGATCCAAGGCAACGTGTTCCTTTAAGGATGTAAGTTAATCAAACCAGAGTGGGGAACAGACTGTTGTTCACACTTTACTTATTATTCTATTGTTATTGTGATAGCTGTCTGGTAATGAAACGACGGATCTGCACTGTTATCCTTGAAGGTACTTGTGAAAAACAGTTTTAAGAAATTTCAGTTTTCGATGTGGGAGGGAAAATCCCATGGAATCAGACAGGGACTGAAATAACATTTAATCCACATGCAAGGCTCTGAACAAGGGTCCACAGGCATGGGAGGTGCTGTAGTCTCTAAAAAAAAAAGAGTAACCAGTCACAAAAATTATTTAAGCATGTAAAACGTATTTTTGTGAAATTAGTACTCAGTTCAAAAAAAAAAAAACTACAGCACCTCAGCAAGTAATATTTTAGGGTAAGATTTCTACCATCATTACGTTCAAACCGTATTAAGTTTCAGGTAAATCTGTTGAGATTGCGTTTTGTGTTACATAAAATACCCCAATCCTTTAGGACGGATGACAGCTGAAGTTAAAAATTCTAATTTGATTTGGCTACTTTGAAATGTTATAATAATATATATATTCGAAACATAACCATTTGTTTTCTATTTATTGGAAAGAAGAGGATAAAAAATGTGTGTATGGTTGTTGCAAGTACATTTCTCAATAGTAACAATACAATCATGCTTTCAAACATTGGTTGGTTCAGAATAAGTTATTATAGATTTGTCATAGCCATGAAATTTGGCTGTGGTCTTCGCTAACAAACTCGTTAAGCAGTGTTTGTTGTGAGGTCAGCAGTTCAATGAAATCAGGCTCTGGACTGAACTTATTAGCTACCGACATGTGGGACACAGCTGTCAGCATCAAAAACCAAAATAGTTGCTGATTATTTGAATGTCAACGGTAATCAGTGAACTTCTACTGGGGGGCAATTAATCACTGGAGGTTTCAATATCTGTGACATGTCATGGGGGAATTCATGCTTGTTATTGGCCTCAGCAAAACTCATCTTGGTTGAGCAAGACCAGTGATATAAGTCCAGTTTAAAGGGCAACTGGACACTATTGGTAATTACTTAAAATAATTGTTAGCATAAAAAATTACTTGGTAACGACCAATGTTGATAATAAAAAAACATTGTGAGAAATGGCTCCCTCTGAAGTAACATATAAGTAATATAGTTTTTAAGAAAGAAGTAATTTCTTACTAAATTATTTCATTTCTTACTAAAATATTTGAAGGTTTGTTATTTTATGCTTATGTTCAGATACACCAAGTGAGAAGACTGGTCTTTGTCCAGTGTCTTTAAAGGGCAACCGGTGAACATATAATAATTAGAATATAGAGCTTTTCACACCCCGAAGGCCGTCCCAAAGCCCTCTTTAATTGTTCTACTGGTATGCAGAGCTATGTTTGGAATTATGAGACCCGGCCATTGTAAACTTAATGCAACCAACCATGCCAGAAACACTAGTGCAAACCCCGTCTATTAGCGATAAGTGTACTGGGTTATTTAACGTTCATTACACAACGCACAGGACCTACGGCTTTATGTATCATCCAAATTGATGGAGCGATAATGGTTTAAGTGTCTTGCTTGAGGGCGCAAGTGTCAATACTGGGACTCAAACCCACCGTGACACTTCGCTGATCAGAAACACCAATGCTGAGTCTGGTGCGCTTGACCGCTCGGCCACGTCACTAAACTCCTGCTACTTTCTTACAAGAGAATAAAAACGACATCAAGTTGTTTTTGTTGAAAATAGAGTTGGTGTCTTGTCAGTTCTTCTTTGTCTCTTGGTTGGTTAGAATTTTTCTGCTTGTTTGTAATTGATTTGGGTTGTCAGAGTTGTAGTCAAGTCAAACATTCTCTCGTCAAGATTCGTTTTATGTGGTGCGTCATGAGGGAATGTCTTGCCACAGCATCTATGGCTTTGACTTCCAGGGCATCTGTATGATCTGCAGTGATCAAGCCATTACCGAAGATTGGTTGAGTTGGTTTCTAAGATGAGGTTTGCTGTGGGAAAATTTCAACAATTTGTGTTCAGAAAGGAATCTGCATGTTTTATGAAGTTTATTAGTATAATTTAAAGGAACATGTTGCCTTGGATTGGGCGAGTTGGTCTTTAAAAAAGGTTTGAAACCATTTTTTATAAAATGCATGGTTGGGTAGATAATTTAAAAGTAGAATATAATGATCCACTCAAACATGCCTCGAAGTTGCACTGTTTTCGTTTAACATAACACACCAACACTGTCGGCCACTTTATGGTTATGGAGTCAAAATTTCTATAGGTGAAAATATCTTATCATTTGCTAGTTGATTAAGAAGAATAATGTATTACTCTTAGACTGCTAATCAATTTTTCTCGTCATGATTATTGTGCAAGGCGAAGTTGGCAATGCGTAAGTATAAAAATACATGCCACTGCCACAATTCGTTTGTGTTGTGAACTGCACTATCCATAAAGTTAATTTGCTTTTAATTTACTTGCCGTGGATTTTAATTTTGAAGGATTACTCATTACGCATTAACTATGCAAAACACATGGCGAAAACATTGATTTTTTGTCTTCACACTGATGTGTGCCTGCTGTTTTCCTGAGTGCTGCAGGGAAAAAATCCATAAGCTACTCAGGTAGGATTAGAACCAACAACCCCCAATTCTAGAGCACATATGTTGCATCTGATCTGATACTTATTATAGTCTAGGGTCACAGTCAGGTCTTTAAGGGAAACGACAGTTAGTTTTGTCAATATGTCTGCGTTGATATTAGTGAATTTTCAATTATCCTTTTTGGCATGATTCCCAAAGTATAAACAGACTTTGTTTTATAAATTTTAAAAAGATCCAATGTGACTAAAATTGTCATTGGTGACTTCATTATTCAAATGGTTTCAACATACAGGTGAATTATCCTTCCTCCGTCAGCAATAAGCAAATTTAGGTCACTCGGAAAGCTTTAGTGCTTCCCAAAGGGGATTTAGGTCCACAATGTTCCATCTAGAAAAAACAAAATTCTTATTTAAAAACAACAGCGTGTACTCAAACATCCCAAATCCCCGACAGCTGGCCCAAAGAGTGGTCTGCGCGTAGCTAAGGTCAGCCAGTATACGTGGGTCAATCAGTCACCGCAGGTCACCTAGGCAGGTTTGACATTAGTGTCAGGCCACTGTCATCACAGAGATAGCGTTGTGAGGCTGCATGAAGCTTTAGACCATCTCCATTGGGGTTAACATTCCTTGTCCATCCATGGACGTCACCCTTCCATTCCTGAGTCTGCAGCTTGCGCTAGTCTGTCACATCCCTGGATTCAATGTTGTTATCTCCCCTGGGGGACTGCGTGTACAGAAATGATCAAATACAGCAACTATGAGATGACAAATTGTTTGGGAAACATGTCATTTTGTAAGGATTACTGGATTTAAGATGTGTGTGTCTGTAACACTACAATGTCTTCGAATCTGGAGTGATTTTGACTGATACATAACAGAGATCTGTCATGAATAAATAAACAACCCGCTCCAATCGTTGGATTAAATTGTTGTTGGCCAAAGGCTGGTAATTAGCTTGAATGGCATATTTATATTTTCTGCGTCTGACCAACTTTGAGAAAAAACATGTTGTAATAGGGATTACATCCCCGTACATCCCCGGTGCGTTGGAATAGCTTTTGAAGTCAATCCAGGGGCTCACCCAGGTCAGCCCCCATCCCAGTGCCCTGCTTGTGGAGTGGGTCACTTGGGGGCTGGCCCCAGGTAAAGGACATCACAACGAGAGCGGTGAGTGATGGTTCGTTTAGCTCTAGTGAGGGGCTCACCCGAGTGAGCACCCCGGGGTTGACCCAGGGAAATAGATGTTGATGGTGCTCATTGTCAATAATGGAAGACATCATTTTTGTCAAAATAATTGTATGGGGATAAAGAATAATATTTTGTTTTACCCTGCAAGGATGTGATCACCACCGTATACTTTTCCCAATGAACATGAAAGGCTCAGGTTTGAGGCAGGATTCAAACCTGTGTCCACAGAACTGAAAAGGCAGGGAAGAATCCAGTGAGCCAACCTTAACTCCTTATGAAAGTAATATATAAACAGGTCGCAACTCATTGCGCTGGCTTTGATGAACTGAAGGTGGCATTTGGAGATCTTTAAATATAATTCATCCTATTTCAACATGTAACATGATCATTGCCAGAGTGCATATTAGACCTGTGGCTGTTATTGGTGCATCAATGGTCCTAAAGCAGCGATAGAAAGACGCATTCTCTCTCCCGCTGGACTGGAACGATGTCACAAATGAATTTCATGAACCAAGGCAGTGACATAAAGCCATTTGATGAGGACTAATTCTACTTGAAATTTTAAATGGACTAAAGAAGACAATTTTAAGTTCAGCTACTTTCAACCCCATTCTTTTCAGAACCAACACTACTCAAAAGAGATTTTCACATGGTGTTACCGCAAACCTAATCTAATTATGCTTCCACCATGCAAAGTTTCAAATCCTACTTTATAGAGCCAGATAAGCTCAGTTGGTAGAGCACTGGCAGATTAATCCAGAAGTTGCAGGTTCACATCCTGATCTCCTGGTCAATTTGTTTAGCCCAAAATGAAAATGAATAAGAAAATGTTTAAGAATTCTATTTGAAATTCAAATGATTAAAAATGGATGAAAATTTGTTAGCTTAGCTACTTTAACAACACTCTGTAAATTAAGCAACTTGGGATGAATTTCTTGAGTACTAAACCAACTAATCATGGAGGTGGCGTTGTTAGAACGCTGACGGGCATGTACCGTACTCATTAGCACCTTAGACTGTGTTCCTCGCTCTGCTGCCCGTATCTTTCATAACATATGAAGGAGTAATGCACCTTAGCAAAGAGCACCCTGGGTATACCACATAGACACACTGACTATCATTGGCGTAAGGAGTCTGTTTGCCTGAAGGGGAATGAGATGTCATCCCATCGACAGCATGCTCCTCCATGGTAACTTGAGTACCATCTTTGGCTGTGCTGGGCGTCTGCCAAGGCGTGAAGTAGATTCCCACTTCGTTTGGCTACATGATACTGATGAGCAGCGGTGATAAGGGGGGCACACACTCAAACTCTAGTGGGGGGTTCTCCTTTGCTTTATGTGCAAACATCTCATTTGCCATGAAAGTAAATAACTGCTACAGGTTTGCGGCCTAACAAGACATTTGGATACAACTGCAGACTGCATGTGACAAACGTGTTGCAGTTGTTGTGTGGTTTGCTGCTGATGAACAGCCTTTATATCAAATTAATAAACTACTTAAAAACACCAATATAAATGCACCGATGACATTTCATATTTCAACTTCCCTGTGTAAAAAATCTGTAGAGGTTATGACTTGATGCATTTATAATGCAGCGGGATATTGACTGGAACGAGTTATATTTATCCGCGAGTGTTGTCTTTTTCACCCTGATGAAAAGCCTTAAGCCTTCTGTACAGCGCTGTAAGCTTCAAACTGCGATGGAGCCGGTCCTGGGTATACGTGAACACACACACATGTTGATAGCTGATGGTAACCACGTACACAGGGCTGTTTATTTTCACAATAGTTCTGCAGACAGAAGTTTATGAGTTCCATCTGTGGCGATTTCCCCGTGGGACTCTTAAGTTTCTACGAAGCGTAGGACGCATGATTGGCAGTCCACAACGGTCCACTCTCGACATCTTAAGATGTGAATCACCCATCGTCGACCATTCTAATTCCACTTAATGGAGCTCAGTAAAAGCCTCTGTAACATGCATGGGGCTAAAAGAGAGCAGTCAAATATTCATATACACGATAACCATGGCAATAAATATACTTCTGTATTCATGTCCCGTTCCATTAGCTAGCTTTGTGTAGCATTATGTGTTTATTAGCCATTAACAGTCGTTCTATGGACTGTGATTCATTATTGTTCTACTGAACATCTTGATCAAAATCAACGCGCTTTACAACAGTTTAAATTTAAAAAAAAATAAATAAAAAAATTGCAATTACAAGGCTGATTGTGAATGTCTTGACATAAGTAGTGCATGATTTAAAGACAAGTCTGCTCTAGCGATAGGCTGACTGTGTAGAACCTAGATAACCTGCTTGTCATGAATGTCCCTTTCACATACAGGTACATGTTTGTACACACCTGAGTTTGACTTGAAATAAATACAAAGTAAAGCGCAGGTACTATCAAAAGGGGGATAAATAGGATTCAATGCGTCCTACTTCAATGCAGTCAACCCAAAGTGAACTCAGTCTACCATGGCTTGTTAAACATCCTGTTCAAAAGCCAATGCCATGTCAACAACTTTCACTCCATGTTTTGTTATTCCAGTAACACCAAATCATGGGAATCAGATAATATTTGTCCTTATTATTGATGTAGATACTACAAGTCAGCCTTTTGATATTTCACGTCCAAAGGGTCCGCATGAAAGCTTTTGGGATAACATCGTGGAACATTCCACACACGACTGTCTCATGAAACTGTTTGCAGTAAAAAAAAATATAAAAAAATTAACAGAACCAGACAAGTGTTATTTCTCCCTACCGCCGTTTGATGCGTGTTATTTCTCCCTATCGGCGTTTGATGCGTCCCCAATGAGTCGTGTCACGCCAAACACAAGCAGTGCTTCTCATCAGTTAATTGATGGATGAGGCAAGGCTGTTAGACGCCTGGCCGTAATACTTTTTGTTTAGAAGAAGTCTTACTGAATCATGGGATGGGGTCATGCAGTCCTTTCCCTATTTAGAATCAGACTTATTCCTTCCTCCTTATTACTCCTTTCTCCTTAGGATGACTCCAGACTCGTTTGTCCTCCTCTTGTACAACTATTTGTCCTGTCACTTTGAGTTGTGAAATTTGTCCCTTGGCATGTCACCGAATATTTGTTTTAATTTCTGATTTGGGTGACAGTAGATGAATCACGGAAAATAGAAAAAACATGAAGTTTTCAGATTAATGAGAAGCGCTTTCAAAACGGAGATCATTTTTTACAAACTGTCAAGTTATAGCCTCGAGTTCTGATGTTGTAACCATAGTTTAGGTCTCTTCATCTTCTCAAAGTGGAGTTGTGGAATTCTTTTTAGTAATCATATAAGCATGAGTGGCATTTTGTCTCGCCTTGTCTAAAGATTGTTCTAGAAAAAATGTTTATTTTTTTATATTTTTTTTAATTTATTTCAAATGATGCTGAAGCTTTACATTTATTTCCATACTTCATGAAAACAGTACAAACAGTTGTGTTTAAGCAGTAACCAATAAACAATGCTATTTAGCAAGGCAGAGAAAAAAAAGTAAATAAAGTATGGAGACAGACAATTAGAACAAAGACAAAGAAGTAACTAGTATTAATATAGGGTGGTCATGCAGGATTGTATAGTGGTATCTTTCCTCGCCTTCCAACTATAGGACCTCGGTTCGAACCTAAAATAATTCTTTGGGTTTTCCTCTCGCATCTAAAACTGAAACTTCCTTCCTTGTCTTCTATCCATGGGGTTCATGGCTAGTATAGTGAGTAAAAAGTTTGCTTTTCTGATAATCTTGGGGTTCGCAACTAGAATTAATAAACTCAACAAAATAAGCTTTTAGGTATTAACAGTGTGTGAATGGGAGTAACTCTGAAAAGAGCTCATGTAGTCTTGACTTTTCAAATTCTATACTCTGCTCGTCTTCAAGAGCATTTATTAATTTAGCACTTAGTAGATCCCTTAAGGAACCCTTCCCACCTCATCGCAATTAAGGAAAAATGAAAAGAAAAGAAAAGATAAGACGCCAGATAAAAAATTGAAACGATGAATGATTTTTCAATTTGTTATGGATGAGATGGCTAAGTTCCTGCGCCATAACTCCATCACTTACCCACTTAACATATTTACTGACATAGTTTGACATATGGAGTACTTAAAATAATCCAGCCCAATGGGCCAGCATGGCGTCAGTTCTAATATGAACCGGGTTATCACTCCATATGGTTAACAAGCAAACAGTTTCTTTTTCATTGAAATAAATATTAATGATGTCGATAATACAACAGGGTACTAGACAAACGATATAAATAACATTACCCGCTAAACAGTGGAAGCATGCAACCGTTGTTTTAAGCAGGTAGGGTTGTTTGTCGCATTGCCTCTGACTGGGCCCAGTCTATGGAGATGCAATTATTGCTAATGGGGTTGGATGCATACTCAGTGAGGCCTTGTGCAATGGCAGGATCATTATAACACAGGCTTTGCTTTCAACCATTGATTATAGTGTGTTACATAATGCTAGAATACTACTTTCGTACATCGTCATGTACTGGTGAATGTGAAACAGCATCATTGATTAGGAGAGGCCTCATTCACTCGAAACCATTAAAGACACTGTACGGAATAGTGGTAAATAGATATTCATTAGGAAGTTACTAGAGTAAACTTGTGGTTACAACCCTGTGTCAATCTATTTTTGAGAGGCGTGTTGGCTCTAAAGAGAGTCGATGAAGTTGTCTCAATGTTTCAAACCGAATAGTCCGCTCATCTTTCGGGAGAATGCTAAGACGTTTTAGAAACGTTGGTTTAGGCTCAGTCTTTGGCTTCAGGCTCTATTTGATTTTGAAAAAATGTACAATGTTCACTGCTACAAAATTTAACACGGAGTCGGAGCTGGAGCCCAAGTCGTGGTTCGGAAAAGGCTCCTGGATTGCTAATAATGCTGAGGCTTACAGGCAGGGCTGAACATATTAGTTTCAATTTGAAAACTCACTGATTATAAAGTTCACACCAATCCTCCAGAGAAATAAATCCATCTAAAATGCGGTCAAAATCCGCTCACAATACCCTCGCTTATTGTGATGCAGGCAATACAGCGGGACCTCAATAGTTTGCCTAGAGTTGCCTATTTTACAGTGTATCATTGTAAAAGGTTGCCAAGTTCTTTAGTCCTCTTGCACCCACTACACATGACCCCGATTGTTCAAGTTTATTCATGGTTTACAGCAGCAAGTTATACATTTGTCTGTGTCAAAGGAATTATTTTTGAACTGCACATGCGTTATTGCCGAGTTGTGGGTGTTGTTGATTTTTAGTTGACCCTTTTTGAGAATGAAATGACCCTCTCCCGTGCAAACTGTAGAGGGCACACTGTATTGTGATGGGAAATATGTCTGATAAAATCAGCCTTAACAAATTTGTTGGGGGGATACAAAATTGAAAAAAATCTGGACTAAATCGTGAAATTGATTGAAATTTCACAGGTTGGTGCACAATGTTTATTGAAATCTCGAGGTTACCATTGAACCTATCTTATTGAAAGAAAAAAAACACTCAAAAGTACCTTCCCTTTAAATGCAGAAACCTAATCTTGAGATTTCCAGCCTGTGAGAATTTTCTCGCCGTGCTAGCTCATGTGTGCAAGAAAAATAGCTTGAAGCAGTTACATGTTTTTCTACATATTCTGTGGCATGAGAAAATTGTATCAGATTCAAAGTAAACATTTATTCCTGAAATAATCTTCAACAGTGTTTTTGCCAGAAATATTAAGTATAAGTATAGGGTAAATTTATAATGAGAATAATTAATTTTATATTGAGATACTTCTATACAGAAGGGAGGGAGTATAGGTAGGGGGACTCAATCGACACATGCAAGCCTGCTACTTCATTGCCCCTGGTCATTGCCTTGGTGCCCCTTGCAATGTTTCAATAGAGATTTATAATTTCCTCATAGAGGTGCATTCCCTTTACCAAGGAAAAAACTGCCTTTTTGGCCCTTGGCAAAACTGCTTGTCATGCAACTTACATTAAAACAAAAGTGCACATTCGATGTAGTATCATTTATACCTGTATTTTGAATAAGGCAATAACTTTCTATGGTTATTCAACTGTGTGAGTGGCTTTTATGTCAGGCTCAAATTTTAAGTGCTTTTAATATGGCCTTCAGAGTACATGTTTGTCATACCACACTAAACAGAAAAGACTGTTGGGTCCTTTCAATATGGTCTTATGCAGTGTTCCTGAAACAAAAGGCAAAAGAAATGCAAAATCACTCTCTTGCTCCTGTACTTGAGTTTTTGAAATAACTTAATTAATGCATTACGTTGCATTATCAGTGAAATAGTCATATTGGAAAGCAAGATTTGCTCCTATACAGCGGACTTGTGAGACTGGCCATAGATTTTGAAGATTATTAAAAGGTCTCATGTAATGTGCATTAAGGGAGGGGTGGGGGACTGATTCTAGTCTAGGGACCTTGTCTAAATCTTGGCTGTCAGGCTTTGGCTCCATCATCTAGTTTCATGTGCATTTTGCATGATGCCTGAATCCACATCCAGAGCCTAAGCCAGGTTTTGCTTTGTAAGACGGCTTCCTTAAAGACGCTCTCTACCTTCAACCTCACCACCAGTATCAATCAGTGAGGAGTCAGAGGCGCTTGCGAGATTCTCCCTCTGTTGTCTTAACTCCTCTGCTGCAAATCAAAATTGCATTGCGGATTTCATCAGACATTGATTGCTGTCTGTTTTGCTTTCCTTTAAGAGCCGAGGTTCAACCTCAACGTTCAGAGATGGGGACTGCGTCTGCCTTTCCCTTGGCCCCCCCCTCCCCTTTCATCTTTCTCGGCAGCAACACAGGCAATGGGCTAGCGACTCCCACGCGAATGGAGTTGAAACTGAATTGAATATTGGATCGCAGGTTTGATTGATCCAAACATTATTTTGCAAGAGGCTGCTCGGGCAAGCTGAAATGCTCTCTTAGTTCTGTTTGTGTGTGATGTACGTTCTGTACGTGGTGAAATAATTAATCATGCTCATTAATTTGTAGAATTGTTAATGTTGAATAAATTAATGTATGTTATTTCAACTCCCACAACATTTTTTTTCCCTGACAAAACTATGACTTGTTTATACAAAGTTTTTAATTACAGCAGCCTAAATTTATTCAAAGTTACTATACTAAAAAAAAAAAAAAGCTATGTAATGGAATTTTGTGACTCAGAAATTCAAGAAACAGAATTGAAATTTATTTACCTAACTCTCAGTCAACATCTGAACACAATCCCCATATATTGCATAGTGAGGTTTTACTGTTTAATTGAAAAACACAATACTGCCTGCTTTGATTAGTTTTACTGGCTGAAATCACTTGCCTAGGGCCTGTATTCCAGTGTCAAATTGAGCTTTGTGTTTCCACAATTTAAAAGCAATTTACAGCATAATATCGTTATTTCATTACAAAGTCATACTAACTAATTTATTATTATTACTTCTATTATATCTTTCTGGTAATGAAACCAATGAACCATGACAAGTGATAGCACTGTAGGGACTGTGGCTGGAAGGCCTGAAATGTCAGTTTTAGATGCGGGAGGAAAACCCAAACTGGGAAAAACCTATACAGTCAGGTACATGTAGGGATTGAATAACTAAACGCACGGTACGCAAGGCTCCAGTCCAATGTGTGATTCGAACTGGGGTCCACATATATGTAGGTATCCGGAAGGGATTAAACCACAAGTTGTTTGGGTATAACATTTTAAAACTTTCCGTCTTTTCTGTGGAAAAATAGCTGTGCTTCACAAATAACAAATCATATGAGTTTCTTGAATGTCACTCTTTGAGTTTAGCTTACTCCAGGGAGGATTTTCCTTCCTCCATGCTTACTCCAACATCAAAATCCACTTGATGTTGATACCTACTCCTTAGATGCAACAGTTACTTCGGTACTTTATGCAGTTTTGTACTGTTTCAGGAAACTTCAATTTGGGGCATAATTTCATGTGGAAAACATTTAGTTCTCTTCTGTAAGATGCTAGAGGCATCAATAAGAATGTTTGATATGGCAATAGTAAGTTGCCATCTGCTAGCCCTATGGGCAAACAACATGTACTGTTGAGTAACCTCATATTGATTGATTGAAGGGAATGGGGGAAGAGAACTGGTGACCAGGCATCTACGTGGAACAGAAAGGCTTCCCTCAGGTGTCAACAAGTCTGTTTTTCTAGCATTTCACAATTTGATGAGACCTGGATTCCTGCATCTGAACCATGGAAAACAATCCCAGGAATCCAACAGGATTTTAAAAGTGAGAAGAAGTCACACGTAGTCTGGCCTTTTGTTGCATTATTCACGCTGTCTGGAACAAAAACCAGTTGTCACAAACTGTTCCTTGTGTCTTCACTCAAGTGATATTTGAGACGAGTGTCAATCGTGGCAGCAACAGAAATTAGCGATGCAGGCCTGCCATTAGGTATCCGCTGCTCCTCTCTCGTGGTGGATGGAAATATGTGATCACTAGCTCCATGACATTCTATGAAATATAAATGAGAAATGTGTAGGGAATCAATAGTGCTTATCAGTTGTCAGCATACAAATGATCACACAAGACCCAAGTCGGCACTGTCAAATATGCCAATAGGCTATCGTGTAGCGTTTGATTCTGTTGATGCTGCGTATTAAAAAGCTTTGCCTTCAAGCTGTGACAAAAGCAGCCAATGTAAGACCCTTTATTGCACGCGAGCCGTCCACCTGATGCCCCTGCCTGCCGCTGGTTGCGTTGGTTAGCTCCCGGAGTATGCAGCGTTGAGATTGGGTAACCTGAGCCAGAGTAAACACACTGGGATTGGAATATTAAGAATCCACACTTGCATAATTCTTATACCTTGATGAATCCATCAGAGTTGATCTGTATGGAGGTTCTAGCTACTCATGAATGTCAGTGACATAAGGCTTGGTGTTGAAGGACATGGGTCAATATACCAAACCGAATAACACTGAGGGCCATGGCCTCTATTGCAAGGTCTCGAACAACACTGACGAGGGCCATGGCGCAGCACTTCTATTGTTCTGGTCATTACCTTGGTGCCCAAGTCTAGAAGAACACTAAGGGCCATGGCCTCTATTGCCCTTGTCTCGGTGCCCCGTTCAAAATATTCCAATAGAGTTCCCAATGGAAATGCCCTTTGCAAACTGAAAACGACACAGTCCTTCAACGATCAAATTCCAGGCCTGTTACACTTCAGCTGGCAATGTCATATATACAGGACTATAACCGCAAGAACTTTAGATTTACATTGATTTGTTTCATTTTTGGGTAAAGAAGTACTTTCACAGGAAAATATCTGGAAAAGGTAACACTGGCAACGGCAGAAAGTTGAGCCAAAAGGATTGCAAGAAACAAAGTTTCTGTGGAGGACCTTCTCCTTTTAAGCTAGCACACTCAAAAATGTATTTTAAAACAGTCAAAGTAATATAATGAAACAAAGACAAACACAAGAATAAAACACTATCAAAAGCAATATCAACTAAATACCACTATATTTTCCATTTGTTTATTTGTTATAAAAGTAGTTTACTTGTTTCCATATTGTTGTCAGAACAGATGGACAGGCACAGATGGCTCATCAATATATGTAATCAATATAAATTAAATCAACATGGGAAAAGATTTGGTTCCGGCTAGGTGTGTTTGTTTTAATGAGCTATAAATTGTCTGTAAAAACTTAATACATGAACGAAAAACAAACATGTTCTTTTAATAACAAATACCTGTGTGTTGGATGTCTTTTGACTACGTCCAGGGCCCAAATTCATAGAACTGTTGAAGCTAGTTAATTTTGTGAACTTCTTTTTCTGTTAAGCAAAACAAAGGAGGATACCAGGACAGATGTTGCACATAACTTGTTTTGGGGCTGGTTACCTTTTTTTCGGTAAGCAGAATTGTTGTGTGCTTAGTTACTATTGTTTTCTTCAGAAAGCAGTTATTTGAAATTGCAGCATAAGTTATAAATAGATTCACAAAATCTTAACCTGTTTGTGATGATATTTAAATCCCCCCTATAGCATTCGGCTTAAATTGCATCGGAATGGGGTTTTGATGTCATCATAGTGTGGGTTTGAATCCCAGTTGTGACCCTTAAGCGAGACACTTTATTATAACTGCTTCTCATTACCCAGGAGAAAATAGCTACCTGCAAGGGTAGAGATTGTTGATGTGATTGATTAGCAAACCATGTGCCAATTCAGCTGCCGGTGCTGCATACTCCTAAGGAGTTGAGATGGTTTCAGGAGGCTTGATAAGCCCGATGCACAGGGATAATAGACTAAGGTACTTTGAAAGGTCTACTTTGGCTCTAAAAGCCAAATTCAATAAAACATGGATGTATTACTATTGCTGTTCTCTTTTAAAAGGAATGTAAGCTTTTTTTCTGTTAGGATGCTATAAAGTTGGTTGAAGGTCGACAAACCGTTAATGCATTTTGACATCTTGCAATGTATTTTCATCATCATAACAAATCATAAGAGATATATCACATGATGGCAATAGTGCGGTTCAAATCTAACATGCAAAAATGTGACATGAGAATCACAACTTCTGGAACATTGCATTGATTCGCAAACTGCTTACATAACTTTATAACAATCATTCTAGAGATCTCCTTTACTTTTTCCGCGAAACACATGTGGGAGGCTCATCATGTAGGGGTTAATACCGCGTTTCCGATCACCACAATGTTGCCATCAAGGTTACTCGGCACACACTTTGGATCTTAGGTTTCTTGATGTATCCCATCTCACACGGTGTCATGCTGACACACAAGCTCTGTGCTATCGATGTATTCTATGCGATACATCCATGCATCCCCCTCCATTAATAGGTGAGCGGCCTAGGAGCGCTCCATGCTCAATGCTCAAGATTACCTCTGCATTATTCATTGCGAGAGGTAGACTTGCCGACTGCCGATCAACGTGGCTCTGTTTGTCACTTCCGCCTTCATGGCGCAAGGCCCCTCTAAGGTGTTGGATGCCTACCCTGTGGTAATAGCTTGGTAGTTCATCATGCAAAAATACTTGCTCAGTATTGTTTATGAAATTTCCTGGTCAAGAATCTTAAATCTTTGAGTTCAATTGTAAGTTGAAAAGAAGAATTGATTTCACTGATCATCCTGGACAGTTATCTAAAATGATTCTAATAGGGTTGTAACATTCTTCATCAACTTCAACTTGCCACGTTAATTTTAAAGCTGGTAAATTAAGGGATAAGCAATATTATTTGTGTTTTGCCCGTACCCTGTGGTGTGTAGTCAGAACTTTTGAATAAAAAACTTGGGGTGAATTGAATTACTTGGGTGGGATTGGAACCCATAACCTTTGCAAATCTAGACCAGTAGATATATCACTAAACCACAAGGGCTTGCCCCCCGTAGCTGGAGGCCAATTCAAAATCTAGTAGCAGCAGGTATACTGCAAGCTGCTCCAAGTGACATTTTCAAAATGCTGCTTAAAATTAAAATTATGGATATTTTCTATTTTTGTAAAACGCTTTGGGCCAACGTGTGTGTGCCTTTAAGACTGTTCAGTATGAATTGTACTATCTTTATTTAACAAATAATAATGTAATTTTTAGATGATTTCGTTTGAGTTGGAAACTACACTAGAGTGTGTGCAGTTATTCCCAAATGGACCTTTTCTCCTACCCTGTCCCAATATCACACTAGAGTGGGCAGCTATTCCCAAATGGGCCTTTTCTCCTACCCTGTCCCAATATCACACTAGAGTGGGCAGCTATTCCCAAATGGGCCTTTTCTCCTACCCTGTCCCAATATCACACTAGAGTGGGCAGCTATTCCCAAATGGGCCTTTTCTCCTACCCTGTCCCAATATCACACTAGAGTGGGCAGTTATTCCCAAATGGGCTTTTACTCCTACCCTGTCCTATTTCACAGCGTAAGACTGTGTGTATCCTTCCGAAACAAAATAGATAACCAGGAAATCGTTTTATCTCTAGCAATTTTGCATCGCAAAATAGCAAAAAAAAATAGACTGAACAAGTTTTGTGCATGCACTCCGCATGAATAAATGTTTAATAGAAAATCAATCAATGCAAAATTTGTAATATGTTTTTCACTATTCTCTCGTGACCCAAATGGCCGATCGATCTCAAACTTCTACAGGTTTGTCAGTTATAAATGTATATGGTGGATTACATAAAGTGCTTACACTGCCAGCAACTGTTTTGTTAGCAAAAACCAATTCTGTAATGTTCCTTTAAAAAAGAAAAACACAGACATGTTTAAACTCCACAAAGCAGACTGTATCATTAAACAAAAATAAAAATGAACGAGCCTTGAACAACCTTTTTTGTAGTTCTGGTTTTCTTGGCAACTTCTATGAGCTCAATTTTGTGAGCCTTCGGTTTTTCTAAAAATACCAGCATTGTTAATCATTTTTGAAGAAGAAAAAGAAAAGAATTGTGATTGTGTCTGTGGTGTACGTGCTGGGATGCTCATTGCTGAGATGATGAGTTGCATGAATGTAGCTACAGCAAGGATAAGAGTCTACCATGGCAACACTTTCTTCTTGTTCTCAAATATTTGATAATGTTATCCTTCATTATGGTGATGACGTCTTGTTTTCCTACCATTCAACTAAATACAAACAAACTAAAAGTGAAGCACAAAAATTGTTAGCAAAAGTTGTAGCTGTACATGTAGCTGTAGCAGCCAATTCGGATATGTGGCCATATGCAACTTTTATTGCCACAATGTGCCACATCCAAGCCACATTATGGTGACTATATAGTTGTGTATATCTCTTAGTGGGCCACCTTGGTCTACGAAGAAGCCACATTTAATCATCTACCTGTACTGATATCCGCTACCCCCCCCCCCCAGCCGCCAGCCACTTTTAATCATTTACATCTGTCATTGCCACTATGTGCCACATCACAGCCATGATAAAAGATGGCCACATCTGATTGGTAATAGTTCATATCTCAGCAATGGGAGACTTTTGAACAGTTCGTTTTCACAGTTCTTGCCAGTAGTACGCGTGCTCAGACCCCTGCGCACAATACTGAGCATACATGCCCGCACGTTTAGAGCCACAAAAAAGTACTGTTATGTCTGCTGCCACCAGCATCTCAAAAACTCCCATAGTATCGATGTTTAATTCTTGGTGGTCCATGAATTAAGGAGCCACATTTGACTCTTTACCAGCCACTTTTGACTGTCAACTGTCATTGCCACTATGTGCCACATCCAAGCCACACAATGGTGGCCACTTCTGATTGGTAATTTACTTATTCAATTAATTGTAGCAATGTTCAACTCATTGTGGGCCACCTTAGTCTATGAATAAGGTAGCCAAACTTGACTCTTTACCTGCCACTTTTAATCATTTACAACTGTCATTGCCACTATGTGCGACACAGCCACGATAAAAGTTAGCCACATCTGATTGGTAATAGTTGTTCATGTTTATTAAGCAGCTCTATTTGTTGTTAGCAACATTCAGCTCCTCATTGGCCTCCTATAAAGGAGCCACATTTTACTCTAACGGCCACTTGCCATCCATAGAGAACTCATTAGAGTTTCATTCTGTCCGTACTGGCCATGTTTTCTTGCATTATGTTGCTGTGTTTTTTCCCCAGTCATTTCATGTCGGTTTTGAGTTCTTTTGTTTCCTTAATAGTCTGGTCCTCATTTTCTACTTGTTCTCAACGAGTCATTCTTCTGGAAACATTTTGTAGTTTATAACCTTGTTTCCCCACTGTTGATAACTTCCTCTGGGAGACCTGTACAAACATTCTAGCCCCCTGTCTGCTTCGCTGTGTCAACAGGCTCTCTGTCCCTCAGCTACCTCCGCTGATTGCACCAGGGATTCACTCAGCAATACAACACTGGTTGGGGACAGGTATCGAGCGGAGCGAGGCCCGTTCAAATGTCACAGGGGAGGCTGGCTTACATAGGAGGCTTATGATGGCACAGACACGGTAATGGTCCACATTTGCAAGGCCAAGCAAGACATGTGTTCGCAGAAAAGGCTTTTAAGCTAGGGGTTTGCATCCAACAATGGCATATAAATAGTTTGACTGAAACTACACTAGACATTTATCAGCATGTATACATTATTATATATAGCTCGGCAATACTGAAAGTTGAATAGAAACTCTCCCATGATTGCCAGTGATCAATAAAAAATTGTCGATCAATTTGAATTATTTACTAATTTCCCCTTTTCACTTTTCAGAAGCTCTAGTGCATTGATTTCTATTGATTAATTCATGTACACTTCTTCATGCATGTGATGCAAGCATGAAGACATTTTAGTGACTTTGTTGCAGGTTTGTTTCCCCTTCTTCTCTCGCCATGAAAGGTCAGATGGAATTCTGAGACCATGATCTATTTTTGTTAACCGTCAATATTTAAAGTGAATGAAATTGACTCAGCACTGGGCCAAACATCATGAACAAATAGAATTTGGATCAGATTGAGAATTGACACCTTATTGATACAGCCTTCTGCTGGGATGGGGTGCTGCGGCAGTCCCACAAAACTGAACTTTCAAAATGAAAATGAGCAAAGTCTGACTTTACCCATACGAAAAAATGAGAAACATCTTCTCTTAGAACTCCAATTAACACATTAGAGGTTAAACTTAACAGAAAGTCCTTTTTCAGTTAGATTCTGTTAATCTTGTAAAATATTTGTTTTTCTACACAAATTTTGAACTCTTGACATGGAGTAGAAAATAGAGCAAGCTCCAATGAAACGGTAGTTTATTTTCAGTTCATTAATAGACAGATCTATTACCACTGTCGCCATAGCAACTGACTGGCAACTGTGCCCAAGTGGGTTATAAGTAATATACGTGTCTCTGCTTTGCAAAGCAGCGCATCAGGCCATGAACAGAATACTCAACCGAGCAATCCGCTGGCTAATGGCAGCTGCTGGTTTATATTTTGTCATGAGACTTTTAAAGACTTATGGATGTGTTGTAAACTGTGGATTCCTTGTAGTGGTTACTGATTTCTGTTTTCACCTTGTAAGTTGTTTGTCAGCAGTGGTGGTGACTCGGTTAACTTAAAAACCAGAGTCACTTGTTCCAACCAGCAAAAGTTATTGGGGAACCACTTTGACTAATCAGGACACTCTGCGGTAAAGAGCCATTTGGGATTACTGATTTATTGAGTTATAGGCAAGTTCTTGATGGACTTGAATCAATGATGGGGTCAGGTGCCTTTTCAGATGATTGCCATGTTACAGTATGCCTTGTCCAAATAGACACATGTAATCCTGTGTGTGTGGTGCGTAGAAGGGGGATGGATGGGTATCTCCATGTATTCCAGGGCTTGAATTTAACACTGGACCGGCCGAGGCCAGTGGATTTTAGCGTCAGGCCTTGAGGACCATTATTTTCTAAACTAGGCTTATACGCTTCAGCTCAAGCTTGACTAGACACGATGAAGTGACCCACTTTTACAGTGATTCTTCCTGGTAACCCTGGGAAGGTGACAGAGGGATAGTCTTGGTGTGAAAACACGATCAGGGGATGAACAAATATATCCATAACTGAGTAAGTCAACATAAATAAAGAAGTACATCTAGGTACCTGGGAGAAGCAGAGAGTAGAGAGTAAAGACAAGGTCCCTGAGTGATATACAGTAATACATTGTAGCAGTCTTAATCCCTTGCTCAAATTTGTAAATTGAAATGGGTTGGTCAAATTGGGTCAATAAGAAGTCCTGTAATTGACGAAAAGATCTATGGTGAGCGACTAGGGAGTCTGTCTGCATCATGATCAAGTCAATCAACATAATTTGTGTTTCGATTACATTACTAATGATATGAATGTATTGGGTACACACATGGCCTGCATTTGTATTAGTACTGCTCCTCTCTCAGAAGTGCATCATGGCTGCATGTTTTTCTTAATGTGTACCTATTTCTTAGAAGACATTTGGATAAATTCGAATTCTCTTCTGTTATCAGCTTTTAGTGGCCAGGCAATAATAGGGTATATTTTAATGACATGGCAAAACACCAGAATTGTTAAACATGTCATGGTCATAAAAAATCATGATAACCTATTCTGATGAGATGATCAGAGATACTTTTACAAAAAGCTTGCAAGCCATATGGAACGATAGAGTAATATTTGATAAATCAATGGTAGGGTTGCTGTGGAATGGAAACAAAACCACACTTTGGATTAGTTCCTTGAAAAATAGAGAATTATGATGACTCCCAAAAAGCAAAGGTGAACCGAATAACACACTAGTGATAAGATAACTTCCTTACTAAACTTCCCTCAACAAATTGAAAATGAACTTCCCTTATCAATATCCCTAAAGCCAAACTTCCTTTATGAACTTACCTCAAACAAATTTAAAATAAAATTTCAACAACAAACTTCCCTTTGAAATAATGAAAATGTTTCCCTGTGCAACTTCCCTTAATACAAAAATGGGGGAAAAACAACTTTCCTTTGCAACTTCCCATTACCTTGGATTAATTGAAAACGCATTTTTCTCATTACAACTTCCGATAAGCAAATTGGAAAAGATAAATGAGAGGGTTGTAATTTGCTAGTATGAGAGAAAACATCAACTGAACATCGGTAAGCAAATTGGAAAAGAACAAATGAGAGGGTTGTAATTTGCTAGTATGAGAGAAAACATCAACGTTGTTTGTGATCATGCGGATCAATATGAACCAAAGTCAGCCATGTGTTGCTTCATGGTTCTGTAGATCAACTCTAACAACTGATGTATGACCTGCAAATAAAACGTAAAGCATGAATGAAATAGTTGCGTGTTATCACGGATCATTGAGGAAAGATATATTCAGGTTTTATGAAAGAAGGTCATGCTTTATGGATACCAGTAACATTTTGTTTTCAGTTTCAGAAATATAAATTAGTTTTTTATATGGTTGCACCAATTTGATGATGTATTCCAATTATTTTACTCTATAGTTAATTGGACTTGATAAATTACTTTATGAGCCCTACATGCGTAGATATAACATGTAGTTAACCATGCCTAATATATAGCACAGTGTGCCCTCCCTCATCTAACAAAAAGAAAGAATAACAACAACAACGTTAAATAAATATAATACTGATCCTCTAAAGAAATCCTGAGATAACCAGGACACAATGACGTTACACAAAAGGGAGAGGGGGTCCCCATGCCACATATCATGTACCAAATGGAAAATAGATGCCTCAAGTTGGATTTGAACCCATGGCCGTCTGTATTTTAGAGCAGATAATCATTTCTTCAGAGGTAACAATTCAGCAGATTCATTATTGATTAGCAACCTTTTAGGGCCATCTGAAATGTTCCATATTTTCACGATTATACAAAAATAATGGAGGGGGAAGGGTAGTCACTATGTAAGACTTTAACATGTGTGTGTAAAATATAGATATTTACATAATTTGCATAAATTTTGATATTTTGTTGTACGACCTGAAAAATGTTGCAATGTACCGGATGGTCCCTCCTTGTCCAACACACATTTTAAACTTGTGTACAAGATGAAACATAGACAGTGTTTTTTTTTAATTGTTTTTTTTTAATGTTAGTCGCCAGACACACAAGGTCTGAAGGCCACTTTAAGGTGTGGGCTACAATTATTTTTGTCCAGAGGCTGTTGCCACCTACTCCTAGGGCTGAAACAGGGTTACCTCTTTTACAGTCCATATGGATGTAGGCTTGGGTATCATCAGTCCGAAGCCTGTCAGGTAGAGCAGAAAGCACTACCTCCCCAATTTTATGTAGCAAGTGTCACGACCGGGATTCCAACCCACACTCTGCTGATCAAACAGCAGAGCTTGAATCCGGTGCTCTTAACCGCTCCGCCATGACACGTTACAATGTCTAATTGTTCTCTTCTTTGTTCCTTCCTGATTTCAGAGTGGTTGTAGTATCGAGGACCTGTCTAGCAAGTACAGTGCCTACGAGTCTCAACATCACCATCTACTGAGCTGTCTGGAGAAAACAACAGTAAGTTACCCAAATCTTGAATAATTAACTCTTTGTTTGACAATTTATGTACAGTTTCTTGTAAGTTAATAGTTTGTATTGCAGAGGTGAATTAGGCACATGCTGAGAGGATAATGGGGGGTACATTATCTCTCGGAGCTGTCATCGTTGAGGCAACAAAATTCATCTTGTTTTTTTTTTCTTTTTCTAAATTCCCTGTGGATTTTCTTATCCATACATATAGTATTCCTCGGGGCGAAGTTGTTTAAAGACACTGAAGCAATTTCAGGGTTTTGAGGTGGGTGTGAAAAGCCCCCATGAGGCAGAGGGAAACCTGCTTGACCTCTTGGCTTTGTTCCAAAGTCAGATTTACGTCCACGGACCATATAAAAGGTGTGGAGAGTGTATACCTCTCTGATCTGTGTGTATAGCTTACATCGGGTGGCATTTTGAGTGGTGTCGGAGGTGAAGCTGTTTATGGGCTCTTCATCTTTGTAACCCCCCTCTCCCCCACCCAACAATCCCCCTTACCTGCAGGCTGTATACCTTTAAGCTGTGATGAATACAATGTAAGATATAGCACCTTATAACTGTAGCACTTCATACAGCACTCTTTGCTTATGGGTTCAGTGATGTTTGTTTTTTTGCAAGATGCGATGGACGATACTACTTGCATACAGTAGGCATGCACAAAAGCACAAATTTTTGTTAACCCATACGTTCTGCTCTCATAAATAACTGTAAATAGTACTGTGCCAATGAAATTAAGCTGTGTTTGTAATTGTAACATGGGAAGCGCTCAATGTACTTTTAAGATAAAAAACATTATTTATTCAAAGTGTGGTCATCCTTGATAAACCATCATCATGCCAGTGTCTCAATTTTGTAGAGCTTCTAAATATTGCATACAAATTTCTGCTTAGCAAAAGTAAAAAGGATACCAATCACAGATAGCACATGTCACATGCTATTTTGGCTAGTAACCTAAAGCTGGTAAGCATCATTGTATTGTGCTTATAGATATTTGTTGTGCTTAAGCAGTTTAAACAAATTCAGCCCAGAGATTTAGGTTCCTTTTAAACAGCATCAAATCCCACCCCATGGATTATACAAACACACAACTTAACAAAAATATAAACCATAAATCCATATTATTGTAAAGAAAACAAGCACAAACCCTTCTGTTGCTTACCTATAAACTAGGCTCATTCAAGATCAAAATTGTTCCCCTTTCTGAGAGATGTGATGAAAATGCTTGAGCAAAAGCGGACGCGCCTCCGTATGGGTACACTGGGAACGATTTCATTCAACAGATTTGGTGCACACCGAATGCTAAAATAGAGTAGCAAATGAGTAGCAACTGACATGTGTACGCAGCATTTTGCTCTGCTATACAAGGGAAATCACTCACTGGTACAAGATATTTTTTTACACTGAATCAATTCATATGTGAAGTCCAGAGAGGTGTCAAAATGAAGCACAACTATTAAATGAAAAGCGAAGATATGAGCCGCACGACAGTATCTCGCCAACAGTAAAGGAAGAAAACAAAACAACAAAAAAAAGAGAAGAAAATATGGACAAACATTGTTCATCATAAATCATGAAGGGGGAGTTGATTTCCTCTAATTATAAGAATCGAAACATCTTTACAAATTGCTCTCTATGTGAACTTGCCGCATCAGCCCGAGGAATTGGCCGGCCGCCTCGAGACTGTATAAAAGTAAAGTTGAGATTAGCCGCGTATACAACTTCCTGCACAGCTGAATTGTGTAATGAATATAAGATGATTGGCTACATTCAGATGCTGTCACATTAATGTTAATTCAGCCGTGGATGCATACCCCCTTGTTTGGTTGGGGGAAAATTAAATATAGTGTGACCACTGGCTGTAATTGCGGCGTAATCAATTCAACAACAACAAAGGTACAATGTATTGACAGCCTTCTGTAGAGGAATTCTTCCAATTTGAATAAAGACACCGTCCAGACGCCCAGCTGTAATGGAATAACAGTCCTTCAGTCTACTTTATTTAAAGGAACGGTACATCAAGCGGATTGCGATTCCACAGGATTTAAGACGCTTTAACCTTTGAAAGTACAATGTTGAGGTTTGTCGGCGGCATTATGAATAATTCTGATGCATGTTTCCAGAATCTGTTTTTTTTTTTCGGGAGGGGGGTGGGGTGGCTGCGAGGGAAATGACCATGTGTAGCCCCGTGTAACACTCAGCCCACTTTATATTGTTTGGCTCTAATAGTTGTTAGAAATGCATACATGTAAGAAATATACCTCAGTGAGCTTTTTTCCTCCCTTTTAATGTTTTATTTCTGATTCAAAAAGCATAAAAGCTGTCATGTTATTTAACATTGCCCCCCCCCCCCCCCCCCCCTCACCCTTTATCAATAGCTAGCTTATGTGTGACCATTCTGTCTGCCATTCCGGTCAGAGTGTAGATGCGCAATACAACAACAGTTTTCCCAAAAAATAGTATATTTGCATTGTTTCGTTGTTCATTCTCAAAGCAATGAAACATTGCTAGTGCTCGCTGGCCTGAAGAAACCATAGAGGTGCATCGTAGCCATGAAGCCATTTGCAGTTGGTTCCAGGGACATGGTTTTATCAAAACCAAGGAACCCTCCCAAGTGCCAGGCCTTGTGTAAAACCCTAGGCCTAAAGACGCCTGTATAAAATATGTTGACGACCCTAGTTTAGATTTGTGAGGAAAAGCAGACAGTGAAGCTTTATGTTAATGTCTAGAGTTCTCTATTAGTCATTACTGAATCATTCCCTGTGCATTCAGGACACAATACAGAGCTAGTGAAGCAGAAAAAAGTGCTAAGCAACAATGAGCAGGCTACTCAACTTTCCACTCATGGTTAAGGGGTGACAAGAAGAAATATTGCAGTACCCTTGTCCGCAGGTTTCCTCCCAGGCTTCTGAGTTAAAGTGATGAAGTTTGCCAGAAAGTAATAATAATAATATCTAATTATTATAATCATCTATAAGCATTTAGCTTTAAAGGTACTGGACATGTTTGGTAATTGTCAAAGACCAGATTCTCACTTGTATCCCAACATAATAACAAATCTGTGAAAAATTTGACTCAATTCATCGATGAAGTTTCAAGAAGAAAAAAAACCCACTCTTGTTTCACAAATTTGTGCTTTTTTGAGTGGAAATAACCTTTTTCTCAAAAACTGTGTTACTTCAGAGGGAGCAGTTTCTCACAACATTTTGTAAATCAACAGCTCTCCATTGCTCGTTACCAAGTAAACATTTTATGCTAACAATAATTTTTTTGAGTAATAACCAATAGTGTCCAGTGCCTTTAACAAAGAAGCTTTCAAGAGATTTGTTGCTGTCAATGTCTTATTGGTTGCCTTAATAAGAGACGGTGTGACTCAATCAGTTTGTTCACCTTAGTAACCCACTAGTGAGAAGTAATACCGAGGCAGACTGTGTCCTCTCACTTGGCCAACACCTTCCTCTTGAATCTCATTGTGTTTGTTTGTCTTAGTCATGGATGTTCGCGTTGGGGACTTGTTGAATGCTAGGCAGCTAGTTTTTTTGTTGCCCCGTCTTTATCTCTACCTGAACATTCTTCATTTCGCTGTGTGTTGAATATTGACACCATTGATCAGTTGATGCATATTTTAGCACATCACACAAGGATTGCCACTGATGAAACCATGAAATCTTCTTATTGGGGTGCATGAATTCATTTTAAAATGATGTATTTTTTGCTTAAAAGTCTACGGGAAACTGTTGAAAGGGCACCGAGTCTAAGACAACAGAGGCTGCAAACCAAGGATGCATTGCCTCCATGTAGTTCCATGCATGTTATTGTCAGAAGGGATCTCTCTGTCTTAGAAAGTGATTTGCCCGAAGTGTTCCTACAGTTCTAGAAAGGTGCCACTTTGTATGCATGGTATTAGGAGATGCTAGATTTCACCTCTGGATGGGAACCATGAATTCATGGAAATCAAACAACATGCAGGAGTAGAATCCATTTTGCGATGCTTTTGTTATTTAGTAAAGTACAGGATTAGAATTAGAGCATTTCCGATCAGATGTAAGTTCTATAAATATTTGTGAAACTTCAAAGTTTTGATGAAATCCATTTATGGTGGAGCAGAGGGGATTACTTTTGAACATTAAGACGACATCTACAAGATGAAAACCCTGGAGATAAACGGATTGGACTTAAATTGATTTAATTCGGGCAGTTCATCTCTGGCATTTATCAGATTTGTGCAGTCTGTATTTTGTTTGAGATGCTCGGGGTTACACCGAACACACAATCCAACCTGTGATCTTAAAGATGGGTTGAGAGAGAGAGAGAGGGTAAGAAAGAGGCATGTTGCAGCAAGCCAAGTGTTGTACAGCGTAAACCCTGGGGGCTGGGAATGTGTTGAATCTAACGAGATCACTTGCTGGTCATATTGCAATTCTGCCAGACTGGTTTAACTCCAGGAGACTTTGTGAAGATGCATAGGGTGTCGGAACATCAGTAAGGTGTACTCAAGCAGTCCGTAGGGACAGCTGAGAAAAAGGACAAGATTGGGTTTTTTCTTAGGGGGAGGGGGGGGGGGGGCGGAGGTGGGCTTAAATCTGAATTCATCTTTAATTTATATTGGAACACTCTGCAGAGAACTAACACTAACAGGTGCGTTGTGTTGATTTTTATCAATACCTCTTTCAAAAAAACATCTCACTAAATAACATGTGACAGCATTTCCTGGACAAGACGAGTTCTGAAAAGAACATAATCTACCTATAGGAAGAAACTATAAATAAATAGTAAATTGGCGAGTACGTTCATGTGTAAATCTCTTGAGTGTGAGTATTGGCTCTGAGAAGAGCCGGTTTGGTCTCGTTGTTCGAACAGACTCTGCTCGTCTTCATGAGAATGCTGGACTGCTGGTGGTTGTTGAGCTAGCAAGTAGATATACACATGGTGTTCACCGCAAACCTATACATCAACCCATTCTGGATCGCACAACTTCAACTGCATTAGTTTTATGTTGCTGTTTTTGTTGGCGTACAATTCTTTTATTTAATCTCATAATGTGACAATAAATGTAATAGTCAATTAAAAAAAAAAAAAAATTCTCTTTAGGGACATATTTCTCCATGTTATACACCAGATGGTAGACTTCATCAAATTTTATTGAGCTGCTTAAATATGGGTTCTCTCAGAACATATAGCTTGAAATTGGTTCCTTACTCTATAGAAACTAGTCAGCATTGTTTTCATGTTTTAATAGCTCTGTGAAAACACGCCTTCACTGTCTTTGTTGTTTAATTGGCAATTGTATGTTTTAAAAATCAACTCCAACCTGCGTTTATTTCCATATGCCTTTAAAAAATTAGTTCAATCTCTTTTTAAACCTGCACAGTAGTCCTTCAAGAGTAAATCCAGAAAGTTATGCGTATGCACTTGACAAATTACCCTGCTATGTCCTTTTCCCAAAGGAAATCATAATTTGTAACTCCAAAGTGAAGCATCGTCAGCAACTTCCATCCGACACTTGTAAAATCTATTTTATAGTGAGTGTACTTTGAACTGTTTTGCCGTAATAATTGTGTACATTAAGAAAATAAATTGTGCACTTAACTTGTAAAAGTAAATTTGATAACTCATTCAGCGTAAAGAGTGCAGGCTTACACTGGTAAACAAAAAATCTATTTTGAAATTGCATTATATTCAGTGCTAGAAATAGAAGCTAAGTTGAGTGATGCCAAACAAGAACTCGTATCTCATACCCTGTGTCAAATTATCGCTGAATGTACGTGCTTGTACATACCCAAACCATTGCCAAGCCATTGGCAGTGTTTGTATCATGTACTACGCCCCCATGTAGTGATCAGGTTTATGTGGTAGAAAGTTTGCTAGACACCCAGATTTTTTTAAAGCAAAAGTGACATCATCAGTTGGGAGGGCTAGTCCGTTTCAGTTGCCTCTATCAACATGAAAATTGCTGTCTTGTTCTGCGTTTTATTTGTAAGTATAACAAAAAGACATTTAAGGCGGAAACAATAAAATAGAAGTAACATACACAGAGTAAACAAATTAGGTATGTATTTGGGGAAAGAACTGATTTCTAAAACAAAAAGAATAGAACCTTGGGATTGAGTGTCACCCAAAAATAATAATTTAGTATTAAAAAAACCTTTCAGAATTAATTTTGTTTTCCCCCAAATGTTGTTGTCACTAATTTTCTTTTACTAAATCCACCCATTCCAATCTTTGATTTTCAATTTTGTTTACTGTTTTCTTTACTTGTCAAAAGAAATACATAAACATATTACTCAATATGGATTTGAACCCACAAACTTGGCTATTCTATAGCAGATGTCTTACCACTGATCTTGCCAAGTATCTAGAGGCAGTTTTAATCCTCTACCAATGGGTATCACAGCAATTTTAAGATGTTAAATTTGCTTGAGGGTATTTTTTTCTTTATTTTTGGCTATTTTTTTTACCAAGGTAATTTTTTTAGTGTTAATGAAAAGTAGTGTGATCTTCGGTCTGAAGTTTTTTTTTTTTTAGATGACATTCACAAAGATGAGAAAGGTAGCTAAAAATACTGTGAACTTGTCTAGTAACATCTGACTCCAAGCTTAAAATAGACAACGTCTAGCCTTTTTGAATCAAGCATTAACAGAATCTTTTAAAAGGCATCTCTGAAGTGGCGCTAGGCAGAGACTTTTACATCCATCCATAATACTCAACAAGTTCAAATCCCTAAAGGTCTTTTAAAGTTCAAACCAAGATGAAGAAGACAGTAAAGATGGAGAGGTGGGGAGGAGGGAAAAAAAACACCTCAGAATATTGGTCTGAATTGCTTTAAATGAATCGTAAAAGACTCCGTAATCCCAATAAGTAGGTGATTGGTGGGCAGTTAAAAATCACCAGGGCATCTGTTAAACATGTTGCATAATTATGTCATTTGGACAAAGAGTGCAGCATTAATCAGTTGTAATTGAAAAATGAATAATACATAGCCTGCAAAGTTAATGAGGCTGAACCGTATTGCCGCTGTGTACAAACCTGTGACTCATGGGAGCCTGCAACCCAGTTTGACGTCATTATCACCAAGGCAACTACCATGGAATATTAAGTTGCTCTCCGTCTGTTCTTTTCTTGCAGGCGGCCACCCAGGCTACATTTGCTTTTCTTTTTCCTTTCTTTTTTTTTCTCGTCGAATCCCGGCTCCAAAAAAAAAAAGGTGATCTAATTCCTGCCATATTTTACTCCCCGATGAAAGACCTGATTTGAGGGTTTTTCTGTTTTTGATTTGAACGCTTTTATCATCAAGTGGTGAACCTTTTCTAAATGATAATGTTTCTGTAGAGGTGTGGAGATCCCTCGGACATCAAACCATATGTTACCAATGCATCAGGTTGATATTAAAATAGCTGAATTACATTATCAGGTAGCATGCAACTCTGCCATCACACATGCACAGAAGAACACATACTTGTTGCTATATTACTAGATATATTTATTATGTCCCTTCTCTTTTGTTTCTTATACATGAAATGTGGCTAGTTTAACTTCAAACAGACATTTGGAGTGGTTGGTCCTTAGGCAGATTCAAAAACAGTATCACAGGGTACTCTTTTATTTGAAATATTTCTCCCTGACAAAAAAAAAGAGACAGCTTAATATTTTATATCAGATTTTTTTACTGGACTCAGGGAAAGTGCTGAGTACACAGTGCTTAACACACATAAGTGTTAGGGTAAAACACAAATGATATTCTTTATCCCGCATGCAAATTTTCCATCTATTTACCCCTGTTAAGTTTAAAGACACTGGACACTATTAATAATTGTCAAGGACCATTCTTCTCACTTGGTGTATCTCAACATATGCACAAAATAACAAACATGTAAAAATTTGAGCTCAATTGGTCGTCAAAGTTGCGAGATAATAATGAAAGAAAAAACAATCTTGTCACACGAAGTTGTTTGATTTCAGATGCTAGATTTTGAGACCTCAAAACATAATTCGGAGGTCTCAAAATCAAATTTGTGAAAATTGCTTCTTTCTCAAAAACTACGTTACTTCAGAGGGAGCTGTTTCTCACAATGTTTTTTACTATCAACCTCTCCCCATTACTCATTACCAAGTAAGTTTTTTATGCTTATAATTATTTTGAGTAATTACCAATAGTGTCCAGCTGCTGTTAAACCATATCCATGGAGGGGTAATTATTTGTATTGAATTAAAAATACAGCCTTAATAATTTTGATTGATTTGAGATACGGCCGACTGCACAGAATAATTTATCATAACATACTGTCAGAATTTCGTATAATGGCATGGGTTTAATACCACCGATTGGCAATAAAGAACACCCTCCAAGAAAGTTTACCATGTTATGTCTGTGCTGGGGTGGATTTCACAAAGAGTTAAGACTAAGTCTAATCTCAAGTTAGGACGAGTTAACTTAGGACTAGCCATTAGTTTTGTATATCTCTGGAACAAATATATGAATGTTCACAATGTTAGTTCATTTGTTATGCTGATACATCTCTCAGAAATAAGATACTTGAATGGAAATAGTGGATTCTCAAAGCGCTTTCAATAAATAATGTAGCAGCAGCAGCAGTAATATAATATGACAAGAGGTGAGGCATGTGGAGAGTGCATTATGGAGTATGTAATTTATTCCTAATCATGGTCTTCATTATTCAACATGTATCAGAAACGTCCCTACACAATGCATTGTGCATTGGATACACTGTGTGTGGGACCACTCAGCAAAATAACAAATAAATCAATTGTTTTCTTTTTAAAAAGTGATTTTTTTGGGTAATAATCTGGGCCCAATTTATATGCTTACCAGAATAAGGTTACCAGCCAAACTATAATGTCACATGTACAACAATCTGTAACTGGTATCCTGCTCATCTGCTAAGCAAAGTTTTGTGCTTAAGCAGCTTTATGAAATTGGAAACAGAAGTTGTTGATTTGCAACAGTTGCGTAGAAATAAATGCAGTGTGAAATGCTTTCATTTCATCTATAACTAAAATTGCTTTCCAAGCTTATTTTAAAAACACTTCTTCAGGTTAAGCTCCACCTGTTTTTTAAAAAACCAGCTGCACTAAAAAGGGTAGGTTTTGAAAATTAATGACGGAGCTAAATTAGCCTTAGCCATAATTCTTGTGGTTTAAAATAAGGGCTGTCAGCGGGAATTGGTGCTAAGCAGATTCTTCTGCTAAGCAACAAATAGCAGGGAACCAGGTCACCTACAATGTACATTACAATGTGTTTTAGGATTTTTGTGGTACTTGTCTTGTGCTTTAGTATGAAACTTTCCTTCTAGAAACAAATACATATATGTGTTTGCTTTTAAAACATCCATCGTTTACCACACAATATTCTTATTTGCCCAATGCGAATTTAAATGGTTGGAAAGCTGTCTCTACTATTTTTTCCCTTTTATTTACACAGCTTTCTGTGAAGTAGATTACTTTCTTGACGATCCTCTCTCTCATCGATTATTGCTCTTCATAAATGCCTCCCTCAGTGGTATTTTAGGACAGACAAAATAAATCCCCCTCCCACGTCCCAATCTATTCTTGGTTTTCCCCAAAACACTTTTGAAATTGTATTTATCCAAAGTAGCGTAGCGCATTGTGTGATGACGGTTGTAACAATAGGCTTACTATTCTTCATTGCAGTAATCTCCTTTGGCGCCTTTGTTGAAATTATGTCAGGGATAATTCCATCAAGGGTATGGTAGACCAATATTGATTTGGTTCTCACCTGAACGGGATAAAATTCTCATCGATACGATAATTTTTATCATCTGTACAGCAGAAGACTACGCTTTTTAAATGTGGCATATCAAACATCAGGAATGGTGTATTTACTACAGATAATAATTATAAAGAAATAAAAACATTTTATACAGTGCCAATTACGCATAAAAGGTGCTTTACAAAAATATATGAATAGATAAAAGAAAGACTGATTTGAAATTATTATTATTTACAAAAAAAATAACATCAATAACATATTGGAAATTTCAAACAATTTAAAAAACCAACAACACAGTGGAAGTTAATAGTAAACACAGAGACAAAGCTTAATATATTTTATTATAAAAAGTCTGCCAATATATTGAAAATAAGAACACAAACTTTGACCAGTAAGTGAATTAAAAAAAAAGATTTTCAATTTTTCTTTCTTGAAACCTCCCCCCCCCCCCTTCCACACTCAAATAATGGGTTGGTGTTTTCGAAAATTAATATCAGTGTTGGTAATGGACAAACTTCAAGCATTAGAGCAATATTCATGCAATATCTGTTCACATGCATGAGGGGCAATCACCTCCATGCCCCTGAACATAGCCTTGGTGCCTTGTGAATTGCTCCTGTATCGTAAGGAAAAATCACCTTGCCCAAGAATGAAGCACCAGGCCTGCGTTGATTTTCAGCGTTGAATAATAAGACACAAATCCATATGGCTGTTCTATCTCTCTGAATAAACATTCGCCAACCTTGTAGTAATATTTACCCGGTCAATAGAGTCTTAAGTGGGGATTAAGCTTCCAAGAATTATGGTTCATGTACAGGTCCCAAACCTGCATACAATGGAATAGAAATATAGTCAGAGTACATAATGTGTACATTTAATACTCTATAGGTCTGATGAATCCAGGGGAAATAATGGCAGAATAATGACCCTGGAAATCCCCATAGTTCTTAAAGCCATTGGACCGTTTCGGTAAACAGTGTTGTCCAAGGCCCACACTTTGTGTACCACAACTTCTATATCAAATAACAAACCTGTGAAAATTTAGGCTCAATCGGTCATCGGAGTCGGGAAAAAACAACGGAAAAACCCACTCTTGTTTCCGCGCGATTCGCCGTGTCATGACATGTGTTTAAAATAAATCCGTAATTCTCGTTAACGAGAATTTATATTGTCTTGCCGTTTTCTCAAAAAGTAAAGCATTTCATGGAATAATATTTCAGGAGAAGTCTTTCACCATTGCCTTCTGTAAACCCTGTAAGTTATTTGTAAATCTGTGAACTTTTATATTTTTTTCTGAACCGAAAGGGTCCAATGGCTTTAAACAGATTATGATTGTAGTTGTAAGTATTATCCAAACATGGTTTTGGCCGTTCTAATCCTTACACTTCCTGATGGCTTTCCAGTATGCTGGAAACATTTAAAGGGAGGGGGGTGTCTAATGACGGGGATGGACAGTCAAGGATGAGGCGATGTGTAGCCATCCACATCGCGCTTTCCTCGCTCCGTTTCCGAGTTGGATGATGAGAATGTTGCAACACGCTGGCCGTGTACTGTGACAAACAGTGACGGGATGACTTCATTCAGGCAAGCAATCCCACTGTAGATAGAGAGGGGAAGCTAGACCGTGTTCAGCTGGCCGTAATTACAGTCCAGGCTTTAATTTCCTCTAGTCTTTTCCAGTCTCTTTCTTCTTCCTTCATTTTCTCGTGTCTCAAGATGAGGACGGGTGTGACATCGGGAGCAGGCCAGTGGAAAGAAGTTTATTTTTAGCCCTGTGTTTGAAGCGCATTTTCAAGTTTGCGGAAAATTACTGCCGTCCCTCATTACCATACTGCCTTTAAGGAATTAATGCGGTTTTCACTTGGCTTGATGCAAGACTGTCTTATTGTGAACAGTGTGGGAGTCTGGCAGTGGTTCATGATTAACGATAATAAGAAGTAGCTATAAATAGTGAACTTTGCAGGTACAACCATGTGTAGATCCCTTTAGGAAGAGTGCTGGCTATGAAAGGAGTTGGGCCCAATTTTATGGCTCTGCTTACCATTAGCAAAGAAACGAAGCTTGCGGAAGCAGGGAATTCTGTGCTTACGAAAATGAAAAGCCAATTGTTCAATTTAGTGCACTTGGATGCAATTTTCTATTTGTTGTTTTTGTCAAGCCATTTATTTGCTTGTATGTAGAGTGATGTCTTTTTATTAGGTAAACCCAAATTGAACCGAATTAGAGAAATCCCATGAGGGAGCCCCATGTCTGTGTGATGAGAATGTTTGTTGATTTGAATCAGCAGAGAAGACCTGGGACAAGCCCCTGTCATGGCATTCTGAGGCGATCAATACCTTACTAGAAGATAGGTACACAGGGCTACTGGCCAGGTCTTTAAAGTTCACCTGACATTTAAGAGTGGGTTCACATTTGCAAGGCCTTTCAAACCAAGAATCCTGAAAGAAAAAGGTTGTTTGCTGAACACTATTGGACAAGAGGCATTGCCTCTCGTCATGGTCTTGGTGCCTCATGAAATGCTCTTGTACATATTGTTTCCTGATTGAGGTGCCTCCTACTACAGAAAACCACCTTGCTTATAATGTCATAATGAGTACTACTATAACCATTGCAGGCAATTGCAGAAGATTAGGTGACCTTTTAACCGTGTTCTTATGGTAAACTGCTTTTGTTGACTGTACTCATACCCCCCCCCCCCCCCCCCCCCCCCCGCTTCCTTACTGAAACATCGTACCCACTCTTCCTTGCCATTGGCGACTTAAGTCAACTGCAATCATACCCACTCTTCCTTACCATTGGTGACTTTAGTTGACTGAACTCGTACCCACTCTTCCTTAATACCATAGGTGATTTCAGTCCACTGCACTCATACCCCCTCTTCCTTACCATAGGTGACTTCTTATTATTGTTCATTGGCCCGGAATTTACAGCCGAAGTTCAGATGACATTTGAAAAAAGTTGACGACCGCACAAACTCTCCAATCTCAAAATCGCAGAACATTAGTGTATGAATGTGGGTCTTCCCCCCGGTGGAGCTTGTTATTCACCATGGACTTACTATGATTAGAGCACCCCCCCCCCCCCCTGCTTCCAATACACCAGTAACACATTTATCAGGCAGGAAATGTTGCCCACGTCTATCGCTACAGCTTACTCCAGGGCTTAATGTACGCACAGTGAGGCTCAGGATTATTGCACCCTAGTGGTTCAACTATATCGGAATCATTTCTACATGAGCAGATATGATTGCGGGAGACAACATCAGTCTAGTTAATTTTCTGTAGGGAGGGAAAGCCCGATGCAGATGCACTGATGGATTTGACTTCATCCAGCACAACGAGTCAAAGATTGAATTTTACCGTGGCTGATGGAACTATCTATAAGGCATTGTAGATTGATTCATTAATGTCCGTAAGGGTTTGGAGGAGTACGTGTCTCGCTAGTCTGTGTTGTACATGTACCTCATAATACTCTATTTGCAATTGTCACTCTTTGCTATTGTTTTGTGCTTTGCTAATTGGGGAACGTAGTATTGTCAAAAAAAAAAAAAAAAAACTCAAGATCACGAAGGAGTAAAATAACTTGTTGGTTCAATCTCTTCTCTTTCTCTCAAAAATATGTAAGTATTTGTTGTTAGACCTGGGCTGAAAAGCTTGTGAGCAAAAAAAATTACCTAGTAAAGAAAACAGTTTGTGGTACAGGCAATCAACATAATGTGGGCTTAGTATACGTGCGTTTATACACGCAACAAGACACCAATTTGTTTGATTCTTAATATATATCCTGTTATATTGTGAGGGACAAAAGCTGATTGTCAACTGGTTGTCTATTTCACTTAATTACTTTGCTATTTATCCTCTCAATTTTGTACACCAAATTATGTTGACATAAGCAACTGCCAGTGACCAAATTGTTTGTCGATTCAACCTTGATGCATACGCATTTGCTCACAACAGCATTGACAGGGTGGATGTGTAATCAAAATAAAAAACAAATAAATGAACCTGCGAGCATTTAAAACAATAAAATGGATAACAGAATAAGAGGACTAGAGGTATTTTTAAATTTTGAATTCTGAAGTTTTACTGTGCATGCCTAATATGCATGTAAAGATTGTTTGGGAAGAATTGACACAATCATCTCTGACATTTCGCAGGTTGCTCTCCAAAGAGATCCCCCATAATATCAAAACAGAACATCACTGACTGCCTTTAAAAGCAGTAAATCCCAAATGCAAGATTCCCAAATAGAGTATATGTACCCCCCCCCCCCCACCACCGAGTTGGACACAAAATATATAAGAAATTGAAGACTTATGGGATGGATTCCGGGAAGCAGCCACAGTTTTGCCCCTGACAGTCCCTCTCTAGTGACCCCTCCCCCCCTCCCTGCAAGAAACGTGACAATGTGACAGCACCACAGATTGAGTGTCAATTGCCATCTGGGGATGTGCTATGAACGTGGCTGAACACAACGACGAGAGATTTACCCGGCCCAGGCGTTCCTTACACGTACATTTAACCCACATGCTATCAGGGTGTCCCAGAAAGCTATGGCACCGGATTATTTTTCTCCAGCGGGGTAATTTTTATTTCCGACTTTTGTTGATGCTCCATTCCTACATGGATTCATCAGATTTTCTTATGGATATTTAATCCTGGGAAAGTTTTTTTTGTCCTGTGCTGTCATGCCACAGAAGAAAGAGCCTGTTGATGAAATGTTCGTAAATGTATCTGGAAAAAACAAAACAAGTGCAGTATTTTTAGCCCCACTTTCCGAGAAGACGGTGGACATTTATATGAAACCCTAAACTGATGTGGTTCATAATGTGCCTTAGTGGAATCAGGCAGATTTTTTCGGACACCATAGGGCCCAATTTCACCATAGAGCTGCCTATTGGCAATCAAAAGAAGCTAAGCACATAACTATTATGCTTACCAGAATAAAGTTACTAGCCAAAGTACCATTCCATATTGTGCCATCTGTGATTGGTATACTGCTTATTGTAGCTGAGTAGAAAATTGTTTTAAGCGCAATTTCCCGCTGATGTAGCTCCATGATATTTGACCCAGAAGTACACGCCGTAGTTCAGCAATAACAATCTTGCCTTGTGCATAGTTGTCTTTTGTCCATCTTTTTCAAAAAATATAATTAGAAAGCTGTGGAAGGGTTAGAGACAGACGTAATGATTTAGTAGTGAAAACAAAATGTCAACATTATTCTAACTGAATGAAGACTGAAACTCTGCAGAATGAATACAGAAACTCTACAGAATTAAGACTGACACTCTGCGGTATGAATACAAAATCTCTGCAGAATGAATACATACATGTAAACTCTGCAGCATGAATACAGAAACTCTGCAGAATGAATACTGACACTCTGCAGAATGAAGACTAAAAATCTGCAGAATGAAGTCGGTGGCATAAATTAATTTCAAACTATCATGCTATACTGTTCTCCTCAAGATCTGGCTTACTGTTCATAATGCTCAAGCAGTCATCCTGATTGGGGAATTGGGAATAATTTACTGACCTACATAAGCCAAGTGTCAAATCGGTCAAATGCTGCTAATCTCGGCTAGTAGCAGCTTCAAGGGTCGCCAATCCCACAGGCTAAGCTCTCAAAAACAATGTGTTTACTCCCAGGAATTGATCAGCAGGTCACCTGTGGAATATTACTTATTGATGCTCTTCATATTGATCAGTTAAGCCAAGCGGAAACCTCCATAAAGTTATCATTTCTGCCCAAGTGAACCCCTGCTTGAAAAATTCTTAAGTAGACGACACTGTCGGATGCTCAAGTAGGCACATGTATGCATTGATGTATAGTGGGAGTACACAGATGCATACCTTAATGTAGTTTATCTAAGCTTGGTCCCATCTAATTATAGGGCCATCTGAGTTCTCTTGAGGCAAACTTGACCCCGAATCGATGATGGTGCTCTAGTCAACAAAGTTTTGTCAAAAAGGCCAAAGAATTGCACTTTAGTCATAAAGAGGTGTTTTTGTAACTGAAAGTGTACCCATGATGGAAGCTGTGTATGGTTGTTTTGTTTGATTTCACTACTGTTGGCCTCACATCAGGGCCCCTAGTTGTAGTATAGTAAGCACAGTATTGTGCCTCTAATGTGATGACGTGATGGCGATCAAGCAGTGTAGTGGCAAAGCAAAGCATATGGCATGACACATCGTACTGTCTTTGCCTCCCCTTCACAAACATGATCTAATAAAGAATGAACTAGCTGATGTAGCAGTCATACAAAACTAACCCGATATTTATGAGATGGATTTTTTAATCTCGTCTGGCCTTGTACAGGTGCCAAAGAGTTCAACGCTAGCATTGCCAAAATATGCCGTCTTCAGCAAAACAAGAGATCTTAATGACCTCTGAAATATGATTGGTTGGTATTTAACGCGGTGGCAGCTCTAGCAATCCATCAAACAGATCGTCCATCGGTTTAGGATCGTCCATTGGTTTAGGTCAAGGACTATTGTTGTGGAGCAGGCTTTCACCAGACTAGACAATTCGATTTAGGAAGATGTTCCGGTGCGCTTGATTTTATTCCACTTTAGAAGCCCTCATCCGTGGGTTAATGGCTACTGTGGCTCTCGTTAAAAACTCTTCATTATTTTGGGGGACATTTTTTGGAGGGAGTTTATGTTGTTTTGTGAACAGAAATTTTCATCAGATCAGATCGTGCATGTTGTCAGCAAATTATAAACACATCTGCATTTATAGATATGATTTATTTAACAAAAAACATTCAAATTACAGCAGCCGGAAAAAAAAGAAGGAAAAAAGCCTACCCAAATTTACAAAGGTTCAAAAGGCTGTATCTAATAAAAAATAAAATAAATATTCAAAATGAGGACATCTTTAGTTTAGTTCCAATCAAGATATACATTGCTGCTTTCTCAAAAAGAGCATACTGATCAAAACTTGGAGTTGAAACCAACGGTTCTTTTCAGAACCACCCTAACTTATTAGAGATAGTCTATACATGGTGTTACCGCAATCCTTTCCATATCGTATTTCCACCATGCACAGTTTTAAATGCTACAAGATGTATTAACCTGGACAAAGTAAAGTGCGACTTTGACTTAGTCCTTTAGCACATGGCCACGACCCTTCCGGTTTTGAAGCAATTGTTCCCAACTCTAAAGCATGGACCTCAGATGTTTTTACTTTTTCAAAAAGTTAGAGTGGATGTTGTAAAGTTTACCATGTTAGTTTTTTCAAAAACAACCTTTTAAAGTGATATTTCTGTGGTGCCGCTTTGCTTCATTTCTAACCCCATATTATAGGACACGTGTTTGTTATAACAGGCCTTATGCCTTTAAGATATTTATGCATGTTAAGATCATTAACAACAACTAAACACGTTTCATGAATTAAATTTACTATGTGATTTTGATGGAATTAAGCAATGATGCCACACGCGTAATGACCACCCAAGGGAATTTGCATTTTCTATTGTTGATAGAAATGTGTATAGGCTGTGAATAGGCCAATATATGTACAAATGCCTTTTGAATTGATAAGTTTAACATTTAGGGGTCTTCATGTTAAATGCTTACCCTTTGTTTGTAGTTGCTCTCACGTTTCATTAATTGACCCAAATAGCATATGACATTCCCACCCTGGCAGGACGAGCCACAGGTTACCCCCGCAAATACAAAAAAAAAAAATACTAAAAAATTGTTGCATGGCAAAGTGAGCTTGCTTGAGGCTATGTATTCAATTATTGGAACAAAGAGAAGACCAGTTCTTCTCTGTGCAGGTTGCCGTGGCAACTGCATGATCCCAGTGAAGACACAGGGGTAAACAATCAAGAAAGAGCAGTTTCCTTAAAGAGAGTTGGGAGTCTTGGAGTGTTTTTTTCCTCTTTTTTTTCTCGTTTTCCTTCCCTGTTTGCCCTCTGGAGATTTAATAGCATTTCCATAATTTGATGCAGTGAGGGTTCTACAGGTAGATCAGTCTGGGATACAATCTTTGAGAGGGCAAGGCCATTCTCAATTTGCAAAAGGCATTTATTCCATTTGGGAAATCTTGAAACCGAGGTGCACCAGCAGACAAGACCAGGGCAGCAGAGGACATTGCCCATGTTGCCCTTTGTGTAAATACAGGCCTGGTAGCTGTGTATAAATGGCTTTGATAAAGGCGATAAACATGAAATAATGTTGTGGAATTGATGCAATTGCAATGTCTACCAAAGGTTCTGTGAATTTCATTGCTTAATATGTTTTCAATGTATTCCGCTAATATTGATCAGTGCGTGTGGTGCAATAAAACTCTTTATATTGTATTGAAAATACTTTTTTGTTGGAGATGGATTATAATGCGGACCGATAGTCCTCCATGAGAAATCTCAGGCAAATTGTAAGGAAAAAAAGTATCGAAATTGCAGGACGATGTAAGATAGGGACATGTAGGACAATCTCCAAGAAGAACAGCCATTCACATTTGAATATATGGCATATATTTCTTTGGGATAAAAAAAAAAAAACTTATGTGCTATGAAAGTCTAGCATGCACTGCAGTTGGTTGCCTCCAAGTTGCCTGCAAAAGTTGCCTGGTGTGACAAGACCCTTTCCGGAAATAAATGTTTGATTGATTTGATTTGATTTGATTTGAATTAGCCAGGATGAATGTCAAGTCACTTTGGGAGTGCGCGCAAAGTCCCTTATAATGGAAGACTTGAGACGCTGGTGGCAGCAGACATAATGGTCCCTTTTTTGCAGCTCTGAGCTTGCACACACATTGCTCAGTATTGCGCGCATATGTCTAAGCACGCGCACTAATGGCGAGAACTGTGAAAAAAGACCGACCAAAGTCTCCCATTGTTGTGAGGATGAGTCTGTTGTGACTGAATGCCACGGATACAGATTCTCCCTTGCACACACAGCCTGCTGAACCATGTGACTTTAAGTCTGACATTACACGATACAATGTTTGATTACTATTTTAATTTGATGATTTTTCCCCCACGCTCGGTAAATGAAAGGGGTCTCTTTTCTACAGGGAGGTTTAATGTGGAATATAATGTGCCAGTAGATGTATTTTATTTTATTGTTCACTGGATAGGATGAGGGGTTATTGTATTCCATTGGAATTTACTTATTTATATTTGTCATTTAAAGTTCCCTTTCCATCTCATTTGTTTATTATTGACATCTGTGTCTCAGTTCTACTTAATCATGATTTTTCTTTTCCATTTTTTCCTCATGCCTTCCATTTTCTTTATCTACTCTGTCTCTAAACCAGACTTTGATTCTTCTGAATGCTTAGCATAAAGCCATTTACAAGTAAGAATTGAATACTGTCTGTTACAATGACTCGCTTAGTCACAAGTTACAGAGTAATTGAATCTCTGAGAATATGGTTCTATTTCTACCTCCATGGTTATATCAACCTCCAAATGAGCAGACTCTGGTACCAATGTGCCTAATACACCTTCATTCAAAATGGTGTTCAGGTGCTCACTGTCTCTTTGGTAACTATGCAAAAGCTTGCCCGGAATCATGTGACACAGCAACTGTCTCACAGTCCAGAAAGTCAATTTTAAGCCTTGACTTGTGACTAAGTAAGTCAGTGTACCAGACACTATTTCAATCTAACATGCAAATGGCTTATAATTATTCCCTCTGTCTGAGCAGAGGACTCAACCAAACTCTCAAATTTTTTCTTGTTTAAACTTTTCTAGTTTAAACTGAGTGATTCAAAGGTTTTCATCACAGCACATTTTAAGGTGGTGCCCCATTTCATGTATACCACAGCACATGTATGTGATGATGGTGCCCTATTTAAATGCTACGCCCAAAACAGCTCTGCCTCCCCCCTCAACCCGCCCAACACCAGTTGTCATGATTTTCTAATTAGACCACCTACAATTTGTGTCCCCTTCGATTATCCAAGACCTGGTACAATGGACTGCAGGAGGAGCCAGCAGTACTGAGAACGGACCAGTCAGCAGACTTTACGGTATCTGAAATGACTTCCTAACTCTTTTTTGCTTGTCGTTCCGCTTCTCACAACAACAAACAAAAAATTCCTCCTGCTACGTGATGCAACCACCCTTCCTTTGCATGTTGTTCCCTTGAGTTGGGTAAACTGCTGTTATAACCAGCACTATTTCTCTAACCATAGACCGTCGCAATGGCTTTCAAGGTTCTTATAACGACAAGCAGTTTTTGAATAAAAGGGTGACAGGGTGACAAGTCAGAGCAAGCTTTCAAGATGAAAGCTTTCATCACAGCCAAAAGAAAGAAGGAAAAAAAAACAAAAAACAAACAAAGTCATTAAAGCTCTGACTGTTAACATAGAGTTATGCATTACGTTGATTTTTTTTGTTCTTTTTTTTGGGGTTCGTAGTAATTAATTCTCTTTATTTGTTTACTTTTTGAAAACTTTTCTTGGCCAACATGTTGGCGTTTTTTAATAAGTTTTGGTCAGTCGTGCTAAAAAAAAGGCGTGACAAATTTCTCCGCTTTATTAATTTTCTCAAGAGGGAAAGTTTAAATTCACAATGTTGACAGACAGAGGAAGGGGGAGGAAAGAAAGACTTGAAAGAAGAAAAAAAAGGTTGGAAGGAAAAGTTTATTACTGGTTGCAGATTTCTCTTTGCATTATAAAGTGCCCACTAATAGCAATCAATTCTAGATGATTTGGGTGCTCTATTAATATTCCCGGTTATCTTTAACAATGATAACATAAAGACTGCTCTACTGGTTTTGCTCCTGTGATATTCAAGGGGTCAAGGGTCAAGAAATGATGTGATGCATGTACAGTGTATAGTTGGGCACAGAACTAGTTGTTTCCCATTTTCATTTGCTAGTCCTTTGTCATTGCCGAATATGAAGTTGTGTAGATGAAGCCAAAGAAAATAACCCCCATAAACTCTACCTTGTTGGATTATTTGATCATTTTGTTTGTCGTCGACTATTAGCTGATGTAGTGAGAAAAACAAATTGTGAGATTTAGTATTTGTGTTTAGATCTTCTGTTCTTGTTCCCTTTGGTAAATTGAGTGTGTACTAATTGAATTACCATAAACTCTCTTCCCATGGGAGTAAAAACTGTTAAAGAATATCTTCAAATAAAAATAAGAATTTTTGGTCAGTCAACAATATAGAAACCTTTTGAATTAGTATCTGTTAATAATCACACTTCCATGGCAATCAAATTAACATTATGACATTTGGTATTTTTCCAGCAGATGTTTTTATAATACAATTAGAAAGATCGTATTCCCTGATCTGTGTGTTTAAGTAAGAAAAGCACCATGTGGTTCAATATTAATTTCTGCACATGAAATAAAGCAGAATAATACTGACTTCTAGGAACTTATCGAAAAATTCCTCATAACTTAAAATATGCAAGAATAAAATATGGTTTCGAAAATCTAGTTCCAAAATACCAGTGCTAGAATACAGTTCCCTCATTATCCAAAATATTCCCAACTTTTTAGATTTTTTTTGTTTTACTCGTTTCCTGGTGTTTTTCGTTGATCTTTACCCTTTTTTCCTATGAGGCAGTGTGTATGCATGTGCGCTAGGGTTTCGTAAAGCAACATTAAAATAAAAAAGGCACTTTTTTATTTAAAAAAAAAAACGCTTTTCTTTCTTGATTTTGCTGATCAGTTTTTGAGTTTCTTTGAGGGGCACGTATGAATTCTTCTTTGTTTTGTTGAAAGGATGTGACTGGATTCCTTGGCTGGGTGAATGGGCATCTGTTTCCTTCCAAACCTGATACTTTGACTTGGCATGAAAAACGTTTAGTTTCAATAATGGCACTGAAAGAAAACTGCCTTGATCAATTGTTTTTGAATGATGTCTGTTTTGTGAATTCCAAACTAACCTCTCTTTAAACTTCTTTGAGCATATGTCTTTGGCTTTTTCTTTGAATCTTTTTTCAAAGTACTTTACTTTGCTTCCCCCTCTTCCCTATACTTCCAAAGATTGCATCTTGTACTTGGGATTTTCCTTTTGTGAGATGCGTTTGTTGCAAGTTTTTGATGAAAGAGGTCTTGTGATATACTTTAATATTGTCTAATACATTGCTGGCTGCGCCCCCCGAGGGCTCTAATGTAGCATATTTTTTACTAACACTGCTGGCAAGAAACAGCTTTTGCAAACAATACTGTTTCCTTTTTCTTTTTTTAAGTTTGCAGCTGATCTACCCTAAGCAGAAACACTAATTGCTTTAATTATAATACAGCATTGTCAAAATTAACATGACAATTACTGAATTTGCTAATTTAATTTGTTCTTGCACTGAACTTGTAATAACCAAAGTTTCGTTAGTGTGGTGTCCAGGCAGTTGTGTTAACCATGCCGTTTATTTTGCTCTTTTCCTGATATTTTGTATAACATGTTTACCTGTCCCGATTAACTACAGGCAGGTTTATATACTTACTTGCCTGGGTAGTTTTTATTGTGGCTGTACCTACAACTGATGAGCACATGTATGTGTACATGTATTGCTCGTCAAAGGTTTTTAAAACCAAAGTGCAATAATTCACTTTTGGAATTTACTGGTGAGAATATTTGTGTATATTTGAGATGTAAATAACATGTATGTGAACAGATAAATTTTGCATTGTGTGATCACATCTCAAGCAGAATCTAAACTTTTATGAGGTATTATTTATTCTTAAACGCTGTTAGACAACAAAGAAACAAAGCTTGCAATTTCTCAAAACTGTACTAGCCCAGGCAGAAACTTTAAGGTCAGATGCATTTGTTGTCATAGGGTAGTTGCAGGACAGGACAGCTTCCTCAATATTTAAACAACTTGCTGAAAAACAGTCCACTATCCGACCTAAAATTGGAGTAATTATAGACAAACATGACAACATGTCAGGATATCTCCACAGAGACAGTCAACCTTTGATAGTTTCGTTGATGTCAGTGTATGAAAAAGAAAATCCTACTTTACTCGGGTTGTAGTAAACTCTAGGATGAAACTGCTATTCCTTAATCATGTGGGGGGGGGGAAGCTTTTGGATGAGTCTTCAAGGATATTTTACTTCGTGTAAAGTTGTAGTCATCAAAAAAGATCTTCAATTTTACGACAACCTTTATGACAATATTCCTGCTGCAAGAATTGCAGGGATGAGAGAGGTGGAAAGGACTGGCACCCAAACATGTTTTTGATTATCATGACCAAGATTGCACAGCCACACACAGGGTACCACCCCAACCCAAGATGGCAGAAGGTTACTAAAGGTCTATGAGGAGAGAATTGAAATTGATGTAGCGATTACTATGCTCAATCCTCGTCGGTGTAGTTAATGCATTAACAGCAGACTCTCAGCAATTAGTTGCATTAGCCGTAATGCAATTAAGGAGGCCTATGGGTTCATCATCCAGGCCCTTCAAATGCCGATAACTAATTAGACTAATTCCTGATCTAGAATCGCTATCATGCAAAGTGCTTCCCTAACAGTTCAGAAAGATAGATAGAGAAAGAGGAGGGGGAACCTCTCAGGTGCTTTGCTAAACCAGAGGGAGCACTTACATCATTGGTGCCGAGACGCTGTGTGGGTGCCGAGACGCTGTGTGGGTACAAACATTACCAACTCAGGAGAAATCTTACTGACCGATTTAAAGAAACGGCACTTGTGGCTGGCCTGATGCAGAGAGGCCATGACACGTATCAATAAGTAGAAATTATGATAAGAAAGAGCGTGGGATGAATACCGATGTTAGTTCACCATATGGAGTATCACAATCACAAGAAAATGAGACAAGCCTTGTTTCAAGAGGAGTGTTTATATCATGAGATCCAATAAAAAGGGGATAAACCCACTAAACATGCATTGGAATTAATTGGGAGTCTATTTCAGTTACATTTAAAACAAATCATTTGGCATGGGTCGTTTGATATTATGATCTTGCCAAATCAGTATGTAGTTTTGTTTCTATCTGAAATTTTGTGGAATGTCAGAGTTAAGTTCTTATACTTTCATGAAAAAGTAAATTTTATCGGCTTTTGGCAAATGTAACAGAACCATTGCCTCTAAATTAAACCTTTGTTTGGGCTTTTACAATTGTTGTCTTACAAAGGCAAAAAATAAAAAGCCTCAGTTAAAGAACAAACATAGTGGCAGTTAATATGCTATAAACAGATTATGACATTGCCTAAGATAAGTAATGCCATTAAAAAAAATGTAAAACAAAGAACACAAAATATGAATAATTTTGCAGAGCTCATACTAAAATTATATTGAGTCATCTGTGAAATGAATTACCAAACTTAAGAGCATTACGCAGTGAAAGTCGAATGATTATTGGGCGATCTCATTGTGCTTGTTTGTGTAGTGGGATATTATTAGACTAGCCTAGCAGTCCTTTGCTGTTCTTGGTTAAGATATACATTTCAAGCTGATTTAAAGGAACACGTTGCCTTGGATTGGACGAGTTGGTCTATAAAAAGCGTTTGTAATCGTTTGTTATAAAATGCACATGGTTGGAAAGATGTTTTAAAAGTAGAATACAATGATCCACACAAGTTTGCCTCGAAATTGCATGGTTTTCCTTTTACTGTGCAAACTAACACGGTCGGCCATTTATGGGAGTCAAAAATTTGACTCCCATAAATGGCCGACCGTGTTAGTCGACGAGGTAAAAGGAAAACCGTGCAATTTCAAGGCATGTTTGTGTGGATCATTGTATTCTACTTTTACAACATCTTTCTACCCATGTACATTTTATAAAAAACGGTTACAAACGCTTTTCAAAGACCAACTCGACCGATCCAAGGCAACGTGTTCCTTTAAGGCTGATACATGTTGACTATGAGAACAGGGTAATTCATTTTGGATTCAAAATGTTTTTGGTTTTTTTTAGTATTTTTTTTTTTTGAAACCACACACACAGATCCTTGTCATTTGATTGGTAGAACACTTGTCCATGTTATTCATTATTTTGCAATGTACTGCCATGACACTAAAAAATTTAATGTTGGATAGGATTGTCCAATATGAATAATTATTGGACGCTTTAGCAGCACCATGCACAAAACAATCGTTTCCTGCTTGTTTGTCCAATGGAGGAAAGGTCTTTGCTTGTTGGAACAATTTTTGTATCTACTTGGAGGCGTCAAATTACAAGGATCTTTGTGAGTTATATAAAACAAATATTGAGTGCATTTCATTTGTGCATTGTCACAAAATAGAATCACTCTGTGAAATTTGGCTCTTCCATTTCACTTGGCTTCAACTTGTGTAATGGAATAGTCCATATGTTACCTCATGGTTATACGCTGTAACAATGCCCTCATATGCATCCAACTGTTTGTACAATATTATACAAAATAAACCTTTAGCTCTCAGATTTGTTATTTCATGTATATGTTGGGTCACACACAGTGCCGACTGCCGATACTGGTCTTAAACAATGACCGATGTTGGCCACAGGCACTAAATTTCAGGTAGAACAAAAATAATGATAATAATTAAAAACTGATGAAATATTAATTGTACTGTATAGAACAAAGACGTTCTCATGAATAATACCTGATGTATTGCTTGTATAATTATGTCCATCGTATATATAACTAGCTGCTCGATATAACCTCATACATGAATTTTATATTTATAAGAAGGTCAGTTTAGAATATTATATTTGTTGATATTAAGCAGGTACTTGAGCGATTAGTTTTTTTAACGGGAATGCATTTTAAAATTGTGTTTCCTTATTATAAAGTTGTTACTTTGTTATTTTGTTCACATCGTGAGTTTTGCATTATTATCTATCAGAAATGAGACCCCAACCTCAAGTTTTGAAAAAAAAATAGCTTCACTATGTACTTTTGAATAATCAAAACATATAGTCATATTACAAAACCCTTTATAAAAATGTATTTAATTTTTTACTAATATGTTTGTATGTAGCAACAATATTTAGTACACTGTCACTGTTTACCAAATGCCTCGGGAACAAAAAGAGCCTGCATGGACAGATTTTTATAGAAAAGGACCCAACAAGAAAAGACAAATGTTTTGCCAGAACTTTCTAATATTTGGATCAAAAACAGAAAGGTTTAGTTGAGAAATTAAGAAAATTGTTGAATCAGTGAGGGTCGGTCAAATTGCAATCCATCTACACCTTGAAGGGGGAAAAAAAAAATGTTCTGATTAGGAAAAACATCGTCCTTGATGCGCGGTCATGAGTAAGTAAAGTATGATTGATTTTTGTTCACTTGTGTCTTGCAGATCTAGAACATGCTGGCTACACCAAGGAGTTATATGTTAATGTTTTCAAGAAAACGAGGTTCTTGATTTGACAAGGGATTGCGTGGGTTCTGAAGCAATTAGTTGACAGGCGTTTCTGCCCAAGATGATTCTTTTCAAAATATTTCAGTGATCTGGATAAAACATGTTGTTGCAGTGTTACAAAGCAGTGCTGTGTGACATTGGGCTCAATAATCAAATTGTGCATGTTAATTAATTGCTATATACTCACAACTAAAATAGCTCTAATAATGGCAAACCTTCCTCTCTTTATTAATGTTTTTTTGTGGCTGTCAATATAACAACCAGAACAGATTAAAAACCTGTAATTTTAAAGGAAGGGTTTATCTTAGGTAATTATTCTTAATCTTAATACTCTTAATGATCATAAAACTGTATTTGGTAAAGAGTACTGTGGAGATGTTGATATTATAAAGCATCACTAGAAATGAACCCATTTGAAGTATTGTATTTTTAAACAAAGAGGTCAGAGACAATTGACCAATGTTTTCTGGGAGCTTAAGGCAAAATCTGTTTGGGCTAAATGTAGACGGACTGCAATACGCGTTAACGACCGCCATCTTTAATGTATAACAAGGGAAAAGTGCACACGCAGCGCGTACATGCGTGCACTTGTCCCTTGTTAATACGTCAAAGATGGCGTAAGCATGTTAGATTGGCCTGTTTGAATGCGGCAGTGTGATGTTGGCCGCAAATTAAGAAAGGCACCATACCGTTGTATTAACCTGGTTGTCAATCAGTGATAATGATATGTACTTAAGGAGACTATTTAAAAGCTACACACTTGGCGATGAAAATAATTCATTATCATTTGATCTTTGACCAGTCACTTTGCTGTTTATACATTCAGACTGAAGCTCTATACTGTAATGGGATTCTAGACTTGAAGAATATAAGTTGATATTGTGTTTGTTTTTTGTTTTCACTATAGAATCGGCAGTATCAGGAGACTGAGTACACCTATAATGGCATCCCGTTCACACGCTCCTTAGGTTCACCCACTCCTCCTCTTACACCTAGCCCATCCCGAGAGTTCGCCCTCAACCAGGGTAAGAACCACGCAGGTTCCAGCTGCTGTACTCGTTGGGCGCGCGGAAACCGCTACGAAGCCACGCCGACTTCACCCGAGGATTCAGACCTTAACGACGTGCACATTCACGATCCTAATTCCAACCCCACCATTAAGAAGGAGGACCTATCAATGGACTCGTACCCCAAGATGAATTGCACGACGACGGTTACCACGGCTATCGTTACCATGTCTCCACCAACTACAGCTGGAGATGGTGATTCCTTGAACACAACGGTGAGCACAAGGTCAAGTCCAGGAGTTGTACGAGTCTCTGCACTATAGCACAGGTCAGAAAGGACAGGCATAAGGAGCCCTGACTTCAGCCTCTACTAGTAACGAGCTGTTTTATGTAAAGCTTGTCGTTATTTGATTGCCTTACAAAGAAAAACTTCGCCGTGTTGAACTGCTGTTGTTTTGAGACTAATGCCGATGACCGTGATGATGGTGTTGATGGGGGGGGGGGGGGGGGGGAGAAGGTAATTAGCGAGACTAAAAATGGAGAAAGTCAAGGTTTGCAGACAGTGGCATCATTTCTAGCAGGTGTAAATTGACATTCGGTCACACTCTGAGCACTTCACTGACACCACATGGCTGATCATACTGGGGGATACGCTGTGAATCAAGCTAATCAACAACAACAAATGGAGGGGACGCTCCACATTAGACTACTATCCTCTCACTGCAGTGTGGATCAACATCTCATTAGACCCTCTGACTGGTGCCGTTTCCTGCTGAGGCAAAATGTGCATGAGTGTGTGAAAGCAATCTGAAGGATTTGTTGTTATTGTCCGGTTTTAGTTTGATTACTTTGATTGTGAAATGAAATTGTAAGGAGCCCTTCTGTGAGTGTTGAATGATGGTCAATGCTTACTGCAGCATGCCGGAGCGGGTCATGTAGGCCAATAATGTACTTTGTATTAAGAACTCTCATCCTCTCATCTCTATAATCGCGACGTGGTATTACGCTTCAACCTTGCTCTGTGTCAAATAATCCTATTCCATGTACCCTAGCAACAAAAATATATATAAAAAATAACCAATTTAAAAAAAAACTTAAAAGGAAAAGAAAAATAGGGAAAAAACGCAAGATTGCTGGCGAGAACATTCTTAATTCTGCTAAAGGCTACAAATCAACAAGCTCCAAACATGCAAGAACTATGCGCGCCAGATGCAAATTTAACAGCATAATGACCTAAATATTAGTTATTTGATTTCACTTAATGCAGTTACGGTTTACAGAGTTCCTTGTTAGAGAGGAAAAAAAACACTGATAAGATTAGGTGTCATCCGCTGCAAGAATCATCCAGCAACAGCAGTCAGCTCAAAAAGCTGTCTGCATTTAGCAACAATTGTAACTGAATATTCGTTCTCCACTGTCCCACCCCCGAAGTCAATTCAGTTATAAAGTCTCAAGTTATCACACTATGTCAAATCAAAGGTAATTCACTCCCTTGTTAAGTCACAAGCTGCGCTCCTGATGATTTTGTTGTTGTCAAGCACTTTCTATACTCATTATTACTCATATTTTTCTCGCAGGGCCAAGTCGGGCAAATCGCTTGTTCAAGTCACAGGCATACAACGTTGCAGCTGATCAGCTGATTGCCTCATTTTGGGTTGCTCAGCTGTGCCATTAGAAATTTGAAAACATAGTACAAAGTCTCGCTGTTTCTGCCACTCTCCAGTTGCTAGCCTGAAGTCATGCAGTCGGCAACTGCCTTGAGACCTTACAAGTCTATTGAGTATCCAGACAGATTTGGGGAGCCTTGAATTCCTGGGTTGGTGTCTGAAGGTGTTGCAGGAGTTCTTTATCATGGCCAAATGATCCAATATGTGCAAGAACTTACACAGTCCTAAGAGGCTGAAAGTGCATGAAGCAGCAGCACATAGCTTTCAGACTATACAAACAAATAAATATGCTCTGACACATGTGGCCAATGTTTTTCCATTATAGAAAAGTGCAACTTCAATTTCATGGGGATCAACTTTTAATTTTTATATTTTATATAAATAAATGTAGAAGTGATTTCAATCTGTGAGGGATATAATGGAGGGGGTTTAAGGCAGCTGTCAGCACACAAGTCCCCATCTCACAGACAAACAGACAGCCATTCTTGTTTAAACCCAATATACTGACTGCTATTAACAGATGACAATTGGAAATTCAAGTTGCCTTGTAGATCCACAAATCACAGTTGATTGTTGAAAAGAAAAAAATATGTTGCATATCAAGGGGAAATACTCCACAAACAAAATGTTTTCTGTTATTGCAGAAGAATCATTAGCCCCAGAACAAAGATGAAAATATTAAAGAGCCACAAGTAATGTTAGTGGACAATCTTCCAAAGATGTACTTCTGTTTTTTAATTTTTTTTATCTCAAGCTCACTCTTTCCCATTTTATTGACACACCAATTACCACGCTGCTTTTTAACCAGATTCGGAGTGCAGCGCACTGTTGTACATATGCCCTCACAGCTCTCTATCTATACTATTATATATGTATATTTATTAACTAATCAGATTATTCAATATAATTTCAATCAAAGATCAATATTTGGTAGGAAGCTATCAGACTGTATTCAAAATATCCAAATCAACCTGTGTATGATATAGTCCTATAGGTATTATAAACAATACATGTTCAAAAATGTTCTCTGTAAATGTTACGAGTGTACATGTATACCATCGAAATGTGCATCAACAAAATGATACAGATTTTGTTTTTAAAGTTCCCATTATGTTGGAAACCTTATTTATTTGATGTGATACGATAAGGTATGGGGTTTGTTTCAACAGCAATGGATCGGTTTAAACAACAGTGTCTGTGGCATGCTTGGATGAAGAGACTGGTCAAGTAACAGATGCCAATTTGTTAGCTTGTGAAGTTGGTAGATGTTTGTTTCTTTGTATATGCTTAAATGATTTTTCATTATTTGCAATAAATCATTTTGTATAAAGTTTGGTATGTTTGGAGGTATATAAAATATGGCTTTCATTTTCTCTTTTTCATAAACAAACAAAAAAAGGATGCAATGCCCGCCATATTGGGTACGGTTTTAACTTAAACTTAACTTGGGTTATTTTTGTACAAATGGTTGTATTCATATTGTAATTGTTAATTTACACCAACTCTTGTATTAAACCACTATAGTGGATTCGTAGGTTGATTTCCACTCACATTTATTCTGTTTAAACTTTAATCCAAGAATATGTAGAAATTAGAATTTGGCTGAGGTTTTGATTCCGTAGAGCAGTGTACAATAATTGTTTTTAAATCATGGACTTCTTTCCCATATCTTGGTACAGGCTTTCCTTATAGACCAATCATATTCAAATTTTATTCCATATAACATGGGAGGAGTCGGTCATTCACCAGCTGCTTTGGATAAATTTACATAAATTTACATGCATTTACATAATTGTATACTTACTTTGTTCCTGATTAAACAATTAAACATACACAGTTAGTTTTAGAGGTATACAAAGTTTTTTTCCTCATTGACCATTCTAAACATTGAAATCTATGTCATGGTCATGACATTTTAAATTCTGATTTACTCACAGCTTTATATAACACCAAGGTACATAATTATACTAATCAGTTTAAAATATCATAAGTTGTAGTGTAATAATTTGCATAATTGTTGAATGGCAACAAACCATGGCATTACAATCTCATTCACGTTATTAACAAAAGTAATATTAAGAATTCATAGCCACTTGTTTTGTCATCCACGTACAGAGACATACTGTACCTAAACTAGTAACATACACGTTGGCTACCCACTAGTTTAGGGTCCAATTGCAAAGAGCTGCTAAAAGCACAATATATTGCTGAGCAAAGTATGAGCGGGAAACCAGTCACAGTGTATGCAGAATGGTATCTCTCGTCTGTTTTGTGCTTAAGCAGAAAATGTTGCTTAAACATTCTGTTTGACAAAGATGAGCAGGACAAGGGTTACAGATTTTACATGAGTGTTGCATGACACTTTGGCTGGTAACCTTATTCTGGTAAGCATATTTTTGTTTTGCTTAGCTTCTTCGTGTGCAGTAAACAGCTATATTCTATTAGGCTCTGGTTGGGTTTAAATTGCAGTTTGTCATTCATTAAGCCAGATATTAGTTTCAGAACTTCACTGAATCATGAATTAAACCCTCTTCTGGTTTTGGTAGATTTATACCATCCATTGAAGGTCGGCATGTAGATGTCATGCTGCAAATATTCAACTGTCGAGCACTGAGGGGTTATGTATGGATTTGGGCCACTTCCAATCTACCCCCCCCCCACCTCCTCAGTAATAGATAACTAAATATACACAATAAAAAACTAAATAAGACCTGGCACATTATTAGATTATATATTTATAATTTAATATGGTTTGGGTGATTTATAGCAATTGTTCCAACAAGAATCATATTTGCTTTTGGAGTGTGGATGAGGCCTTGGCCAAGTTTCATAATATGATGTCATGCAGAAAACATGGCTTAGCCATTTGTTTAAGGTGCTCAGCCAAAATTTAAGTAGGACACCAGGTAAGAATGTATATGGAATTTTGACTGGTGGCCTATTCCTGCTAAGCAGGATTGTTTGTGCTTAGCAAGTTTTTGTGCTGGTATTTGCTTTATGAATAGAGCTGCATAATCAGGCAAGTTTGCTTGACAGTGGTGTGTTAAGAAAAGATTAGCAGGACACCAGTCAAAGATGATGCGTGTGATATGGTATGTTTGGCTGGTAGCCTTAATCTGATAAGAGTCATTTGTTTGTGCTTAGCAGTTCTTCGACATTGTTGGCCGAGTTGGTCAGTTTAACCAAGCAAATTCATGGTTCAGCAGATTGAGGTAAAGTTGGATCTTCATAGTACAGAGTGAACACCAGTTAAATAGTGGTGATGTGCTGTGCAATCTCAATATAAAGCCTGAAGAGCCAGTTGTCGGCAAGAGCCCAATCTTATAACACCAAACACTGATTGACAGTTCTCTGCTAAGCAAAAATAAGCAGGATACCAGTCACAGATGGTACATTTGGAATGGTATTTTGTCGGGTTACCTTATTCTGGTAAGCATATTGTCCTAAGCTCATTGTTGTTCTTAACAGCGCTGTGAAATTGGGCCCTGGTCCCGTGCTCGATGTATAGGACTGCGAAGCCAAAATTTAAAAGTCATATTAAACATTTGTAATTTATTATGTTTTCTTTGGGTGAAACATACAGCTATAAGCGGTTTATTTGTGATGTTCTGAAATTGAAGATTGGCACCTTCAGTATTGCACAAGTGGTTTTATGGTATCTCATATTCATTAACTCCATTTGTAAGGTTGATTAAGAATACAAAGCTGAGTATTTTTCATTTCGGCTAAGCATAGACACCTGAGGAACACCAGATGTGTTTCAGTTTTGCCCAAACCAGTTGGCTCGAAAATTTCTTTGAGTTTCTTATCCAGCAATGTTTTATGATACCTCATATTCGTAAACTGAATTTCATTAAAAGGTTTATTGCCAGGACAAAGCTGAGTATTATTCTTTATTCTCTGTGTGGACTTAGCACAGTGCCCTGAGGAACTCCCGGAGGTGTGTTTTGTGTAATTACATAATAGTTAAAACATTTTACAGTACCTGGTAATAATTTCAGTCTGAAGAAACCAGACACAAATTTGTAAAGAAGTTTCAGTTGAAAATCAAAAGATATTCCTTCTTGAGGTAACAAAAAATTACCACTAGGTGCAAGTTACAGTTAAGCTGTTCCTTGGGGTCTTCCATTGTTTTTGTCATTAATCCACAAATGTATAAATTATCAGACAATAGCTCTTGATATAGTCGCATTTATGGGCAGGCTGACGGAAGAGTGAGAACTTGTGAAATGGAACGACTAATTTTAGCCTTAAGTATGTTTATAACTTTGTTATTTTTATTTGGATCGTTGGATGAGTTCAATGGATAGTTTGACCGATCAGGAATAATGATGAATTTATTTTATAATAACTATAAATAATATGATATATAATATACACACAGTTGGTGTACTATAACCCGCATAAAGGCAAACTTCTTTTGCAGTGTCTTAATATCTCAATAGTACTATTTATGACAAATTAATGTTTTTCCTGAATTATACGCTTATTTGTATCCTCCAGTCTGAATTCGTTAGAATAGGCACGGGGTCTGTGTGTACATATTAGATCAATCAATCCGAACGTGTAGATTTTTTCAAAATGGAGTATTAATAAGTAAACACTGGTTCAAATAAACTGATGTTGATTGTGTAGGTGCCTTTGCGAACCTTTTAAGCGGCGATTTGAACCAGTTGTATAGTCAACCTAATTAATATATATTCTTAGAAATTTGGAGTAGGCCTAATTGTGAACTATTTATAGATGTAGATCTTTAGTATTGTGGGTCAAGAAACTTTTTGGGGAGTTAATTTTCACAGTGTCGGAGAAAGCTTTGACGGCAGGAAAATATTCGTTTTGAAATGTGATACCTAAAAATATAAAAACATAAAAAAACTCAAATAACAAATGAAAAATCGAAATCAATCTTATTTACGGCTGAGCGTCAATAAAGTAAACACTTGAAAATTTACCAAGAACATTGTGAAAATTAATGACCGAACAACTCCTGACTGACAGTGTCTTCTGCAAAAAGACTCTTCCACAAATCTTAGGGAGAATTCTCGTTTTGCGCCTCTCCTTTTTGCTTTTTCCCCCTCAGCCAAAGATATTGCATTTACGATTGTACAGTTTTTGGAGCCATTTGCCTGGTGGGTAAGGCAGTCAGCATAGTCATTGTCATGCAAAGTTATGTAAATAGACTGTCTTGCATATTCATGAGACAAAATTGTATATATAAAGAAAGCATTCCTTCTTTGGGTTTATCAAGTGTGATATTTATTAATATTATAATATAAAATTTAGGAAAACGGTACTACTAAACTCTTGGTCTCTTCAAATGACGACCGATGTTTTTAAGCCTGTGAGTGTTGAACATTATTCCTAGTAGTGGACTTTCATTATTCAGAGTAAAGTTTAACAGTAGAATTTTTACCTTCATTATTTAAATACAACACAGTTGGGTTTTTCTCTCGGTGCAAATCTGTAGTTATAGCACTCTATAACGTTTCGTTTATTGGAATCAAGTTATATTGATTTCATTTAAAGTCCTCTCTGCTCGGATTGATTTACGAGGCAGGTGCTGGGCTGATTTTTCTTTTCTTCGGTGGGGCATTTTATTCTTGTTTTTTTTGTGTTCTTCAATTTGGAATTGAAATTGTTTTGCAATTTACATATTGATTTGAATGCCCTATTAAATGTTTATGACACCATAAGTAACACAATGTGTGTGGATTGGTTTGTTGGTATAGGTTGGTTCGCAGCAGCCAATGTAAGTCATGATCCAGCGTTTTCCATTAACAGTGTTCCGCTTACCAGTTAAAACCAGAATGATATACATTGGGTGCGTTCGTTTAGCTTCCCTGGGTCGACCCCGGTGTGTGGCGTTTTTCCCCCCAGGACGAATGTACACGTTCGTCCTGGGGAAAAAACCCGCCACACACCGGGGTCGACCCGGGGGAGCTAAACGAACGCACCCATAGTTTGGCCATGTTTGACCTCAATTTAACACTAGCTCACCAATATTCATCTTAAGATGAGTTCTCAATATCATATTGAGACATCACACTTTGCTGAACTATAAGATTGATATACATCGTAGGATTAATCTTGGCCTCGGTTTGAAATCAGCCCCATGTTCTTTTCATTCCTTGATCTTGTGAAGCAAACAATATTAAATGGGGTGGCAGAAAATAGGTCTGCAGTGCATGCAGTTGCTGAACTTAAAAGGCATTCGTCAAGGCATTTAATTACTAAAAAGAAGTGCTGAATTTACTAGTAGGTTTTCTCCCCTAATCTCGGCGAGATAATCTCATTCTGACCCAAGAATAAGTCGGGAACATTTACCTAAGGAAACGAAACAAAAACAACCCCTGCAAACTTAAACTATAACTTTCAGATCTGACTAAATTTTACCATTGGGGCCTAAACAAACGTCAATTTATTTTCAACTTCACGTTTTTATCAGCGTTCCCGCTCTTTACCGCGAGACCTTGCGAGAGCCAGTTACGCGCCACGTGGCCTTGAATAGTCACAGGCGGTTGGAACCAGCCAAATGTACCAGATCGTATCACACCAGCGATACACAGTAGAACGTCGGGGTACTCGACAGTTTTATGCCATGATGCGGCATTTAAAATGGCCACACACCAGCCACGCTTGATTGTCGTGAAAACCGTGGATGAACTATGAGCGTTTGATGTGATTTAATGTCTTTATAAGGTAAGCTTTTTATGTAGTTTATACATGTTCAAAGCATAGAATAAGAATAGGCCGCTTAAAGCTCGTGGCAGTAGTCAACAAACGGGAATTTTAACCTTTATGCCTGCACTTTAATTAAACAAACCCGCAAAAAATATGGACAATTCATTTTGCTTGGCCCGGGCGCTTCAATTCAATTCAATTCAATTCACTTTTTTTCCAAATCCAATAAAATAAACAAAACAATTAGAAGTGAATAAAGAATTATGTTTTACAAGCAAATGGAATAACGATAATACATGAAGTAGTATACTAAAATACAACATTCACAAGCAAAGGCAAACTATATTACGGAAAACAAAACAAAAAGCCCTGGTAGTCCAATCTGGGCTAGTCTTTAACCTTTGACATTCAGTTGTTTACCCAAATCACTTCGTACCCAAGTCACCTCATACGTGAATGAATTGGGTACGGTTGTTGAGACGAAGGAAACAATTTGAAACAAACCTTCGTTTTGTTTTGTTTTCAAAACAAAGTTTGGGATTCGTTTTTGTTAATATTAGCACTGGTTATCAGTAAATAAAACATTCACCTTTTAGGAGAGAAAACGTAGTAATTTTACGGAGGAAAAGCTTGTGTAAAATATGCCCTCAATGCGTACCATTCTCTGTCAGACAGTCAAAAACGGACCCAATGACTCAATGAGAAAATCGCGTCAAACTCAAAGTGAAGAACATTAGTTTAGCAATAATAATAATAATAACTGGACACTTTTTTTTACAAAGGTTAGTCATAGTGAGGAACATTTTATTCTTATCTTTCTGCAAGTCGTTTTTAATTTATGTGAAATATAATCAGTGTCAATGTCTACATGAAGAAAAATAATGAAGGCCGGCCACTTCTGTCAGAGCATGGAGGTCAGAGTCAGACAAATGTGGTACGAAGTGACTTGGGTACGAAGTGACTTGACCGCAGCACTTGTTTACAACACAAGAGCCACATAACGTGGACTTCATGCAGGCATGATTTCTACACAACTCAATGGAACAGAACATCAAACCTGATTTTGTGGCCATAATACACATCGTGTATTCAATGATGTGTACACAACTAATTCACACATGTACACAACTAATTCAATGTAACTAACATGAGGCTTGATATGTATGTATGGTCAACCATTTCTTCCTCCATGGGTTAACCATACATAACTTTTTATTAAGTCAATATGAATCTACAACCATACCTGAGGTGTCATGCATGAATGAACACATGAATATGATCCTGTGTGGGGCTAGGCATTGGTTGAAAGTTTATGTAAGAGATTGTTTGATAGGAGAGGGTATTGGGCTCTGAGGATAAGGGTTTAATGTAGGGATGAGGTGCTTGTATAGGGGTTTGGAACACTGCTTATGAGTCAACTCGGTCCCAAGTCAACTTGGTCCCAAGTCAACTCGGTCCCAAGTCAACTCGGTCCCAAGACAACTAGGTCCCAGTCAACTCGGTCCCAAGTCAACTCGGTCCCAAGTCAACTTGGTCCCAAGTCAACTCGGTCCCAAGACAACTCCCAAGTCAACTCGGTCCCAAGTCAACTCGATCCCAAGTCAACTCGGTCCAAGGCAACTAGGTCCCAAGTCAACTCGGTCCCAAGTCAACTAGGTCCCAGTCAACTCGGTCCCAAGTCAACTAGGTCCCAGTCAACTAGGTCCCAAGTCAACTCGATCCCAAGTCAACTCGGTCCCAAGTCAACTCGGTCCCAGTCAACTCGGTCTCAAGTCAACTTGGTCTCAAGTCAACTCGATCCCAGGCAACTAGGTCCCAAGTCAACTCGGTCCCATGTCAACTAGGTCCCAAGTCAACTCGGTCCCATGTCAACTCGGTCCCAAGTCAACTCGGTCCCAAGTCAATTGGTATGTTTTCTTTGAATTGGAAAAAAATAACTATCCTTTGACTTTGTATATGAAGAAACGGGATGAGCGTGCACCGTTCTTCGGGGTAAATTCGATGCCTCCAATAGCGTCCTATTTGTTTCTATATTCAACAATGTGTGTTTCACTTTTGAATATTACCATAATGGTGTTGGGCAATACGTTACAACTGAAAAACAATGTGTTCAAATATTTTTTCCTTTTAACCAGAGTATTGTTTTCTGTATGGCCCTCAACAATAAACATTAATTGACTAACATTAACATTGGATCCTCTTTGATTTATAACAGATGTTTATTTTATGAAGAAAAAAAATCTTTAAAAACACATACAATAAAAAATATAAAAAACAGTAAGATTTGTGAGAATAAAACATGTTTGGTTAAAAATAAAAGTATAAACAAAAAAAACAAAAATAAACAGTACCAATAAATGAATTTAAAAAAACAACTTTTAGGGTTGGTTGAAAAATAAAAGTAAATTATTTTAGACAAAAAAATAAATCATACTGGTAATATAAAAAAGTACTAATTTTAAAAACTTACACATATAATTAAATATTACAAATTAAATAATTTAATCTAAATCTATCTAATAAATAAAATCTAACACCACTTTTAAGTAAAATTCATAAAAAAACAATATAAAAACAGTTTGAATTACATAATTAAAAAATAAAGGAAATAAAGGACCGAGTTGACTTGGGATGGAGTTGACTTGGGACTGAGTTGACTGGGATTGAGTTGGCTTGGGACCGAGTTGGCTTGGGGCCGAGTTGACTGGGACCAAGTTGGCTTGGGACCGAGTTGACTGGTACCCGGAACACCCATGCATGCACAGTGTGTTGGTGATGAACACTACAAATCTGATCCCCTGTCTTCTCATCAGTAACACACATAGGGCAAATTGCATTATCCACACTGTGAAGTGTTTTGAGCCACACTTTGTGTTTATTAAAAAAGTACCAAAAAGTGTCAGACTTGAGAATTCTGAGCTCAACAAAAATCTTTGAGGTGTTCACAGGATGGCATTATATAATTTTACATGACGTTGAGTAGGGCGCCCTCAGCTAGAGGTAAAAGGAAGCCTCTTTATGGACCACCTTGGGTGCCATGCATACAAAGGTGTGCTTTTAATCATTGTTTTTTAGATCTAAGATGGTGAATTATGATGTCAATGATGGTTCTTAAGCTTTTCTGTTTGTTCTTGTACATGTATACATTTTGGAAAACAGCCCCTTTTACAACATCAGAGCTTGTTCGTGTTAACTTCCTGGAACGGATGGTAGCCTCAAGCCATCATAGGAATCCTAAAACAGTGAACAGCATTATAGCCTGTAGGCTTGAAAACCTGTGAAGAAAAGATGAAGAAATTTCCACTAAACACTCAAGTATGCACATTAAAAATCTTCTGTGCACGTATACTCAACTTGAAGTATTGCATTCAGTTGAAAGATTTAGCTTTTACCTCTAGGTTTCCCAGACTCTGGTCATAAGTGCACTGAGAAAAACGAAAAAACGGAGAGACACTAGACGATTATCGATTCTCCACACCCATTTGCAGGGAAGACTATGTCCGAATGCAGGGTTCATACACAGAGAAAAATACAACCAAGCATGTTCTCCCAAGTAACTCAACACATGCACCAGCATGCACCTTGTATTGAAGTGTTGGCATTAAGTGAAAACAGAATGGGTTTTCAATGTGAACATCTGGCAAGTTTAAGAGTACCCAGGCATGGAGAATCACAGAAGATCAACACTCAAAAACCCTTTATGAATTCTAAATGAATTTAAAGCTATCCCCCATCCTGATAAAAATAAACCTCTTAAAGACCGGCTCCCACACCCTCTTCACAACTTTCTTTCTTTGGGTAACTCATCAATTCCAGGAACCATTTATAACACACATAATCCTTTTATATTTGTTTGTTCTTGTCCCCGCTAGTCATTAAGTGTACCACACTCTCCAGATCCATCCCTCATGCATGATTCTTGGGTGAATCACCTGGAATACCCTACATGCCAGCAGGGTCAAAAACACCTGTAAAACTGCCTCCTCTGGGCCCAGTTCATTATATGCATGATACAGTGCACGCCAACTGAATTATGCTGGGAGGGACGGATCTGCCGTCAAAAATAGCACGTGCGTGTATACTGATGGGAAGAAGATAATGAATGGCATACCAATTACACTGGCTGATGTGAATATCGAATAAGCTGCTATTTTGTGAATGCCTTGTGTGAGGTTGTAAGCTACATATCACAGCCAATGAGTAGAATGACCTTTATAGCAAGATGTAAATATCTACACCAGCTTCCATCATGGAGGAGGGAAGAGATGCTTAAAGTAGAAACACTTGAAGAGAGGCTGGAGGGAATGGAAAAAGAATAGCCTCATTACTGTACTACAGTGTACGTAGTATAAATGGACATTTGCATACAATGCCATCTGATATTGTTATACCTCGGTAACAAACTGTGAAGTTTGATCGGTCGAGAACCAATCAAGTGACGTGCAACAAAAATGCATGTTACACCGGTGTACATCTCCTTGATCGCTTCCAGTGTTGGCTGATTTCCAGCGTTGTGTACGAAACACCCGTGGGTTCGAGGGAACAGTCAGGAATTGTTTCTGGTTCATCTGCTTATTAAACAATGAATAGTCCGTCGTAATAATGTTTGAAGATGACAACAGAACTTTGAGAAGAGGAATCTTAATGTTACCATGGGTATAACAAAACAAATGTTGCCTGCTGTACATGGGCCCCATGGGGTTCATGGGTTTTGTACACCCTCGGGGGAAAATAGCACCCACGGCTTCGCCTCGGGTGCCATTTTCCCCCCTCGGGTGCCATTTTCCCCCCTCGGGTGCCATTTTCCCCCCTCGGGTGCCATTTTCCCCCCTCGGGTGTACAAAACGCCATGGACCCCCGTCACCCCGCCACAGCATGCAACAATTGTATAATGTACTACCGGTACACTCATGACAATGTGGACCATACAAGAGTATGTAACAAAGTTTCAAGCAAAGCTTATTCTCTTGCACTGATGTACACTCTCTTCCTTTGGGAGTCAATTGCATGTAAAGTTATTGTTGAGTCTAAATGCACTCACATCACATAAAATGCACATTGACAGACCATCACAGGGTCTCTGACTCCCAAAACCTATTATGTTCCCTCATAGCCTTCACTCTTATGTAAGGTTCTGAAACACTACCTGTACATAATGTAGGTGGCAGAAGATTTGCCATGTAATTTTCAATCTTCTATGTAGTTTCCCAGAACAACAGATTTACCTGAAAAATAAAAAGCTGCTATTAGTGAACTTGTGTGACAAAGACATCTTGAAGGGTTTAACTGCTCCCCCTAGTTCATGGCACTGCTTACCACAGAACTCTGCTGTAAAGCATACAATGTAAAGTAGGTTGCCATTGGTCAAAAGTGCTTAAACATTAAAGCCATTGCACACTTTCTGAACAGAACAAAAATTAAAAGTTTACAGATTTACAAATAACTTGAAGGGTTTACAGAAGGTAATGGTGAGGACTTCTCTTGAAATATTATTCCATGAAATGCTTTTGTTTTTGAGAAAACATTAAAACAATTATCAATTCTCGATATCGAGAATAACGGATTTGTTGTAAAGATTGCCCAACAATGGTTCTACCATCAGAAACATGTTTTTTTCACTAACTTTTAGCGTCGGTGTCAAGAGAGCCACTTAAATATGGATTATGAATAATTAGTTTACTCCTGATAAGATTGTCTGTTTAACATCATAATGTCTGCACAGGGGGGGTTCAGTCTGCAAGTGATTTGTGAGGTAGGTCATGCAGGCCTTTCACTCCAGCCAAAAGGTTTGCAGACTACTGGTCTAACATGGCAATTGAAAATCCAACAAATTACTGTTGTATAACTTGATTGCTGCCACCATTATCCCTGAATAAATAAATAAAACTAAAATGTACTGTTTTGCTAACTTTGTGACAATCAATCTTTTTCACAGGTTGTGTGGTGTGTTTACAAAAGACTGTAAGATTGAACATTCTGTAGGATGAAACATTCTTTGATATGAAATCTGCTTGCAACATACACAGGTGAGTTCTTGACTACGGATTACCCTGCGAGTTTCGTTTCTTATAAACATTGAGACTTGGATCTTGTATAGCACACATTACGTGATTATCCTAGCTCATCAGACTTCAGCCCGGTTCATACTTCCTGCCAATGCAGATGCGAAGCGGATGTTGACGTCACAACATTCGCAATGACTTTTGCAGTACCGGTAGTTCAGCTCTGGGCAACTCACTTGCGAATATCGCTGCAAAAGGACAGTTGTGACGTCAAATTCGCTTCGCAGGAAGTATGAACCGGGCTATACTCCGACCAGTCTTGTAGCTTTGTCAACTCCCTGGGAAGCTGCTGAATTAAGCACTAAGGGATCAATCCAACACCACACTGTGTGATCTCTATCTGGTTTCCATTTATATACACCTGGGATGAGAGACAAGCAATTGTGCCCATCCATGTGCCTCCCTTAAAGGACAAAACAATCAAGACCAGGGCCCAATTACATAGAGCTGCTAAGCACACAAATTTGCTAAGCATGAAATTTCTTCCCCGATAAAAACAGGACTACCAGCCAAATTTCCATTTGTTACATAGTGCTTGTTACTGGTATTCAGCTTTTGTTTGAAAATCACATGGAAATTTTGTTGGTAAACCTGTTTTTATCAAGGAAGAAATTCCATGCTAAGCAAATTTTTGTGCTTAGCAGCTCTATGAAATTGGGCCCAGGAATTGAACCCACACTCTGGTGATGCAGTAATCAAAATAAACCATTTGCTAGTTAGATTTGAATAATGTCTGGTACAATGACTTGCTGAGTCACAATGTACTGCTAACATTTGAATTCCTCAGACTATAGAGACAGTTGCTATGTCAAGGTTCAGGGCAAGCTTTTGTATAGCAATAGATGAGCAAACCCTTGTACTTTGGTGCTAAATGTATCCATTCAGAATTGTGTATGCCACTAATCATGTGACATAGCAACTGTCTCGATAGTCTGCAGAATCCAATGTAGCGGTAACTTGTGATCGAAAGCACGTCATTGTACCAGACAGTATTCAAATCTAGACACGCAAATGGCTTATTTGAGTTCAATGCATTAGACCACTCAGCTGATGATTCTATTTACTCGCACATAAGTTGTGCAGGTCTTACTCACTCATCTTAAAGTATTGACTAGGAGAATGAAGTGACTTGTAAGTCACAATGTACTCTAGTGACAATAATGCTCTATTTTTAGTTGTTTTTATCCCCAGGCCTGCATTTGAAATAGAGGTTGTTGAACTGAGATTTGTCGTATTCAAACGGTACGACTTCACTGTCTGAAAATAGCAACATTAGCTGAATGTCATGGCAACCGTCCAATCTGAATTCTGAATGAATCTTGATTGTTGTTACAGGAAGAATAATGATTTAAATCCTTGAGAAATGTTTAATTCTATTTAGTATTTGTTTGGTACGATGAACCATGTTAAACATGGCATGCAGGTAATGTCTCCTGAAGACATTCCTGTTCCAAAACCAACCCCAACTCGTGTTTTTGTTCTCGTCTCCTGTAAAGCTCTCTGTTCTTTGTATAGCGCCATATAAATACCCCATATTATTATTAAGGGAATTTCTCAAAAACAACAGCACCTCAGCAAGCAATATTTTCAGGGTTTTCATTATCTGCAAGCTGTGAAAGTTTCATTGTGAACAATGTGTTTTTTGTCCTACAAAAGTACATAGACCCTTTAAACTGTGATTGTCCCGTAGCCATTTATTTTTCTAAGAACGCAATCTGACTGTGTGCCAATTTCCATTGTATTAAAGTTACAATTCCCCAAATATTTTCCCTGATGTACCCACAACGCTATTAAAGCGATTTTAGTGTAGACAGACTCAAACCTTAAAGCTACTGAGATGTTGCACCTGTATCCCCATCTCAATACGGCATTTGTCAACTCTATTTGAACAACGTCTAACAGGCTAACAAAAACTTGCTTAGTCACAAGTTAATGCCTAAATTTGAATTCCCTGAACTATAATTGATGGAAAACACTCTCTAGGGCTTATTCTCAATTCAAATTGTAATAACTATACAGACTTGAAACTCGTGCTCCATATGTCTACATGTACGTCACAAAAATAAATTGAAGATAAAAACAATCATAAGCAGTTGCAAGCCTGTCACTTTCTCAGAAAAAAACTAGAGCAGTGCACTCGAGAAGTCTTGGTTCTGGGAAGAACCTATGTGGTCTCAACATTTCAAACAGCATACTCTACTAATCTTAAATTTGTATATTTTTTAATTTCATATTACAATTTTCCTTTAATGACAAACTAAATATTATAAACCAGCCAGGCTAACAAATCAATACAGCAGATGGTTTGATGTCCATTGTCAGGCAAATTTGCTTTCATTTGAGACTCACTATTTATGTATAGTTTAAGTTTAAAAAGTCCTCTTTTTTTAAATTAATTTCCAAATTGGCCAGCTGACACTGCGAAAGTCTGTTTACCAGTAACAATATGGCCGTATCCATCAACCTGTATCCATAAGGGTTGCAGAGATAATACAACATAAATTAATTCTTAATTTATTTAATTAATTCTTCAGTTAAAATTAACCTTGTGAATGAGGAGTCAGGGTTAACAGAGTTGATGTAATACAAACCGCTTGATTGATGCACTTTTCCTTTAGAGTTTTTACCTTAATTCGTTTGGAGGTCAAAGTCTTAGTTTTCCTGCATGCCAATAACAAATAGACATTCTTTCAAATATTGTCAAAGATAAATTACATCATTGGTGTTTGGAAGAGCAGTTGTAAAACCACTAATGCTGAAGGGGGAGGGATGGGTGGGGGGACCGAGTGTGGGGAGGGCGTGTTGGGGAGCTCCATATGCCTTACCAGTTTACATATTTTCAAATTCATTATAGAGCTGGAAGGGTCTGGTTGAGACTCGTTTAACTACCTTCCTGAGCATGTACTGTCTAACGTCAAGGCTCACATACAGGCAACACTAGTGGAATTGTGAAGAAATAATTTGGGAGGGACCTCATACTTATACCACTAATTGCAATGTATATTGTTTTGATGAACTGTACTATGCATTCATGCATAATAGAGTTATATGGTATCAGTGCATTCATTAAAGACAGTTAATGCCTTTGTTCTGACACCCGTATATTCTGACACCCCTATATTCAGACACACCTTTTTGAGACACTCCCTTGTGCCCAGTCCTCTTTGTTTGACAATTCTACATGTATGTGCCGGCACACCTATGTGCTGACACCCCTATATTCTGACCCCCGTTTTCTGACACCCCTATGTGCCGACACCCGGGATGTGCTGACATACCAATTGTGCCGACACCCTTATGTGCCGACACCTTTGTTCAGACACACCTATTGTGCTCACACACCTATGTGCCGACATCTTTGTTCAGACACACCTATTGTGCTCACACGTCTATGTGCTGACACCTTTGTTCAGACACACCTATTGTGCTCACACACCTTTGTGCTGACGCCCCTAAAACATCTATGTTCCGACACACCTATATGTGCTGACACTCTCTATATATTCCGACACCTCTATGTTCAGACATCCCTATATTCAGAGACCCCTGTGTGCCGACACCCTTATAATCCAACTCCCCTATGTGCCAACACCCCTATGAAGTTCAGACATCCCTTAGTTCGGACACCCGAACATGCTTATTTCACATTAATAAATACCACTCGTCCCTTACACAGCTAGCAGACAAATTTGTAACTTGCCTTGTAAGCAGAGAAAGGCAGTAGTAGTTGCAGAAATCTGCAGTCGTAGAGCCATGAACTTGGGCCCTGCCCGGAAAAAGCACATCTCGTAAAAAGAAAAAAGAACCTATGTATCCTTAACACAATACTGCCATGTCCTAGCCTCAAGTCCACTAAATGCATAGCATGACAAAACCTGATGAAACCGTCCTTAAATAAATTAAAAACTGATATTTCATGACACGAAATATTTAGAACTTAAAAATAACACAACCTATTGACCACAAGCAATCCAGTATTTATTTACTTGAGGTTCCATGTAAAAATTATTACCTACTACATCAGCCTATAATGAATGCATACAACTGAGCATGTAAAGTTATAACACCACAGTAATTTGTTTAGATTATAAGAACATAAAAACCTGCACGCTTTACACTCAACTTGCAAATCATGAGAAACAGCCGGTCAAATTGAAGTTCATTCTCGTTTCACAACTCTACTTCTAGATTCATTGTGTCTCCAATGATGAAACAGCAGCTGATGTCGCTTCAGACGCAGTACACTGTTTTCCTTTTTTTTCGATTCACCTCCAGCTATTATTATTCAAATTTGATTCTTGTCATGTTCCCAGGGGCAAAAAATCTAAAATAAATATTTTGAGTGTAACAACATAGAGCTCCATCAGTCATTTCCTTTTGGAATTACACGGTCCACAACAGATGCTTTAATTTCCCGTCCGTAATGGCCATCCGTAATGGCCGAGGGTATCCCTGTATCATTGATACTACACACTCAAATTGAATCTAATATTGAGATGATGTTGCAGTAAAAGGTCACTTCATGAGAGGAAAATCTCGGCCATAACAAGCTGGGTACGACCTGTTGGTTGCGTTCAAGGGGAGTGAGGGGGGGGGGGGTTTGGGGGGGGGGGCCCTTGAATCCCATGGGGACCTTTCTATCAGATGTCAAATATTGGAGCCACTCTCTGCTTATATCATCATTGGCTTGGATAAGGTTAATTTCAATATCACTCATGTTACATTGTCCACAGGAACTTGGAAAATAGATACTGAATGACCTTTATGTCTTTCCATTTTGAGAGGAACTTGTTAGGCAATATTTTCTACACAGCTCTTTAAAATGATTCTCGTTAGCGACATTCAAATCCTCATATTTTTTAGTGACAATATCCCCTAGCCCACCCCTTTCTGTCACAGTCAGTAGAATGAGCACTATTGACAATATTTGAGGTAAAAATTACCCTCGTTTCATATCTCACCAATAAATTTGTGAATACATCTTTAAATTTTGTAGCAACAACCAGTAAAGCATCTTGACCAAATCTCACAAAGCCTGTAATCACAGTTTCTAATTACTGAGTGGCGTTTTGCACAATTTATATGGACAGTTTCACAAAGCCTGTAAGCAGATATGTTCTGTATAGTGAGCAGCCCTTTAGTTCATCAGTTTCTATTTCATAAACACGGCTTACGGTAACCATGAAGCAAAGCAAAAGACACGCTTACTTGCCGGGGGTTCTTGTTAGCAGACGAGTGACGCAACAATGCAAATCTGCTCTAAATGCAGGCACGCCCTGTCAAATCTTATGGATCGCTAACGAAATACACTTTTGCAAGCACTTTTGCTGATGAAATTTGGCCCTGTTTTTAGAATCCCCTAAGTACAGCAAAGCTGTTTGGAGAGCCTCATCACATATAAAAAGCCAGTCATTGAACTCTATATTAGTGGCACTGATTGTTTTTAAAGAAAACCAAACTGGCTTCGTGGCGTATATAGTAACCATCTGCTCCATACTGCTCAACATTGCCTTAAAATTATAATATCCCATTTCTTTGCGAATCATCTCGGCAGTGAAACTGTATCCGTGCCCGACAAATGAGTCTTTACATGACCTCTGATGGTGTAATAGAGTATGAAACTAGGCACTTAGACTGCCCTGTTCAATCATTTGACCAGGATTCAGATCATGTAAAAACCACTAACACCTCACAGAGAACTGTGAATTGCAATCAGACGAAGTATCAAGTCTGTTTGTGAATTACATTCCAAGATATGAGGAGAACTTACACATTTATCGGTTCATGTGAGAATGTACATCATTGGTTCACAAACTAAGCTGTTAGAGAGTTAGATATGAACAATGACAGGTACAATGACTTGCTAGCTAGTCACTATAGTTACCACTTACATTTGAATTCCTCATCAGACTATATATATCAACAGTAGCCAAGTAAAATTTATGTTCGGGGCAAGTTTTTGTGTAGCAACCTCCAGCCCGGTAAACCTGGTGTTTCGTGTCTTCTCACAAAAGCTCACCTTGAATCATGTGACAAAGCAAATTTCGATACAGACTCAAGTGATGTTTTTGAATGCACTCTAACTTGAACCTGTACTCAGTTAGCACTTGTACTCAAGTACCTGTCTGTACTCAGTTAGCACTTGTACTAAAGTACTCAAGTACCTGTCTGTACAGTTAGCACTTAAACTAAAGTACTCAAGTACCTGTTTGTACAGTTAGTACTTGTACTAAAGTACTCAAGTAACTGTCTGTACTCGGTTTACAACACTTGCACTAAAGTACTCAAGTACCTGTATTTCTTAAAACGTCTTGTACTCAAACCTGTACCTGGGTTATCACTTGTACTTTTACTTGTACTCGGTTAGTACAAGTTTCACTTGAGTAATACTGAATTAAACTTTTTGAGTTACTGGAACCTGTATACTTGCGTAAGCACTTGCAGTTCCACTTGTACTGAAGTACTCAAGAACTTGTCTTTCTTAAAACCGTCTCATACCTATACCTGGTTACTACTTGTGCTTTTACTTACATTCTCAAGTACTATTTTGAGTGTACTAATACTAGTGCCTGTACTTGGTTAACAAAGTACAGGCACTAGTTTGAGTATAGGAATCAAAGTCGCATACTCATTAATACTTAATAAACAATGGTGTTTTGTGGCATCTTCAGATGCTATTTTTTTCAGACTTTGTCAGTAGCCTTTTATCTGACGGACAGTGAGCTTTCAGATTTAAACTATAATTTTATTTTTTAAATCCTGTACTTGTTCTTTAAGTTCAAGATCGATTCCATCACCTTCTTTTTGTTCTTGTCTTCAAAACAAAAGGTCTACCCATGATTGGAGCCATATACTTTGGGCAAGGATCTTCATTCCTATACAAGACTGTCAAGTATGAGTTGGTTCTTGGTGAACCCTGCAGGACCTTATTGGAGTTGACTACGTGGGCCCCGGTGTGGAGGACCTCAGTGGAGTTGACTATACGTGGGCCCAGTGCGTTGGCGAATGGAAATGACTGTAGATTGAAACAGCAGCTCAAGGACTGCAATAATTCGCCTGGATTGATTCCAAGTGACAAGCACTAAGCACTAGTTCTATCAAGCAAATACCGACCACCCTAATTTGTGTATCGGTGAAAAAATACATCCCTTGATTAAACCGTACATAAAAGGTAAGATAAACATACTTTTACTAGGTTGATAAATTACCTGTAGTGACAGAACACTACCGCATTCTCCAAAAACAAGTTGTACATAATACCAACACCAAGTACAGAAGTATCTGTAGAGATTGCAGGTGTGTTTGTTTAAAATATTGATGTACTGTACCTATAAACTCCAAAGATAACTTTTGAAGCTTTGCATTGTGTAGAAAGTGAAAAATACCTCACTAGTTTGAGGCCAACAACCATCCCTGAATCTATTAAACCCTTAGCCTCCCAAATCCTCACCTCTATTGAGGACTGGGACTAGGCTCCCAACAACCATCAAGCAATTTACAGGCAACCAACTCCAGGCAATCTCTAATATGAAAAGGCATTCACATTTAAATGTTCACATATTCTTCTTGTGGATCAGGAGACCTGGGGTGTCGTGGCCGAGCGGTTAAAGGAACATGTTAAAATGCATATGGTTGGAAAGATGTTTTAAAAGTAGAATACAAAGATCAACACAAGTTTGCCTCGAAATTGCGTGGTTTTCCTTTTGCTTTGCGAACTAACACAGTTGGCCATTTATGGGAGTAAAACATTTGACTCCCATAAATGGCCGACTGTGTAAGTGGACGAGGTAAAAGGAAAACCACGCAATTTCGAGTAAAATATTTGTGTGGATCATTGTATTATTATTATTATTATTATTCTATTTTAAAAGCATCTTTCCAACCACATGCTTTTTATAACAAACGTTTACAAATGCTTTACAAAGACCAACTCATGCAAGTACACCAGGGGTGGATTTCACTAAGAGTTAAGCCCTAGTCCTATCTTGAGTTAGGACTAGCCTTAATTTTTGACTAATCCTAGATTATAACACACCTCTTGCGTTTTCTGTATTCTGGTTGGCTGAAACACGGTCACGTGGGATGAACTAATATAGTCTAGTGATCGCGTGCCCGTGTTTTGCAGGAATAGTTCCCGGACGGGCACTTGTCTTTGAAAATAGTGCCTGGTTATAGTGCCCTCTCTTGACTTGAACCGTAAACAGCAACTACAAAACTTTCTGTTCTTATTTCACATTTAAGACCGAGGGGTGTTATAAAAACACATATTGGCTGGCATAATTCGGTAACTAGTGTAGGTCTATTCCCCCTCGGGCCCTTGCATAACTCAAAGTCCCTCTGGGTAATAGACGTACACTAGGTACCTCATGCCAGTCAATAATACATGTATGTCCTAGGTAAGGTCTTATCGTAACTCTATGTGAAAGCGACCCCTGGTCTGGTAAACTAACTGCCTATTATTTGAGGCAAGTTTCCTTCCTGACATTTATTCAGGAATACAGCAGGGTAGCAACAACCATGAATGCTGGATGTTTTCCCTCACCGATAAATCAAACACACAAAAGCAATCATTTGCTTAATCATTCATTATTTGATTTTGTTTTCTTTAAAGAAAAGTAGGACTCTGGAGGAGGACCCTGGTGCCTGGCTGCTGATGACCCCAAGACACTGATGATAATATAAGGTAGGCCTACATTAGATAACTGTGACAATAGAAATGTGTTAGAAACTGTATAGTAAGATTTGTAGTGACACCATGTAATGATAATCTCTAAATGAGTTGGGGTGGTTCTGAAAAGAACTGTTGGTTTTAACTTGACGATTAACATTGAAGCTTTTTCAATGGATGCACTTCGACCAGGCCCAATTTACTTTTGAAGTTGGTTTTGATTTCTTCAATTGTCTGTCAATTGTTTGCAGTAGAATATTGTTGAGGGTTTCCAAGTTGATATGCATGTTAAGCTGAAAGGCACATTTCCAATTAGCGTCGTTTCTTGTAGGCTTGTTGAGATAAAGTACAGATGGTATGTTGTTAAAACCCGGTTGAGTTTGTAGTGATTGCGATCCCCCATCACAACTTTATTTGAGTCTAGTGAAACTGTTTCCAGCTTAGTGGCAATTGCGTCAAATGCTGTTTGAATAGAAGGGTCATAATATAGTCTTTAAGAAGCCAGTGAAACAGTGATTAAGGTGGTTCACTTGAGTCTGAAACTCTGTTTAAAAAACAATGAACAGAAAGGTTTTCCCACTAAGTTCTTGTGAATCTCTTGATTGAGCTTAAACTTTCACACAAAGTGCAGATACTAGTCTTTGAAAGTTACCAAGGTTGCCCGACTAAAACCCAATAGGAATAAATATTGCCAATTTATTTATTTATTTATTTATTTCTTATTTACCCTGGGGAAACCTCTCAGTACAACACTGTATTTCAGAGGTGCACAGCAATTACAAACACATCAGAATTAAAAATTTGTAAATTGCAAAATAAACTTGTATGAAACATACACATGACACACTTTCTGACCTCCCAATGTTTTTCAGCCAACCAAAACTTAACACCAGAAGGTAGTATTTTCCCCCATTTTAATCAATCTAGATTCAACCCTAATTTGTATTTAATAGGATTATAGTCAACATTAAAAACACCTTCAGGCAAACAAAAATCAATCTTTAACGTCATTAGTATTGATTCTTTACAAAAGTTTTATTTCAATTCTAAAAAAAACCGTTCCTTAAAAAAATATAATGTACACACATCTGTTCTTTTAAAGCCATTGTACACTTTCGGTAAACAGTATTGTCCAAGTCCCACACTTCGTGTATCACAACTTATATATAAAATAACAATCCTGTGGAAATTTAGGCTCAATCGGACATCGGAGTCGTGAGAAAATAACGGGAAAACCCACTCCTGGCGCGTTTCGCCGTGTCATGACATGTGTTTATAACAAATCCGTAATTCTCGTTAACGAGAATTTATATTGTTTTACCGTTTTCTCAAAAAGTAAAGCATTTCATGGACTAATATTTCAAGAGAAGTCTTTCACCATTACCTTCTATAAACCCTGTAAATTATTTGTAAATCTGTGAACTTTTTTTTTTTTTTCTGTACCGAAAGGGTCCAATGGCTTTAAGAGTCATTAACCTATAGACGTAAAAAGAGAGAATTGTGACATACATTTTTTTCTTTGGTCATGTGACTGTTGATGCCTATTTCTGTACAAATGTAGAACAACCCATTGTGCAGTCTAGTCTGGTCCCCGTGTGCACTAAACCGTGTTTTTATTGTTATAAAAAATGGCTTCCTCATGCAAGTTTTTGCAACTCTCCCAACATACAGCTCTAATAAAACTATAAAAACAATATCAGGCCTGATACTTCATGGAGGTAACAAAGGTGATTGCATTGCATCCGTGACCCATGGTCATTGCCTTGGTGCCCTTGAAATGCTCGACAGTAATTTTTTTTTTACAATTTCCTCATAAGGTTCCCTTTACATCGTCGCAAGGGTAAAATGTCTCAGTGCCCTTGCCCTTTTGAAAATGAAGCATACAGGCCTGAAACATACATTCTACAAATGACATTTAGATTCAATACAATACAAAAATGACATTGATAACGGAGCATTAGTGTTGGGGCATGAAGTGTTGCAGCATGGAGTGTTGGGCCCTCAACAGAACTATGCTTAGCATTCGATCTGACAACATGCATTGTGCTCTACCCAACCATATGGTGATGGCAGCTTCCTAAATAACATATTGTTTAATATGAACTGGTCAATATCACATCATCACCCCCTGAGCTACGTTTTGTATGTGTCCAAATCAGCATTCACAACGTTGATTGATTCTTTAAAATGCTAGCTTAAAGAGGCAGTGCATTGCAAAAAGTAAACAGTGAGTAGCGTTTACTGAATTCGTGTTCGCCCAGTGATTTATTTCCTCCCTATATCATTTCTGTTGATACCAATTTGAATCCTGAACCAGAGCCTTGCATGTGGGAGAGGGAGACAATGGTTATTGTCAGTGGGAAGTGGACAGGGAATAGTTTTATATACTGATGATAGGAATGGGTGGCCCAAGCATTTTGGCCAGGATTGTAGGAATCAAACCCAGACTCGGATGATTAAGCTATCGGAACTTGAGTCCAATGCAGTAGACCGTGGCCGCACAGGACATGCCATAGATAGATATAAAACATACTTCAGTAATTAGAATTACCATATTATAGCTTCATCATTACAGTCATTTAAATGGTTTGACTATCTTGCATTTATTTGTTTATTAGTCCCCTTCCCCCAGTCCAGTGGTTCATTCGCTATCATAAAGTCTTGAATCCGTCAAAATAAACAAACTTGTACACAATTTTGTTGTTTGTACACAATTTTCATACAGTATTTTATCCACATACTTTACATATATATAGGAAAATTAAGTTTGTTGTTACACCATGTTATGATTATCTCAATAATACTTAACATAATAATCACTGTAAACTCAAAGCAATATTGATGAGGAATATTTGTAGTTTCACAAAGTGACTAATCCTGATTCTCCACTTGTTACATTGACATAATGTTGGCAGTGTGACAGACGTTGTTAGGACTGTTGCACTTTCACATCGTTATTAATCCTGTGAAAGTTCTGAACCGAACTATGCTTCATAAAACATATTCTGAATTTTTGTTTAACCATCTGAACTATTTAACAAATATGTATATCTACATGAAATTTAAAATCATTAAAAACATTACAAATTACGACTGGTATGTCCAGAGAACATAAATTATTGCCAATGTCTTGTCTTACACCTCCACTATATAATGTAACACATAACAAGAGCCTTGTCAGTTGATTGGAGGATTGGTGGTCACACGTCATTCATGCTACAAGGTCTGCCCAATAAACCATGCATTTCGGTTAAATTCGCGCCAAATTTTGGTCCCCTCCTTTCTTCTTCTGTACGCTACACCACACTTTGTATTAACCACAAAATAACCTGACGTAGTGGATGCCAGATCACAATCTTAAATATTTGGTTTATTCTTATGACAGTGTTATCTTCCAACCCAATGACAACGATCTACTTGGATAAATATCTTGGTTAATTAAATAAACCAAATAATGAATGTTTTTTGATTTGGGCAATAGAGAGAATGTTTTCTTTCATTGACAGTTGGAAGGTTCCATTCATCAAGGCTTCGACTCATTGAATGGAACATCCCGTATGTCAACTCATAAAAACATTACTGCGATACTATCCGCCTAGATAACTCTAATCATAATTTTGCGCAAATTAGATAAAATTACACATTTAAAATTGTTTTTAAAATTCTTTTTGCTAAATCTCGATAGTTAAAAAAAACCTGAGTTTGGAAAGACGGAGATTAGGTTTACCTGACATCACAAATCTTGTGTGTAGGATTGTGGAAATAGTTTGCGTAGTTTGGTAGCCTCCTGAGCCATGTCTTCCTCACTGCGCCATTCCCTGGCTGCATCTATAGCATCAAACGAGACATGATCATGGTCCTGCAGCTGTAACAAGGTAAAAAAATAAATAATAATAATTAGTGAGACATAATAAGAGTAATATCTGTTCTGAGGTGAAGGGGTTAAAATATCAAGATTAGTTCTATCAGTAAGGAATGATTTGATGTGAATTCGACTCTTATAGTCCCCATAGCGCAATTCCAAAGACTGATCATTGCGCTTCACACATTATTATCCCTGGTCACTGGGCCATTTATTTCATTCCCTTAGACCATCTTAGCTCCCTAGGGATTATACAGCCTGTGCGGTCAAAGCCCACTATTAAGCTAAATAATTCACAAGTACCAACTCTGCCTTCACAGGTACTCATTTTACCCTTGGGGTGAAGAGAAACTTATGATATCTTGCTGAAGGGCACAAGTGTCATGACTGGGATTGGAACCCACACTCTGACGACTCAGCCACAAGGACTTGAGTACGAGGCACCTAACCACTCAAGCGACACGCCATTAATGTATTACATTTACGCCTCGCGCATAGCTGTCCATTAAAACAAAATGTATCGTTGCCCATAAAGAAATTTGACTTAATGCTGTGTGACGCCCTGGGAATTGTGTAAGAACAATCCAATTCTATAACTTGTCTTTATTTTGTTGAATATATAATATCAGCTGTACAATTAAACATCTAATTCCATTTGTACAGGAAAGGTCTTTAAAACTCAAGGGCAAGAAGTAACGCTCGCTCGCTGGCCCAAGCCCAGTGAAAATGTCTTTGGGCCACTGTAGTCACCAAAATCCGGTGAATCTTTTTGAACAATGCTGAACAGTTTTACATTACACAATTCTTGGGCCACTAAATTTTGTGAAGGTTTAGTAACATTTGTTTTTCAACTGTCTCTGCTGGCTGGTAACAATTTAATTAAATTTCGACTTGAGGGGAAAATGACTTGAATATTCCCACAGCACAACGGAACTTTCCTTTATATGCATGGAGGTGTTTTTACATGAAATGAGTAAACATGAAATGTTTCTTTTGAAATGTCATATCTTTGTTGGTCACAGAGAAAAAAGCAGAAATTCCAAAAAGTGTTTTTGTTATTTCTTGCTCACTGCCCAAAGCTTTTAATATCGCAAGAATGGAGGTTAGAGATGAAATTCCCTTTTGGTATGGAGAGAATATAAAATACATAGTTTGGCCTTAGGGATAGGTACACAAATAGAACCGGAACTACACAACATTCTATATGCTGCAAATTGCATGGCTGAATGATAATAGCAGTAATAATAATGGATATTATGATAGATGCAACTTCATCCTAAGAGCTCAAGGGCAATGCACATTATTAATAACACAGTAAGATGTGCGATTCTATTGTACAGATGACACTATTCGGTCGAGTTTGTTATAATTTAAAAAATATTTTTGTCATCAAAGTTTACGATATTCATGTAAATAGGGCAGGTTGTCGCCATTTTCACAAAGATTTTGTCAAAATCATAAATTTTGTACATGGATTTGTTTAGCCTTTGAAAAAGTGCCTGCTTCTGAAATGTGAACCATTAATACTTGTTTGCATTGATGAACTGGACTGCACCATTATGAAACCATCAAGAGAAACCTAGGAGTGCAGAGTGTCAAAGCTCTTGGCTGTTTACTACCTTGTTGTTGTCTCCTGAAGACAGGCAGAGTATATTGTTCCAAACCGACTCATTTTACCCTTTTTTTTTCAACTAGATGAGTCTAGTAGTATTCGTCATTATCACATCGGCTTTCTTCAGAGCCATCACTCCTCCTAAAAGAAATACCCTCAGTTATACTTATTGATACTTCTTAGTTTGCACACATGCACAGCTTTCAAGCATCACTAAGCTTGCTTGGGATTTCTTATTCCATGTACTTTTGGAGCTTTAAGCTGTTTTATGTACTGCTTTTGCAGCTGGTTGTTTTAACAACTTTAAACCCACACCAGATTGTTGGAAATGGAAATGCGCATAATCAGAGAATGTGCTTCTCTGAGAGAAAATAATTTTCCTGATGCGATTAATGAGGACACTAGTTGAAACATAGAAAGAACCAATCCGCTCCTTTTCAGAGCCAACACACTCTACTGAACCGCTACCCACTGGAAGGCGTGTATACAAGAAACAAACTCCCTGACACACAGCGTGTCCAGGGGGATGCGACAGCAAGTGTTGTAAACACGCACGTACGTGGCAAATAGGCATTACATGGCATAGCATGCTAAGTGGATGCACTCAACGTGTTATGCTATGCTTTCCTCACAAAGACGGTACTGACATTTTTAAGCTCTAGATATCTTCCTTTTATGGGAGGGGGGGGGGGAATGCATAAACCCAAATCGAGGCGTCCATGCTTTTGTTTGAGATTGTTTGACTGCTACCATTGTGTTCAGGATGGGAGGTCAGTCGCAGTTTACAGCATAACTGTGACTTGCGGCCGATTCACAAGGAAAGTCACATTTTGTTAAAAGAGAAATCTTTCAACATATTATGTGAAAATTTCATGTTTTTACGTGGGTTTAAGTCATGGATTAAAGTTATCGTGGAAATTATACTCTCTAAAGCCAAATTAATCATGAGAGTGAGCGTGAAAATCTGAATTCCCGCTGGTCGGTGATTAAAGGCACTGGACACTATAGGTAATTACTCAGAATAATTGTTAGCATAAAAACTTATTTGTTAACTATCAATGGAGAGCTGTTGATAGTATGACACATTATGAGAAACGGCTCCCTCTGAAGTAACGTAGTTTCAAAGAAAGAAGCTATTTTCCACTTAAATATTATTTGAACTTGATTTCGAGACCTCAGAGTTAGATTTTGAGGTCCCGAAATCATACATTTCGAAGCACACAACTACATAGGTATGTGTGACAAGGGTGTTTTTTTTCTTCCATCTGGCAACTTCGAAGACCAGTTGAGTTCAAACTTTCACAAGTTTGTTATTTTGTACATATGTTGAGATACACCAAGTGAGAAGACTGGTCTTTGACAATTACCAAAAGTGTAAGTGTCTTTAAGAGATCTGTGTACATATTGTACTCAAAATCAAACTTACTAGAAACAGTTGTCCCCCCTAGAAAACGCACCGTATGGACATGTCTGATCAACCTTGGAGAAGGAATCGACTTAGTCTTGTTTCAAGTCACAGAGAGGAAATGTGGGAAGTTAAGCATGTCAGACCCTTAAAGTGAACAGCTATTAAGATTATGTACAGCTCATCTACTCTTATAAGATGGACACGCTGATGACTGAAGAAAAACGATGGCATCTTTTATTTTTACACATCCTTTCTTGCCCCAAATGGATTTCATTGTCCCTGGTGACTGTCAACTAGAGGCATGCTCAGATATACTTGATTGTAGACCAGGTCAATTGAGAACTTGTCTTGTTCTACTGTTGTTCGTACTTGAGTTTTATTTAGCATTTTTGCAGAATACGCATGTAGCCCCCTGTGTACTCGATCCAGTCAGTAGGAAATGCCGTATAAAGATTGACGGGGAGTGCGTGCATTCATGCAGCACTGACTTGCCATATGAAACCCTTGACTGGAGCCCAATTTGTGTAAGAACGGATGTATTTTCAGCAATACAGGAATACGTCAGCAGCAGGGAATTTTATGCGTGAATTACACTGAAATGCTGTGAAAAGTTTAGCTGTTTGCAGACAAAGTGCAGGTTTGAGCGATTGACAGATACAATGCAGTTTACCCTGAAGAGGCCAATTCCCCCAAAGAGGAACCTTTAAATGACTGACATGAATGTGGGAAACATTCACCAGACTCCCCCCCGAAAAAACATTTGATGCCGTAAACACTATAAGTTATCACACAAGCGCTAGTGGAATACGGAAAAATATAGCACTTCTGCGTCCCATATCCAACGAGGACGAAAACGTATGTAGCTTCCAGCCTCATTAAGTCAATGAGGTTAGGTTGTGTTTTTGCTTTTACTTGAGAAAAGTTTAGAATGTAATTTTTGCACTGACCGTATGCGGAGCGTGGCGCATTGACACTCACAATAAGCAGTGTGCATCATGAACGCTGGGAATAGGTTAGAGGTTTTTATACCACCCTCCAGTTCAAGCATCTGATTTGTGGATTAGCATGTATTGGTAGATAAAGACAAATATGCTGCTTTGCAAACCAGATGATTTTTTCTTTCTTTGTTGTCAGTGTTTAATGAAACAGCCGAGAAACCCCGAAATGAACGCGGCATTGAACTGCTCAGCTGAACAGTCTGACATCCTTCAGTCAAAGACTAGTCACCCGACAAAACGTGTAACTTAACTTGACTTGAGAAGTGCCTATGCAACTAACTAGGCAAAATAAAATTGGTTTTGAAGTGTCTTGTAGGTGTTTTGGATTGTAAAGATATATGCAAGTAGGTGTCAATGATGTCAGACAAAGGTCAAAAAGACTAAGTGTCTTCAGTGAGGAATATGTATATAAGAACTCACTCATGTTTGGGTAAATATTGGGGGATGGTGACGGACGAAAAGGTGCCCCAACTTTTATTGGGCTACTTCTGGCAATTAAATCCGTAGTTTTGTTTGCACTTTTCTTGAATAAGCCTTTTTTTAGTGCTCGTGTATGCAATTTACCAATTTTGGTAAGATAATCTGAGGTGGAGCTGGTAACACGAATTGTCTACATGCTAATAGGCATGTTTGTAACCAATGAACTAACAACACAAAAGCTGTAACATATTGCTTCAGATGGTACTTTTGGATGCTGAAGGTCATTTTGAGTGGGGGTAGGGGTGGACCAAGAGGGGGGACCGGGAGGGGTAGAGACAAGGATATCAATTGGGGAAGGCGCTTGTGCCCCGAAGCCTTGCCCCAGTAATGACACTGGTTTCTCAAGGAATGCATAACATTCAGTCTTTAGTGGTCTGATTTCTCTTAGAATGGAAACTGTATGGGTCTACTGTCTACAGAAGAGATGCATAATCAAAATGTTGGCTGATCTTGTAGCAATGTATTTGACGTGTTCCCTTTTATTCAAATACAGAATTACAATTCAGCAACCTGTGTACACGTAAGCAGTAAATCAGGTTTCCTAATTGGAGAAACCCAACACAGTACAGTGGATACATGCCTCCAAGTCAATTACAGCATCGTTTTCAATTGGGAGGCGCTATATGAGATTACTCCTATACCCCTAATACACAAGCCCCCAATAGCCCTGTACATCTTACAAGCGTGAAATGAAGAGTACCTAATACAATTTGGAGATGGTACTGCCCATCCGTTTACGGTCAACTCACAAAAATGATATGCCGGGCGTAAAAGTCTTACAGATAGAATATTGATCAGCACTTTAGGGGGAGGGGGGGAGGGGGAGGGCTGAAGGGAGGAGAGTAAGATGTAAGTTTTCTGAGGCTGTTGTGATAAATGGAGTGGATATAACCAGATAACAACATCTCTCATTGGGTTTTGTTCTTCTGCATCGCTGGCATTGCTTCCTGCTTCATTCCTTTTGGCGGGTAATTTCGCTACATTAATATACTGTCATTTTGCCACGCACCTGACCATGTTACACTTTGACTTCCTGTACCAAGTGTCAACTTGATGTTTTTTCGTCTCGTATGGATTTAAAATCTGACAAATATGAGCTTTTGTTTATCAAACTTGATGTTTTTTCGTCTCGTATGGATTTAAAATCTGACAAATTAAGTAAAATCTGAGCTTTTATTTATCTGTTATGTCTGAAGTACTTTAGTGTTCTGTCAAATTGCTGATGATTTGGTCTAGTTTTTCACCTACTAAGAAGTTTCTAATTGATTTTGGAAGTTGGAGTTTTATTTTTAAATTTCAGTATCTGTCAGTTGCTGAGGTGGCTTTTAAGACTGTTGCAGGGTCAACCACAAGCTTTCTTGGTGCTGATTTGTGGTTAGTGCATCTCATGGCCAGAACGGCAAAGTACACGAGGTATTTGGATACCAAACATGATTACTTCACTGGTGATACTGAAGGAATCACCTCACTGTTCCCTTATGAAAACAAAGTAGCGGGGCCTGGGACACTTACTCTCACGTAGATGTTTCTGTTCAATGGCCCGCAACAATAATGTCAACAGAGTAATCATATATTTCATTACCAAATCATTGCACTGGGATAACGAAAATTAATTGGGTTTTACCAATACCGACGTGTGACAGGCCCTGTGTACTCTAATCTTTTTGTTAAAGTTTCAAAGGCCACCTGGTTGGGACTCGAACCCATGACCCCGCAACCCAGAGCAGAGGTCTTCCAAAAACAACGGACCACAGAGCATGCTTGGTGAGGAAAGGCTAGTTTGAAATTCACTATAAGTGGGTACCCCAACAAATTTAAATAGTTTAGAATCTTGGGAAACATAAGTGTAAAACATTTGCGGCATGTTGTCGTCGAGCAGTTAAGAGCACCATACTCAAGATCTGGTGTTTCTGATCAGTGTTGGAGTCTCAGTCCTGGGACTTGTGTCCCCAAGCAAGATACTTGACCATCATTCTTTTGTCCTTCGGATGGGACATTAAGCAGTACGTCTGATTCATTAAGCAAGTTGTCCCTCCATCAACATAGATCCACAACACTATTATACATGTTTATTTTTGTATACAACATCTCATCAGTACCTCATGGAAGCTGCATTGCCCAAACCTCAATCCATGTGGTATCAACATTTACTTTTTTCTGCTCCTTCCTCCCTACAGTGTCCACACGGTGGCCTCCAAACTCCTTTTTTATAAAAACTGTCTCGTGTTTTTTAATTACAACGTCTCAGTACAGTCTCCTTGCCCTTCGTTATTATTAACCGAAGCCTTGGATCATATGTATTGATTCAGCGTTCAGTTACTGTAACCCTTTGTGCCGTGAAAAGAAAGAAAACATTTTCTAGCATTGACGCTTTTAACATCCTCCATGGTTTTCCCAGTTTTCCCCGGAAAAAAATTAATGGATTAAAAAATCATCCCAAGATAGAAATCCATTTTGTGTAAAGGTCGGTGTCTTGAGAGACGCATAGTGGTCAATATCATGAGCTAAAATAACGCATTCAACTTGAGAAATGCTGGTCATGATCCAGGGTTAATCCTGACATACGCTTTGGTGAGATGGGAATATAGGTCTATTCTTGATTAAACCAGTATATTGATTATGATATTGTATATTAAATTCCACCTCTGGTACGAACCCATTAATCTTGCTTCATTACTCCTTTATTAAAACAGCATTCAGGTTAGTGGTTAATGATTTCTTCCCTGCCTCAGAGGACCCCATTTTGAAAGCCTTGCATGTGCATTTCCCCCCTTACTCAGATGCTTGACTTCCGAGACCTCAAAATGTAATTCTGAGGTCTTGAAATCAAATTCAAATAATTATTTTAGTGACAAATTACTAAAAACTCAAAACCTACGTTACATCACAGGGAGCTGTTTCTCACAATGTTGTATACTATCAACCTCTCCCCATTACCAAGTAAGGTTTTATGCTGATAATTATTTTGAGTAATTACCAATAGTGTCCACTGCCATCATGCTACCATCTTAGGAAATTGATGTTGAAACTACGGAAACACACATGTGTGTATACGTGTGGCGAATTGGATGGGCTAAAGAGCAACCTTCTTTTGACCACGAGTAGAGGGAGCCCTTCTCCAATGATGCTATGTGCATTATAATAATAATAACTGGGGCTAAACTAAATTTCTATGTCTTTACAAAGAAGAGATTTGAGACAGATGTAACTACTGCCTCACACATCAACAACATCTTGTTGGTCAAACGAAAGAGAGAAAAAAAAGTACAAGTAAGCAAGGATTACATTGCAACATTTTCTACTTACAACACAAAGTAGTAAACCGGTACGTATAACATTTCTAGTCAAGTTAGTTTCTTAATGTTTTGTTCATTATTTATTTGTAAACATTGAAAGATCTTTTCAAAGGTGTCTTTGTTCCTGGACTATCGATGCTTATAGGAAAAGGAATCACCAAGAAAAAACAACAACAGTACAACAACCTGAACACCTAACAGATTTATTAGTATGATTGCTTAATGTCACACCGCATGCTGTCTTATTGCATTGGCTGAATAACTCAATCACACTACCGAATTAACAATATTATTGCACGCAGTTGTCTTCAATCATCGAAGCAAGGTCTTAAGATGACTAAAGATCTGGAAGTGGAAACCTGAGAGTGGTTGTAATCACTTCCTTAATAAATTAATCTGAGATACATTTTAAAAGCTGTCGTCTTCTCAAAATAAAGAAATTTAAGATACATACATGTACCTCAAGGTTTGATTTGATTTATTTACAAACAAACAACAAAACCACAAAAACATGACGATATGTTTACATTTAGTTTCAGGCCCGTATGTTTCATTTTTGAAAGGGCAAGGGCACCAAGGCATTTTCTCCTTGGAAAAGGCACCCTATGAGGAAATTGTAAATTTCTACTGTTAGAGTATTTCATGGAGGCAATCGCCTTCGTTGCCGCTGTGAAGTGTCAGGCCTGTAGTTTACTTCTGTAAACCCTTATTGCACTGACAGTTTCACACTTTAAAAACATGCAGACAACATGTCAAAGTCACATGGTAACTGTTAAAGACCAGTAGCCACACTTTATTTATTAAAACCAAACATTTACATGAGATAGCAACCTCGTAAAAGATGAGTAAAAATAACATTTTTGATTAATGAGATTTCGTCTGATTTGGGCTGTCCACCCAAACAACTGCCACCAGGGGCCATTACCACCTACTCCTAGGGCTGAGTGAAACAGGTTAACCCCCTTCTATTCACGGTTCGTGAATTTTTCTTTGCGCTTTTTGCCGTCCCATAACTTTCCCTGTTTCCTGCGGGTCCCACCAGTCAGGTGGTTCTCCGTTTCGTGTATTTTTCTCTGTCCAGTTTATTTTTTCCCTGTCCAATGTCATTATTAGTCCCTTTTTTTCTTCCCCTTTCCGTATTATTTTTCCAGCCCTTTTACTATGTTCCCTACATTTTTTGCCGTTCCCCCGCCCTATTCCAACAGACGTACCACTACATATGCCCCTTCCATCTCCCTGTCCACACAACGTGCTCTAATAACCCCCACCAGTCTTCATCTTGTCGTCGTGCCTCCCCCCCCCATGCATTGTTCTGTACTGTATGTGCGCACGAAGTTACTGGTCCTCGCGCTGTGACTGTGACATCACAAAGGACGCCTGCACTCAATCACAAAGTTACTACATGCTCGCGCTTTGACTGTGACGTCACACACAACACATGCCCCAACACGGGTACCCCGAAATTTACCACATCATTTTAGCAGGGTGCGGGCACCACTTGCCAAACAACAATGGCGGCGCCCATGCGATTTAAGCGCTTTTATAATATAGAAGATAGGTCTAATATCTGCATATATCCAACAGCCTTTAAACTGCATAATATTAAGACTTCCAAACCAGCATTGTTATTCTTGTGACAGCACCCACCTGTACACTGAATTCAAGATTAACACTGGATAAACCATATTCCTTTTGAATTATGCAGCAAGTTATGTACCATACTGCCACTACTGGCTCATGTGTACCGGTAACTAATTACTGGAGAACCTATGGTGGAAAGAAGGGGGAACCCCACCCAACGATCTTACTGTTTAATGTGTGGCAAACTCCCTCTAGTCATTAGAGAATGCAGGAGCCATCTAATTAGGCAGAGTGTCACCAGCGAGACTCAGAGACTGCCGCACTTAAAACATAACTGGCTCGCTAATTATCTGCATATCTGCTGTGAATAAATGTTTGTTCTTTATATTTAAAGGCAATGCAGTCAAGCCCTGTATAGGATACCACAAGCCCAAACAGCCCTTTTACTAAAGGCCAACGGTAGACCCATCATTTGCTGATAGTTGTTAAGATCACACCAGGGTCCCATTTCAATTTAATTTTGCACTCATGATCACCATTCTCCACTGACTGTGCAAGCGCCAAATTTCTATGCTAGCTCTGTAAGCGAAGAATATGGAGTTTGCATGAGCACAAGCAGAAATTCTGTGCTAACCCATTAAATGCGCTTTACATAGCAGGGAACTTCCTGCTTTCATTAGGGCCGATTCTTTGCTTAAGGTAAGCAGAGCCATGAAATTGGGCCTTAGATTCAAACCTACACTCTGGTGACTCAACCACCAGAACTAAAAGCTCAATTTGATAGATAACTCGGCCACAATATGCCACTAAGTACTTAACAATCTTTAAAACTCGGTCACATTGACAATCTTTAAAACTTGATAATGACTATGGGGCAGAATTTATACAGCTTTGCCCTCAGCTTGTGTTGGCTTTCCACAACACTGTTTTTCCTACTGTTGTACTTTTTTCATTTCCATCTGTTAGTAACAATCCCATCTATTGAATAACCAAGTTCAAAAATGTGTTAAAAATATACAGTGTGGGTGTGGATGTGAGTAGGTATACACATTCAAACCGGGGACCTATCATTATATATTGATTTGTTTCTTCAATTCAATTGGTGAGTAAATGAATCAATTAGAGCTGCTGTTTGTATCTCAAGTGACCCCTGACTAGCAACTAATTTCTATGTAAAGTATGATGTATACTCAACTACACTTCAATGGGAGTGTACATGACATATGGTTGTTGCAAACGTCAACAACAAATCAATTTTTACAGAGTGTGAATGCTTCAAATCAAAATCATTTGCAAGACTGACTTTAAAGGCATGTAGTACAAGTGGTTTTTGAAAGAGCAGTGTGTCGTGCTTGAGTGGTGAAGAGCACCAGATTCGAGCTCTGGCGTTTCTGATCAACAGAGAGTGGGTTTCAGGACACTTTGGATGGTACATTAAAGCTGTAGGTCCCATGTACTAGGATTGGTAGTGCATCGGAAGTGTCGTGGCCGAGCGGCTAAGAGCACCGAATTCAAACTCTGGTGTTTTTTTAAGCAGAATGTGGGTTCAAATCCCCAGCCGTGACACTTGTGTCCTTTAAGCAAGACACTTAACCATTGCTTCGTCCTTTGGATGGGACGTAAAGCCGTTGGTCCCAAGAACCCAGTGCACTTATCGAAAAAAGAAGGGGTTCGCCTCGATGTTTACCTCCCGCGACAAAACAAAAATCAGTCCAGATTTGTCCCTATTTCTGGGATACCAATGTTGGCAGGTCTGATGATGTAATGAGAACGTTAAGCAATTTATCAAGTCACAAATTGTGACTAGCACAACGACTGAAACATACACCCCAAGGCAACCATAATGATCTTGATAGTCATTTATAATGTATAACATAATTATGTCAAACCTGGGGATATGCTAATAGATTTCACAGCTACATCTAACCAACCATACATTACACACCTGTGTCGTCAAGACTAACGTTATTGTCACTGACTCACAAACCGACACATGTGGGAAAACTTTTGTTTAGTTTTCATCCGTCTTAAAAAACATGTCTTTAAATATTTCTCTTTGTTCAAGTGCCTTGGTACAAGCAGATTTTTAAAACCCTTGAGAGCCAAAGTAATGTTTAGTGCATAATTATAAACAGCGATGAATTTATTTCATTTCTGGTCGAACAAAGAACTAAATGACTAGGGCATCATTTGAACCAGCGCAAGGGGGCACATCGCGAAAGGAGGCACATCGCGAAAGGGGGTTATCGCGAAAGGGGGCACATCGCGAAAGGGGGCACATCTCGTAACTTGTTTAAGCATACTTTTACAACTCTTTAATTTATACGTAAATTATGACCACAAATGTAAACATTTCCAATATGAACATTGTAGTGTTTCGCCTGCCAGAAAAGCCCTGTATTGTATGGTTTATAGCGTTCACATCTTAACCTTACATGAACTCAATTTCTGTTTTGATTGAGCACTAGTTACATGATCTCCAGAAACAATCACAAGTTGCCAATTTCATTTGAGTTGTCTTTAAAAGCTATTTTAAGCAAATTGAAATCGCCTCAGAACTGTAATTACATTAACTCCCATAATGGTCGAATTCTAACACGTTCCCCAAATGAGGCCAAAAAAAGAGAGGCCTCATTAGCAATGCATGAATAAACGAGTGATTAATCTGTGCGTTGCCCATTAATGGTCTTTCCGTTTAGTCATTAAATTAGTACCATCTCCCTTCTTTAGCATTTTATATTAATGAATAAATGGTTAAGAACGACTTCATTTATTCCAACAGTTGTATCTAGGGTCTCCGTAACCAATTATTGTTTTGGAACATCCCTGGTGCATATTTCCCACCATCCTCAAATCTAGACCTTTTTAAGAGGAACATGTATTTTTACCTTCAGCTCCCCTGAGTTATTTTTATCTTTTAGTAGTAATTCTTTTAGTAGCCCCTTACCAATAGTGGCCTTAAGCATTATTCGGGTGAAAACTCGCATCAATAATTTTGGTAGAACTGAATTTCAACCTGAAGAGCTTTTTTTCTCGGATCCTCCCACGCTCTGGGGGATTTGAATCCACACAATATCAACCTCTGCCCTCGCAGGTAACCATCTATAACCCTGGGTGAACTTAAAGGAACATTACAGAATTGGTTTTGCTAGCAAAAAGTTCCTGGCACTTTATGTAATCCACCATGTACATAAACTGACAAACCTGTAGAAGTTCAAGATCAATCGGCCATCTGGGTCACGAGAGAGTAGTGAAAAACAAAAATGAATAAAACGCTCAATAAAAAGCGAAATAATGCGAAATAAGATTATTTATTTCTCATCAAATATGAGATTTCAGACAGAAACATTTCAAGGGATGTTTTCTACTATCATCATCATTAGACCGTATAAGTTTCATGTAAATCTGTGATTTTCACGATTTTTGTTTCTTACCAATTCTGCAACGTTCCTTTAACTACAGGAACTTGAGTTTGATGCTCTCAACAACTCGGCCGTGACATCCTACAAAGCTATGAAATGTAATGAGTATCAGTGATCCACTATGTGTGAGGGGAGGGCTTGAAGCTCTAAATAATTACTGGACCAGAATCAAAGCCAGAAAAAAACTACCTTCATTTATTTCATTCAGTGGTTTATTAAATAAATCTATTCAATTCACTGCCAGCAGAATTACATGAACAGTTACATAATAAACAGATTTGGAGTAAAAACGTCCTTCACATATACACTGTTTTTATTTGAACAAATACTGGGAGAAGATTAATCTAGTTTGTCTAAATAAAATACTCAAAAGTCAACATTTGAATATCGTGCTGTTTTTAAAAGATATTCTATGTCAAAGTTGTAAATATTGTAAAACCCACAACACAAACTACAAACTAAAGCAGGCACTAAAAAGCAAAGAGCCACTTGTAAGGACAGTTGGCTGTGCTGTCTTTGATGGGAGAGGGCGCTATTGCAATTCAACATATTAGATTTATACAATTCTTTAAATTAATCACAACATAATAGGTACTAGTTTTCAATGTAGACTATTCTTTCAATAATTTCAATGATAATGTAGAAAGCCATATTATTGGATTAGGAAATGATGTGCTTTATGACGTTGTTGAACCCCCCAAATCATTGGAAATATACCCAGACAGTTTCCCTAGTGGTTTATTATTTGATATCTGACATACAAAGTCATGTGTTGTCTGTGCATTGGTCAATACAAAGGCTTGCTGTAAAACATGTGAGGTAGCAACAGCTTTTTTTACACTGAGCAGATTCAAATTTAGAACTTAACAGTGACCAGGTAAGTCAGTTTACCAGACTTCATCCAAATTTGACTTGCTGGAAAATCTCTGAGAATATAACGCTTCATCCTTAAAACCTGTATTTATAAATATGGTGCAAGAAATGCATTGTTAAAGACACTGGACACTATTGGTAATTGACAAAGACCAGTCTCCTCACTTGGTATATCTTAAGATATGCATAAAATTTGAGCTCAACTGGTCGTCAAAGTTGCGAGATAATAATGAAAGAAAAAACACTCTTGTCACACGAAGTTGTGTGCTTTCAGATGCTTGATTTCGGGACCTCAAAATCTAATTCTGAGGTCTCGAAATCAAATTCGTGGAATATTACTTCTTTCTCGAAAACTACGTTACTTCAGAGGGAGCCGTTTCTCACACTGTTTATACTATCAACAGCTCTCCATTACTTGTTACCAAGTAAGTTTTTATGCTGATAACTATTTTGAACAATTACCAATAGTGTCCACTGCCTATAAAAAAAGCTGAAAACGAATTGAGTTGACAAGGAAGGTACTTACATGTGAATAGATTTCATCGTTGTGACTAAAATCGCCCTTTCTCCTCGGTAAGATATGAATGTGAACATGCTGAAATAGATTCACAAGACAAAGTTTATGAGCCACAACAAATTGCATCTGTAGATTACTTTGGGGGACTCTAACAGCCATTTCAGACAGGCGGGCCAGAGTCGTGCTGAAACAAATAGATTAGGAGCGACTCTAGGTTGACTTAAATAACTTTTTGTTTCAGACAGAGGAACTTAACATAACATTTACATTGGCTTGGCTCATGACGTCTGAAACCAAGGCGCTCCAGAGTCGTTCCGAACGACTGCAACAGTAGATCTTTCGACGTCCAGTCGCTCCTAGTTGTTTCAGACATCAAACTTTTCATGTACTTCTTCAGAATTTGGTTCAGCGCGACTGTGGAGTGCCTGTCTAAAACGAGTGTATTATATAAGCAACTCTTCAATGTTTAGAGCAAGTTTGGACATGGAACACTGATCATGTATCCCGCTGGTTCACGTCAAAAGACGTTAAAAATCTTCATCTTCATATATGTGACAACATCTTCCCTGTGGCAAAAGAACAACCCCAGTGCGTCGTGAATCGTGATTCCTGTGAACTTTGTCAAATAAATTGAGAATTAAATTTACCTTAACTGTCTGACCAGCATCAGGTCCGTCCTGAAAGAAAACCAAGGAACATATAATATTTATTATAACAATAATGCTAGCGGTTTACTATGTGCTTTAACCATGAACGTTAGGTGCATTTAACACTCAGTGACATCTTTCAACAATTATGTTGATGTTCACTGCATTGACTGAGATTATAAGTAGCTGTGTGTGCTTGAAGGCAATTTGAGCCCACAGCCAAACAGCATGGCAAAATTAAGCTGGATCACCTGTCTGCTGCCTACCTAACAATGCTTATCGGTTACTAGTAAAAAAAATCATGTATATTTGTAAATGTCTTTGTATGTATTGTTAATTAAACTAATGTTTTTTATTGTAGTGCATTTTCATAACTTTTTAACTTTCGAGGCGTGTTGTTTTAATTATTGGCTGATCCATTTTTGTGGTTTTAATTTTAAGAAATCTTTTTATGCTCTTTGATTATTTCTGCCTCTTGTTTGGAGCTGTTTTAATTTGTACAGCGCCTTGGGGTCCAGTCATGGATGTAATGGACAACTCTGCTATACAAATGCTGAAGAGAGCAGAACATTTTATGTTATTGTTACTCCACCATTTGAAGTGTCTATATCTAAGTTTCCCTTTTTCGTTAAGACAAATTAAATGAAATACCTGTAAACCAAGTGACATGGCAGTCCCTTCATACTCTACTTCAACAGCCTTGGCAATGATGTGCACCGCCCTGAACATATCGGCAACCTCCTCGGATGTCATATCATGAAACCGCTCCACAACACGCAGTGGCGAAACCAGGACATCTTAGATCAGTAGGGTCAAGGAAATTTACTTCCAGGTACAGTCTGACATCAATTGACCCAATTCACCTGACGCCATCATCAGAATAATCTAGGATGCGCAATTTTGGTGGTCTATGTCAACGTGTGTTATTCAGTGCAGTGCGCATTTTAGGTGACGCGGCGTTTACACAAAAACATATTGACCACCAACATGGTGAGCGTGGTATCAGTCGAAGTGTGATGCGCATGCAAGGGGTCAATACTGTTGTTTACAGTCTCGCGCCTGTATGCTTTGTTTTTGAAGGGGCAAGGGCACCAAGTCATTTGCTTCTCAGTATTGTAAATTTCTACTGCAGTATACTGGCGCATTTCAAGGGCACCGAGGCAATGACCAGGGGGCATGGATGCCATCGCCCTCGTGCCTCCATGAAGTGTCAGGCCTGCAGTCTGACAAACAACTTGGCACAGGGAGTTCTGAATTTGTTAAGATCGAGCCCTCAAATTGTAAACACTGGCCCAACAATTATAAGATTGCACTGCTTAAGACCATTTGTTTTTCAGCAGAGGGTTCCAGGGGTTAGTGACGAGAGTTATTGATATGCCACACTACCCATGCACAGATTTCTAATTAATAATTTGTATACAAATGAAGAAACAAAAGGATACGGCCAGGCAGTACGGGCTTTTTGTTGACAAACCCGTAACTTAAAGGTGTCTTGAAAAAAACCTGAGCTCCTCTAATAAGATGTTGGCCAAAGGCGTACATTTTCATGTTGTTGGCAGCGGAGAGAGGTTGTGAGTTTTCTGCCATAGAGGGCACTTGTAGAGTTACATCAATTTTCTTGGCTCTTTCTTCTCTAGTTATCCTTGTGGGAAAATGAAAACAAAATATTTAGTTTACATTTATGGATACATTATGATGAAAAAATTGTGCCAAGATTTGGGTGATCCTGATCATGCTACATACACATGTAGAATTCTCACAGAACTCGGGGAAGGTACTGAGTAAACAGTGCCAACTTACATCGGTGTAAGGGTAAAACCAAATTAATATAGAATTCTCAAATACACAGAGGCTTCGCTGCCCTGTTCCATATGTATCTGTTTTGCATGCTACGCTTTCCCGAAAACTGTTGTGCATTGGTTGTAATTTTTCAAGGATTGCGCATTGTGCACAACACGTGATGGACACAAGGATTTCAGGCCAAAGAATTTTTATCTTCGTATTTATTTGCCTTGATTGATACAGGTGTGAGATAAACTACCACAAAGACACAAAGTTAAAATTATCTGCAAAAATACACCATCTAATCTAATCTAAAATATATTTACTGGTCGGAAATGATAAAGCTACTTATATGGTCCATATAGAAGCTAGTAGACCTACCAGGACAAAATAACAAGTAGGCAGTTTAAGATGATTAATTTTGATGGTACATCTATTTGGAATGATTGTAACTTTGAATTAGTTGTTTTTGTTGTGTTGTTGTTTACATTGTTGTTTACATTGTTGTTGGTTGAATTTTAAAGCCCCTTCTTTTATATTAACAGTTGGGTGTGACAGCTTAACCCTAACCTAAGTAGTTGTAATTGGTTTAACCTTACTTTAGCACTTGTGAAAAATAACATTCGTACCACCGCCACCACGGCATAAGGTTTATCGCGATTCAGAAACGCAATGCATTGTGGGAAGGAATATGGGGCGGTTTCTATGCAGCTTCTACGACTCGCGCACGCAACGCCTATACCTGTGTGGGTTCAACAACGCCCTTTCTTGATATTTTGCTATTCGCGATAAACCTTATCAAAAGAGTATAGAAATAGAGTCTCAATCAAACGCAACCTGCCCACTCATTCATAATCATACTGGTAACTAAGTAATTCGCCACAAGCCTTTATATAGTTCGCCACTGAGTGAAATCATTGTTTATATAATATAAGATAATATAATTTCAAAAACTTATAATTTCAAAAACTTTTATTTTAATTATACTCTTCATCCATAACAATCATTTATTTGAAAAGTCCCGGGGGGTAAGCCGTTCAGATCAGATTCAGATCAGACAGAGCGACAAGATTCGTCGATGTGCAGGGGCGACTTTGTCCTTGTTTGTTTGGGGCGAGCTAAATAGATCTCGCAATTTAGTACACTTACCCAACACTTCAAGTGGTTTTTCTTTGAGCCGAACAGGTTTTAGTTAGTTCTGAGCAAAAAGAATCTGTGCAAATTGTTACTTGCTATGGGAGCTGACATCTTAACTCACTGGTATCCATTCTGTAAAGGTAACGCATTTGTTGTAAATCGATATTTAGGTTACCAGTTAGTCATAGTTCGAAACTGTCAAGAGAGGGCGCTAGCACACATGCGCTTTTATTTTTGTTGGGCTTTCAGAAAAACGGCGGATGATTGCATTTACAAAGTTACACACAGAGCACGCCCTCCGATCCACCGACAGGCACCCATATGTGGTCGTTCCTATAATCTTAATGAAGCATAGAGGAAAGAACATGTGATTTCTGCAGCCCTATCTCACCGCACACAATATTACACTTCAGTCTGGTTTGCTCATGCGAACTAATGTAATGACTTGTGGAAAAGACTATGCGTTCTTGAGTCTAGATTTACTGCTGGAGAGCAAGACTAAAAGTTTAGTCCATTCACTGGTAATCAATGCACCTAGATATATTGTTGCAAGTTTTGCCTGAGTACCATGCAACTTTAACCTCTGTATAGTTAGACTAGCTAAAGCTTTGATTTAACCAAAGATTATGATTTTAACTCATTGCATTCTGTGTGATGTGACGGTGAGGTTCGCTGGTCGCACGGTAAGTTAAATTTAAACCCCTGGTATAAAACCGATTTCTCTAAACTCTCAATTCAATACTATAGTATTGCATTGGCCATGAATCATAGATGCTATTTATGTTTCAGTTGAAATTTGGAAGATTGAAAAAGCGATACTGTTTTTTACAAAAACAGTGTCTCAGCGCTCAGCCTCAGACTCGGTTCAGTGGTCAGACTCAGCTGAGCTGATCGGACTCGCTGACTGTCCTGACTGTCACTGTGCTGTGTGATGTGACATGGAACTATAGCTTCATGCTCGGTCATGGCGGTGGTGACATGTGACCACTGCACTGGCCATGCCAGTGACTTGTTCATTGTTGTGTGACACACATTTTTGTTTGTTAATTTTTAATGATAAATTAAAGTTACCATTATTGTTGGTATTGCTTTGAATGTTGTTTGAGAGGCAGGACTCCTCCATGCCATGACACTGTCAGTGTCAACTCATTGTCACAGGTGGGCTGTCTGTCAATCAATGTCAGTGTCGGTCAAGTCAAGGGAACTTCTGTTCTGTAGTGTAAGGGAGCGTCTCAAAAGTCGGGCACGTTCCTAGCGCAAAAGAACGTTCCTGCGGGCATATGCCCGCATGATCGCAACATCATGACATTAGGAACGTTCTAACATGAGATTGGACGCGGTCACGCATTTGTAACGATCCAAAAGATCGCTCTGGCGGTCCAAAGGACCGGTCCAAGTAAAGCGGCGGGGATACTCTTGCGATCCAAAAAGAACGTTCCTACCGTTCCGACTTTTGAGACGCTCCCTAAGCCCGTATACATAACATACTCGACCAGGGCCACTTCATGGCATGGGCCAAGCAAGGGCAAAGGCTGGCTGCTGGCAACTTTCCGTAGGGCGCAACCACTGCCTTTTTCACTCCTTTTTAACAAAAAAGGGATATCTCATTGTCATTGAGGTTAACTAGATACTGTTTTATTTTACATCAAATGAAAAAGTGGTCGCCATACGAAAACTTTTCCCACATTCCATGCAGCTGCTTAAGCACAGAATTTTGTTTAAGCAAACGACGAGTAAAATTATATTGCCGGCCAAGACTCCACTCAATTGTTATGCTTACATGTATTAAACGCCAGCTAATTACCAGACACAAGCAAATGATATATAAATGTGTAATATAAGCAAGCTATTTTTTGCTTTTAAAAAGCAGCTCCATGAAATTTGGCCCAGGTTGGACTCCTTCGTGGCACCATTTTGCACGAGGTTCTACCAGGGCTAGCTGGTAACCAACAGCCAATCTCTTGCCTACAACCATTGGTTTAACGACTATGAATGGCACAAATCAATAAATTGTTCAGTTCAGTAACTAGTCGCAATACTTATTCTACTATAGAAATTGAATGGTTGGTTCAATCTGCAACTGGAAATATCCCTAAGAGTAGAACATTTGAAATGAAAGCTATCCAGAGTTTTTTTTTTAAATGAATTATGGCACTTTGATATTGATGATTTATTATTTTGTTGTGTTTTACATTTCATAAATTTGCAGGAAAGATCACATCTATATACAAAGCTAGCATGGTTCATTTAGCAAGCTAAATGCAGTCTTCCAGGCCAGATCTGCTACCTGGTTCCAGATAAATCTGGTCCAGTCTGCTTGTATCTGGATGAAACCGGTTTGAGATTGATGGTCCAGCAGAGTGTATTTTGGAGCAGGTTTTGGCTGTTGGTTGCTAGGAGGTACTGCATGTATTCCATGATGCAGCAAGAGGGTAGAGTGCAGTTCCTTAAATATCATCTGGGAACTGTCAGAGGCGTTGCTTTCTGTCCTAAGGTTGGTATATTTTTCTTCAGGAATGAGAAATTAAAATTAGGTGTTGCAAACTGCTTAACAACTAAAGGGGTGGTATAAATGCAAATACAGTTAATGGCCTGACGTTTCACCCTAGTCTTTCTCTAAGGCAAAACGTTTACACAACATACATGATCTGAAGTATATGTTGTGTTGTCATGTAGCGTTCGAGAAAGACTCGCCAGGTTCGAAACATCAGGCCTAACTATTTTTTTAAAAAGTATTTAAGTTCATTTACTCCCCTTAAAATAATCATGTAGAGAAGATGGCGAAGATTTGTAATTTTTTGATGTGGGAGGAAAATTCCAGATTGAGACCTAGATGCAAACCTGAAAACCTGGAACCCAATCTACATGCGAGGTTGTGGTTTGGGTTTAGGGCTGGGTTCCATAAAGGTTGTGGTTTTGGGTTCACTTGGGTGACGTCCATAGAGGTGAAAGGCTGGGAAGAGATCATTGAGGCCAACCTGAATGCTCAAATTCGTTGGTACCATACAGCAATGGCTTTTTTTTGTAGTAATGGAACTTGGGGACATTCAAAAATTATTTTGTTACTTTGACTTGTTGGCCGCTGATCAGACCCCCCCCCCCAAAAAAATAAAATAAATATATAAATAAAATAAAAAAATGATTAAAAAAATCAAAATAAAGTTGGAACGGTTACATGTATATTAGATAGCCCCTAAACTATGTTATTGCCCCTGTTTGCCCCCTCTTGTGGCAAACGACTGGTTTTGCCACCAACTGCGATGAAGAAATGTCAGTTTTACTTGTGGGTGAATAAACTACATATAGACCCGATCCACATGTAAGGCTTCTTTCCGAGATTCAACAAAGGTGAAAGGCAGGGAGAAGAGCCACTGGGACTACCTGAACACCCTAGTGTTGATAACTATTTTAAACTTCAAGCCAAACATCAACAGTCCGAGTTTTGTTTCTTCTTTCTTGACAGGATCGCTACTTATTTTGCTCAGGGGCTTTTGATGGCAGGGTAAACCTGTACACAGCACAGAAATGCATCTTACTGCAAAGTTATTCAGTAAGTGTTAAAGTTGCTCTTTTGTAAGACACTACAATACCTATCTTGTATGTTCACTCCAAAACAAGATGACAGTTTTGCAACTAATATAAGGAACGATTTTATCTAGCAGTTTGGCTTTTGGAAAATATTTAGACTCGACCTTTTTAGAGCATGCTGCATTCTAATACTGAGTAGCAAGTGATTATTTTATAAAGTAATTTATGAAGATGCTCAAAGCGCTTCCAGCATTATTGGGCCATTTGGTTCAATCCTTAAACCATCCCAGCTCCATCACAGCCTGTGCTATATTTGCTGCTAAGCTAAATCAATCATAAGAACTATCTTTGCCTCACAGGTACCCATTTACCCCACAGTGGAGAGAAATAATATGAGTTTAGTGTCTTGCTCAAGGACCATGTGTCACGACAGGGATTCGAACCCACACTCTGCTGAACAGAAACACTAGAGCTTGAGTCGAGTGCCGTTATCCGCTCGGCCAAGGCACCCCACAATTTGTTTTGAACTTAATTTCTGAAAGATTGTTAAGGTAATAACTATACTGCAAGCTCCATGAAAGCAGCTCCATGAAATAACTATACTGCAAATGATTGCCGATGTGACTAGATGATTGTGTAATGCTGTATTTGTTTGTTGTTGATTTATTCAGGTTACCACCTTTAGTCTAGCTAGAAATATTCACGCTGTACGTTTTACAAGTGATGGCAGAAAGGTAAGTCCAGCAGAGCTTAGAAATCAAAAACTAATTACAGCAGGGCCCAATTTCATAAAGCCTGTAAGCACAAAAATTTGCAGAGCATGAAACTTCTTCCTTGATAAAAACAGGATTACCAACCAATTTCCACGTGATTTTCAGGACATCAACAGTTGAATACCAGTAACAAGCAATATGCAACAAATGGAAATTTGGTTGGTAGTCCTGTTTTTATCAAGAAAGAAATTTCATGCTAAGCAAATTTTTGTGCTTACAGGCTTTATGAAATTGGGCCCAGGTCTCAAAATAAACCACAACACCCACAGCAATTGTTGTGGTGCCTTTGCTAAGCTCCAATACAAATTTACATTTTCCTCAAAGAGGTGCCTCTTACAAGAGCAAAGTTCAAAGCCTGGTACATTAGACCACATTAATTGTATCTCAGAAGTTTGGCTGGAACAGGTATCGATTTTCCGTAATTTTTACATTGGTGAAATTTTGAGACGCCGAAAAACCAATCATCCCTGGTCAGGAAATGAATGAATCTTAACAACTTATATGGAAAGGAATGCTTGTTTTTATTCCATTGTGAGGTCACTGGTTAATTTTGACTCCGGATCTAAAAGGCACTTGACACATTTGGTAATTGTCAAAAACCAATATTCTTACCTGATGTATCCCAACATATGCATTAAAAAACATTTGGGCTCTATTGGTTGTCGAATTTGCAAGAGAATAAAAAATATATGTAATACCCTTGTTGCGTTACTTTGTGTGCATTCAGATGCATAATAAAAGGCTTCAGCAGAAGTCTTTTATTATTGGAGTGAGAAATTACATCTTTCTCACAAACTATGCTACATGTACTTCTGAGGGAGCTGTTTCGCACAATGTTTTATACTATCAAACAGCTCCCCGTTACTCAATACCAAGTAAGTTTTTCTGCTAACAATTATTTTGAGTAATTACCAATAGTGTCAAGTGCATAGGATTTGAGGCATTGTATGGTGAAGTATCAATATATATTTGGTTTGCGCTAACACCATGTGTGTATCTGCTTGCTAGGTAGAGTTTGTTCTTAGGGAAATGTCTCTCTTTATTCTACTACCGGCGGAGTAGATATATCGAAAGTCTCCTGACGATGAGTAGAGCAAGCTAGTCGAAATGTTGAGACCATTTGAAGAACTGAATCCGCAGGAGTGTAGTTAATTACGATCCTATAAGCTAAAGTAGTAGTCCCAGCCAATTTTGTATACCTTCTGCCCAGGTAGTAGTTAAAAAGCAGGACAGTTCTTCTTTGAACTGAGATCGAACATCCGAAATATATACACTCCACGGTAGTAGAATAAGGAAAGACAGTTCTCTAAGAACAGATTCTACCTGGGAAGTATAACAAAATTGGTGTAATGCCTGTTTGAAACATAGAGTTATATATAAGAACAAGAGGGCCCACTGGCCTACATACACGGCCCAGCATGCATGCGCGCATGTGGCCATTTTCTAAGTTGACAAAACAGCATCTCACAGCGTGTGTTTGTGCGGCCATTTGTAAGTTGACAAAACAGCATCGCGTAGCGTTCAATAAACACAAACTCCAACATGTACTTCATATTAAATGCGTGTACAGAATTGCGCCATGTCTCCATGCGGTCCCGTCGCGTTTTTGCAAGCAGCATCCCCAGCAGTGACTTGTCTAAATGAGGATGGATTCAATGTTCTTGATGAAAATCCTGTTACAGTTTTTGCTGTCTTTTAAACAAATAGACACTGTAGTCAGCTTAAACTTTCACACTGTGTGTTTTTTGTATTTCTGCAGATACTTGCAACCACCTCGGCAGGGAGATTAGCTGTTGTTGATGTCGAAACTGGTGCCCAGTTAATTACATATGAAAGCTGTAAGCATCATGTTTTATTCCCCCCCCCCCAAGCCCATACCACCATAACTGTGACATGATTCCAAAGTTAAGCACATTAAAACCCTTCCAGATCGGGATTTTTTGTTTTGTTAGCATGTTGCTTCAATCATTTCAATCCTCTTCTCCTATGTCACTTCACGCCAAACTGTTTGGACTTGGATCAAATTGGAAAAGCTGACCCTGTGATCACCACTTGTTATTTGGGCATACCGACCTCAGTCCTTTGAATCCTTCACTTTTGCAATTGTTATGTTTTGGGAATCTGGGTCCCAAAGCTATCCTCGTGCTAGTATATTTTCATTTTACATGTGGGTTACACCTCCTCAAGATGTTAACGCCATTTGTTGTTGTTGTTGTTGTTGTTATGTGTATGTTTCAAGTTGTGCAAATGGAAATAAACCAAACAAACACCCCAACAAACAAACAAAACAGTGAATCATCTTACCAAACGTAGTTCCCTCCAAATTGTACAAACATTCAGTTTATTCAAACTTAATCTTTGAAACCATTTTGTTTTTGTCTAGGCGCTTTTAATCGTAAGGACCGGACTGGCCTGGCTGTAGACCCTAAGTGCCCTAATACAGTAGTTTGTACGTGTGTCAATGGAAAGGTAAATGTTGTATTTAAAAATTATTTATAATACTGTTGTGTCAGTGCCAAAATGTTGTATTTCCTAAAATGGCAGGACGCCCGAGTTTGAAATTGATGTATCTCGCTTCAAAGGGATGTACATGTACATACAAAAGCAGTATGTACCAAGATACAACTCTTTTGCACTGATATGACATCGATTGATATGTGGAAATTACCAAAACAGATTTCAAATTTGAATCTAACCAGTGTAGAGTCTTGTCTGCCACAAAGTTACCTGGAATGCTGAAGATCACTTACGTTTTCTTTACATGATGACTTTATTTATACCATGGTGTTATACTGTGCAATGCAATTGGTACAGAACAAGCCCCCCTGTCATATAACCATGTTGATGCACTTAATGGTTTATCTTTGCAGGGTTTAGCTGTTTTTGATTTACGAATGTCCATTCCACGACTATATATATACGATGTAAGTATACCTGAATTTCATACTTAATCACTGTTTTACTTTCCTCAAACTTGTGTCTTGTAATAGATTGATCCATACAGTGTGTTTTCATAATGTACCTTAGTCCTTATGCATTGATGTCATCATGCTCTATCACAGAGGTAAAATTATGATCAAAGAATAAAATACCACATCTTGCGCGCGCAGCGCAGAGCGCGCAGAGGAGGAGCCAATGAGCAACCTTCTTAGCTAAGGGTGCCCTCCTCAAGTGATGTTATTTGCATAATCCCTATTGACCAATCACAGCCTGACAACAAACTGACAGGTAAAAATCTCATTATAAATTAAAAAGAAACTGCAGCTGTGATATATGCATTTTATGCATGGCGTGTATGCAGTACTTTCCCAAGTGTGAATCAAACCCTTAAACTTTGCCATTCTGTGGCTTACCGATAGACCACTGAGCTTGCCCTGTGGCTAGAAGCAGTTTGAATTCTATATTTTAACAGCATTTTTCTTGTTTACACTACACCAATGTGTTAAGCATTCTATACTCAGGACTTTCCGGAGTCCTGTGTTCATGGTCATATTGAATTTATTTATTTGCTTATATGCTTTATTGCTCCTTTTTCAGTCCTTGTTGTAACCATTTTGTTCACAGGATCATGTTAAAGTGAATTCCTGTTTTGTGGTTTCAATGAAACCTGGTGCAGAGAAAGCATTCTGCTCATCAATGGGAGACTGTGAGACGCTGGGTGGCAGCAGACTTACCAGGTCAATTTCCATTGTTTACGTTATTCTGAGCATGCGCACATTATTGAGAACATTGGATTTTACCTGGTAAGTCTGCTGCCACCAAACGTCCTGAAAGTTTCCCATTGATTTTCACACTGTATAATTATACTTTCCTTTTCTTTACTGTGATTTAAAATATACATTGATTTGAATTACATCATATTAATATTAATAGTGGCTTTTATAAAGCGCTGAGGTCAGTCACACAGTGGCGCTTATGGCGCTTTGTTTCACACACTGTATAACTATACCTTCTGTTTCTCTACTGTACTTTTGAATTTGCTGTGATTTAAATTATATATTGATTTGAATTATACAGAATGCAATTTTTGATCAGATGATGTTTACCTTAATCTAAATTCTGCCCACCCTCTGCAACTATTTCCTTTGACTTTCGATGTGTGTTTTGTTATATATTGTATGTAACCATTTTATGTTTTGTTCTTGCAATTGAATGTTTTTATTCTTGCCGATGTATTGTTGTTTGTAGGTACAATGTAAGACTCCCAGTGAGAACAGTTTTCGACCGCTGATGAGGCCAAGACTGGTTTAAGTGTTTCACAGGACCTATTCCTTAGGCCCTGGGCACTAGTGTTCTGTAGATCTAGGCACTATAGTGTTGTTTATGCCTATAGCACTGATTTCTGTAGGCCTAGGCACTAGTGTTGTTTATGCCTATGTCGCTAGTGTTCTTTATGCCTAGGTACCAGTGTTACTTATGCCCAGACACCAGCAATCAGTAAATTGATTTTTGCTGCAAGCTTTGGTCCTGACAGACCCTGATAGACATATTTACCATATATTTAATGCATGTGTTTGTTTTTCATGAGTACTTACTGGATGTAGTTATTTGGGAATTTGAATTTCTCGTAGGCCACCAATTTTGTGGAAGGCCCAAGGCCCAGAACTTATTGTTTAATTTGCTTAACTTTGCTTAATTTATTTAATATGCAAACAACAATTTTATTATAGCAATAAATAAATTTAGCTTTTGTTGTCCATCATGGACCTGATATAGATAGTAGTATGATGTAGGCCTACAGTATTTGTAAAGAGGATATTTTCATTTAATACAAATGACAGGCTAGCCCTTTTAACCAACCTAGGCAAACATATATTATCTACTATTTAAAAGTGCTTAAAGGAGTTATTCTGATACTAAAAGGTGTTGTGATATATTTGACTTGCAGCTTCACAGTGATATAATCCGTGATGTCACTTTCCTTGGAGACAGTTGGCCCTGGTGCTCTGGTGAAACAACCTTTGTCACGGCATCAGTGGATGGACATGGCAAGGTAGGATGGACTGTTGTATATACACAGATTGTGGTCAGGTTGGTGTAGTGGTGTCTTGCCTTGCCTTCCACGTCTGAGACCCTGGTACGAATCCCATTGGGGGGCACTATGTGGATTGGGTTTTCAGTCCCTACTTGATGGCTTTTACCTTGAATATTTCTCTGGGATTTTTCCTCCCACATCTAAAATCATTTTCTTTTCCCATTTGGCTCTACTATTGGAGCGTTGAGAATATTTAAATTATCCAGATGAAGGACTAAGGGCAAGCTTCATCAAGGACCAATGGTTAGTTAGTGGTTGGGTTGTGATTCACGTAATGCTTGCACACTGAAGTTGAAGTGCCAATTGCTCCAGTTATGTTAGTTTTACACAGTTATTTATGTACAGTTTTCTCTAGTATGAATTCATTTTATTGGAAAATATTTCACACCGAAATTGTTGTAGTCTTATTTTCATAATCAGTAAGTGTTACCAATCCTGTAAAAACCTTGAGATTTCTATCATGCCAGTCCCTAGTGTATGTCTTAAAGGAACACGTTGCTTTGAATCGGTCAAGTCGGTCTATAAAAATCGTTTGTAACTGTTTGTTATAAAATACATATGATTAGAAAGATGTTTTAAAAGTAGAATACAATGATCCACACAAATTTGCCTCTAAATTGCGTGGTTATCCTGTTACTTTGCGAACTAACCAGTCGGCCATTTATTGACTCCCATAAATGGCCGACCGTGTTAGTCGACGAGGTAAAAGAAAAATCGTGCAATTTCGAGGCATGTTTGTGTGGATCATTGTATTCTACTTTTACAACATCTTTCTACCCATATGCATTTTATAAAAAACGGTTACAAACGCTTTTTAAAGACCAACTCGACCGATCCAAGGCAACGTGTTCCTTTAATGATCTTCCCATTAAGGGAACTCAGCAAACTCCCACGAGGGGATAAAAACACCAAGCTGGCAACAGCTAATCTCTCTAATACAAAACATTGGTTTAATGTCTGTGATTATGAATTGCAGTAATTTCATGCAATACTTATTGATGTTGACTACCTTTGGTTGAATGTTTGTAGGTCGTAACACTTGATGGAAGGACTCTACTAGACATCTCAGCTGGGACCGTATTGCAATGTGTGGACCCAACACCAGGGCCATATAACGCTATGGAAGAAGATGGTTTCTGTAGTAAGTACATACTTATTGATATTTACACACATTAACAGAGTTTGGATTCAAGTCCTGGGCCCAATTTCATGGCTCTGCTTGCCATGTGGCACCATGGTCACACCAAGTTGTGCGCTTTCAGAGGCTTGATTTCGAGACCTCAAATTCTAAATCCGAGGTCTCGAAATCAAATTCGTGGAAAATTACTTCTTTCTCGAAAACTATTTCACTTCAGAGGGAGCTGTTTCTCACAATGTTTTATACTATCAACCTCTCCCCATTACTCGTAATCAAGAAAGGTTTTATGATAATAATTATTTTGAGTAACTACCAATAGTGTCCACTGCCTTTAAGCGAGACACTCAACATGATGTTTCGTCCTTTGGATTGGACGTAAAGCTGTTGGTCCCGTGTGTTGTGTAACGCGTGTAAAAGAACCCAGTTCACTTTACAAAAAGAGAAGGGGTTCGCCCTAGTGTTCCTGGTTTGATTGGCTGCATATTGCACCACAGCACCTTGTAAACCGTTACATGGTGCTATGTAAAAGGAGTAGGTCTCATAATTCAAAACGTAGTCCCACATACCTTGCTGGAAAACACTGTATATTAAAGTGCCTTGAGCGTCACTGAGTGAAACCACTCTTGTTATTATTGTTATATTATTATTATTGTCTGTGTCTTTTCATGTCTTAGGCGTTGTGATGCTTGGTGGAGGTGAAGTGTGTGCTTACTTGCCTCATGCTGGTGTACAAGAAACACTCAAACAAAGTGGGGAGGATGCAATATGGAAACTCAAGTAAGTCAGGAGAGTCGGATTAGTTTTCTCTCTTATTCTGTTTGTATGATGGTGACAAAGATTTATTTTAAATATCTTCTGTTTTGACAACTTGTCATTTCGTGCCGACTAAAAGAAAGCCATTTGCTTATTAGATGTGGAAGTTGTCCGGTGCGGAGATATTAATCACAAGTGACAATGTCAATTTGAATTCTTCAGTCTTTAAGAGTGTTGCTATGGCACGTGATTTGGGGCAAGCGTTTGCGTAGTTACATTAAAGATGGCGAACAACCATATGAATGAATCTGTTTGGCTCTATGGTACCAGGGTTTGCTCATCTGGAGGTTGCTATATAAAAGCTTGCGCTAATTTATGTGACGATGCGACTATTTCTTTTGACTCCATGAACCCGCATGACACGCGGCAACTGATGCCACGCTCACCATGTTGGTGGTCAATAGATTTACATGTAAACGCTGCGTCGCCTAAAATGCACACTTCACTGAATAACACACGTTGCAATTGACCACCAAAATGGCGCATTCAAGATATTCTGATAATGACGTCAGTGAATTGGGTCAGTAGTCTGAGGAAATTCAAGTTCAAGCAGTAACTTGTGACGCAGTTGTAGCTGACATTATTCATCTAACATGCAAATAAATATATAAATGCAAAATAAATACAAAAAAACCCAGTGGAACAACCTAAAAGTTCTTTGAGGAAATAACCTATTTACTGTTTGTGTTCACAGGTATACGTCCAATGGAAGTATGCTGTACACAGCCTGTGAAAAAGGAGTAATTCGTAGGTAAGAGTCAAGTTGTATGTATTACAGTGTGAGATACACACACATTTGAGCCATATGGTCTTGGGGATTAGGGCCTATTTTGATGGTGTCATGGCTGAATAGTCTAGCACAGCAACAGTCTGATGACTGAGTCCATCAGAGTATGGGTTCAAATCCTGGTCATGACACTTCTGTCCTCGTTTGAGATGCTTGACTAAATTGCTTCTCTTCACCCGGGAATAAATGGGTATCTGCGAGGGTAGAGATTGTTGATGTAAACGATTTGCAGCCAGTGTGGCAATTTGGATTCCGGCGCTGCATACTCCAAAGGAGTAAATAGGGCCCTGTGAACAGGGGAAATAACACTCTGAGGAACCTAGTAGGCTTAAAAAAGTACACAATAAATACAAACAAGGCAGTTATACAACAGATTCAGAACTATCTATTGTTCTGTTGATTTGTCAAAAGGTTCCCTCAATAGTGTGATGTCTTAGTTGTGATTTATAGTGAGAAAATAATAATCAAACCCCTTTCAGGATTTTGAAGCCTGGAGTATTTTAGACCCCCGAGTTTAGAAGTTTGGTCTTAAGTTCACTGTACGCTTGTACTTGGTGATTTTATCTTTGAATTTTGAAAGCCCTACCGTGTAATCTAGAGCATTCTAAATGGTTTTACTGGACGATTGTTGTCTAAGTCAAACTAAAATATTTAATTTTTTGGGGTATGAGTTAACTTGAACTCTGTGCGCATCTGCTCGATACACTAGCTTGTAAACAGAGATTCCTGCGCCAGCTATTCCAACGATCATAAGTGATCGGACAATTCTGTGCTGTGTACTGGAAAACAATACATTTACTTTAACTGACATGACATTAAAAATGGTCATTACTATCAAGCATTATCATTAGCATAGTATTACTGACAGCTTGCCATATCCATTATCCTATTCTAGCTACTTCGTGTTTATGCATCCCGGCTTTTTATAAATAATGGCTTTTTGTCAGGCATCAATCATCCGCGGAATTGTGTTTCAGTTGTGGTTTCCATGTCAACCATTTTGCCATCTGCTCTTTGTTTACCTGTATAGACCTTTCTACTTGTATACAGCGTCATAGCCTGAGTTTTTGCCAACCCAGGTTGGAAAACTATAGAAAGCCATAAATGCAAAATAAAAACAGATAGCCATGTAGAAATGACACACAATTATTCAAAAATATGTTCAAGTTGCTGGAAACAAATCATAAAATGTATTTCAGCTCATCAATCTTTACAGAAAATGTTGAATTTGGTTGTAATTGTTCTTAACAGGATTGATTGTTTTTGTAACACTCGGCCAGCCATGCCAGCCATGCCAGCCGGCACACTTTGTTTATCAACAATGGAAAGGTTTATGATGTACATTATTACTGTAATTAGAAGTAATGTACATTGCTTTTCACTGCCTAAAGCACACAGACAGCCATGATTGTTGTCACAGACCAGTACCCTTAAAGACACTGGACACTTTTGGTAACTGTCAAAGACCAGTCTTCTCACTTGTTGTACCTCAACATATGCATACAATGACAAACCTGTGAAAATTTGAGCTCAATTGGTCGTCGAAGTTGCAAGATAATTATGAAAGAAAAAAATGCCCTTGTCACACGAAATTGTGTGCTTTCAGATGCTTGATTTCGAGACCTCACAATTTAATTCTGAGGTCCCGAAATCAAATTCATGAAAAATTACTTCTTTCTCAAAAACTATGTTCTTTCAGAGGGAGCCGTTTCTCACAATGTTTTATACCACCAACCTCTCCCCATTACTCGTCACCAAGTAAGGTTTTATGCTAATAATTATTTTGAGTAATTACCAATAGTGTCCAATGCCTTTAAAGAACGTAAACAGCCAAAATATTCTTCCTACTTAAGTCGGGTTTCCTATTATGTTATGCCTTTGGAAATATTATAAAAAATTGCTATAAAATATTGGACAGTCTATTATTTAAGCCTACACCATTTGTACGTGTACGTCAGACCTTGAACATAATGAAATGTCCATACTTTTTTCCATGGACAAAATATGCCTGCATATACATGAAATAACCCTATGAAAAATAAGCCCAATCAGTCATCAAAACAATCTGATATCTTAACAATGTTTTGAAGCTTTGGGTTTTGGACTTAGACAAGATCAATACTGAATTGTTTGACTCATTTCTCAAGCATTGCAGCCAAAATATCCCAAGGGAATATATGACCTTCTTTACACCTTGTACGAGTTGTGCAAATCTATGAATATATATATTTTTTTCAATCTTACCAGCGTTATGCACCCTTTGATCTTAGAATAACAAATTAAACTCTGCACTTTGAAAAATCTACTCACTCCATGGGAAAACAAACATTTTGGAAAATAATTATTTGCACAATTCCAGCATAACTGTTTACTTTATTCTTCAAAAAATATATCCTTTCCGAGTTTATTTGTTGGAAGAAAAAAACTCCCATGCTAAGCACATATTGATTCAACCATCACTAAAGGTTAAAGAAAGTGTTTCTTTTTTATAGGAACAATTTTTGAAGTCAAGTCTGTCAATAAGTGAATGGATGAGAAAGTGTAGATACGTGGATAGAATGTACGAGCAGAAATAGTTTAAAATAAAGGAATCAAAGTGTGGTGAAGAGGTTTTGAAGAGAACTTCTAGTAGCATGTTCTGAAATATTTAGTTTTTAACATTTTTCCAATAGATGGAGTGCACGAGAAATAGAACCAATTACTATGAGACCTTTACGTCGGGCTAAAACAGAAAAAAGATTGACCCTTCCTGTTTAGACTTTTGTTTAACTTGAACATGAAATATTGATGATTCATGCAACATGTACATGTACATGTATACACTTCAAACAAAATCCAGTTAGTATGAAACTTCTGTAGAAGTGCAAACGTTGTGGGTTCAAATCCCACTAAAGTAATATGCCTGTGATTTTGTTTCTTAGAACTCGGGGAAAGTACGGAGTATACAGTGCTAACACACTTCACCAAAATTAATATTCTTTATCCAGGATGCAAATTTTTAATTCATTCAGATTTAGCATACCCTTTTGAAAGACGATGATTAATTTATACGCCCCCCCCTACCTTTTAATCCTCGACTGTGGTTCTGACTAAAAACCCAGCGATTCCAACAGGATGTTTGTCATAACTGCTCTATTCAGAGTGAGCCTTCAACCACAAAATGCAATTCAAAGCCCCACCACTTTGTGCTCGGTTGCGCCCCACGTTCCTATTGAAATAAATCCAACAAATCACAAGGTTGTTTGAGTTGTCTGGGTGAGAAACCATTCTTCACTGTTTCTTTTCAACAGTTTCCCATAGAGTGTGTGATGAAATCTTTCTACCGTGATAGTGTTGATGGTGTCTCTGTGGCCCCTATTTTCTATGAACTTGTATTTTGGTTTTGCATCACTCCCTTTTCACAAGGTCATGTAGTGTACCTGTATGGAGTACACATTTTGGACATGTATTAATGGCCTGATCCTTCATGAAGGCAGGGCTTGTTTATTTTGGTGCGGCCATCTTGTTTATTCTTCCATTCAAACCAATGTAACCAAACTGAGGCTTAAAGGGAAAATAGTCTGGTACCCTCTTTATAAATTGAGAATTCAAACTATCAGTGTCATTGTGTACACAGGGAATCTGACAACGATGGCTGCAGTGTGATAAAGGTCTATATCCTCCATGGTCGTTGTCATTGCCCCCTTGACATTGTCTGCAGTAGAACTCAAAATTTCCCTCATTGGAATGCCCTTGACTTTTGAAAAAACGTCGATACCCTTGTTACAACAACCTAATCCACAGTATTGATTCAACTTCCCTGGCCGTGTTTCATTCCCTGAACCCATTTCATGGATTATTCATTTTTTTGCGCTTGACAACCAAATGTGCTAAGCAATATCTATGAACTTGGGCCCTGGTCTGTTTTATATTTGAAGTAGCTTTTTGGGGGAACAGTATCCTCATCACTATATCAATACATGTACATCCAAAGAGCAGGATTTAATTTTCATCTGGAAAAACCCCCCAGCTTTTTGTCGACCAGCCAAACACAAAAAACAGTCTGAATTAAAGGCAGTGGACACTATTGGTAATTGTCAAAGACTAGCCTGCACAACTGGTGTATCTCAACCTATACATAAAATAACTAACCTGTGACAATTTGAGCTCAATTGGTCATAGACCTTGCAAGATAATAAGGAAAGAAAAAACATCCTTGTCACACAAAGTTGTATGCGTTTAGATGGTTGATTTCGAGACCTCAAGTTCTAAATCTGAGGTCTCGAAATCAACCTCGTGGAAAATTACTTCTTTCTCAAAAAAACTATGGCACTTCAGAGGGATTCGTTTCTCACAATGTTTTATACCATTACTCGTCACCAGGAAAGGCTTTATGCTAATAATTATTTTGAGTAATTACCAAGAGTGTCCACTGCCTTTAAGAAAGAATTCTGAAATTTCCCTTCCTACAGTGACCGCAACTATAACGTGAAGGCATAAAATTTCTATTTAACAACAAATAATGTAGTGGACTACAAGAAAAGGTTCATGTAAAATAGAAATTTACCAAATGTTTCTCATTATTTATTTTTATCTTCCAACAAGCAATTACAATATATAAAACAATAATTTGCAAAACAAACTGAAGCAATAATTGTTAAAAAGCCAATTCCTAGATATTAGGTACAGATACAGTTTGGTTCTACAATGCTATTTACTTAAAACGTAACTGAAAAAATAACCATTGCGTAAATTTGTACAAAACAGCTAATTATTCATAATATTTAATAGGGATAAAGATCATAAATCAGGAACTTTTCTTGGTTCTCCCATTGTTTGTACTTGCTTGTCAATTAGTTCTTTCCCCGCTTGTTTCGTACACAAAAATGAACCAAGGATATTCTCGGTCCGAGAATGTGATGCACCATAGAGTTATATCATAGATCAAGAGAGTGTACAAAACTATGTGAAATGCCCCAACAAGAAGCTATTCTGCCTATTGAGAAAATGGCGCAGACCGATCATAAAACACAAGTGCCAGTTCCATTATTTTGTTAGTGGACATCGTGCCCATATACCTTTTGGCAAATACCATTGCACCTTATTCCATGTCTATCGTGCGCATACCGAGTATTTGCAATAAGGGCTATGGTGGGACAGCGTGGTTCCAAGTGTTTAATAATGAGTGCCCCTGTAGACCTTTTATCATGGTGCGCCCATCTTGACTTTCAATGAAACCAAACCAAGGGTGGAAGGAGAAATAGTCTGGTTCCTTTTTTTACAATGAATATAAGCATCCATTACTGCTATTGGTTACTAGGAACATGATCAATTAGCAGCCCCATGATAACGATCTATTGTATTTAACTCTATGGTATCTGTACACACGCTCACCACTAATTGTGGCGAGTCCCATTGTGGCTTGTCTTAAAAAGTTCATCAAGTAATTCAACCTTAAACCTCAACACATGATATAAAAATGTACTTTATCAAAAACATCAGTTAAATGTTCAACCAAAACTCTTAAATACTTAAAAAATGTTTAAATCATGTGTATAGTATACATGTACATATATGAAAGAATAACACCACATGTATAGAATTTTACATTATATGAAAAATACATATGTACAAGATGTAGACACCCCCCCCCCAACCCAACCCAACCCAAAGATTACAGTTAATATATTAACGTTATACTACTTTACTTTCGACCCAAAAATGTTTCATTTACTTTTTTCCCCCTTTTTGTTGTCTTGATGTTCGCACAATTTTCATTCATAATTTGGTTGTTCACAGAAACCTCAAAGGCCTTCAAAAACAGAAAAGTTTTGCTCAAAGTTTGCATCAATTCACCTGTGTTTGACATGTTTATGTACAATATAAGGTACTTTTACAGTCTAAAACACTTTTTTTAATGTGTGCTAAATTATCTCCCTTCAAAGCAAATGCCACAAGCCAACACAAGTTTTAAAACTACATTGTGTTTATACATATATATATGGATTCTAAAGCTGGATTAAAAAAATAATAATTTGGGGTTGAACAAAGAAAAATTTCCTACAAATTGGGGCATCTGGATATAAGTGCTGGCACTGTACCAACTGAGCTATGAAGCACAATCGTTGCATATAGTCTCACCATTTTGTCAATATCTTTGTTCGGGCTGCCGATCAGAACTCTTTCAACACTTAACTACCGTGTAACCACAGATCACAACCAAGTTTACGATACAACCTGGGAAGCGCCAGCCAGGGGATCACTTTAAAGGAAGGCAACTTTCATATTTCAAATATCTTTTTTTCAACCCTAAATTTTACCAAAGTTACTTACAAATTTTCATCTGTCCTGTTGTACCTAAATAATTGTAGAAATGTATAGTGTACAACGAAATAGGTGTAATAAATCACTGAAGTCACTGTTTAGTTGATGCATAAAAAATATAGCAGCTGTAGGAATCTGCCGCTGATAGTGGTATCTGCAGTTAAAAGTTAACATGTAACTGTTAACTGTATAAGTACACATAAAGACACAGTGGTTCCAGACCACTGGGTACCAGTAACAAATTGTGTTATTTTCAAAAGTTTACGTAGTTGCGTACACTGCATGGCCATCCTCACCAGCATCATAAACACAGATTGATTTTGGGCATGAAATGTTTTAACTGCATGGCTGATGTCAGAACCAAAAGTCATATTAACTGGTTGCTCTTTCATGCAGTTTATACAACCATGGGATCTGGTTTGGCTATGTCACCATTAGCAACATGTGTGTCCTGTTGGTCTTCATGATCGGGGAGACTGAAACGGACTTTGCTTGCAGAGCCATTCCGAGCATGTCCATTTTGCATTGAGTGGTTGTGGGTGTGAGTTGATCCGTTGCTCTCAATGATTCCATTCATAACAGGGTCACAGTCGCATTTAGGACTGTCTAGCTCCTCATACAGATGGCCAGATTCACCCACATCTGACTCTTCAGGAACACTGGGCTCACTGCTGACCAGCTTGGCTTCAGAGATTGGAGTTTCCTCCTCTTTAGTAGGCGTGGGCACCATGTAGTCGCTGTTTCTCTTATCAAGTTCTATTTCAATGAGGGGTGCTTGGGAGTTTCTCTTGCCTTTGCCCTTCCCTTTCCCTTTTCCTTTGCCCTTTCCCTGTGGTGTACCATAGACAGGAAGAGCATCAGGTGGGATTGAGTACACCTCTGCAGCGTGAATGTCCTTGGCATGCTGCATCCTGTCAAACTCATCCTGATCAAATGCTGCTCCCTTGTTGAGAGATCCTGTGTACCGTATCTGATTAGACATCTCAGCCTTGCTGCTCTCCCCCAACCCGTCCTCCAAGTCGGCAAAGTGAGCCGAATCTGATGTTGCTTTGAAGTCGTACTTGGTGTAGGACTTTGGCTTGCGGTACTGCCACAAGATGACAAAGATGGAGGCCAGGATGAGGAGGGTCCCAAAAAAAGTGGCTAGAACTGAGCCGATGATCTCGTTGCGGTGTTTAGTCACGAGCGCTGCCATCCCATCATCCACGCTGCCAGCTGTTGTCAGATATTCACACTGATCAACTGTAGTTATACTGGGGCACGTTTCAAGGAAGACGGTCACACAGATGATGTATTCGCCTCCTGGTTTGAGATCATTCACTACCAGGAAGGTGTCCTCTTCGTCAGCCAACTTAGTGCTGGAGTCCTCCATGCCGAACTCGGTTGTCTGTATGATGTAGCCTTTGATGAAAGGACTGTTGTACCTGGTCCACTCCATCTTGACTGAGGTGTCCGTGATGTTGCCAACCTTGACTTGTATTGGGGCGAAGGCACACGGGGGAGTATCTGTCGTCACTGTGGTTGGGTTTCCTGGTGTCGTTGGGAGTGTTGTCGTTGGAATGCCATTAATGCTGAGGGAGAACTGTACAGACGCTGAGCCATGACTGTTTCTTGCTGTGCAGTTGTAGTTACCACCATTGATTTCCTCTGCTTTTTGGATAACTAAGACGCCACTGCTGAAAGTGGTGTAGACATTCTCTGCATTGTTAGTGGCCGTTATTTGCATGCCATCTGGTCGGTACCATTCAATCTGAGGCTCTGGATCACCACGTGCACCACACTCAAAGAACACATAGGCCTGGTAGTCAATAACCATTGAAGAAGGACTTTTGTTGATGATCGGGACACAGGCAAAATTAGCTTCTTGGATGGTGTACACAAATTGTCCTTGTAAAACTTGTGGGGTCACACATGTCCACTGTGCACTGTAGTGGTCAATCTGAGTTGATTTCAACCAGGTCAGGAACTGGCTCATGCGACAATTGCAATCCCAGGGATTTCTTGTCAAGACAAGTGTTTTTAGAGAGCTCAGTGGGGTAAGGGAAGCACTGTCCAGGTTCCTCAGATCATTGTAACCCAGATTCAGAGTCTGCAGTTGGGAAAGTCCAACAAAGGCTGTTTCGTTGATGCCCACCAGTGACATGCTGGACAGCATGAGGTCCTGCAAAGATGTCAGTCCCTCAAAAACTCTGGGAGGAATTTGGAAGACTTGGTTTCCGGACAAATCAAGTCTTTGGAGCATTGTCAGGGATTGAAAGACATCCTGGGGTATATGGCTGAGAGCACAGTGGGAGATGCTTAGGCTCTGAAGCATGGGATTCATGTCGAAAGCTCCAGAGCTGACTTCACTCAGAAGATCATTGTTGCCTATGGCTAGGACACGGAGTTTGGGAAAGTCTCTTAGTGTGGACTGTGATAATGAACCGAGTCGATTCTGTTCCAAGTCAAGTTCTTGAAGTTCTGGCATTCCCTGGAAAACTCCTTGAACCGAAGTGAGTTGATTGGCCTTCAGACTCAATATTGTGAGATGATTCAGACCGTTGAAAGCTCCATTGGCTATGGACTGGATTCCACAAGAGATCAGATGCAGGGCTATTAGGTTGGGCAAATGGGCAAAAGCTCCCCGTGGAAGAAGATTAAAGTTGTTCTCGCTCAGATACAATGTGGTTGTGTATTGTGGTATATCAGATGGGATGCTTGTTAGAGAGGCCATTACGCAGTCCACCGTCCGCGTCATTGAATTGCAGGTGCATCTGGAGGGGCAGGGAGGTGGGGTAGTTGTCGGCTCTTGGGTTGTAGTGCTTGGAGGAGGTTCTGTTGTGGGGATTGATGGGGGCACCGTTGTGGCAACGTCAGTGGGCGCCATCGTGGTACCTGCAGTTGGCACTGCCGTGGTACCTGCAGTTGGCACTGCGGTTGTACCTGCCGTTGGCGCCATAGTGGTACTTGGATTTATGGGTAACGTAGTAGTACCTTGCGGCTGTTGTGTTGTTTCTACAGTTGGTGGCGCTGCAGTAGGTATAGTGGTACGCAGTGGTCTGGGCGTCACTACGGGCTGTGCATTGCTTCGTAGGAGTTGACTGCATAGCCCAAGAAGAAGCAAAGCACACAAGGCTCCAGGTTTGAATGCCATGACTGGTATCCTTCAAGGCAACGTTGGAGAATGATGGACTTGAACCTGTAGTGAGAATATAAAGAAAAATTGTTAAAGGGAGATCATTGTCCCTTGTCACACGAAGTTGTGTGCTTTCAGGTGCATGATTTCGAGACCCCAAAATCTAAATCTGAGGTCTCAAAATCAAATTCGTGGAAAATTACTTCTTTCTAGAAAACTACTTTACTTCAGAGGGAGCTGTTTCTCACAATGTTTTGTACTATCAACAGCTCTCCATTTGTTGTAAACAAGTAAATTTTTCTGCTAACAATTATTTTGAGTAATTACAAATTTTGAGGAATTCTGATAAGCAAAAATCGCTCAATACCTGTCACAAATTGTAAACCTAACATGGCGTATCTAGGCTAGTAACCTAAAACTGGTAACCATAATACACTTTGTGCTTAGCTACGTTTTGGCGTTAAGAATGTTAAACAACTCCATGGAAAACTGGGGAATGTTCTCATACAGGCGGTACCGGTATGTATGAAAACAATTTAAAAATAACGGAAATAGTAAAAATGAAACTTAAATCCTCAATCCTGATTGGTTAATCCTTGAATTGTGATGTCGACCTGTAATGCACAGCCTTTTTCAAACCATGTTCTATCATGTTGTTTCAGTTCTGTGTATCGTACTATTTTAAGCTTCACATCAAAAAGATAAATTTATTATTTAATACAGTGCGACTTTTACATTCCAATATCCAAATCGGCCTTTGTCCTTATTAGGTACAGGACACAGAAATACCATATTTTCTGTGTTCCAGTCGTGCTTGTGTTATTGCGAATAACTAAGCTCACAGATTCAAAATGTCTTTCATTTTCTCATCTTTACATCGTTTAAAACTTGTTTTTATTGTTAATCTGTTTTTATTCACCTCTTACAACACAACCTTCGCTTGAGATTAAGAAAATATTCCACCCAAATAATGGTCAGAATAAAGGCCAGTTTGGAACTACTTGACTGACAGTCTTCATCCTTGGATTACATACAACAATGAAGGGTAAAAAGACATAAAAATTCACACAGTTTAAGTGTCAGCTTATCGGTTGTTCATCATGTTCATGGTACATGTGCTCGATGCAATCTTTCATGCTGAATTTATATTAAAAAACAAGCAGGTCTGATGCTTCACAGAGGCAATGAAGGCAATTGCCTTCAGGCACCCTTGGTGCCCTTAAAATGCTCTAGTAGAATATTTTTACAATTTCCTCATAGGGTGCCCTTTACCAAGGAGAACATGCCTTGGTGCCCTTGCCCTTTCAAAAATGAAGGCCTGAACAACCAAACAGACCAGTGACAGTTTCAGCTTTAAAGTGTAGGCCACGCTCGCTTAAAGAGCAACTTCCCTGAGCTTTGTCATAGAGGCACTGGACACGCTTCTCAAAGACCTGTGTTATGACTTGTTGTATCCCAACATGTGCATAAAATAATAAACCTGTGAAAGTTTCGACTCAATTGGTCATCAAAGTTTCAAGAGAATACTGAAAGAAAAAATAAACTTGTTGCACAAATTTGTGTGCTTTTAGATGCATAATAAAAGACCTCAGTTGAGTGAGAAATTACCTCTCGGTCACAACGTTTTTGTACTATCAACAGCTCTCTATTGCCTGTTACCAAGTAAGTTTTTATGCTAACAATTATTATGAGTAATTACCCACAGCATCCAGTGCCTTTAAGATTGCAATTTTGTAAACCAGTTCCCCTATACATGTACTTCAAAGCTTCAAGTCTTCCTTGAAAAAAATAAGTTGAGGGAGTTGCAGTACATTGTATGTCTACAGGATTGAGTTCCAGAAAAGACTGCCTAACAGTTATATTTTCCCCTAGGATAAGCTTATGATATGCACTGCCAACAGGATTGTATAATTTGGGATTTAAAGATTATCCCAACCCACTCCACAGCAAACATTTGTATGCATGGGAAAAAACATGTGATTGCATATCTGAATATTTCTTGAAATACATAAAACATTGTCTGTGGCCGTCTACTGTACTGGTCTATAGTGATTTCCACAAGGAAAACCAACTGGGTAAATTTGAAACACTATTAGGTTGACCAAAGACAAGTTCCCTGGAGTGGGACTTGACCAGCGACCTCCAGACTAACATGCCAGTGCTCCACCAACTGAGCTATCTACCCATAATATTTAGTTAATATCTTTGTTGGAGGGGGGGGTTGTCTGAAGCCATTTAACCTGTATTGCTGTATAGCTAGGAGTCCCACCCAAGTTTATAATAAAAGGAAGCGGCAGTAGAGGGTTCACCTTTAGGAGATGTGACTTTTCATTTCAAACATCAATTTATAAAAACCACAAGGGAATTTGTTTTCCTTGTAATGTTGCTGTTGTCATTTGTATGTGTTCAAGGTGATCTCATAACTCAGACATAGCTTTGTACCTATCACAACATTAATGGGCGTTCTGAGACACCCATAGGCATACAAACAATGCTTCAAAAGTAAGTATTAGTTTGAGATGTAAAATCACAGTTCTACCATTAGACAGAGAGTGTTGTGAGATTCCACACTGTTGAAGGTTGTTTGTGAATACGTGGATGGTGTAGCCAGTATGGTATGAAGTCGGGTTTGATCGACAAATAACGATATTGCTCAACTTGCATAGACAGCTGTGTTAATTGATCAATACTTTGTCTATAAAAAAGTGGGCATTATGGCTGTTTGAAATCATCATTGGGTATTATACTTTGGTTTGAGAAACTGTGAATTTATACTTGTAGCATTTTGAATTCATATTAAAGAGACCCAAGGCAAAGAAAGGCATGGAACATTTAGGCAATTGTCATCATTGCCTCTGTGAAGAATTAGGCTTTGCAGGTATTCTGATTGTTACTTCATTTGGAATAAGCTATCAAGCATATTGGCACTTGTACATTAATCATTCTAGATCCCTTTATAATGTGTGGCTAAATTCACAAATTGTCTGTGTTTTTGTTTTGTTTTTAGTTTATTTATAAATTTCTTTGCTGTGTAACTGAAACAAATCAGATGAGTTATTCAACTATTCATTTTCTTTTGTTTTGACGCGACTGCACCTTTAACTTCAGAGCACCTGCCGCTAGTTTCCTAGGTTACCATGTATCATAATTAAGCAGACAACTTCTGGCTTTGCATTTATACATAAATGAATAGGACAACAATTATAATAGCTGAATATACACACAATTTACGATAGATCCACATGCTCACATTGTTATTTCTAGTGATGTGAAATTTTGCCTCAATTGATTTCCGAGAAAGCATTATTTGGGGCTTGATGTTTGAAATGTTAAATGCCTCTTCCTTGTTTGTACTGTGGGTAAACGTGTAGAGTTAAAATGCAAAACTATATAATTTTGATCATAAATAGCGGAAGGACTAGTGTAAATATACAGTTTTAGTTGTGAAAGCCAGACATCTATTGCTTGTGGACATGATAAGAAGAAGATCTATTGTTCTCTTGATTCATTATTTATAATCTCACTTTGTACTGATTATTTGGTTTCTCTAAAACAGAGATATGTGTCAAGAACTGTATTCTTAGGCTTTTCACGAGCCCGGTGAAAGATATCCACATATTATCCAGTCCGTTTTAAACCAATGACCTTTGCCATTTTGACCGTTATTTGAATGTGACATCCTCGAAGGGTGTGGATTAACACATTGACATAAATTGCACTTGACGGTATCAAACACAGCATTTTACACCATTTTAATGCATGGCTGGAGATGTTTAAATATTTTCCCATTTTCATGAGGGTAAGACTCTATCTTTCAGAAAAGGAGTAACAATAAAACTGTTATTGACCGTTGTGCTCCTCTTTAAGAATATCCACTGGAGGTAATGTTTCAAGATGAAAATGGCATAATGACATCTCAGAAATGATATATTACATATAGGTCTGAAGTTTCTAATTGTCGCTATTTATTATCAAAAAGAACACTAAATAAACACCATCCGAACATTCTCTAACATAACAAAATTGAAAGTGAACTAGAAATCCTTCTCTGAAATGTGGAGAGTTTATTTTTGTTTAGACACCCCTTCGTACTGCGTCACATGCTTACGTGGGAAACCTAGCCTACACCATTGTATGTTGTTAGGGAGAAGAAAAAAATATGAACAATTATTGTAGAAAGACTTGGAATAAATCTATTCATAACAACGATGTGTGGAATGCTTAACCCTGTGCGCTCCACTGCCCCCAAATTGTCCCGTTGATTTCATTGTCAAGTGGAAATATGTGCATTGTGAACCCAAAGATGAGGTTTTGGTAGGTTCAGATGAGGTATTAACAGAACCACCAGGGGAAAGGTTTCTAGCAGAATACTGTAAAAGTTGTTATGACTAAAGGTTATGATTCAGAAACGTGTGAAGTGATAGTACAACAAATGTGGAATGAATTTATGTATTGATACCCCTTGTATATGCTACAATGGAATATTTATCGTCGTTTAACACTCATTTGACTTTTTGTTCGTAATGTTAAGAAATGTCCCAGTAGTATTAAGTATTTGGGACTCACATTTTTTAGGATTTTTGTAGGATTTGTTTCTCGGCAAATTGAAGTGTATTCTTCAGCGTTTGATTTTGTAGATTTGAAAAGGATGTCTGACTGTGAGAGATGCAGATAAACTAAGAGCATAGAGCAAGGACTATGCTGAGTGGTCAAGGGAAATCTTTGTTTGAATCTAACTGGGCATGGTCTTTTGTCAAGAAGGTATTTTACCACCAAGGTCCAATGTGGTGAATTCTCCTTTAGTGTACGTGATTAATCACGTACACAACTCTGTCAAAAGATTCATAAATTTGAGGTTTTTTTTCCAACTATGTAGGACGGGGAACGGTTTACTGTTGCTTTGTGGTAACTTTCATGAATAGTTTGCCCATAGAAAAATCAAGGTTCATAAAGAAAGTGATTAAGGCAAATAAAGTTTTTTTTTCTTTTTCTTTTTACTTAAAATTATAAGCACAGGACAAAGTTTATCTGCTCTCAGTTTAACTACAGAGGAACAAATGTTTTACCAACTTTTAAATTGTGTGATTATGGCGGAAACCTCTGTGTTGAGTTTCCCAGATGATAACCAACACTGACAGCTTAATACTTCCCATTGTATTTTGAAACCTCTGGCAACTTAAATAAGCTCACTTTAATTTCAAAACCTGCCACACAGTTTGGCTAATGAGGTAATTATGAGCGCCAGAGCTAGTACACAACCCCTAAGGATTGGTTCCCACGAGCATACTCATAAAGACAACTCAAGTTTAGTAGAATTAACAAACAGTAATTGTGTAAATCATTGCCTTTCTGGGCTGTTTTTCTTTGTATTTTTTTTTTCCCAATGGGTATATTTGTTAATCAAGAAATAAGCTGTTTATACTTTACTGATGATGAAAATGTTAACCCAGACTCCCTAGAATGATTTTGTAGGATATTTCCTTATATTAACAAAATCCCAAAACAATTATGGTAACTCATTATCCAAACTGTTAGACTCTGATTATGGTAGTATGTCTGATCTGGTAATTTGACGAGTGCAGTCCTCCTCATTTTAACATTATACAGAAACCCAACATCCAAACTGTTAAATTCTGATTCTGGTGGTACTGATTTGTTCATTTAACAGTGCAGTCCTCAGTCCAACAGGATCAAACAAAACAGTTTGATTTTGAAAGAGTGGGGAATTAACAGCCCATAAGCTCTATCTTTTAATTATACCACAATGCATCAAGTTGCCAGACGCTAGTTGTAGTTACCATGTTACTATGCCAGGTTTTATAGCTGTTTACGTATTGCTGTACTCGGATTTCACCAAGAATCATTTGCGCGCCCATCACACACACAGGGACAAGGATATGGGCTGTTAACGGACAGCAGCAATGCAAAAACATAAAACAGGAGACAGCGAGAGGAATAAATCTCTTGTGTCAATTGACAAGCTGGACCTCTATATGTTTTAATTGGTTCCAGTTTAATTAAGTCATCATGCATCAAGTGTGTGCTGTAATTTCTGTTTGTTAACAATTTGGACGTCATAATTGATGGTGAATATAGGTTCCCTTGAAAGAGCTGAGTTTATCTGTGTCTCCTATTGGCTTTAATTTCATGCGAATCATTCTCATCTCTAGAAATTGTTTCTAAAACCTTGATAGATTCATTTGCCGGGTGTTGTGTAACAAAATATTTATTTAAAAAAAACAAGTTTAAAATAATATAATGAATTTCAACTGTGTTCGTTTTAAGGTGTTCCCAAAAAAATATGTTTAAGTTACTTCTGTTAATAACACCACTGGTTCTTTTCAGAATCTCAACATTACATTATAGGGAGATTATTGTGTTTTGGCAAACCTTACCACCATACAAAGATTCAAATCCTACGTTCAACGAATAGGTAACATTTCTTTGGGAACATTTCCTTCCCATATTTACACATCTACCAATATTGACAAACCAAAAGTACTTGGCTAGACAGATATATAAAATAAGAATTTGTTTTCTTGTTTACAAGTTTATCTTCTCACAACCAATATGCTTCTCAAGAAGGGGTGAAGCGTTATGCATGAATGAAAAGCTACAATACTGTTCAACAACTCACAAGTCATAGTGAATCAATCAGTCAATACAGTATGCAGTGAGGGCAGGGAGTTGTCTGCCAGGCAGTAACCCCAATAAATTGCACCCTGTATTTACTCCTAAATCCAACTTCTAGGGGTACTGGGGCATTTTCAAAAAGGGTTGTACCCTTATGTTGTTACTAAATGGACTTATACAGAGGTATGATTTACGATTATATTGTGATATTTGGAAATAAAAACAAACTCCAGCCAAAATCAAAACTGTAGTGGCATATCAGTTTTCGTTTTAACCACAACATTCCCCAAAGACCGAGAGATATAAGAAAATAATGTGTCAAAATCACTTGATCTTTTCTCAAACAAAACTGTTGTGAACAACTGTGCGTTTTGATAGACCACAAAAAATGATCCATACATTTTGATCATTTACTACTTTTGATCAATTACAAAAGTGGTCAATATATTTTTGTCAATTTGCAATAGTTGATCAATGTATTTGATCAATCACAATAATCAGGATCGATGTATTTTTTGCAATATCATTCGTATTACTGTTATATTTATCAGAAGATAATTTTGTGTTATTCATTTACGTTTAAAATGATGTGAAATTCAAGACTTTCTGTTTTCAAAAATTATGTACTTTCACTATCTATTATCAAACTAAAACTGTTCATTATTCTTTAAAAATGGGCTCTAAGTAAAAGTTAAGCAAATTTGGTTTCCAGTCAAGTTAAATTAATTGTTATCATACAAAAGGCTTCTTTTTACATTAAATTATTTAATGTATTTTCTCAAATATTGGAGGCCTTAAAGAGGCCTTAAAGAAGAATTATATCTGACATTCCTTGCTCTATTATGTGACTGGCATTTCTGTAACAACATTTGTATGACCTTTCTTTGAAATGTTTGATCATCCATTTCTACTTCAGAAATGGAACTCAACTGAAAGCAGATAAAGCACATGTTATTAAAAAAAATTACAAATTATCTGATAAACAGCATAGTATCAATACCATCACCGGATTGTCAAACTCCATGAACTTGACATTTTATAACCCCCAAATATCCTAAAATAACAATGAACAGACATTACAAAATGACTTACCACTCTTATGTGATTATTAACCGAGTAATGTACTCCTGTTAAGTAAGGATAACACACAGCAAGCTGTTATACATATATTATTAGTCCGATGGAGTGACGCTATGAGACGTATTAACTTTCACTGTGGGAACCACATCAACATCGTCATGGCTGCGTTATAACTTAATTGGCTGCTAGTCTGCTACTCTGCTAATGTTAGCTCAAACCTGGCTGGCTTATTTGTTGCATTGCTGCTACTATTAAAACTCATGCACCCCAATGCCTTGCCCATTGTCAACAAGCTTTCCCATTGAATACCCCATGCCCCAGTGCCTAAGGGGTACAATGGCTCAGCAAGGTAGAGACATTGATTAGCATAACAATAGCCCCTAGTTCCAACAGGCACTAGGTTGACAATGAAAGGGAAAGCCAATAGGTTCCCAGCAGGGATGACTCTATTCTGATGCTAATGCATACCTCTTGACAGGCAAGGACAATGTTGGGAGAAGGCGCTGGATTGAAAATGATGATGTCATCAAATTCATATGTAACTTTCGTTCATGTCAGGCGTCCACAATGTAGGGGCGGGGGATTAGTATTTACTATATGGGAGGGGTTTACTGCCACTGATTGGTCATTGTCATATCAATTATGGTTGGGTTATTTATGGATAAAACAGGAGCGAAAACATTGTCCAAAATCAAGTTTGCTAAAAGTGAGTAATTTGGCAAAGCTGAGTTGTTTCTCCCCTGCCTTTCACCTCTTTAAGGATAGTCTAAAGTTAGGACTCTTCCTAACTGGAGATAAGATTATCTAAATTTTGTGGAATCCACATCGGGTATACCACCAATAATCAGATTCCAATAGTTTTTTTTCAAGATTTTGCTTCTGGGACTTATTGTTTTAATTTTACCTTTCTCTTTCTTATCAGAGCATATCCTCAGATTTGTGGACCTTGTACTTTTTTAATAATAATAATCAGAAGAAAACGTGAACAAATAGTTCATATTATTGCAGTGGGTGTACCCATGGTTGGTTTACCACAAGTTATTATTACAAGTACTATGCCATTGTGACAGTGTTAGTCATTTTAGGCTGTCATCATTTTTTTTTTAGGTGGAAAAAAAGCGTACACAAGTGTTCACAACTTACTTTGTTGTTGACTAGTGACGTGAGGAACACTGAAAACCACAATCTGACTATAATACCTAAAAATGTTTGCCATAACCCGGCTGACCCCAAACATTTTGCCGAACTAAAACTTCACAATTCTTTTAGAACGAATTGAAAATACACAGTAAACAAGTTTTCCATGGAGTCATGGGATAGGCAGTTTGGAAAAAGATACTAGGGAAAGTTATTGAATTGTTTTCATGGAAATAAATAATTGTAAAATTTTGGTTGTTTTAAGGGAAGTGGTTTCCCAAATGTTTTTAAAAGCTTTAAAAACAATACTTTTAAAATCTATGAATATTTACAAATTATTCTGACTTGCCTACCCTTAATATAAGCTACTTGCAGAGGCTTTGGTCATGGGTATCATATGTTGCTTATGGCATCATATATCCAGCAGTCATCACCGAATGGGGGATGGTTTGAACATTTAGTTTTCCATTACAACTTTGTGGTTGTACCTCAAAGATTGCAAACTGCTGCAGGCCACTTGTGGCTGTTTGGGGCATACTGTTGCTGGCCACTTGTGGCTGTTTGGGGCATACTGTTGCTGGCCACTTGTGGCTGTTTGGGGCAAATATTAGGACAGGCCATTTAGGACGGCTATGTTTTCGCAGAACTATCAAAACTTTAAAGGAGGTACTATAGTAAAATACGCAGAGTGTTGGATGCATAGAGTTATATATAAGAACTAGAGGGCGCACGAGTGATCATTCGTGCACAAACGCCACGGGACCGCAAGATGACAAGCGCGTCATTCTGCACGCGCGTTGAATATGAAATACATGTTTGAGTTTTTTTTTATTGAACGCTCACGCGATGCTGTTTTGTTCAACTTACAAAATGGCCGCACAAACACATGCTGTGAGATGCCAGTTTTGTCAACTTAGAAAATGGCCGCCTGTGCGCATGCCGGGGCGCGTATATAGGCCAGTGCGCTCTCTAGTTCTTATATGGTTGGATGCCACTAAGCCTATAAACTGAACAAGTTTTAGTGCACTTTGTTCTTTGAGACATAATAAAAATAATAATAGTGGCTTCTTCTATAGCGCTCAGGTCCGTCACGCAGTGACGCTCATGGCGCTTCAACATTATTACCCCTGGTCACTGGGCCTTAAATCATTCCTCAAACCATCTCAGCTCCCTGGGGAGTATACAGCCTGTGCCGCCAAATATGTAGCGCAATCAAGGCTAATCAATCACAAGAACCAACTCTGCCCTCACAGGTACCCATTTACCCCTGGGTGGAGAGAAGCAATCATAGTGAAGTTTCACGACCGGGATTCGAACCCACACTCCACTGAACAGAATCACCAGAGCTTGAATTTGGTGCTCTTATCTGCTTGGCCACGACACCCCACATAGTAAGGCCCTATTTATATAGTACTGGATAATCTTGTCTTTTCTCTTCCTGCTTAGATATCGACGTTACCCTGACCGTCATGAATATCTTGGGGAGGTATTCAGACACAAAGCTGATGTACAAGACATGGACATCTCACCGTATGACGAATGTATCCTTATTGACTCAAATCAACCAATAACTCACTAAGAACAAGTTCGAATGCGCACCTCTCCCCATTACTCGTAACCAAGAAAGGTTTTATGATAATAATTACTTTTAGTGATTACCAATAGTTTCCACTGCCTTTAAGAAAATACATTGGGAAAAATCTACTAAGTGATATCAAGACAGTTCTGTTAAGAACAAACTCTACCTACCTGGCATGTAGATATACACAAGGTGTTACCGCAAACCAAATTCATATAAAATATATTGTCCCTGCACTTGAGACAAAGACAGTGAATTATCCTTAATTGAACATGTTATTCAGACTTAGTTACTGCTTCTAAGGATCGGTCTGTAGGAATCATCAAACTGGGTCTGCCCAATCATGGATGCACAGAGTACGGAGAGTTCACATGACACATACACAGCCTTGACTATAAATTTCTTATAAATTAGCATCATCAGTTACCATGGTAACACTGGACGTTTTATACATTCGTCTAGTAATAGGGATTGTGACATACTTAAGTAGGGGGACCAGGTATTGTAATGGATCAATAACTTCTTTAAGATGTTTTTCTGTTTTGGAAATTTGTTTGTCCTCAGGGTAGTGCAATTAATTATGATGACCTTGGAATGTTCTCAACTCCTGGGGAGTATAGGGGAGATGTGGAAGAGTTGAGCCACCCCCCATAAAAACCCACCACTATCCCACAGAGTGGTTGAGTCCATATGTCCATATGTAAAAAATGGCTCAACTCTCCCCCATGTCCCCTACATCCCCCAAGCTCATAAGGGGTTTCAACACAATGCCATATCAGACCTCTCAGGTTACCATTTACACACCTGGGGTAAGAGAAGCAATAATGGTTAAGTGCCTTTCTCTAAGACATGCCAGTGTTATGACGACGGATCAAACTCTCACTATGGTTATAATCTTAACGCAGAAATCTTAAAGCATGTTGGTTGAGTTTTTGGTCCCTAACTGGTTGTTTGGGTTTTCCCCATATAGGGTTTTCCTTGGAAGTGATCGTTTCTTTTTCATCTCCATTTCAACCCATTATTGGCATTCACGGAACTAAGTCATATTTTTTCTCAGTTAAACAAAAATATTTAACTGTTGCAAACTGCTGGACCAACCAAAAAGATGATTTAAATGCAATATATAGTTAATGGCCTTGCTAGGCTCAAAGCGTAAAACCATAAAACTGTTTTCTTTTCAAATTTGTCTCAATTGGTAAAAAAAAAAAAATAATATTATTTATCCTTGAGAGATCCACTTCCTATAGAGGTACCACAATACCACCCTCTCAACGTCAACAAGAACCTCCTAATAAGATGCATGTTTCCATGGTTATGAAACAAATGCTATATGCTTGATCCCGATGCATTTTTAACATCTATTGAAACAAATGCTGTAATTTTTTTTCTTTGAAATGTTGATAGACATTTACAAAGACGGTTAGTCAAAATGTAGATGTGAAGAGAATTAGAATAGAATGTAAAACAAAATGTATACAATATTTTATAATCGGAGAGAGGAGAGGTGATGGGGGGGTGCTGGCTGACAAGTGGATTGACGAGGCAAATCTCTTTCTCAGGGATGATCAAGTTGCCGCGACTTTTTTCCCCTTTTCTAGCATGCCTTGTTTTCTCATAAACCCAGGTATAGGTTAATCTTAAATGGGCTGATTTATGCTGTAGTCCTGTGGTGGATCCATTCTACACACAGGCTCAATAAGCCGGTAGCCAGCAAAAGAGGCATTAAGTCATGGGGCAACTGGTCCCCTCTCATTCTTCTTTGACCTTGTTAATTAGTTAACTATATGCAGTTTGGGGTGAGACATCAGTGCAAGGGGTATATACATGACTAGGAATTGTAAAACTCAGAGAAAAATTGGTATTGGTCAAGGAGTTTTGTGTTCACATAATTGGTTCCATAGAGCACAAACGTTTGTCATGTTCATACAAGCAAAACCAAATCCTGCCTGAGGCAAAAGGGGTCAACTTTGGGCACAGTCCAACAAGGGCATCTGTTGTGTCCAATGGATTCGTCATTATACTTGAGTATTATTGCTACTGACACTTACAGCCATATTCCTAGAAACCCAATCAGCCTAAGAGCCACTTCAATGCATAAGGTCATGACTGAGGTCATTGCTGAGGTCAATGCTGAGGTCAATGCTGAGGTTATTGCTGAGGTCTTGGACACTGCCTAAATTTCCATTTATTGCATATTGCTTGCTACGGCATTCAGCTGTTGTTTGCTCATCCTGAAAATCATGTGAAAATTTGGTTGGTGATCCTGTTATTATGTTTTCATCAAGACAGAAATTTCATGCTATACAAGTATTTATGCTTAGCAGCTCTTGAAATTGGGCCCAGCACTAACTTGAAAGCAGCAGCAGCAGGCTAATAGGTATTTACTTTAGGGAATGTGTTGCTATTATTAACGCCCTTTAGACTACATGAAGTTTTCATGAACATTCATAATAATTGCATGTCACGTACATGTATGCACGTACATGTATGTCTCTAATATTTGGCATCAGATGCAATTGTTATAAGTACACCATGGGGCATTAGGGTGTACATTGAGTGTGCATACTTTTTGTAAGTATCTCATTATTTTGCTTGAATACTCTTTTTGATTCCCCAAAGTTGCCAGGTATGTATGGGAATACAAGGCCCCAAAATTAAAAAGGTGCTTAGAATTTTTGTCTTTTCATTTCATGTCCTCTTTAGTCTAAACCTTTGGCTTCAAAATAGTTAAAAGTCCTGTCTGCTGCTGAAGCACAGCTAGTACCACAACATTCCGCAGGGAACCAAAAACAAATTCACTTGGGCTGGTATTTTCACTGGCAGATCAGCAACTAAAACCATCTTTGAAAGTTTGTGACAAACCCAACCCTTAATAATAGTGATGTGAAATCAAAGTAGTGAGAAGTAGAAGTGGTATTAAATAACGTCATGCATGCCGATGAAAATTAAAGTTCTTCATTTTTGTACGTTTAAAAATTAAAACATTTATAACTATATTTATATATATGTATGAAAAATTAATGAAATATTTTGTTGATATATTTGATGAAAACATTTGTCAAATGAGCACAAATGGGATGGAGAATTTGGATTGAATTTAATATCGCTGAAGATGGTGTATCTCCTGTTATAAGTTTGATGTTATGTGCAAATTTGCAACTGTCCAAACTTTGTACCAGTACACATAAACAATATCTGGATTGTCAATGTTTTTGCTTGGAGCATTTTCAGGCCAGAAATTTAACAATATTTTCATCAAGGTGGTATCTGTGATCTACTAAACAAACAAAGCACAAAAACGCTTTTGTGTTAGATTATCTTTTAGTAATCAAATTTTGGAAAAAGTGTTGTCCAACTCAAACTTCCCTAAAACATGTTTTCCCACAGTGCCTCATACGTACATGTGTGCTCACGTGATGATCGATTTGCCATACTCGCGTGTCACGTGGTGTAGTAAGCAGCATCCACTGGGCGATCGCACTCAGCATTTCTATGGTGTTGCCTTGTGATGTGATATATTCAAGGGGTATATTATGGCGCTTTAAAGCCATTGGACACTTTTGGTAAACAGTATTGTCCAAAGCCCCACACTTCGTGTATCACAACTTCTATATAAAATAACAAACCTGTGAAAATTTGGGCTCAATCAGTCATCGGAGTCGGGAGAAAATAATGGGAAAACCCACCCTTGTTTTCACCATGTCATGACATGTGTTTAAAATAAATCCGTAATTCTCGATATCGAGAATTGATATTGTTTTAATGTTTTCTCAAAAAGTAAAGCATTTCATGGAATAATATTTCAAGAGAAGTCTTTCACCATTACCTTCTGTAAACCCTGTAAGGTATTTGTAAATCTGTGAACTTTTAATTTTTTTTCTGTACCGAAAGTGTCCAATGGCTTTAATGTCATATGACCCATAAATAAGACAAATGCGTGAAAAGGTTAACTCATGATTAGTTTAAGTTGACATACTGAACTTTGATTAGTAATCAATCGTGCTTCGTTTTGTGATCCAAAGTTACTTTTTATGATGGCCTAGTTTGTTAATTGCCTCCGTACTCTCAAACTGCAGAATAAAGTACAGAATTTAATATGTAAATGCCAGGTGATGTAGACATTTTTGGCGAATGAAAATGGTAATGTGGTATCTAACTTACTTGTATTAAAGGCAGTGGACACTATTGGTATCTACTCAAAATAGTTATCAGCATAAAACCATACTTGGTGACGAGTAATGGGGAGAGGTTGATGGTATAACACATTGTGAGAAATGGCTCCCTCTGAAATGACATAGTTTTCGAGAAAGAAGTCATTTTCCACAAATTTGATTTTGAGACCTCAGATTTAGAATTTGAGGTCTTGAAATCAAGCATCTAAACGCACACAACGTCGTGTGACAAGGGTGTTTTTTCTTTCATTATTATCTCGCAACTTCGATGAACGATTGAGCTCAAATTTTCACTGGTTTGTTATTTTATGCATATGTTGAGATACACCAAGTGAGAAGACTGGTCTTTGACAATTACCAATAGTGTCCAGTGTCTTTAAATTAAATGTACAAACGAATAAGTAGCCAGTTATTTGCGAACAACTCTTAATCATTGAAAGTTTGAAACTAAGTTAAGATTTCTTAACCGTGGCATCTTCACTACCTTCCGAACAAGTAAACACTAAACTAAAAGTTATCAACACAGGATTCAAAACATACATGTAGTGCGCCACCAATAGCTTCTGATCGGCGAGTTCATTTAAGGAAATTTTCCTAGAAAGGGATTCACATTCACTCGTCCACACATTCCCTTTCTTGCATCCCTGTTGAGACATCTTTTGTTCTTTTCATTGTCCCTGTTCTTAAGATTTTCCTAAAGACTTTGTACACAACATTCCTTGTGGAGCACCCTGGGCCCAATTTCATGGCTCTGCTTACCGTAAGCACAGAATCGGCGCTTACGGAAGCAGGGAATTATGTGCTTATGGCAAGCGTATTTCACGGGTTAGCGGCGAATTTTGGCTCCTGCGCGTGCGTACTCCGCGTTACTAGGGATTCTACGCTTGCAAGGCTAGCGCAGAAATTCGGCGCTAGCACGTAAGCGGGGATTCGTGATCGGAAGCGCAGAATTCTGCGGTAAGCAGAGCCATGAAATTGGGCCCAGGTCTTTAGAATTTCCTAACAGAGTTCTTTTATAATCCCTTTTTTGTTGTGTCCTTGGTATCGTCCAAGACTGCTGGGATGGGCTGATGAGCGAATTTGTTTATCAGGATATAGGCACACATTATGGGCGTAATGTTCACAATCAAAACAGTGTTCACTCATTGATATTAAACACAAATTACTGGAGAAGAGATATCTGTATCAAACAAACATCTGGATCAAAGCTTGTTTTGAACAAGATTCATAGACTTGCCCAGTCCCTTTGAGCCAGTCGATGTTGCCCCATCCATCTACCAGTGACTAATACCCATCGGGCTGTGCCAAGGGAGGCCACTACCTCTTTTAATCAAATAATTTGAGGGTGAAAATAAGGGAACTTGCAAATTCTTCAGGAGATTTTTACTGAACATATTATTGGCAGCAAATCCATAACAGGGAGGGCAATGTTAAACCTTACATTTGTGCACCAACACTAGACAGTTACCAAAGGTGTCCAGTGCTTTTAAGAATGTATTGTCCAAAATGGCCTGGACAGGGCTGTATCTTGGTAGTTGCCTGTATTGGGAGTCAACCAAATTCATTAGGGGGGGGGGGCTATGGAATTAAAAGCATACACATAACTTCCAAAGTTGAATACTGCAAATTTGAGAGTTTAATCATCGATTCCTTGTTTTTTAGACAGATTGTAATACATGTTGAATTAACAAGTTAAGATGTATTTCTTGATACAAAATAAAAAGAAGAAAAACAAAAAACCCAGGACACTATGTTATTTGTGTCTCTTTGATGGGAATGAACTGGAGTGACCCGTGTACATTAGTGATAGTAAACGTATCCCATAATGTGTATATATTCGGCCACTTTATGATTTGTATCTTTGTATATTTCTCTATTGTTGTATTTTATATGCTGCGACTTGGAATACATATAGGGTATTATACATTAGATAAACGGTGGATAATAAATGCTTATATCTTTATATTTATCTCTTAGAAGAAATTAATGCACATTTCAACCTGAGATCTTTACAAGGAAAGTAAGATCACCCAAGTGACCTTTAACCTGTCCACTGTCACCTTGGCAACAGTCCTCCTCGCCACATCTTTCTGAGTTTCTGCAAGCTGTATTTGGTTGTTTTGGCTAGGCCTGAAAGAAAAGGAAATTTTGAATTATTGTCAGAGGATAAGATTTGGGGTTGAATATTGGTTAAAATTCTTATTACTGTCACCTCCTAGTATTGTAACCCGGTGTGATCCCTGGTTATTGACCCAATTCACCTGACGTCATCATCAGAATAATCTTGGATGCGCCATACTGATGGGCAATGTTACTGTGCGTTATTCAGTGAAGGGTTTTAGGTGACTTGGCATTTACACGTAAACCCATGTGCCTACTAACATGGTGAGCGTGGCACAGTAGACGAGTGTGACGCCCGTGCAAGGGTTCAATACATCTGTACAAGGCTGAATCTGACTGGTGAACAAAGATTAAGACAAAACTTGGGAGACCACCAACATTAATGCAAGACAGCTCAGTTGGTAGAGCACTGGCCCATCAATCTGGTGGTCCGAGGTTGAAATCCCGCTCTAGACAATTTTTCTTTGTTGACCCAAAACAGAGTAACCCTCTCTATGGAATGTCTTACTGTACCGCATATAATGCAACTGCTTGGCAATGGCATTGGATGTGAAGATATACTTTGATCAATAAGACAGCTCTCTGTGTCAAAAGTTCCTTTTCATTATTGATAAGCAAAGAAAGCAAAAGGCAGGCTAACGTACTGGCTGTACATGTAGTTAGCAGATAAATGATGCAAACATTGGAAATCCATCGTAAACGTTCACATCCAATCTTTACTATGAAATACACTTGATTCTGAAGTACACTTGTGCTTACTAAATACACAGATTGGTTTCGTGATATATTTCCCTGTCTTTCATTTCAGTGGACCACAATTCCAATCCCGCTTTGGACCAGAGCCTTGCATGTGAAATAGGTTTTCCCTCCCATATTTAAAACTGACATTCCTTTTCCACCACGGATATCTTCAGGCCTGCAAGTTGCAGCATAATGCACTTTTGATGGCTCCTTTGTTTTACTATCGGAACTTTTCTGTCCTGGGCCCAATTTCAAAGAGCACAAAAGTAGCTAAGCATAACAACAATGCTTAGCAGAAAAGGTTACCAGCCAAAATATCATTCCACATGTACCATTTATGACGGGTATCCCGCTTTTGTTCTTCTTAGCAGTGTTTGCTGCTTAGAAATGCTCTATAACATCAAGCCCTGTACACATAAATGTATGCTAGTTGACACATGCTTACCTGCTGTCAATATGCCCTTTACACTCTGGGTGATACTTGACCTCTGTACAATATTTCTTGCAGCTAAAAAAAAATGAAATAGAACAATTTTAGGAAATACTTTTTCTACAGGTAAGAAAAAGGAAACCATAAATGTGTTGTTTGGTTTTGGTTTGATGGGAGGAGGGGGGAGGGGGGCTGGTTGTGGGTTATCTCTTTCCGAACATGACCTGGCCTTTTGTCTTTTTACCTCGAGCAACAAAGTCTGTGCACTGTTTCTCCCGCGCTATTCTTGTGAGTACCTCCCCTACATCATGTGTCGCACTTCCAGCCAATCGTGCGATGTGTAACTGTAGGTTTCTTGGTAGGCAGTTCAGGTGGGAGTACATACAAGCAGGACTCCTGTCTTGCTGCAATAGAAAAATGTAATGTATTCATAATATCAATCGGGCGTGAAGTTACATGCAGGCCCTTGGCCTTGGTGCCCCTTCAACAGTTTCCTATAGACTTTAAGATTTTCCAATGGAAGTGCCCTTTGCAAAATCAAAATGGCCTTGCCCTTTCAAATCTGAAACTCCAGGCCTGATCAATAGTGTGAAGTTTTTGTTTGGAAGGGCTTAAAACTGCAGACTTTCCACTATACCACAGGTCTTGAAGTTCTGAACTTTGACTGTATATGAACATTTGTGCATGACCCCACAGATGCCTTTATTGTATGTACTGGCTGAACTTGTGGGCGTAGTTTTGGAGTTGAAAAAGTTAAGAATGCATTAGTTTTAAATTTTCAACAAGTATGTGGTTAGACTGCAGGTATTGTTACATGTATTGGCTCATTGTGAAAACTACTTGACACTGACTAGTGTTCCAGTGAGTGAATGCAAAGCCCAATCAGATATCGGTGACATAATCCTTCAATCAATTCAGCTTGAATTTTCCTATATTGTGCCTGCGGCAAAAATTGCAACAATGCATCTTGAGAATTAAAAATTAGCAGCGACTAGTGTCATAGCCGCGACTAGTGTCATAGCTGGTGCTATTTGAGGTTGCGACTAGTCAAGTAGTAAATTTCACTAGTCGCCCAGGCCTAGTGAATATGTATATGTTAAAAATGTTGGATAATGTTATTGAGATTAGTGATGTTTTACCTCGATGGTTCTTGTTAGTGGAATCCAGTAGATATGCTCTGTAGTATCCAGCATGTCCTGGTAGTATGTCCTGAATCCATCAAGGTTTGCCTGGACAATATTCCCCACTTTATTCTTATCTTCGCCAAAGATCATTCGGAAATCACCTGCAAAAATGACAACATGGCAATCAGTGAGGTTGCCAGGGTCGCTTTGTAATTCCTAGAAGCGATGCTCTTTTGTGATTATCAAAATAATCTTTGTGGTGCACCCAAGGTGGGATGGATTGGGGGGCTCTGGGGCTCTTGGGCTTTGGTGCCTCAAAGCCCTGGCGCTTGGGGGCTCAGGAACTCAAGCCCTGGGGCTAAAAAACTAAGGGACTCTGGGCTAAAGGAATCTGAATCCCCTCCCTAGCACCAAATATTCCCCCCCCCCTTTTTTCTGTTTTACTAATGACTGGAGACAAAACACGGAAAATAAGGAAAAGTTAAACCCAAGGAACCCTTCCGAGGTTTGACTGTAAAGGGGAGACCAAGAAAGGGTTGGGGGGGGGGTGGCACAGGGTCAACCGAACCATCAGTGCCACAAAAGATGAATCCTGTGTGTGTGCCATTGACCTGTTGCAAAAAAGTCTGGTGCCCTTCACAATAAATCATTACATAGATCCTGGTAAGTCAGGAGACATGTCTATAGCCCATTGATTAACATACCCCCATATGACAAGCCAGCAATCTTGTTGAATAACTCCTCCTCAGTGAAGGACTCTGGAAGCTGCAGCAAGCTGGCGTAGAGGGCGCTCTGAAGGTTTCTGCGTATTGCGTTGTACAGTCGGTCACTACTGCTTCTTTTAATAATGTGTACCTAAACAGAAGTTCATAACTAAAAGGTTTATCAAGTTACATTACTTAAAACAAGTACTAAACAATTTTTTTTTTTTTACTGTTGACCAGTTTAATTCAATTTTGGGTTTAATTAATAAAAAATGGTTGAGATCGATTTTGAACCATCAACCTCCAGATTAGGGTGCCAGCTGTCTAGCCTTTTTTTGGGGGGCGGGGAAGGTAGGGGGAGACTGCATGAATTCCCTTCTTCTATTTTAAGTGAATTTAAGACAATACATGGTAAATCACGATCCTACATCCGTGATCTCATCCAGCCCTATGTACCAGCACGGATCAGCCAACGCTCTGCTGCTGACAAGTTCCATCTTGTGGAACATGCTGGAAATAATTCATGGAAACCCTGTTCATTCCAAATAGCTGCAGGGAAGGTGTGGAACGGTCTACCACATTCCATCAGAGCCATCCAGACAATAGACACTTTCAAAACAATCCTGAAGACTCATCTTTTTGATAAACATTTCAGTAACATTTCATAGACAATGGATTTGTTTCATTTTTCTTGATCTTTGCACCGCTGGAGGACAACCAAGAGGGAATTTGTGTATTTAAAGCAAGCGCCATGAGCACTTTTGTGTATACCGGCGCTATGGAAGATATAATATTATAATATTCAGTATCTTACCGGTTTATGGAGACGTCCGCTGAGGTAGAGAGTGTCCCAATGAACCAGGTCATGACTCAAGGTCGATTGACTGACGACACCGTACTTGATAAGCTGTAGGTTAAAGAGTTTGGTTCTAAGAAGTTTATCAATGGCAACACCAGTGTCATAGAGGTCTCCTATGCATACAGCAGAGGCCAATGTTTCAATAAGCTAGAGAAATAGTTGATGCTTGGCACAGACAATCGGGTCATATAAGCCAGTGTATAATTATAATAATAATAAACAGTTCTTATAAAGCGCATTATTACAATTAAGTCTCTACGCGCTTGAGTGGGTAAACAGGTGTGTTTTAAGTTGTTCCAGGGTGGGGCAGTTTTTGATGTGGTGTGGAAGATTGTTCCATAGTTCAGGTGCAGTGAATTGGAAGGCACGTTGACCATATGATTTGGTGAGAACTGGATGAGGAGTGAGAAGATCTTTGTTGCTGGAGCGAAGAGTCCTTGACATACATGTATGTATGTATGGATGAATGATCTTGTCATCGAGTCATCAGAGTGTCTTCCATGCATACAGCAGAGGGCAATATTTCATTGAGCTACGAAAATACTCAAATAGTTTATGCTTTCAAAATTTTTTTAGATTATCAGCCATAGAATATATGGGTGAACCTGGCCTGTATGCTTCAGTTTTGAAAGGGCGAGAGCACCAAGGCATTTTCTCCTTGGTAATGACAGGCACCCTTTCGACTTTCTAACTGCTACTAGAGCATTTCAAGGGCATCAAGGCAATGACCAGGGGGCATGGAGGCATTTTGTTGCCTCTGTGAAGTATCGGGCCTGATGAACAGTGGAGGCCACAACACTCAAGTTCTGATGGCTAAGTCATCCATCTATGGATTAAAGTTAAAGTCCTGGTCATGACACTTGGGCTACGGACTTCACTGTAATTGCTTCTCATCACCCAGAAGTAAAGAGGTATCTGTGATGGTAGAGGTTGTTGATGTGAACAACTCAAAACCCAACTGCTCATTTGGCTGCTGGTGCTGCATACTCCTAAGGAGTTGAGATGATTTCAGGAATGCTTACGGCCGAATGAACAGGGTGTAGTAATGTTAGGCAGTTTGAGGGGCCTACTTGGCTTGAGAAAGCGTGTCATGGCCTATCGATAAAGAGCATTGGACTCGAGCTCTAGTGTTTCTGATCAGCAGAGTTTGGGTTCGAGTCCCAGTCGTGACACCTGTGTCCTTAAGCAAGACACTCAACCATGATTGCTTTGTCCTTTGAATGGGACGTAAAGCCATAGGTCCTGTGTGTTGTGTAACGCATGCAAAACAACACAGTGCACTTATCGAACAGAGAAGGGGTTCACCCGGTGTTCCTGGTTTGATCGGCAGCATATTGCACCACAGCACCTTGCAAACCGTTACATTGTGCTATTTAAAAGGAGTAGGTCTCCTATTTCAAAGGTAGTCCCACATACCTTGCATGTCATTGTGAATCACATCCAATTTGGCACCACAAAATGTGATGTTAATAAGATGAAATAAAATGAGATGAAGAGGAAAAATACTGAAAGTTGAAGCGCCTTGATCACCACTGAGTGACAGATATGCGCTGTATAAAAGCCACTATCATTATTATTATTAATATTAATGTGCTTCCAACATTTCTACCTGATTGCTGTCTCACCTTATCTTCACACCTAACCAGTGTGTTATAGTAAACTCCAGCTCCCGTTTCCTGGATCTTGACGATCCTCTCTGCCCCGAGGTGTCTTAAAGCCGAGTAGTGATCAGGGTTTCTCTGTAGATTCATACGATGCCAGTGCTTGGGTTTGTCCACGACAAAGACAAAATCAATCATGTTGTTCTAAATGAAAACAAAACGAACGTTAATGTTACAATAACTGTACTAAATCATAATCAGTGACCATTATTGTTGTATCCTCTATTTACTGTCATTAGACAAACATGATCTGGTTTGTCTTTGGCCTAAGATGCATGACGTAAGAGTGTTTCAGTTGAGTGGTTCAGAAGTGTGTATATAAGAACATAGATTTGTAAAACAAAGTTGTTGCAATCTATCACCGTGTTCGAGTCATTACTTTGCGTCCATTCTACAAACAAAACTATGTTTACAAAGATTCTTACTCATTGTACACACTGGTGAGACAGACTTGAACTGGCAAATGAGATGTGCTTTTAATCTTTCTGAAATAATTAAATACACAAAGGTTATAAAACCTAATATATATGCTATCACCAGAACCAATTCCCTGGAGAGATATGTTTGTCTGAAGTACCATCAAACTCAAGGCAAACAGTATTTAAAGACCAGACAAAATCATTTGTGCTTAATTTGGTAGGGCTCTGCATTCAAAGTAAGCCCAATATAATAATATGCCAGACAAACAAATCATTCTCTGTTGTTTCCTTTTAATTTGCTTTGCAGTAAGCGCCAACATGTTAGCATGCATTTTCCAGCAACTATGGTTAGCAGAGCTTTGAAATGGAAATAACAGAGTAGGCCTAAGCACAAAATTAACCATTTTAAAATAAATTGGTCCAAGCTGGTCTTTCCATATGGCCAATTATAGTCTTGCAAAAATAGATTTGTGGATGAATTTTCAACCTTGTCTTTGTTGCCAATCTGTTTGAAGACACCCGACCCATAGGCAAAGGCCATCGTCATATCTTTTGGAAAATTGGACAGGATTCTGTTGAAGAGAAAACTGTTTGTCTTCCGAGCAGCCATACCTGTCCAAAAAAGAAGGAAACATTTGATTGAGGATGAAAGATAAAATAATGTACATAAAACATGTACCCTACGTAATACAAACAATCCTTTCTAAAAGAAATACTTCTGTTGTCTCCCCTACTCGGACTTTACGATCATCTCAGCAGTCATTGATTTCAACTACGTACAAGAGCTTCTTCTATTTTTTGTGGCCACAGATCATTTTCTTACGCCGCACCGTTTGTTTGGAATAGTCTTCCTGTGCTTGTTCGCCAGGCTAGTTCTCACAATGGTTTTAAGCCTCTGTTAAAATCTCATTTGTTTGAAGCTGCTCATTGAAATTGTATCTTTCACTCATTGTGGATTTTATTGTTCTCTTTATGCACCAAGGCTTTGTGCACAGGCGCTTTACAAAATGTCTTTATTATTATTATTATTATGTGTAAAGCGATTCAGCGACAGAGGGTGCCCTGTAATATTATGGGATACATTTTCGGAGCAAAATTTGTTACACAGTCTGTCCATATTGACGGCTTTAGCTGGATCACTGACTGAAAAAGCTCAATGCCTGTTATCGCAACTAAATGCCCCAACACTGTCACTACTGCTGGCACTGCTGGCCGATGCTTGATTTGAATCAATATTTGTGTCGATCATCGATCAAGTCTGTACTGTCAAAAGCGTGGCTGTTGTTTCCCCAACTGAATTCCTGTGGCCAGTTAATGTCTATAAGTTGCTGCATTCTTGGTCCAGTAACTGAATTCCTGCGCCACCTGCTGTTTGCACTGTCCACACAAGTCATTTGCGAGTACACAAGTTTACGAAAATTATTTCATGATCATTATTTTTATTTAATATTATTAGTAATTTATTGACCATTATTGATCCTTTCGTACTCTGTCAACCTCTATCTGTCTATTAGCTCCTAGAACTATGAGGTTCGTTCCGCTATCGTCTCCACAAACGTTCATGGAGATGATAGCGGAACAGAACGTTATTGGAGGCGATAGCAGAACGAACCTCATAGTTCTAGTAGTAGGAGCATCTGTCTATGAAATGATCTAACGACATGTTTAAAAATCCATGATCTTATCCTGAAGAGTAGAGTTTTTAATCCAACACTGAAGCCTAACTGAGTGTATCCTGTGTAGGCTATGTACAGTGTGTACACTGTACATACACAGGGAAATCAAATCAGCTCAATTGTAAACACTATTATTACCAAGGAGGTAGAATATACCACCTACCTGACCTCCCTCACTGTTGTTGCATCTGATTGATTTAGTTCTCTGTGATCTGATCTGGGGATATTGTTTGTTTACTCTGCGGAGAGAGAGAGGGAGAGGCAGGAGGATCGGATATAGAAACAAGCACATGTGTACTAGCGCCCTCCATTGATCATTCTGAACTAAGGCCCTTTTCGAAACTCCGGCTTGGGCCTGGGCTTAGCTCCACCAGTCAGTTAGTTAAAAGCCTTGTGCGCTTACAATACGCGGAGATCCCCTGCCGGAGCTGAAGCGTACACCGTAGTTTCGAAAGGGCCTATTATTACTCGCTGGTAAACAACCATGCCCTACCACGCGCACGTCACACAGAGATCAGTGACACAAACGTCATTATGTAATCCATTGTAATCATGGGGGTAGAGTATGGCGTGTCAAACGTTGCATTATTCGATAATGTACAATATATGTGCGATGTTTCTCATATATATGCGATAATTGTCACATTTGTGCGATATTCATTTGATGTATGCAATAAATGTAATATATATGCAATAAATGTAATATATATGCAATAAATGTAATATATATGCAATAAATTGTAATATATGTGCGATAAATTGTAATATATGTGCGATAAATTGTAATATATGTGCAATAAATTGTAATATATGTGCGATAAATTGTAATATATGTGCGATAAATTGTAATATATGTGCAATAATTTGCAATATATGTGCGATAATTTGCAATATATATGCGATAATTTTTAATATATGTTTGATAATTTTGTAGTATATTATATGCGATCATTTGTATGCGATGTTTTATGATGGTATACATATGCGATAATTTAATATACATGTGCGATGTTCGTTCTTATATATGTGCAAAAACGGAATTGTGGGATATAGTATGGCTTCCTGTCCACTTGATCCCCGTATCCGTAATGTTTTAGATCGGGCCAGACTATACTCTGGACGGTATAGTATGGTTCCTATGGTTCAATGAGATTGGTATAGGGTTTATAGTGATGGTCAGGGTATGAGACTCGAGCAGCGTATTTCCGAAATAGCCAGCCAGCCGCGTATTCGGATAATAGAACACATACAGTACAGGGAGGTGACAAAATGTTGCATTTTGCTCAAATCTGAAGGTGAAGATCTGTTTTACTCGAACGAATTCTGCAATATTAGCATAATTTAGATATATTAATTGATAATATGTCAATTTCATAGCTTCACATGATTAAAAAAATAATTTATAAAAAGTGAATAACATTAATAAAACGTCAAAAAATGACCCGCAAACAAAAAGGCAAAAATTTGTATTTTGTGTTTTATGCATTTTTTAATATGTCAAAAAACATCACTGTGAAATACAAAACCATAACTATAAATGTGGTGCTTAATATTCCAAAAATTTGAAAAATGATTTTGCAAACAAGACACAGTTGAATTTTTATAGCACAAGAAGTTTTAAATTTTATTGACAACAATTAAAAATAATCAATCATGAGTGTTTTAGATATAGCTCGGTAATTTACTAACTTTAACTGTTCTACAATTTAAAGTCACCTGGAAATAGAAGTGTTTTTCTTTCAAACATAAGAGTATATGCTTACGAACAATAAAAAAATTTATTTAGTAATTGATAAGACAAACATTTTCTTTTTATTGCAGAATCAATAATAGTTGACCAATTTAGCCAGCTCAAAATTTGATACGTTTAGTCTATCTTCCTTCAAGATTCTGGAACAAGAAAGCAACTTTTTGTCTTAACGAAGGGTTCAAATTCTTTTCAAATTGTGTTTAAGTCCACCGTCTATGTAATTGGGCGGAATGTACATTGACAATGGCGTCAGAATAACTGTGGTTAATTAACCACTAGATAGTGAACCAAATTTACCCAGCTCCAAAATTTGATACGCCCACTATATTAGTCTTGAAAGTTCTGGATTACAAATTAAATGTTTTGTTTTAACGAAGGGTATAAATTCTTTTCAAGTTATGGTTTTGTATTTCACAGTGATGATTTTTTGACATATTAAAAAATGCAAAAAATACAAAATACAAATTTTTGCCTTTTTGTTTGCGGGTCATTTTTTGACGTTTTGTTAATGTTTTTCACTTTTTATAAATTATTTTTTTAATCATGTGACGCTATGAAATTGACATATTATCAATTAACATATCTAAATTATGCTAATATTGCAGAATTCGTTCGAGTAAAACAGATCTTCACCTTCAGATTTGAGCAAAATGCAACATTTTGTCACCTCCCTGTACTGTATGTGTTCTATTATCCGAATACGCGGCTGGCTGGCTATTTCGGAAATACGCTGCTCGAGTCTCGTACCCTGACCATCACTATAAACCCTACGCCAATCTTATTGAACCATAGGAACCATACTATACCGTCAAGAGTATAGTCTGGCCCGATCTAAAACATTACGGATACGGGGATCAAGTGGACAGGAAGTCATACTATATCCCACAATTCCGTTTTCGCACATATATAAGAACGAACATCGCACATGTATATTAAATTATCGCATATGTATACCATCACAAAACATCGCATACAAATGATCGCATATAATATACTACAAAATTATCAAACATATATTAAAAATTATCGCATATATATTGCAAATTATCACACATATATTGCAAATTATTGCACATATATTACAATTTATCGCACATATATTACAATTTATCGCACATATATTACAATTTATCGCACATATATTACAATTTATCGCACATATATTACAATTTATCGCACATATATTACAATTTATCGCACATATATTACAATTTATCGCACATATATTACAATTTATCGCACATATTACAATTTATCGCACATATATTACAATTTATCGCACATATATTACAATTTATTGCATATATATTACATTTATTGCACATATATTACATTTATTGCATATATATTACATTTATTGCATACATCAAATGAATATCGCACATATGTGACAATTATCCCATATATATGAGAAACATCGCACATATATTGTACATTATCGAATAATGCAACGTTTGACACGCCATAGTAGAGCTATCTATCTACCTCCATGCATGATGATCATGATGTGTTTGTTAACATTGCAGATAATACGGTCGTAGTCCACACACTTGTTGATGATTCATTGACTGGGTGGGTGCGTTTATTTCTACCTCCATGGTTTTATAGTCTCTACTACGCGCACTGTAAACCACAACTCCATAGATGATGATTATGGATTGCTTTTTGAGAACGACGGAGACGATCTTTGCGGCAGTTTTTCTCGTTTTACTCTGTCTTCATTCAGGTAAATATATTTTCTGAAACGGAGTCACTCACTTGTTCAGTTTTATTATTCTACCTCCATGTTTTTACTTTACTACTCAGAGACCGCTGGTCGCTTGTGTCGTTTTAAGCTTATTATAATTTAGGCCTACACTGTTGATGTCCATAACATGAGAGGTTGTTCAATCATGGAGGTAGAAATAGAGTTGATTGACCTTTAGTGGTATGTTTTATTTAAATAGTTGTGGGAGGAGGGGGGACTGACTGTGCAAGGCTCGCGTGCATGGTGAAACAAAGAACTTTATTTTTTATTAAATCAAATCTTTGTATAATTTGTATTATATGACAAATAATCTGAACAATAAAAACACTCATTACAACTTGTATAAATTGGTTTTTAGATTTTAGAACAAACAGTATACACAATTGGTAGGCATATGTAAACAAAAGTAAAGGAAAATTTGATCTTTAATTGGTTGAAATCACTTTTGTTAATCTACGCCCAAATGTGAAACTGCTAAAAGTTGAAGCTGACGCCTCGACAGCCAATGAAAAGGCTTTCCACCCCATTTATGATCACAATTTGGCACAAATTCGTCATTTTTTGCAAGTAAGCGGAAACTGGGGTCAAGTTTAATTACCGGTTGTTCTTTGTTATTTTGTTGAATTGTTTTAAATTTGTATATGTTTTGTTAATTACTCATTGTATTACAACATTTCCAACAACAATTTAGGTTTCATGGTCATAAACTATAAACTAAGTTAAACTGAAATAATGAACGAAACAGAATCTCCCCAACAGAAAAGTCCATTCATAAATACCCCGTACAGTTTTGCTATTTCTATTGGTGTAGAGTGCGTCACGTGGGGGTGTGCAAACAGTTGATAATGATCAGCTGGAGCTGTTTATAACCAGTTGTTTTCAGATAGGATTGTGCGGGTTAGCGCACAAGCCCATGGGTACGAGGATGCATATCTACGTGCACGAATGCAATCCGAAAACTGTCTCATACAAATGCACCGCACGTAGAGTTTAGACGTTGGAAAACAGAGTTTCCTACTTTATTACGCCTTTTAACCAAATAGGCATTTATGAAATGGAATAAAAGAGCAGTGGCTCGGGCCTTTATCACACAGCCACAACCCTGCCGGTTTTAAACGACCGTTTAAGATCTCGTCGCTACCCTTTTATCCCCTTATTTATGGTTGGGACCACAATGGTCCCGGAAGTTCGAATACGCGCGTGAGACTTGTACAATCTATAAGAACACAGATTTTTATCTGGATGTGAATAAACCATCTTTTTTTAATCATTTATGAGCAAACAAAACACTCATATTCTTATTCACCATTTTTTTGAAATGTTCTTCAATAACTAAGAGGTGCTCTGTTTTGGGTAAGGCCTTATACATTCTCCAAAGTCTTTTTCATAGTTAAATAGGCCTATTTATGTATTTTTGTGTGTCATTGTTTGTTATATTAGGTCCTATTGTTTCTATTTAAAGGCTTCATGAGGGATTGAAGAGTGAATGAAATTGCAATGCAGCTGGGGTTCAGGTTTTTTTAGCATCAAATATTTTGCCATTCATGCATATTATATATATTTTTTTCCTTTATTCTTGATCTTTTTTGTACTGAAACCTAGAAAACTGATCATCTCAATTACCTTCAACGATCTCCACAAGACTAAAAATAGATGTTAATATATTTTTTTTCTTCTTCTTTTCTAAAGCATTCATCTAAGAAGACACACTACAACCACCACCACAAATTTTTTTTTTTAAATTTCAATAAGAAAACATTGATCACATCATGCTTTTTAGCATGTATCATTATTTCAATTGACTATTTGAGGGGAAAAGAATCTCTTCAGGAAATATGACGATGCAAATCTCAGCCTTTAACGGAAGTGCTGTAAGCTTTTGCTAGAGTTAACTACTTCCTGCAATGTGGATTTACCATAGAGGAAACACTCAGCAACAGTAATACATTCTGTTTTATATTTACTGTCAGTCTTTGACTGGGAGGTACCAGGCATTCAATACCAACAATAACAACATAGGCATTTAATGTATTTAGCTGAAAATCACTCTACTGTAAAGCGTAACAATAGGTCGTCATCATCATTCACCATGGATTCCCAGATACAGGAAGGGGTTTTGTAATAGCACTAGGTTGCTATTGTTTGCATTGTGGAAGCATTAGCCTTCAGGTGGCATCACTTCCTCATTGGTTTCCCTGATGATCAACTAGGCACAGGTTATTTTGAAGATGAACCAAGCATTTATTGAAATGTGGGACAAAGAAAACAGTTTACACCCTTTACTCACCTTAAAGCCATTATACACTTTCGGTGCAGAAAAAAAAGTTCACAGTTTTACAAATAATTTACAGGGTTTATAGTAATGGTGAAAGACTTCTCTTGAAATAGTGTTCCATGAAATGCTTTACTTTTTGAGAAAACATTAAAACAATATCAACTCTCGATAGCAAGAATGACTGATTTATTTGAAATGACACGGCGAAACGTGCGGAAACAAGAGTGGGTTTTCCCGTTATTTTCTCCCGACTCCGACGACCGATTGAGTCTAAATTATATATAAGTTGTGATACACGAAGTGTGGGACTTGGACAATAGTGTTTAACGAAAGTGTATAAATGGCTTTAAAGGAATGTGCAACATTCAATTCAATTCATGTGTGATTCAATTCATCATACTAAAATAGTTACAAATCTTAAGAAATAGAAACCTTAAGTTACCAACCACCAGGGAAACAGACTGGGTAAAGCGTATAAATGATTTGGGGTTGAACAACCAACCAATTAGGGCCTACTTAAGCGTGATTTGAAGATTTAATTCAAGGTTCTTAAAGGGAAGGTATCTGTTTGGTAATCACTCTTAAAATCAATGGCAATCAAAACCTTGGGTTAGAAGCTTACAGCAGCTTTCCATAGTATTAAGTATTTTGAGAAACACTTCAAAAAATGTAACAATATCACAGTGTTTATGCCCAAAATTTGAACCTGAGAACAAATGGCATATTCCTATTAGGCCCTAGATTCACTCCGGATTTTTGGCGATATCTCTAAAACCCCATTTGAATTGAAATTTGCAGATGTTAGTTTTATTGTGTACATCTACTTTTTAACATGATTTAAACATGATTTAAAACCAGTCTCCTGACGGATGACTAGAGCAAGCTAGTCGTAACGTTGAGAACAATTTAAGAACTAACTCCGCGGTAGTACAGTTAATTACGATCCTATTTTATAAGCTAAAAGTAGTAGTCCATGCCTAATACAACTTTTACACAATCGAGCGATTCCAAAAATTGAAGCTATATTATAACTTGCACTTCCTGTTGTAAACTGGAAGAAGGGTTCAATTAGGGACCAAAATAAACATGTCAAATTATCAACATTTTATGTAGTAAATTTGTTTATGGATTATCATTTGAGGGCTGAAACCCCCAATCTTTTCAAAATCCGTCTCTTGTTTTCAAAAAGTTAAAATTTTAAATATTCTCTGCAATTTATTTGCATAGAAAATTTGATACACAATAATGAATTTAAAAAACAAATATAATTCCAGCATACTCTTTATTTAAGAATAAAAATGTAAAGAACAAAAACAAAGTTATGTTATTATGTTGCAGGCGGCAAGGGCACCAAGGCATTTTCTCCTTGGCACCCTACATGTATGAGGAAATTGTAAATTTCCACTGGAGCTTTACAAGGGCATCAAGGCAGGGGGCACGCAATCACCTCCATTGCCTCTGTGAAGTATCAGGCCTGATGTCTTCTGTTACTGTTGATAGGCCCTTTTAAAATAGTATATTATTAATCATGTTGACTTAATAGCCCAGGTTGGACTCCTTCGTTGCATGCAACGCGACACTGACTGACGTCATACCAGGGCTAGTTGACTAACAGCTTCACAAATTGTTCATTTTATCTGTAGGGTCGTACGCCCAGGAATGCACAGCAGGCACAGCAACCACCTGGGTTGGTATCCCTGAAGAAAGCTATGATCGGAACTTCACCAGCGTGAATGATCCAAATGGCAGACCTGTTGGGTTTGTGCCTACCTTTATACCATACAGCGATCTCATGCAACCTAACCCATGTATAGTGGTCACAGGTACATTGGATGCTCGTGTAGAAGTTATGGTAAGTTTTTAAATAATGTCTTGAGACTTGATGTATTACAGCTGGCATCCCATCACACCATATGTAATAATCGTTTAAAAAGTGGCTTATTATATAGCGCATGTATCCATTGCTCAGAAATGCACAAGGCGCTTTAACAGACAATATTTTCCTGCACCGGGTATGTGGGACTACGTTTGAATTATGAGACCTACTCCTTTTACATTGCACCATGTAATGGTTTACGTTTACAAGGTGCTGCTGCCAATCAAACTGGGAACACCGGGCCGAACCCCTTCTCTTTTTGATAAAGTGCATTGGGTTTTTTAACGTTTGATACAAAACACACAGGGCTTGATGGCTTTTTGCCCCATTTGTTGGATCGTACTCAGGAAACTGGCAGGAAGGGGAAGAGGTGGTTTAATTTGCATTTCATTTATTGATTCGGGTTGTGAAGCCAAGGACTCCCAGAAAAGCTTAGTTGCTCATTGGACCATCCTGAACGCCACATGTATGTTCTGTTGATTTACCATCATCGTTTACTTCTAAGATGGCATCGTGATGATGACAATGCGTGTAATGTCTATTGTGACAATAATCTCCTGAATGTAGATGGTTGTGCAGTACTTCCTTATAAGGTTTAAGGCAATATGTTACAAGGAAACAGGTTTCATGTCCTTCCTTTTTAAATAGCAGAGGGTTGGGTCGAGGAAAACAATGGAAATTTGATTTTCAATATACATGTAGAGGAACATAAATAATATTGCTGTCTATTTATTAAAATAAAAAAATTCCTGATAAAAAGAGGTAATTTGGCTAGTCCCAGCAATCCAGTCATAACAAGACTCATCTCTTTTTTTTGTTACTAAACAGTCTCCTTCGGAAAATGTTTTCTTCAGATTTAAAATAAATACTCTATTCAATATCATTTGCTTTCCATAATGTGATCACTGACGATGACGTGAGCAAGCTAGTCCAAACGTTGAGACCAATGAAGAAGTCACTCCGCGTTAGTGAAGTTAGAAATCAAACCTGTTTAAGCTAAGTAGTAGTCCCAGTTGATATTCTACCCTCCGCCCAGGTAGTAGTTAAAAAGCAGGACAGTTCTTTTTTTTACCTCTTTTTATCAGGAATTTTTTTCTTTCTAAAAAGAGCAAAATCTAAAATGGTGTTACCGCAAACCAAATGTAATATAGTGATCACTGTTGTTATTTATTATTTTACAGGCTGAGTCGAATCCACAAGGCTCAATTATTTGGTGAGTATTAGAAAGCAACATATGTATGTGTTGATGACTATTTCAGGTACTTAGGGGAATGCAAACTACCTAAGTAGACATTCGTTGTATAGCGTTGAAGAGGGGCTCAATGGTCAAACAACATTGTTGTCAAATGCAGTTTTGTATGCGATCATTTTTCCCATTAGTCCTTATGAACAGGGAAAACAAAATGCAAGTCTCTATCCTCATATTAAAATGGGGTAAAAACCTCATTGTACTTGATGCTTTTTCAGAGAAAAACTTGAAACATTTTGTCAATGGATGTCAACAATAATTGGGTGTGTATATTTTATACAAAATGTTGAATTTGGTAAAAAGTTGAAGCTCAACAGCAATTTGATTGTGGAAACCTTTTTGGCACACTGAGTGCTAATATTGAGTAGTAAATTGTGATTTGATTGCGGAAACCTTTTGGGCACACTGAGTGCTATTATTGAGTAGTAAATTGTGATTTGATTGCGGAAACCTTTTGGGCACACTGAGTGCTAATATTGAGTAGTAAATTGTGATTTGATTGTGGAAACCTTTTGGGCACACTGAGTGCTATTATTGAGTAGTAAATTGTGATTTGATTGCGGAAACCTTTTGGGCACACTGAGTGCTATTATTGAGTAGTAAATTGTGATTTGATTGGGGAAACCTTTTGGGCACACTGAGTGCTATTATTGAGTAGTAAATTGTGATTTGATTGCGGAAACTTTTTGAGCACACTGAGTGCTAATATTGAGTAGTAAATTGTGATTTGATTGTGGAAACCTTTTGGGCACACTGATTGGTAATATTGAGTAGTAAATTGTGATTTGATTGCGGAAACCTTTTGAGCACACTGAGTGCTATTATTGAGTAGTAAATTGTGATTTGATTGCGGAAACCTTTTGGGCACACTGAGTGCTAATATTGAGTAGTAAACTGTGGTTTTGGGGCATCAGCTGATACATTTGTTGTTGCATTTTGCCATGCATTGCTATAAATTGTTCTCTGCTTAAAGGCAGTGGACACTGTTGGTAATTACTCCAAATATTTATTAGCATTAAGCGATTCTTGGTAACGAGTAATGTGGAGAGGTTGATAGAATAAAACATTGTGAGAAACGGCTCCCTCTGAAGTGACGTAGTTTTCGAGAAAGAAGTAATTTTCCACAAATTTGATTTTGAGACCTCAAATTTAGAATTTTGAGGTCTCGAAATCAAGCACACAACTTCGTGTGACAAGGGTGTTTTTTTCTTTCATTATTATCTCGCAACTTTTCACAGGTTTGTTATTTTATGCATATGTTGAGATACACCAACTGTGAAGGCTAGTCTTTGAAAATTACCAATAGTCTCCACTGCCTTTAAGGTAATTGATTACACACTAATAAATGTTCAACTTTTTGCTAATCACATGAATGAATTTGTTCTTGATCCACAGTGTCAAAGACGAGTATAATCGTGAAATATGTGATGCTGTAAGTACCCACTCCTATCAAATATTTGTAACAAATTTTTTACTTATTTTGTTATGTTGCAATGTTAGTAAAGAATTGATTTTGGATAAGTTTGGATGTAAGTTATTGATGGGAAGATTTAAATAAATCAAGTCATATCTAACCCAGCCATCTTGGATCCATTGCATGGCTTTTGAATGAACTTGATGGACTAAAACCCATGAGGGCTTTTACACTACAAGCTCCGAGCTGTTGTAAGCTATACAGTTATGATGACTTCTTTAGATCTCAACACAGTTCAAATTCACTCAATTATAGCTCTGAGGTCAGAGAGTTTTTATTTTTATAAAAGCACTCTTATCATTTGGAAAATTGTACATCATAAAACTACATACATGTAGGCTTAGAGTCCCTCATTATTCCACTATTTATGTTTTTTATTTATTATTTATTTTTAACAAACAAACTGGAATCTTTTTCTTATCCTGCAGCAAATCTACGACTGTCGCCAAGCGGATGGAGACTCTTTAAGATTTGAGTTTCATTGCGATGCCACAAGCTGTGATGAGAGTGACGTTCAGTTTTTCTATCGATTTACAGTTAGCCCCCCTGGAGGTTTGTATAACTTTAAAAAATCCTCACTGCCATTTGAAGAATGATGCTGCATTTTCTGATGATGCTGGTGGTTTCTTCACTATTGGTTACTACTCCAAAAAGCAGTTAGCATAAAAACTTAATATGTACCGAGCAATGGAGAGCTGTTGATAGTATAAAACATTGTGAGTAACAGCTCCCTCTGAAGTAACCTAGTTTTTGAGAAAGAAATAATTTCTCACTAAAATATTTGCATTGAATTTGAGACCTCAGCTGAGGTCTCAAACTCAAGGCATCTGAAAGCACACAACTTGTGTCTTGTGCGACAAGGGTGTTTTTCATTAATTATTCTCTTGCAACTTCGATGACCAATTGAGTCCAAATTTTAACAGATTTGTTATTCTATGCATATGTTGAGATACACCAAGTGAGTATACTGGTCTTTGACAATTACCAAAGGTGTCCTGGGGTGGATTTTACAAAGAGTTAAAGACTAGTCTTATCTTGAGTTAGGACGAGTTACTCGTCCTAACTTAGGACTAGCCATACGATTGTAATATCTCCTAGGACTAGTCCTATGTGAAATCGACCCCAGTGCCTTAATCCCAGTGCTCTTATCAAAAAAGAGAGAAGGAAGTGACTTTACAAGCTGCTATATAAATGGTTCTCATAATTCAAAAACTTGGCATACCTGTCATAAAAACATATAATAAGCTCTTTTAGCTCTTATTATGTTTAGAGTAAAACCAAAATAATACTGATTATTGATAATATTAGTAAAAAGTAGCTTTTATAGATGTAAATAAATAACTTGTATACTTTACTTGTGGTTACAACTATGAATTAAATCTCTGTTGTGGGAGTGTTGGCTCTGAAAAGAGCTAGTGTGGTCTCAGCGCTTCAAACTGTGTACTCTGCTTGTCTAAGACAAGCAGAGTATTCTGTTTGAAACATCAATATTATCATTATTAATGCCAGAACGCTTGTTACCCATCTGTCTTTACAGTGTGGTGATTGTCTGAATACTTCACTGAAAGAAATATATTCTATTGTTTTTCAAACCTCAGATGTGCGTGATCCTGAACTCTGGTGCGACGAACGTGACACTGGCGAGTATCCAAGCAGTTTGTACGTACCTCTGCCCACCAACATGGACCTAGCCACCAAGCCACCAGATAGAACAAACAGTGCCATCCAAGCTGCTACCCCATCCAAGGCATTTGCCCTTCTCACATCAGTCTTTGTCCTTCTCTCACTGATTGGGCTTGAAGGTATCTAGGACCACTCCTTTACTCAGCTTAAATTTATCTTGTGTCTGAGAAAGTTGAATTCTTGTTCAAATGTGCCGTAATTTTGACCGCTTTTTATCACTTCTGAGGGTATACCTGATTCGCCCTGCACAGTTTTAATCGCCGTTTTGCCAGTTTCGGTGCGCCGTAGTTTTAATTAAAAAAAAATTGGGCTCCTTAAAAGGTTTAAAGCCTGGTTCATACTTCCTGCGAATTCAAATGCGATGCGAATTTGGCGTGAATTTGACATCACAACTCTGTTTTTGCTGCGAATATTTGCAAGAGTTGAGCAGAGCTTAACTGCTGCGAATTATGTGTTGTGAATTTGTGACGTCAACATTCGTATCGCATTCGCAGGAAGTATGAACCAGGCTTTATGGTTTGTGATGGATATGATGTCTGTGGTGGTAATGTGTTCCAGTCTTTAATAACTGTTTTGGGTGTGCATGATATACCCCCAGAAGTGAAACCAATATGTTTGAGAGCGCCCTCAGGCGGTCCAAAATCCAGCGCCTGGTGTTTTATTTTATCAGATTATTAAACAAAAATAGTTTTGTACTTTTTTAAAAAGAAACATGATGGTGAGCACTTTTGTTTTGGTTTGTTGTTGGTCGACTTGGAGGCTTTGTATGGTTGGTTGGTTAGATGTTATTGTTTCTTGCAGGTACATGTACAAGCATTTAAGAAGAATCTTTTTAAGGCACTGAGAAGAGCTGTTTGTATGGTCTTGAATTTTCAAAAGGTGTACTGTGATTGTCGTCACGAGAAATAGTTACTTCTTGTTCTTAATTTTGGGGGAAATTGGAATCGCAGGTAGCAAGGCTTCTTGCCAACCATTTGTTGCAGTTACTCATTTTTATACACCAATACTATTTCATTTACCCGGAAGGATGTTGGACGAAAAAGGTTGTAAGCATTTACCATCCAAAATCATGTGAAATAATTTTTAAGTTTTTACAGGAAAGTTGAACTCTGGATGGGAATGGAAAAGCCGTCTCAGTGGAGTAATTCTAGCAACAAATATACAACCGCCATACTTCACTTATATAGAGCCATTTCATTGCTTGTGTCCTTTGTACTTTGTATAGTCTGGAAAAGGGTTGTAAAACCTGTCAACCTGTTGTAGGGCACCTGCTAGACCAATTGTTGATCTCTTCTTTTAATTAATTTTCTTATTGGCCGGTATTTATTTCAGAGCTTCATAACTAATTCAGATTTTCTTTAGTGGAACTCTATGTTTTACATACGTTTGAAATTAACCTTTGAATTCAAACCAAATTATGCAGTTGTAGATCCAAGTAACATTGGTTTGGTAAATTTGTGGGATTTTTTGGTCATACTTGCAGTTACAGAGTATTGCTTGAATTTTGACCCCCCCCCCCCAGAGGACTAGGTGGTCTTGGAACAAGTCTCAGGAACTCTCAGATTCTGACTTACTTAGCTTTCTAGGCTGGTGTCTTTTTGGCTCAGCACTTCTCAGAGGTCTTTCATGCTTTGGTTTTACTTAAGTATCAGCCTTAGAGCAAAGTGAAGTGCGCGCCATGGTTAACTAAAGGCTGACTGTTTTGACTCGAACCCAGGCTGGTCGACCATTGGTTGACTACTGTTGTCGACCATTTGGAACCAGCCTCATGAGCATGGTTTCTTCACTGGTTCCGATATCCTGTTCCATACTAACATGTGGAAAGCACAGAAGAGAACCAATGACGCTATAGGGAAAACTTGGAAGGCAAAGGAATTGTTTTTCTTCAGGTCATTGTGGCACTCTTGTGAAAATGTTCTAATTTTGAACGGCCCCAAAGTAAAATGTGACCACACAACATATATCACGATGGTAATCTTGGCTGTTGCCTTGTGATGAATTGTATTGCTTTGTGAAATCAGCCCTCGGTCTATCATTTCTAGATATTGGTTTAAAATTGAGGCAGGTCTTTCCAGTCTCAATCAAACAATGCCAACAAAAGAGGAATGCCATCCACTTAATACACCTAGCTTCAGTTGGAGATTGTGAAACATAGGTGGCAGAAGACACTTCAGAGTTTCCATTGTTTCCGAAGTTCTATAGCATTCACATGTTTATGAGTACACTGGATGTACCTGACAAGTCTGCTGCCGTCCATTGTATCCCAGGAGTCTCCGATCATGGTCTGTCTTAGGTTCACTGCCAAAATATTCCAAAGAGTATAACTTGCACTGCACTTAGTAGGTTTAGCTTCAATTGCATATTTGCAAGCAAAGAAACAGCGCCCTCAATGAGGTAAAGGAAGACCCAGCATTGGCTGTGAGTTGTGGTTGGTGTGACTTGCATTGTTTGAACTTGTCAGCGTCAGCTAGTACGCAAGAGGTCTATCAGGTATAATGTCTTTTATGACTTTAAAATTTTACAAACCATCTTTCTTAAGTTTTTACTGTAATCAAATGATATATATATATATACAATCACTTAACAATCCTGTGTTTTATATTTATAGACCTATTGAATGTGGCTGAGAATCCTAATTGTTTCAATGATGTCGAATACTTAATGGTTTAATTGGTTATAAATTAACCCAATATCAGCGGTTTATCCTGTAGTTTTGTAAAACTTTTTATTTTTTGTTACTAGTCTTGAAATATTTCACTCTTTCAAATATTTACTAAAACAGTACTTTTTTGGAGTCTAAATGACACATGCTGGTTCATGTGAATGGAGTGAGAAATTTTCATCAAATATGTTTTATAACATTTTATAATTCAGATTATAAATTTTTTTTTTTCACAATCTCTATGCCATCAATGTGTACATTCCAGGAAAAAAAGGTTCTGTAAAAGTTGTAACTTTTGGTTAGCATAACTATAATGTATTTAGCTTATGAATAAATAATTAAATAGAAAATACATTGAATAAATAATTACATAGAAAATACATTGAAACATTTATTTGTCTACGGAGTGAACTATCACATACAGACTGATGTTATGATGTAGATGTAACTCATCAGAGCAATAAATGTTGACAAGATTTAGCTTAAAATCTTTCTTGTTATGTATCAAACAATATGAATTGCTTGAGAAAATAATTTTTTAAACTAGAATGGCGTAAAAATAAAAAATAGTTGAGTACTTCCATTTTCAGACAAATATTGCTCTGGTGATATGGATTTCAACTGTTGGGGTCCAGGGGTGAAGCCCCGGTGGGGGTCCAGGGGGCGAAGCCGTCTGGAGCTCGGAGCTTTCTGGCGTTTTGGGGGTGACAAATTAAGCCTCTTTATGCATAAATTTAGAAGAAAAACATACTTTTTAAGCATTTCTGATTCATATAAATGTATCGTCTATAATTACGAACTGCAAAAATCAGTCAATAAATCAGCAAAGGTTTTTGTTTTAGATAGTAATGCTGTGGACGTGGTTGAAAAGAGAACATTACAGGCGGTGCTACCTACTTTTCATCACTGGGCGGCAAATTCCATGAATAAGGAGGCGGCAAACCCAGAACCTACAGATAAACCTTTGTTTTGCGAAAGTGGTGTCGCATAATAATAATTTTTATCAGATTACTGTTCAAAAAGCACCCCGAGCCCCCCCCCCCCCCCCCCCCTGGGTGCGCCGTTGGCATGCATCTCACCCCTCTTCCATGTCCCACATACCCGCCCACCTCTCTCTGCCACTTGTTCCTTGCCACATGAGGGCGGTACATTATTTTATTTTAATTAGTCTGTGCCCTTTATGTGCATGCTCTTGTTCATACAGAGAAGTCTGGGGATTAGACAGCACACGCGCGGTTGTACAAATTCTGACTGACGGACGAGAGGGGAGTGTCAGATTCTTCACGTAAAAACTCGCAAGACTCGCAGAATTTGACTTTGAACGTTGAGAGAAAGCCAGCCGACATGTCCAAGCTCCACCCTCCATTCAGTCATGACTCATGGACAATGAGTATTTAGAGTTCTTTCCCTTTCTTTTTTGACTTGACAAAAGCAGCACTCGCCAGCCAGTCTGGCTGAGACCCCATGCATTGCCACTGCGCGGCCGGCAGTGGACCAAAAAGGGAGGTCATTCGCCAGTTTAGCATGTCAAGCTAACTGTTCAGATTTCCACCACCAGTGACCAAAGCAACAGCACACACAGAGCAGAGAGCAGACATGGCAGAGTCGACAGAGTTCAACGGTAACAAGTCAACAGTTCACACTGTCTGTGACTCACCTCACCAGGCCTGCCAGGTGAGTCTCCAAACTTTCTAAGTTTAAAATTTAAACTGTCGGCTATTTTTTTGAGCTACTTGTGTTTGGTCTCTGGAAATTTTTCTGATTTTTTTGGGTGGTTGGATACCGAGAAAGTAATATTTTTTAAAATTTCCAAATAAGGATAATTTTCAATGTGCTCCACCACTTTTTCCACCCATTTTTACCATTTACAAAAAGGGATATTTCATTGTGTAAATCGACTGTTTTGAGGTAAATTAGGTACTTTATTTCATATCAAATGAAAAAGTGGTGGCGCCACTTTTTTGTGTGTGATTATATAATAAATATAGTTAGACTTTGACTCGAGAGTGAGAAGGTTCCTTGGGCTAGAGTTAGTAACAAGATGCTTTGTAAATGTGAAAAATAACAATTTAAATGAGCATACATACATAGAGCCCCAGTTAGTTACTGGGTCTAAGACTAAGTCGTAGCGAAGCGCAGTGAAACAGCTCTTGTTTTTGTTAAAGTTTTTTTTATTGGCTGTTTTGTAGCGAAGCGCAGCGAAACAGCTCTTGTTTTTGTTAAAGTTTTTGGATAACTTTCCGTATGGCGCCACCACTTTTTCACTCATATTTACAAAAAGGGATATCTCATTGAGGTAAATTAGATACTATATTATTTCATATCGAGTGAAAAAGTGGTGGCGCCATACAGAAACTTTTCCAAGTTTTTTTAGCTGTTTCGTAGCGAAGCGCAGCGAAACAGCTCTTGTTTTGTTAAAGTTTTTTTATTAGCTGTTTCGTAGCGAAGCGCAGCGAAACAGCTCTTGTTTTTGTTAAAGTTTTTTTAATAGCTGTTTCGTAGCGAAGCGCAGCGAAACAGCTCTTGTTTTTGTTAAAGTTTTTTTTATTAGCTGTTTCGTAGCGAAGCGCAGCGAAACAGCTCTTGTTTTTGTTAAAGTTTTTTTTATTAGCTGTTTCGTAGCGAAGCGCAGCGAAACAGCTCTTGTTTTTGTTAAAGTTTTTTTTATTATTATTATTTTTTTTTATTTTTTTTTTATTTGTCTGATTCAGTGCTCGCATTTTTTGCATAGTTCCCAAAGAGCAATTGCAATGAAACTTTCAGGGATTGAAGGTTATGGTGTAATAATGATCCTAAAGCAAGGATGTCATGATGACGTCATCAGCGGTCACGTGACGTCATCTCAAAGGTGTTTTATGTTAAATGTTTGAAAATCTCTATCAAATCAGCCACAAGAGACCGTTGGTTTCTGTTTGCGGGATTGGGGAGGGATAAATTAGGTCTTCATTTTGTTTTGTGTGCGTGACCTCACATGACCTCTACTTCCGGTCAAAACCGGAAGTGGCCCTCTAATTCAAAATTGGCAAAAGATATGAAGTTGCTTTTAACGATGTTAGTGCCTGGCAAGAGTGTGCAGTTAAAAAAAAATACCAATGACGTCACACAATGCAACAGCGCCCTCTAGCGGCAGGTTGAAAACTCGTCAAAATGGACTTTTTGAAGATGTCTGTGGTGAAGTATTTTGTAATCGCTTTAAATTTTACACACACGTTTACTGTCGGGCGGGCATCATATTTGTGAAGTTTCAGACCAATGGCGTCGTGGGGGGTCACGTGACGCGGCCTTAAAGGTGCAGTATTTGAACTAATATAACTCTTGAAGTAATAATGCGATCATGTTGAAACTTAGGAGGTTGTTAGATATTGGTAAGTTCTTGTGAATTTTGAAATGACGTCATGATGACGTCATCACGTGATTTTTTATGATTTTTTCAATTTTTGCACCTTTAACACATAAATTGCTATCTGAACATGGTATAATCCAAATAAGTTTTTTATTTATGCATCATTGGGCAATTTGCTTTGAATACCCCACATATTTAAAACTCAGTTGAGAAATTTGAAAATTTTATAGACGAAACAGCTCTGCATTTGTGCACAAATGCAATTTAGCTCTAGTTATTTTTTATTTTTTTATTTGTCTGTTTCAGTACTCGCAATTTGTTGCATAGTTCCTAAAGAGCAATTGCAATGAAACTTTCAGGGATGGAAGGTAATGATACAATGATGATCCTAAAGCAATGATGTCATGATGACGTCATCAGCGGTCACGTGACGTCATCTTAAAGGTGTTTTTTGTTAAATGTTTGAAAATCTATACCAAATCAGCCAAAAGAGACCGTAGGTTTTTGTTTGCGGGATTAGGTAGGGATAATATAGGTCTTCATTTTGTTTTGTGTGCGTGACCTCACATGACCTCTACTTCCGGTCGTAATGGGCCAAAAACAGAAGTGCCCTGTAACTAAAAAGTGGTAAAAGTTATGAAGTTGCTTTCCAAGGACGTAAGTGTCTAGCAAGCCATCATATGTGTGAAGTTTCAGATCAATGACGTCATCGGGGGTCACGTGATGCGGCCTTAAAGGTGCACTTTTTGAACTAATATAACTCCCTAAGTAATTATGCGATCATGTTGAAACTTGGTAGGTTGTTGGATATTGACAAGTTCTTATGAAATATTAAAAGACGTCATGATGACGTCATCACATGATTTTTTATGATTTTTTCAATTTTTGCACCTTTAACACATAAATTGCTATCTGAATATGGTTTAATCCAAATTATTTTTTTATTTATGCCACATTGGGCAAATTGCTTTGAATACCCAACAAATTTAAAACTCAGTTGAGAAATTTGAATTTTTTGTTGACGAAACAGCTCTGCATTTGGCACAAATGCAAATTGGCTCTAGTTATTAATTAAACTTGGTCGGGAAAGTTTTCTCATTTTAGTTCTGGTCCTGTTACAAAATCATCTGTGGTTAGCTGAAGACATTTCCTTTCACAATTAAGCAGTTTTTTCTCGATTGATAGGAATTTTAAATGAAAAACACAGAGTTGAAAACAAGAAAATTAGGGCGCAACGGAGAGGCCATTTTTGGTCGCGGGAAAACTCAATCGATTTTGTGTCGAAAATGTTTATTTTTAAAGTGAGCCCTCTTGTGGCCTTGATAGCCTAAGGTCACGTGGGATATGTTGATATTTGTGTATGAGGAAGGTCTGAGGAATTGATAGGTACCAAATTTGATAGCATTTGATTTATATTTTAAACTATTTTGATATCGTTCATTTTATTTTGTTACCAAAAGTTGAGGTTTTACACATAAATTTACATCAAAAATCCTCAATTTCTCAAATATGGAAACTACAAAACCTATACAGAACTCATATTTTCTGAAAGCTTATACCTTCGTGATCATGTGCATATCTTTGTTTCTTTGCTAGGTAGCTGCTCATAGTTGCGCATTTAAGATTTATAGGAGGGGGTCCAGATTTTGTATGCAGCCTATGGACTTACGTGTATTGAAGCTGTCCACATGGGGACATTTGTTTGACAATTGACATTATTTTGAGAATGGTCTGACAGACAAAAACAAAGTACAAAAATACATTAAAACATAATATCTCCGCAACCTTTAAAGAAAAATGATTGATTTTACTACCATTAGATTACGTTTGAGATAAGCTTTCCAATGGTACCAAACTTTTTTTTTTTTTTTTTTTTTTAAATTGGAAAACCCGTCGACCTCCCTACTTACAGGCCCCTGGTCCACTAAACATTTTGCCTACATATTGGCTTCTAGAAACTATAAGGCTCCCCTGTGAGCCTTATAGGGGTCTCATATTTAGGGCCTCCTTAAAGTCACCTGGAAATAAAATTTGTTTTCTTTCAAACATAAGAGTATATATGCTTACGAACAATAACACAATTTTTTTAGTATTTGTTTGTCACGATTTATATGTTTAAAAAATATATAAAGTTGTTTGGGGGTCTGACCCCACCCCAAGGATAAATCTTATGCATTTCTATGTTTCATTTGCTCAAATTTTTAAGGAACTGAATTTTAATTTTTGATTTGTTTTTATACTTAAAGGTTACAAGAAACACCTGAAAGACAATTTTGAGGAGGAGCGTGTCAAACCCAAGGGCCATGCTGCTTGCTGGATGATGGTTGCTGGATGATGGTTGCTGGATGATGGTTGCTGGATGATGGTTGCTGGATGATGGTTGCTGGATGATGGTTGCTGGATGCTGCTTGCTGGATGCTGCTTGCTGGATGATGGTTGCTGGATGCTGCTTGTTGGTCGCTTACTGCTCAGACATCTGGGTCTGAATCAACATGCTGACTTTATTCATTCTGCCGTCATCAAGACAGTCATACAAAACAAAGTGAGTTCTGATTCTTTGATGCCTTCTGTTTTCCCTGTAACAAATAGTTAATGGCCTGACGCTTCGACCCTAGCAGAGTCTTTCTCGAATGCTAAAACCCATCTTTTCCCCCTATACCTACAAAAAAGTATAGATACTGATATTGAAAAATGTTGTGTGGAAACTATGCGACACACATAGATCCCATTAGTTGCTTAGTAGAACACATGTAACATGCCATCCAAAATGTAATATTGGAGCCCAATATGAATAATTATTGGACGCTTCGCATCTGTGTTTCCTAAATTATTTTTCCAAACGATTGAGGTAAGGTCTTTTCACAGCTGACAAGTATGGGTCACTAACATACATGTAGGTCTGCCTCCACTGACCCCCCCCCCCCCTCATCTTACCCTGTCATTGGGGTGGGTGAGCTATAAATCAAATGCACCCAAAACGTCTTGTTGTACTCGCATATTATGTGACAAGCTCAAAGAGTGTCCTAGTTGAGATGAAAGGATGATCTATCATTGGCTGAGAGTGACCTGCGGAGCAATTACACAAGCACCTTTCCATTGTTTGACCTCGGTCTTTAAATGCATTTCCCTCAACCTTTATCGCTAATTCTGTAAAACTTTGTATCTTTAACGTACCATCGAAGAAAAGATCATTTGACAATGACATTGCTTGAGACATAAAGTATAAAACTTACTTACCAAGTTTGGCGAAGCAGTGGTTCGTAAAAGTCTGGCCACCGCCTTCATTGCAAGAAAATACAATAATGGCTTACTCTTATCACTGATCAATCTATTGTGCAATCTAAAACATTCAGGACTCTGATCAGTGGTTCTGACCCACCAGTATGCATGCCTTATAGTTTTAATCATGGTGGCTGATAATTGGGTATAATCATTAATAATGTATTGGAGCATCAGTTGACATCACTGATGCTGGGGGTAGTCTGTCTTATAAAAACCAACGTCTTGAATTGAGACAACTTGTGTAGAGGATCGGAGGTCGACTCAAGTAATTTGTCACTGTATTGTATGCAATATTCTGATGAATGCCCACAGAAGTAGTTGGTGTATTAATGGTTATATCTGTGTACGGTCCTGTTTGATTCAATGAAATGTAATCAGCTTCTTTTATTGAGGAAAGACAGAGCTCAGTGTATCCAGACTTGTCTTTGCTGGAATTCCCCCCCCCCACCTTAACGTTGTATGTAAAGACTGTTGCAACTTGAGTCAATATAAGACCAGGAATTCCAGTGAATATTTGAGCACGACACTTGGCCGTTATTGCTTCTCTTCACCCAGGAGTAAATGGGCTTGATTCTGTGGTTGATTTGGCTCAATGCTCTACATATTTGACAGTATAGGCTGCATACTCCCTAGTATGTAAGGAGTTGACAAACAGAGCAGTGATAAATATTAATGCTTATTGAGCTCAACATTTGTGGACACATCGCCATAGAAATGTCCATCGTTATTATTATTATGAAAATTGTGGTGAGTAAAAACCAAATTTCCAATACTAAAAAGAAAGATAGAAAATAAACTCCTACAAAACCTAAAAATGGAAGGACTACATTTTGGGATTGATTGGACAAAACCAAATTAAATGTAAATGTTTGTTTTTTATTTTATCTTGAGGCTAGTTCCAACTCCCCTTAGAAATAACAACTATTAACTATTACAATAGTCAAGAAGACAGTTTCAGATGAACTCTGTTCAAAATACTTTTAATATTTATATTTATTCATTTTTCTCTGTTGAAATCTTGGATCATCCAAAGTTGTCCAGGGTTTTAAATTGATTACAGTTAAACTATTTTATTGATAAAGTTATAGTTATTTCAACTCAATTTTATGAATGATTTGTCCATGCTTAATGAAAACCTGTTTGATACCAACTAGACTATAACTTTGGCACTTTGTATACATTACACAACATGCTCAACCACGCACAAGTATCTGTGCAAGAAATAACGACTAAGATTTAATACTTGAGGCATCAATGTTTGATGAAAGGTTTAGATTGATAGTCCAGCAGGAAGGTATTCCTGTCCGTCAACTTTGTTTATTAATCATTTTCAATTTGGTAAACTGCACATGAATTAATTTCAAACAATTTGACATTAAAGCTTAAAATGGTCTTTTCCATTTGTATGAAGCTCAAACATGAATTTGAGTGACTTCAGGGTCTTTTTTTGCAGACCCGGTCACAATAACAAAGTTGGTTTATTATTTCTTTTCATAAATACCCAGGTAGCACTATCTTTTGGAGTTTTAGTTGTAACTTTCATATTTTTTGCAGATTGGGCATCTTTTTGAGACGAAATGACCCATAAGAAATACTCGTACATAAATACTCCAGACAGTTTCGCTATTCCTACTGGTGGAAAGTGTGTCACGTGGGGGTGTTTAAACGGTTGACATGACCAGCTAGAGCTGTTTATAACCGGTAATAGCATTTGTGCGGTTTAGCCCTCAATCATGTTCATGGATACGAGAATGCATTACTATACACACAAATGCATATACAAAAACTGTCTCATAAAAATGCATCACATGTACAGAGCTCAGACATCGGAAAACAGATAAGTTTTTACAGAGTTTCCTACTTAATTACGAAGAGGAATAAACAGTTCTTAAATGTCCGTTAAAAACCGGCATGGTCGTGGTCGTGCGATTTATTACACGGCCGAGACCCTGCCGGTTTTAAACGGCTGTTACAGACCTTGTCACTACCCTTTTATTCCCTTATTATTTTAACAAAGTGAATAATTTTCTTTGAATATTCACAAACCAAATCATACATAGGAAAAGATCAATTAAGTTAAGTCAATATTCATCTCGTTTACATAATGCGGTATGTAAACGAGATGAATTATATAGTGTTTTAGACTTAGACAAATAAATAAATATTTGGCTGTACAAATAGTCAATTTAACAATGTTTAAGAAATAGTACTCTTTTGCATTCCAGTGCATCTCCTGGCAGGCAAGATGCTTCACTGTTCATATAAGGTATATGACATGTTTGATTATAATTTTATTGTATTGGTTTTATTTATTCAGGGACTCCATCAGTGATTCCACTGTTCTTCCTGATGGTACGCCAAAGACATACACTAAAAACTATACAAGAGAAACTTTACATGTTCAATGTTCAAACTAAACTTACAATATTTAGTTATAGGGAATTATTGCACTGAATATAAAACAAGTTATCATAAATGAGAAGAACACACAGTTTGAGATGTACAGCTTTTTATAAATAACAAAAGTTGATAACAATTGTTACCTTCCAATCCTCATCAAATGTAAGATTTAATCCATGGTGAGCTATGTACAATTTTTATAAATAACAAAAGTTGATAATATACAAATATTGACTGCTTCGAGTGATATGGTTAAAACTATGACTCCCGAGGTGATCCCCGAGAGCGTTCTATTTTCCCGAGGCTTCAGTCTGGGATCACCGAGGGAGTCATAGTTTGTAACCATTGCACGAGTAAAAGCAGTCAATATTTGTTTTATAACACCCCAAACATTTCTAAGTACTGTACTATTATTATTAAGTTACAGACCTGAATGCTACAATCCACGGACGACGCGAATACAGATTGCAAACACTTTTACTGTGCTGCATGTACTGTAGTGTCGTGCAATCCGAAATGGTTACAGACTATTAATTTATCATCCTCGTACACGCAACGGACGTCTGGGTACTGCACGCCGTGTGCTAGTCTTCGGACTAGCGCATGGCAAACCGACGCACTATCACACGGCCGTCGTATAGCAAAACTAAGACATGTCATGTGACGCGCTCTAAACCAATGAGCAGGCAGAATACTTGCAAGGGGTGTTATAACAATTGTTAGCTTCCAGTCCTCATCAAATGTAAGATTTATTCCACGGTTAGCTTTGTACAATTTGTGCCTGCAGAAAGTCCAGGCTCTGTGACACTTTTGTTAATGTGTGAAGTCATGAGTAATCTAACAACAAGGTTTGTTATATTATTTGTATCATCCAGTATAAATGACCATAAATAACGATCCATATCCCATCAGGCCTGATACTTCACAGAGGCAACGGAGGCGATTGTCTCCATTGCCCCTTGCCATTGCCTTGGTGCCCTTGAAATGCTCCAGTAGAAATTTACAATTTTCTCATAGGGGGCCCTTTACCAAAAAGAAAATGCCTTGGTGCCCTGGCCCTTTCAAAAACGAAGCATACAGGCCTGTCCCAAATTATAGATAAGTTCTTACTTAATACAAAAATATACTTTACATTGCAATATTTCAGTGGTTTATGAAATGAGTTTATTTACATTTAAGCACCATTATGCCCCTCAGTTCATGGTTTGAACCAAAAGAACTGTTAAATAGACGCTCTTGCACTGACGTCATATGTGACTACTCTCTACCCATTGGAACTTCACACAAATTGTGTGACCAATTTGGGTAATGTCTTCATCAATTGGGTCAATAAAGGTACAATCTCTGATATACCTAAAGACATTGTACTGCGCTGCGATGTACTGCCATTAACACTGATTTGAATTTGTGAACTTCTCTGAATGATTACAGACAAGGATTGTGCAAAAGAAACTTTAAAAAACAATGGCAGATTGTAATGGTATTTCTGTTTGAACTGATGACATGGTCTTTAATGAACTTTGAAGACTAAACTTCCTGTATTAAACCAGAAGTAATCATTTTGATGTTAGCTGATCTGGATTAGCTGCGACGTACTGGCATTAACCAGTTTTGTAGTCGAGACCTCAAAGTCCGAGACCAAGACCGAGACCTCCCCATCCGAGCCCTTCCCGAATCTGAATCCAGCCCTCCGAGACCAGCCCTCCGAGACTGAGACCAGCCCTCCGAGACTGGCCCTTCCCGACCGAGACCAGCCCTTCCTGAAACCGAGACCAGCCCTCCGAGACCGAGACCAGCCCTCCGAGACCAGCCCTTCCCGACCGTGACCAGCCCTTCCTGAAACTGAGACCAGCCCTCCGAGAACGAGACCAGCCCTCCGAGACTGAGACCAGCCCTCTGAGACCGAGACCAGCCTTTCCCGACCGAGACCAGCCCTTCCTGAAACCGAGACCAGCCCTCCGAGACCGAGACCAGCCCTCCAAGACCGAGACCAGCCCTTTGAGACCGAGACCAGCCCTTCCCGACCGAGACCAGCCCTTCCTGAAACCGAGACCAGCCCTCCGAGACTGAGACCAGCCCTCTGAGACCGAGACCAGCCCTTTGAGACCGAGACCAGCCCTTCCCGACCGAGACCAGCCCTTCCCGACCGAGACCAGCCCTCCGAGACCGAGACCAGCTCTTCCCGACTGAGACCAGCCCTTCCTGAAACCGAGACCAGCCCTCCGAGACTGAGACCAGCCCTCTGAGACCGAGACCAGCCCTTCCCGACCGAGACCAGCCCTCCGAGACTGAGACCAACCCTCCGAGACTGAGACCAGCCCTCTGAGACCGAGACCAGCCCTTCCCGACCGAGACCAGCCCTCCGAGATCGAGACCAGCTCTTCCCGACTGAGACCAGCCCTTCCTGAAACCGAGACCAGCCCTCCGAGACTGAGACCAGCCCTCTGAGACCGAGACCAGCCCTTCCCGACCGAGACCAGCCCTCCGAGACTGAGACCAACCCTCCGAGACTGAGACCAGCCCTCCGAAACCGAGACCAGCCCTTCCTGAAACCGAGACCAGCCCTCCGAGACCGAGACCAGCCCTACGAGACCGAGACCAGCCCTTCCCGACCGAGACCAGCCCTCCAAGACCTGAACTGGGTTAGCTGCGAGACCGAGACCAAGACCGAGACCAGCCCTCCGAGACCGAGACCAGCCCTCCGAGACCGTTTTGACCCACAAAATGACGGACAGGAGACGTGTATGTGTATTAATTTGTTTGTGGGATGCCCAATGTGACTAGGGTCTATTCAACTGTCAATGATAAAATGGTAGTTAAATGAAAACTATCAGCCATGTACAAAATTTTTTGTTTGCTACACATTTACTACACATTTTGTATGCTACATGTTTTTTATGTGTTATCTGTGGCGTATGAGAAAGGTTTTTTTTTTAAGTATAGTTTTCAAAATTCATTTAGAGAAAAACTTCTGTAACAAAAAAACCCACACAAAACTAGAAAAATCTTCGTCCAAATTTGGGCCATGCAACTTTAGAAGTGTTAATAATTGTTGTGTTTTTTGGTGTTGTTACGTTAATGTTTTAAAACATTGTATGATTGTGCTACATATATTTACTTGAAATATTTTGAACCGAATGATGTTTAACTTGTTTTAAACATGAAAGCCCACAGTAAACTATAAAGTCATCAAGGCTTTGAATCAAACAAAAGATTCAGATCAACCAGAGGGAGCATAACACTCAGTGACAGGGTTCATACTTGAGCAGCTTTCTCAAGTCCAACTTCTGGAAGAGACAACCCAAGACTGCAAGGGATAATGCATCGTTGGTTTGGGAAGTAAATTTATTCTGATCCAACAGTCTCCAATAAACATGATGAGTTTCATTTGTCTCAAATAAAGGAAGTACACAGTTGTGCAGAGAAATGACAGACTCAATGACATGACAGATTCACATCTGTGAGTAAACTCGAAATGGTCTTCACTATGGAGGAATTCAAACCAATTGATGCAATAATGTGTTAATGATCTTTTTCTGTCAAAAGGCATCGGTACATTTTGAGCTCCTTGAGGTGTTTGATCATTTGCTTTAAATGAGGCGCCCACAATGATGCACAGTGGTGCAAATACCTATTCTTTGACAAATCCAGTCGAACCAGATTGGGCATGTCACTCACTGCCTCAGCAATGGGCTCCATATCCTTATCTGACAAATTGCACCGTTCCAATTTCAGTTCCTTAAGGTGGGACATTTTCCTCAAATGCTGAGCCCACAATGATGCACCGCCACCCAAATTATCATTCATTGTCAGATCTAGACAAATCAGGTTGGGCATGTCACTCACTGACTCTGCAATGGGCTCTATGTCGTCATATTGCAAATAGCACCATTCCAAAACCAGTTCCTGAAGGTGGGACATTTTCTTCAAATGCAGGGCCCACAATGATGCATGTCCGTCCGATAAACTATGTGTCAGATCCAGACGAGTAAAATTGGGCAAGTCGCTCACTGACTCAGCAATGGGCTCCATATCCTCTTGTTTAACATATTGCAATTTCAGTTTCTGAAGGTGGGAGATTTTCCTCAAATGCTGAGCCCATGATGATGCACAGCCACCCAGTGCATAATTTGATGAAATATCAAGATAAGCCAGAGTGCACTTTCCACTCAGTGACTCGGCAATGGGCTTCACATCACAATCTGTCAGATTGCACCCTTTCAATATCAGTTCCTCAAGGAGAATCATTTTCTTCAAATGCAGAGCCCATGATGATGCACATCCACCCAAAGCTTCATTCTCTGACAGATTCAGATGAACCAGGATGGGCATATCGCTCACTGACTCAGAAATAGGCTTCATATCGCAGTCCTTCAGCCAGCTCTTTTCCAATGTCAGTTTCTTAAGGTGTCTTATTTTCTTCAAATGCTGAGCCCACAATAATGCACCTCCACCCAAAGCATAATTACTTGACAGATCAAGATTAGCCACAGTAGACACACCACTCAGTGCCACAGCAATGGGCTCAATATCTGTACCTTGCAGTAAACACTCTTCGAAGTTAATATCTTGAAGGCATTCCATTTCCCCCAGTTCAGGACCCCAAATGGATGCACAGCCACCCAATGCTCTGTTCCATGATACATCTAGATTAACCAGAGTGTCACCCGTTGACTTGACAATGGGTGACACATCTTGAGCTTCCAGTGAGCAGTCAACCAAGTGAAGCTCCTTGAGGCGCTTCAGTTTCATCAATTGAGGAGCCAACAATGACACAGAGCCACCCAAGGCTCTACTCCCTGAGAGGTCTAGCTCAGTCAATGTTGATGGACTTGCCAATGATGATAGGATTTGATTAGTATTGGCAGCACTTAATGAGCTATCCTTCAGAGATAGAGATTGTAAATTGGTCATTAGTTTGATTGACTTTGCCAAATCTTCACCAAACTTCTGGAAGCTTAAACGACCAACAACCAGTTTCTTAACATTTGTGAAGTAATCATTTCCTCTGCTGAGGGTTGTCACACACTTCAGAAAATAGAATAATTCATTGTCACTCAAATACAAATGAACAACATCATCATCTTCATCTTCACCAGCCAGAACTGATCTGATAATATTTTTTGGTGGCAGTTCTTTTGGCTGACTCTCCAAGTAACAAATAGCAACCAGTCGTGGTTCTATTACCTCATGCACCTTCTGTAAAATGCGATTTGTACATGCCTCATTGTCTCCACAACAAAATTGGAGCAGATAATCGTAACTATGTGTCAACAAAAACTTGCTCTCAATTGACTCAATCTGATCTAGGATTCTGTCAAATTCCTCAGTGTTCATCAAGCTTTGCCAGTACATTGCTGCGCAATACTCCAGAAATGTGTGGTGCATAAAAGACACTCTTTGATAGATATCAAGCCCATCAATGACCATCTCACTATTGAGGACACCTGCATTAATTGCTGCATCTAACGCACTCTTTTTAAAGTCCCCTTCTCTAAAGGCAAATGACTCATCGGTAGAAATCAGACGATCTAAAGCAACCTTTCCAATAGAAATCAAAATCTTAGATATTGCAGCGTCTTTGATGTCTCTTGTTTTTCTTTTGAATATGTATTTCAGTGCTTTGTTATACAGTCGTGTCATTGTGTCTGGGAGGGTGTTCTCTGTGCTCCCCATCAGCAAACACATCAGCAGCAGTAGCATGGGACTCTTTGCCAAATCAGACAAGGTTTCTGATTGTTTTATCTGCTCTGTAAGCTTGCTAGCCTTGACATGATCATCATTGAAGAATTTATTCACATATTCCTCTTTATCTGTATCTGAAAACCCCTCAACTCTCACATGAGCATAGGGCTTTTTAACCAATGATTTGTTGACTAATTTGTCAAGGGGAGAACGAGATGTAATAACTACCCAACATTCTGGGCCCCGATTTTGATTAAGAATATTGAGAATCGAACCAAATGAGGATGTGTCAAGCGGATCAATTTTAAATTCATCAAATCCATCCAAGAGAATCAATACTTTGTCTTGGTTCTTGTCAACAAACTCTTTCGAGGCAGATTGATCTAATGTGTCATTGTCCAGCAACGTATTAAATATTGCTTCTGTTAGGTTGGAGCTTATTTTTAAAGAGCGCATTTTTAAAGCAAAAACAAGTTTGAACTTATTGAGTGTCTCACTGTTGCCCATTGCCCAATCATAAGCAATTTTGTCAATTAGGGTTGTCTTGCCAATTCCTGCTGATCCGCTTACAACGATACGTTTGATTGGATTACCTTCAATGGTCTGAAAGTGGAAAATCTCTTCGTATGAATCAATTTTCTTGTGTTGAATCTTCCCTCTTGTGTCAACTAGTTCATTTAAACATAGCTTAGTGTATATGTCCGTTATGTGACTCTTATCATCATCAACCAATGGGAGCATCTGTACATAGCTACCTGTATTTGTGTACTTTTTTTTCAGTGCCTCGTTAGCCTTTTGTCCAACAGCTTGAAATTGATCTGGGTCTGGTTTTCCTGTTACGAAACATAAAAAAAAAAAAAAAAAATCATCACTAACATGATTACACTCACAACACAAGTCCTTTGAATAATCTGTTCAATTCACAAAATTTAACAACTTTTTTTGTGACAGATACACACCAGCTAGTTTTTACCTCTAAGTTCAAGTGAACGTGTTTGAGGAGGACCACAGAGCTGGATTTTATTTACATTCTTTCCTCTTTTCAAATTCCTTTTCGCCAGTCATGTGATTGCCAATCATGTGACAATCCTATGCAATGGATGTCTGAGCTATGGTGTCTCAAAGTAGAAATTTAGTTTTTTGTAGTAAATTTCTTTGGCATGGTTGGTTCATATCATATCATTTCAACACATTTTACTGAATAAGTTGACATGGTGATATATTAGTATCATGGCATTCACTAAGCACCATACATGTAGTTTCCATACCCTACAACCTCTTCCCACTTGAACAAAAGCAGAGAACTGTATCAAGAACATAGAGCGCTAACTTGCTCTGCGTTTTGAAGCCTCCCGGGTCGCACACATGTTTGTTGTGGTGCGTGATTATGGAACGATTTTAATTGTAAGAGAACACACTTGGCCGTAAACATTTGGATTTGGTGTGCGTGCTTACGTATGCGAATGCCTAAGTATGTGTACGGCCGCGTCATGGGCCACTTCATAGCGCTGCCTAAACGTTTGTGCTGATACAACATAAGGCCTCTTGTGAGAAATCCAATACGTTTATGCATACACATATTCTTATAATAGTAAGTAGGCCTACAACAAATGCTTCAAGGTGTCAAGGGGAAAAGAGTGAAATCTTTTTCAATGATGCACAATATGCCGGCAAGAATGACGCACTAAAAAAAAACACGCATACGTGCAAACTTGCTCTTAAACATGACGCACATGATGCTCGCAGTTTGTACGCTCATCAGCAGATTGTGCTTTCACATTTGCTGTAATTTGGTTCGATGGCGCATATAAAAGAACAAGCGCACTATCATGCAAATATCCGTACAATTAAGGTACAAAATTTCAAGCTTTTGTATTGGTTTGTACACAAACATGGATGCGCCCACACAGCATAAAAACATAAGTGCGTGTATAAAGGGGAGTTAGCACTCTAGTCAACTTATGTAGCTTTTCATGAATATTGACACCATGTGTCGTTTAGACTTTGCTTCAAGTCAAAAATATTGATGTTAAGTTTTCCTTACCAGTAATACTTGGCCTATACATGTTGTAAATATAAAGTCAATTTGTGCTCGGAATATTAGCCTGCTGAATTTGGTTAGGGCTAACTGTGTGATCATGTGTTGATTGGTGGCTCTGATCTTGCTGAAGATCAGGTTTAATATCTGATGAAAGAATAACATCAATTGAGGTTCACATTCCAGAGATGACACTCTGAAGATTGTTTCAAATTCTTCTTACATTGACAATAATTATGCTGACATATTTTTTAAGTCAAGGCCATTCTCATGTTTGTACCATGGATGAAGGAAGAGAAGGAGTTTGAACGACGACCAACCGCAGAGTAACAAAAGAAAACCCTGACCATGCCCCTGTCTGACCAGTGGAAAAAGATAGGAGACCTCCAGCTGAGCGGCTGATTAACGAGCAGGATTAGATCTCTTTGTACAGGACGTGTGGTACCGCCACTCTGCACTGTTGCCTGCGTGTTAAGATGAATCATTGGAGACACAAGATTTGAGAAATTACACAGTTTTCGCATGCGCATTGTGTTTTCTTTGTCTTTCATGGATGTGCACACGGTACAAACGATTGTGTTGTTTCCAAAGTTTTATAAATTAATCTGTTATTGTGGAAGTGTCGTGGCAGAGCGGTTAAGAGCACCGAATTCAAACTCTGATGTTTCTGATCAACAAAGTTACTGGTCTCAAAGTATCAGCAGTGTTATTCCCCAATTAATACATGTAAGTGAATTTACAGCTCTTCTACAACACCTAAATATAGCAATTTCCTACTAAATAAGATACCTGTAATGTATACATGGGTATTCTTGACTTTGAAACTTGCATGATACTTTAATGTCATGTCACAAACGTTGGCACAGTGTGTCGTTTTGACATCGCCCCAAGCCAACAATATTGATGTTAGTTTTCTTTTTCAGTATTTCTTTGCCCAAATGTATACATGTTGTAAATACTAAAGTCTATGTGTGGTCGTGATTTTGCTCCTGCATACAATGCAGTTGCTCAGGCATGAAGAACAGCTTGGAGAGTGGGGTACCATTTTCTTGCTGAGATTGATCCGAAACTTTCTGAAAAACACTTGAAATCTTAAAAGTGTTGACAGGAAACTGATGATGAAATACACCAAAGTTGTCAATAAGGGAACCTCTATCACATGAAGTAAAATTCAAACAGGTTATGAGTGCTCAGAACTACCCAAAAGAGCAAAAGAGGGAGAGCACCTTGTGAAGCTGGTTGACTGGTCGCCATTGTACAGCACATAAGAAAATATCAACGGACCTACTATATGGACATAAACTCTGGAATAAACTTCCCAATCACATCAGGGACACAACTTCATTCAAAACATTCAAGGCACTTCTGAAAGCCCACTTGTTTCAGGAGGCCTACCATCAATGACTTTTTATTTCTTCTGTGCCTCAGCGCCTTTGGGCAAACTTTTGATGTAGGCGCTATACAAATTACGTTTGATTGATTGATTGATTGAACTTCAGACTAAAGAGTGTTGGACAATTTTATGTCAAAATTCCTGACTTTACCCCTGTCACTAACAATGTCGTCTCCATTTGGAATTAAACTACAATTTAAACTTTTATTGGGGATGAGGAATACTGTTTTTGTTTTAACCTGTGTATCACACATCAGTGTTTGGTCAAAATCAAAATATTAACTTTGAAGCTATTGTGATGAATAGTTTTAAAACATAAACCATATTGGACTACATGTGAATGACAATGAGCTCTGTTTGGTTCAATAAAGATTAGTTTTTCAATTCACAAAGTGGAAACAAATCTTTAGTTTGGAAATATAATTTTTGTATTTTTTGTTTAATAGCTCTGTCACTTTTCCCATGCACCACAGACTACATAAAAAGAAAAGTAAAGTTTGTCCTGATCCAACATGGCTCATCAGACCAGTGATTATAACTAGCCGTATTCCTTGGCATTCAATGACTAAGACCATTAGTCTATTCCTCCTGGACAAGATGCCAGTCTATCGCAGCTTACTCCACAGCTCTCGCCCGGTACCCACTGTGTACTCCCGGGTTGAGAGAAGCAAATGTGATTTGAACCCTCATTGTATAAATAACAGAATTTGGGTCCAGCGCCCTAGACTACTCAAGCACAAGTTCCTAATCACAGACTATACAAAAGATAAACCATTGACTTCCCAATATGAAGCTTTTAATACCATAAATGCTCAAATCAAAATGTGAATATAACTATTACCTGTTTCATCAGTATACAGTGATGGTACTGTTTTGGGGTTTTCAATAATTTTTGTTTTTAAATATTGAAGTAATTATATTTTTATCGTTGGCAGGGGTCTGGTTTTACACATCTTTTGATGACACGTTTATACTTTTGTTTTAACCTTGACAGCCCCTGTACAACTTGTAACTATTGTGTATGTCTAAAGATTTAAAATAAATAAATAATAAATAAATAAATATTAAGTTTATTGACTATGCCTCCTGGATTTAAAGGACCAAAGTCAGAGTAAATGTTTATGTTTGTAAACTGTCGTCTTAATTTGACATACAATCAGGCAACATAACCACATACATACACACCACATACTGTAGTCACACTGGTTATAATTATATTAATAATGACTAAACGTGAGGTGTTTGTCCACAAACACAAAGCTGTTCTGTGTTTATATTTTTTTTTCATTGAAGTGCTTCAAATAGTATATAGTTTGTCTGATTTCAAGATAGAAGAGGTGTTGTCTTGAACAGGCCGTTTTTTCCACTTAAGCGTCCCTAAAAACCTAAACATGGTCTTATTATCAATAATAATATATCTCAGAAAGACACTCATGCAAAGGAACTCTGCTAATGGCAGTGCTTTGGGAGCATGGTTGGCTTGTACGTAAAGCGCTCGCTTCTCACCAAGGTGACCCATATCGTATTGCAGGCTGGCATAGTTTATAATCATTCAAGAGGACGCTATTAGTTGGTCAGACAGTAGGAGGGTTGACTGTGTACTGTGTGCCTTCCATCACCAGATCATATTGCAGGCTGGTATTATTAATAATGTTATCATTCAAGAGGATGCTTTTAATTGGTCAGACAGTAGGAGGGTTGACTGTGTACTGTGTGAATGCCATCATATCATATTGCAGGCTGGCATAGTTTATATATCATTCAAGAGGATGTGATTAGTTGGTTAGACAGTAGGAGGGTTGACTGTGCACTGTGTGCATGCATTCACCATATCATATTGCAGACTGGCATAGTTTATATCATTCAAGAGGATGTGATTAGTTGGTTAGACAGTAGAAGGGTTGACTGTGTACTGTGTGCATGCATTCATCATATCATATTGCATACTGGCATAGTTTATATCATTCAAGAGGATGCTATTAGTTGGTTAGACAGTAGGAGGGTTGACTGTGTACTGTGTGCATGCATTCACCAGATCATATTGCAGACTGGCATAGTTTATATCATTCAAGAGGATGCTATTAGTTGGTTAGACAGTAGAAGGGTTGACTGCACTGTGTGCATGCATTCACCAGATCATATTGCATACTGGCATAGTTTATATCATTCAAGAGGATGCTATTAGTTGGTCAGACAGTAGGAGGGTTGACTGTGTACTGTGTGCATGCATTCACCAGATCATATTGCAGACTGGCATAGTTTATATCATTCAAGAGGATGCTATTAGTTGGTTAGACAGTAGAAGGGTTGACTGTGCACTGTGTGCATGCATTCACCATATCATATTGCATACTGGCATAGTTTATATCATTCAAGAGGGTGTGATTAGTTGGTTAGACAGTCAGAGGGTTGACTGTGTACTGTGTGCATGCATTCACCCTATCATAATGCAGGCTGCATAATTTATATCATTTAAGATGCTTTTAATTGGTTAGACAGTAAATAAGTTGACTTGGTGAGACGATTTTTAAGTATTTTGGCACTCTCTGAGCACCGTAGTTTCCATATGTACAACTTGTTTCATCTGATCAAAACTTTTAAATTTTCGACAAAGCAGAAAATGGTATCCCGATGCATTGGATTTAGGTTTTTTTTTGCACTGATGAACTCTCTGCTAAGAAGAATATGTTGAACTCTGGTTGCCTAATTGTTTGAGTCAGGGTATTTCCAGAGTTTCTACAACACTTTAAGAGTCCCTGCCTGTAAGAGTGTACCAAGTGGTGATTCATGGGTTCTCAGATCTTCTTCTAAAAAATTAGAGGGTTACATCATCTTACCAAACGAATAAATCCAAAATTTTAGTTTGCTGACGCTTTCGGTTTTGGAGTTACCAGTTATCAAAGTTTCGACCTAAAAGCCCTCGAGAAAAAATGAATGGTACATTCCCTGTAAACACAAAAATGTGCGCCAAGGTCATCCCAAGAAAAGTAAAACATTTTTTGAAACCTCCAGTTGGGCTTATAACAAAAGTAAAAAAAAAAAAAGGGATTTCGTTGGCGCGTCATGTTACGCGCACCTGAAAATGAATTACAAAACACCAATATTTTCTTTGGAGAGCCAACTTCAAAGCCATGTCATCATTTTATCAAATGAACAAGGGCTCTATAATTAATTTGGGACAATCACATGTGCCTAGATATTATAAGTGGTTTTCCCCAACATAAAGGATAGAGCCTTGTTCATTAAATAAAATCTTGAAAAGGCTCTGAAGTTGGCTCTTGACAGAAAATATCAAAAACACCCATATTCTTCGTAACCTTTGGAGACCTATCCCCTTCATGGTTTGCCAACATTTTCAAATTGGGGGATATTTCTCACTTTCGGTTGCCACAGCAATGCATAAGTATAGGCATGTATTGTGAACTTTTGATCTGTAATATTTGTTAGCGTCACTCAAATCCCATTTGATTTTTGCTTTTTGTGTTGCTGAGGATTTCTAGACAACGCAAAATCGCCCAAAATAGGCAGTAGTGTAGTTTTATATGACCTTTGACCTTTGTTATATTGGTGGGCCAACATGATCTCAATTATTTTTCAATTGAATTCTGTTAAGGAACACTCAACTTAACCAAATGCAAGAAAAAATTGATGGGATCTTGTTTGGCACAGATACTTACAGTGATGAGAAAAGTTAATGTTGTCCCAATTTAGGCCAATATGTGTGGAATGGTAATACTTTAGAAAATTTTCAAAAAATCTTTTGACATGCAAGTTGCAGAGATCCCAAGATTCTTTTTTCATTTGTCATTAGATGAAAACTGTTCCATACCCATTTGCCATAAAAACAATTTTTTTTTTTTGGCGCGCGAAGTTACGGAGGTGCGAAAACGCAATATATTGGTAAAATTTGAACTTTGACCTCTATTATCTCTCTGCGCCAACGAGATCCCACGCACTTTGCACTTAAATTTGTTTTAGGGATGCAAGCTCTTTCATTTGAACTTGTTTAATTCATGGGATCCTATACGTGCGCTGAGTTATGAGGCGTTGAAAATGGCACGAGGGCACTGTTCGTCAAAGGTTCAGGTGCACGTAACATGACGCGCCAACGAGATCCCAATTTTTTTTTTTTTTACTTTTGTTATAAGCCCAACTGGAGGTTTCAAAAAATGTTTACTTTTTTTGGGATGACCTTGGCACTGGTTTTTGTGTTTACAGAGAATGTACTATTCGTTTCTCGAGGGCTTTTTGGCCCAAACTTTGATAACTGGTAACTCCAAAACCGAAAGCGTCAGCAAACTAAAATTTTGGATTTATTCGTTTGGTGTGATGGTGTATCACTCTAATTTTTTGGAAGAAGATCTGCGAACCCATGAATCACAACCCCCCCTAATTTGGTACATTCTTACAGGCAGGGACTCTTAATATAATAATTTCCTATGAAGAAGAATCAAATATGATCAATATTAGGGAGCATTCTTGACTTCTAAACTTACTGCTTTCAGTACAAATCATAAATATTGAAACCTAGTTTCATGTTTGAGTTTGCTTCAAGTCCAAAATATCAACGTTGGTTACTTTGCTGTATTGCTTGCCCCGTACAAGTTGAAAATATAACGTCAATTTCTATTAGTGATTTTATAGAAACATCAAAGTAAAAGTCAAAATGTTCTGTAATTACCCTCTGTTGGTTGTGTTAATGGTATATTTTCTTGTTGATGACGTCTGTGATCCTCTTGACGGCGCCTTCGATCGTCTTCTGAACATTAAAGGACAAATATATTTTGGTGTTACTTGTTAACCAGTTTAAAGGTATGGAGTTTGCAACGATGGAGACTCTTGGTTGTATTTCAATGGCTTGGGTCACAGGGTTAAACATGGGGTTAAACTTTATGTGATTCAATACACTTTGTACCAATTATTTATAAAGTATGACTGATTCTTTAACAGTCCTGAGCTACTCCAACACCCAGAATATGTTAATTCAAGTGCTTTCAAGACAGCAGTAGATTCCTACAAAGTTTGTTTGCAGTAATTTTGAAGCCTGTGCTGATTTTAAAAACTCAACACCATGTTAAAGGAACATGTTGCCTTGGATCAGTCCAGTTGGTCTTTTAAAAGCATTTGTAACCGTTGGTTATGAATGGTTAGATAGATTGATAATTTGAAAGTAGAGTATAATGATCCACACAAACATGCCTCGAAATTGCATGGTTTTCTTTTCACATCGCGATCAAACATGGTCGCCATTTTGTTCTAGTTCTCGACCTGAATGGAAAATCATGCACTTTCGAGCTATACTTGTGTGGATCATTACATTCTTCTTTTAAAACATCTTTCTAACCATATGCATTTCATAACAAACGGCTTCAATGGCTTTTCAAAGGCCAACTCGACCGATAATAGAGTGCCAAAGACTCTTCCATACACAGTGAAGGTTTGAGTGTGCAGTGTTTTCTATGCAGCTTTCAAGATAATAATATCGAAGTCTTATATAGCGCACGTATCTACCAAACAAGGTACTCAAGGCCCCGAGTATTTACAAACTTTCAGAAAGAGAGGTAAGATGAAAAGATTTAGACCAAATTTATATTTGTATAGTTTCTTTATCCTTAATTTGGTTTTAACTTTTTTTAAATGGAAAAGTCAGTTGCATTTCTCCATACTGGGAATAACAATAGAAACATGTGAAAGAATTAAAATTGTGCTCCTTTAACCTTTAGGGTGTGGCAGCGTCCCACTTTATCCCATTGCTGGACAGTACCAACGTCTATATCCATCCCATCAAAATAGTAAAAACTTTTGTTAAATGACTGCTTTACATGCATAGCTTTTGTCTAGGATTATTTGAGTGTTTTTTTTTCCCTTAAGATTTCTCCACTTATCAGGGGGTTAAATCTTGGCAGTTTTGTATTTGACTCGGGATATTTGTGCTCGGTATAAACATGAGTGGCAATAATTTTCTGTCCTTTTGAAAAAAAACCATCCCCGAGTATTGAGCTCTGATGTCAAGGAATATGGCTGCCCCAGGTCATTACACTTTGAAGAAACTGATTTTGAATTGAGGTGTCATTCACACAATAATTTAGAAAAGTTGGAGTGCCTTTTGTTTTTCCTAACTGTAAGCAGTAATATGAAATGGATAGTGCTGTAAGGGGCTGCTTCACCAGCAGATAATGTCTGCTTTACACATTTCAGAAGAATTGAATCATGACTCATGTCTTCATGACTTCTGAAATCAAATTAGTAATAAATCTTGTTGAATGAAACGTCTCACAAATAATAATAATAATAATAACTTTCGATTTATATAGCGCCTAATAATTAACACTTAATTCTCTAAGCGCTTTACAAAGAAGTACACTATAAATCAACAACAACATAAATATATATATATAACAAATAATACCACTACAAGCATAAAGATACAACAATACAAGAACGTAAACTATTGTAAGAAAAGGTGCGTCTTTAAGGCACTCTTGAAATCACCAAGGGAAGATGTTTCCATCCAAAGAGCTTCCATCCATTGTTCTTAAGTGAAAGAAAGTACTTCAATAATTACCTCTTCTGTTTCTTCTCCAATTATACAGAAAACCCACTGTAAGTAAAACAGAAAATAGTTAAAAGCCATAAATAGCAAGCCACCTTTAATTGTTGTGATCCAGTACAGAAAATGCTACGTTGACTTATTGGCCAACTGAGCTATAGCTGTTGTTTAGATGGTGAAATTCTTTTAAAGTGGGATGTCAATTTCTACTGTAATACTATTTCTAAGATGTTGATTTATTTTGGGGAGACGAAATCTGCTTTCATTATAAGTTGTTATCCTAAATAAGTTATTCTTGAGAAACATAGATATTTGCCAGTATATAACGGAACAAAGTACGCATGGAGCAATCAAAAAATAAACATTCACTACATTGTTCGTGCAACGGCGAGAGCGGGCGTGATGCGGGCTGTACCACTTTGACACGGGGTGGAGTACAATAATCATAAGAATGGGCGTTGCGTATTACTGTAATACTCAAAGTTTTACGCAGTCATTGTGGTTTTAGACAATAAATGTGAGATAAAGCTTATATAATTAGCCTTTAGATCAAACTTTTGCAATGATTGCATTAAACAGTATTTTCCTGTATGGACACCCCCACTTTCCAAAATGAGCTGTTCCTGTACTAAGTCAATGGCCATATGTTTACGTTAACGCGCTCTCGCACACACAACATGGAAAGGGTTTAAGCTACAAAACTATGGGCATCACATGTTCCGTTCTAGGGCAACAGGTAACAGTTAACCAATCATCATCATTGTTACATGAATGGACAGATAAACTGTTCAGATTCAAGAAGCTGTTTGATCCAGGCAACTGCATGGCGCAGTTCACGAGTTATGGCAAGTTATGTAAAACGGGGGTTTTTCGATAGTTTTTCACTCCCCGCCATAGGGGCGTGAAAGAAAGTCAATTTGTTTATATTAAAAGGGCAACAAGTTCCCGGTTATATAGAACTAAACAACGTACATGAATTAAAAAAGAGTAAGTTCCTCTTCAAAATACTGAACGATCCATAACATTCGCTTGTTGCAATCTTGAGTTATTATGCATTTTGTAAAAATTATGCATTTTAAAGGTATATTTTGTGCGTATTCGGGGCCAGACATAAAATGCTCTATGCAAATGAGCGCTATGTTCTGTTATGTGACATCATCATCTCAAGATAAATTATCTTGTTAGTTGTGCACTTTATTGATCTCTGTAGATATTTTTAAAGTTGAATTGTTGAGTTATCAGGGAATAAGTCCACCTCTAAGCTTTTGTGGTGAATTTAGTTATTGGTTGTGGCTGCCTCTACAGTCCATTTTCAGTAATACGTGCTAGGAAAAGCGAGACCCCAGTTTGTACAAGGTTTTTCACTGGTCCAAACAGTCCCATGCATGTCTCTATGTATTGAAAAATGAAAGATACAAGCACATTTGTAGCGACAACACGGATAATACAAGGTATTTTTGGATGCATTTATGGTTATTTTATGTTATTTTGGCACCAGAACAATTTTTATTGTGTGCCTGAACTTTGGCAGAAAAGGCGTTTGGAAAAAGAATAACGACTTACATATCCCAAAGAACACACCAACCGCACCGATACAACCAAAGACAATGGCTATAATGCTCTCAGTTGTTAATCCAGATTGTCCTTCAGTAGTTGTAGTTGTAGAATCTGTTGTGTTATCTGTGAATGCCGCCATGATGGATCTGTTTAACAAGAAAATACTGGAGTGAATAACTCTTTTCATACTTCTTCATCCAATGACTGCAACAATGAATAAAGTTACAGTGCTTAAAGGCAGTGGACACTATTGGTAATTACTCAAAATAATTATCAGCATAAAACCTTTCTTGGTATCGAGTAATGGGGAGAGGTTGATGGTATAAAACATTGTGAAAAACAGCTCCCTCTTAAGTGACGAAGCCTCCCCTTTGTTCCTAAAATGGTTCAATACATTTTTAAAGTAACCCCCAACAACAAAACAGATTGTACAATCCCAGTTGATCTTTCTCCGCAAACAAATAAAGTAAATAAAACCAGTCTGTTTTTACGAGCAGTTTACCACCGATAGTCATACTTGTTACTGCGAGTGACAGCCTATAGATATGTATATGTAGAGGTCAGTGGTCTAAAAGTACTCCATGAATTAATATTTAAGTCTTTGGTGTTCCTCCATGCCAACTATAGACTTCTCACCTAATATTGTCTGATATTATTTGGCATTGGACTTTTAAAAACTATTAATAAATATGAAAAATCTATCAAACAAGCTCTGCAGCCGGTGGTGTAAGCAGACACTCTTTAGGGAGCGGGGAAGCGGGCTTAAAGACATAGTTTGGGAGTGACTATAGTTAATGGAAGTGTCGACACCGAATTCAAACTCTGGAGTTTCTGATCAGCAGAGTATGGGTTCAAATCCCCAGCCGTGACACCTGTGTCCTTAAGCAAGACACTTCACCATTGCTTCATCCTTCAGATGGGACGTTAAGCCGTTGGTCCCATGTGATATGTAACGCATGTAAAAGAACCCAGTGCATATATCAAAAACAGAAGGGGTTCGCCCCAATGTTCCTGGTCCGATCGGCAGCAAATTGCGCCACAGCACCTAGTAAAGCATTACATGGTGCTATCAGAATTAGGTCTCACAATTCAAACGTAGTCCCACATCTGGCAGGAAATACTGTATGTAATGTTACAGCGCCAGGAGCGTCACTGGGTGACGGACTTGTGCGCTATATAAGAAGCCACAATTACTATTATTAATATTATTATTAATGTATCGAACCATTCCCTGTGTATATTTCAATCTCTCTGAACACTCTCCCCTTATGGTTTAATGCCACGGCATGTAGCTGATGCATGGACACAGGTTGTGATAATAATATTGATAGAAATACCACTAGACAATTAATCTGGTTGCTGTTGATATCGCGGATGAAAATTATTTTTTTGGAAGGCACCAAGAAACGTGCAAATCAGAGGGGGCCTCCAGAGATTGGGAGAGAAGTAGGCAAGGATTGAGTATTACTTACCAAAGACCTGGTGGTGCCTGGCGTAGTAAAGATTGCTGAGATTACTTAAACCAGATCAAACTTCAATAGTGACATGGTTGAAGATGGTAGAAAGTATAGCTTTCTGGATTCAGGATTTCAAAAATAGACAAGAAGTGAGATCATTGAATACAAAAATGCACTGAAGTTTGCCAACAAAATTGCAACAACGGTCATAAGACATGGAAGAATCAACCACCATCAAAGAATGAACAGTCTGGCTTCAGTGTTAAAACTGATAGAGGGATGTTGTCTCAGTCTGGGTTTCCCAATTCATGTCACCTGAGCAGCTGCATCGATCATGTGATTTAAATTAACCAATCATCAGTTTGTAAACAAAAAATCTTGCATTTTTACATAATTATTTGTTAATAATTTGCAGTTCACTTTGTTATTTCCTGTAAACTTTTTTTTGGGACTATGAAAAGTTGTGTACTTGAAGATTGACTGTTTAAATAGAAGACTACACCACAAACAGAAGATTGTCATTCAAATCAACATCAGTTTGTGAAGTTTTTTTCCTGGCATTTTTCCCATAAATCTTCGTTAATGATTTACAGTTCACTTTATTTTTACCCGTAAACTTTTTTTGGGACTATGCAAACTTGTGTACTTGAACATTGACTGTTTACTAAGGTACAATGGGAAGAATCTGGCTGGTGCATTGTTATGACTCTCCTTCAGTACGTTCATTCCATTAGCTGTATAGGGACTATCAAATGATATTACAATCAGGGACTCTAGCTAGTGATAATGAGCATGCTCTGTGACCATTTTGTTTCTTACAATCCTCAATCCAAGTTGATCATTCTCCATGATTTTTATTTTTGAGTAAAACCAGTCTTTCTTTCCAGCAGTTTTGTAGTCAAGTCCCTCCCTAGTTCCTATCATAATGATGTGGTCTAAAACACTATTGCCATGGGGGGGGGGGGGGGGGGGGGGGGTGAGATTTAAAAAAACAACAACTATAGACTGTATTGACTGTTTAGGGTCCACTGTCTGGCTACAATCAGCCACTTGAACTTGAAGAAGTATTGATATATATTGGAACTCAAGGGGGGGGGGAGGTTATGTTTAAAGTGGGAAATTAAATACTGGAGGATGGGGCGGGGTTGTTCCCAATATTTATTAGTTGAGCTAAAGGAGGCTAAAAACATGGGGGGACATTTGATATTGTGGTCTCCCCCCCCCCACCTTGCTAAATTGGGGTGGGGGGGACACATGTCCTCCTGTCTTCCTGTCCCCCTGTCTGGTTTTTCCAGAGCACCTACACAAAATTGGTATCAATGGAAAGCTTGTCCCATGAGTAATTTGATAGTCATTATTGCCATAGGTTCATTATTCACAAAGTTATGCCCATTTTAAGTTTCTTTTTTTAGGGGGGGGGGGGAGGTGTCTTATTCATTTGTTGAAACCAGGGACGAAGCACTTGACAACAAAATTGGTCGATCCATTTCTGCATGATAAATTTCAAAATAGATAAAAAGATAAATTTGTAAATAAATAAATTAAAACATTCATTATCCACAAAGTTATGCTCGTTTGATTTTTTTTTTATTGATTTTTTTTTTGGTGGTGGGGGGGGGGGGTGTCTTCATGTAACTCAAAGTTATTCATTTCAACATTTGTTGAAACCAGGGACGAAGCACTTGACAACAAAATTGGTTGATAAATTTTAAAATAGATAAATTTGTAAATAAATAAATAAACATAAGTAAGCCTTGATCAAGGCTGTGTAGACAATTACTCTAGCTAAAACCAAAGAGCAAGGATAAACCTAGCAGCCGCCCGAATGCGATAGCACACCGCACTCTCACGCGCACACACACACAGCGCCTGTACACAGACCAACTTGTCCGATTCAATGCAAGCACGACTTAAAGACACTGGACACTATTGCTAATTGTCGGCTCCCTCTTAAAACGTAGTTTTTGAAAAAGAAGTAATTTTTCACTAAAATGTTTGAATTGAATTCAAGACCTCAGCTGAGGTCTCACATTCAAGGCATCTGAAAGCACACAACTTGTGCGACAAGGGTGTCTTTTCTTCCAATATTCTCTCGCAACTTTGACGACCTATTGAGTTCAAGTTTTCACAGGTTTGTTGTTTTAAGCATGTTTGAATACACCAAGTGAGAAGACTGGTCTTTGACAATGCGCCTTATTTTTGATCTTGCGAGGGGGGCTATAAAGAGTATTTGTTATCACTTCCTGGGGTACTTGGATTCACCCTGCACAGATTAATGTACATTTCAATAATTGTAGTGTATGCATTAAGCTTGGGTTTGTGGCAGTCAGTGGGTGCATTGGACCGATCTCTTCATTCTTGAAATGGATACAAATTCTGGAGTATAACACTGTAAAATGTGTTGAACAAAGACAAATTTACTGGAGTGGGAGTTGAACCCAATCATGACCTCTGGAATAATTTAACAGCACTCTACAGTCTTCTGATTGTCACTGGCACCCTAAACAAAGATGTTGACAAAATAGGGAGACCACCAACAACATGGGGCTAGTATTTAGCTTAGTTTATAGAGTGATGGCATGTTAGTCTGGAGGCCATTGGTCCAAATCATGCCCTAGTAAATGTTTCTTTGATCAAATGATAAATTTATGCATTCCTATGTTTCATTTGCTCAAATTTTAAGGAACTGAATTTAAATTTGTGATTTGTTTTTATACTTAAAGGTTACAAGTAACACCTGAAAGACAATTTTGAGGAGGAACGTGTCAAACCCATGCTGCTTGCTGGATGATGGTTGCTGGATGATGGTTGCTGGATGCTGCTTGTTTGATGCTTACTGCTCAGACATCTGGGTCTGAATCAACATGCTGACTTTATTCATTCTGCCGTCATCAAGACAGTGCAAAACAAAGTGAGTTATGATTCTTTGTTGCCTTATGTTTTCCTTATAAGAAAAAAATAGTTAATGGCCTGACGTTTCGACCCTAGCAGAGTCTTTCTCGAATGCTAAAACCCATCTCTTTCCCCCTATACTTACAAAAAAATATAGATACTTATATTGAAAAATGTTGTGTGGAAACTATGCGACAAACATAGATCCCATTAGTTGTGTAGTAGAACACATTTCATATGCCATCCAAAATGTAATATTGGAGCCCAATATGGATAATTATTGGACGCTTCGCATGTTCGTTTCCAAAATAATCTATCCCAGCCTATTTTTCCAAACGATTGAGGTAAGGTCTTTTCACAGCTGACAAGTATGGGTCACTAACATACATGTAGGCCTGCCTCCACTGCCCCCCTCCCCCTACCCCTCCCCCCCCCTCATCTTACCCTGTGAATGGGGTGGGTGAGCTATAAATCAAATGCACCCAAAACGTCTTGTTGTACTCGCATATCATGTGACTCCAAGCTCAAAGAGTGTCCTCGTTGAGATGAAAGGATGATCTATCATTGGCTGAGAGCGACGTGCGGAGCAATCACACAAGCACCTTTCCATTGTTTGACCTCGGTCTTTAAATGCATTTCCCTCAACCTTTATCGCTAATTCTGTAGAACTTTGTATCTTTAACGTTCCAGCGAAGAAAAGATCATTTGACAATGACATCGCTTGAGACATAAAATATAAAACTTATTTATACCAAGCAGGGAGTCCTTTCTATAGCAGCATCATGAGTTTGGTGAAGCAGTGGTTCGTAAAAGTGTGGCCACCGCCTTCATTGCAAAAAAATACAATAATCGCTTACTCTTATCACTGATAAATCTATTGTGCAATCTAAAACATCAAGGACTCTGATCAGTGGTTCTGACCCACCAGTATGCATGCCTTATAGTTTTAATCATGGTGGCTGATAATTGGGTACAATCATTAATAACGCATTGGAGCATCAGTTGACATCACTGATGCTGGGGGTAGTCTGTCTTATAAAAACCAACGTCTTGAATTGAGACAACTTGTGTAGAGGATGGGAGGTCGACTCAAGTAATGTAATGTAAAGACTGTTGTAACTTGGGTAAATATAAGACCAGGAATTCCAGTGAATATTTGAGCACGACACTTGGCCATAATTGCTTCTCTTCACCCAGGAGTAAATGGGCTTGATTCTGTGGTTGATTTGGCTCAATGCTCTGCATATTTGACAGTAGAGGCTGCATACTCCCTAGTATGTAAGGAGTTGAAAAACAGAGCAGTGATAAATATTAATGCTTATTGAGCTCAACATTTGTGGACACATCGCCATAGAAATGTCCATCGTTATTATTATTATTATGAAAATTGTGGTGAGTAAAAACCAAATTTCCAATACTAAAAAGAAACTTAGAAAATAAACTCCTACAAAACCTAAAAATGGAAGGACTACGTTTTGGGATTGATTGGACAAAACCAAATTTAATGTAAATGTTTGTTTTTTTATTTTATCTTGAGGCTAGTTCCAACTCCCCTTAGAAATAACAACTATTACAATATTAAAGAAGACAGTTTCAGATGAACTCTGTTCAAAATTCTTTTAATATTTATATTTATTCATTTTTCTCTGTTGAAATCTTGGATCATCCAAAGTTGTCCAGGGTTTGATAACAGTTTAACTATTTTATTGATAAAGTTATAATTATTTCAACCCAATTTTATTAACGATTTGTACATGTTTAATGACAGTGGACACTATTGGTAATTGTCAAAGACCAGTCTTGTCACTTTGTGTATCTCAACATACGCATAAAATAACCAACCTGTGAAAATTTAAGCTCAATTGGTCGTCGAAGTTGCGAGATAATAATGAAAGAAAAAACACCCTTGTCACACAAAGTTGTGTGCATTTAGATGGTTGATTTTGAAACCTCAATTCTAAATCTGAGGTCTCGAAATCAAATTCGTGGAAAATTACTTCTTTCTCGAAAACTATGGCACTTCAGAGGGAGCCGTTTCTCACAATATTTTATACCACCAATCTCTCCCCATTACTTGTTACAAAGTAAGGTTTTATGCTAATAATTATTTTGAGTAATTACTAATAGTGTCCACTGCCTTTAATGAAAACCTGTTTGATACCAACTAGACTATAACTTTGGCACTTTGTATACATTACACAACATGCTCACCACACACAAGTATCTGTGCAAGAAATAACAAACCTGTGAATGGTAACATCAGAGTCATGAGAAAAAAGCGCAAAACCCAATTATATGTTTCCAATGTTTTACAACATCAGATTTCTGACTCAAAATCAAAACTTATTTTTGTATCTGTTTAATCATATAAAAAAAAAAGGGAAATCTAGCATTTCGGGAACAAAATATTGAGGGGATGTTTTCCAGCATTTAACCATCTTTATACCATGCACGTTAGGTGTAAATCTCTGAACAATAATATTTCCAATCTTAACAAAAAGGTTAACAATTTTAACAAAAATCAAAATTAGTAATCTTACCCAAATTATGCACACCCTTTGAACTGGTTTGGTTATGGGAAATATTAACAACTAAGATTTATCATTTTAGGCATCAATGTTTGATGAAAGGTTTAGATGATAGTCCAACAGGAAGATATTCCCATCCATAAAGTTTGTTTATTAATCATTTTCAATTTGGTAAATTGCAATGCCTTTTTTTGCCCTGAATTAATTTCAAACAAACTGACAAATTTTTACTGGGCCAGTATAAAGTTGGGTACACTCCTGATTGCAACATGTACAAAAAATTAAAGCTTAAAATGGTCTTTTCCATTTGTATGAAGCTCAAACATGAATTTGAGTGACATCATGGCCATTTTTCCAGACCTGGTCTCAATAACAAAGTTGGTTTATTATTTCATTATATAAATACCCAAGTAATGTAGTACTGTCTTCTGGAGTTATAGTTGAAATTTTGACCCATTAGAAATACTCGCTATCATTACCATTATTATGATCAAAGAAAGTAAACAATTTTGTATGAATATTCACAGATTCCAAGTCATAGAAAAGAAAAGATCAATTAACATTCATCTCAGACTTAGACAAATAAGTTAATATTTGGCTGTACATATAGACAATGTAGCAATGTTTACAAAATAGTACTCTTTTGCATTCCAGTGCATCTCCTGGCAGACAAGATGCTTCACTGTTCATATATGACATATTTGATCATAATTGTATTGTATTGGTCTTATTTATTCAGGGACTCCATCAGTGATTCCACTGTTCTCCCTGATGGGACCCCAAAGACATACAATAAAAACTGTACGAGAGAAAGTATACATGTCCAAGGTTAAAATTAAACATTACAATATTTAGTTACATAGGGAAATATGGCACTGAATATTGTACACATAGGGAAATATTGTACACATAATCATAAATGAGAAGAACACAGTTTGAGACATACAGCTTTTTATAAATACCAAAAGTTGATAACAATTGTTAGCTCAAGTCTGCATCAAATGTAAGATTTCTTCCATAGTAAGCTATGTACAATTTGTGCCTGCAGAAAGTCCAGGCTCTGTGACACTTTTGTTAATGTGTGAAGTCATGAGTAATATAACAGCAATGTTTTTTATATTATTTGTCTCATCCAGTATAAATGACCATAAATAACGATCCATATTCCATCAGGCCTGATACTTCACGGAGGCAATGGAGGCGATTGTCTCCATTGCCCCTTGCCATTGCCTTGGTGCCCTTGAAATGCTCCAGTAGAAATTTACAATGTCCTCATAGGGTGCCCTTTACCAAAAAGAAAATGCCTTGGTGCCCTTGCCCTTTCAAAAACGAAGCATACGGGCCTGTCCCATATTATAGATAAGTTCTTAATAAATACAAAAATATACTTTACATTGCAATATTTCAGTGGTTTATGAAATGAGTTTATTTACATTTAAGCACCATTATGCCCCTCAGTTCATGGTTTGAACCAAAGGAACTGTTAAATAGACGCTCTTGCACTGACGTCATATGTGACTACTCTCTACCCATTGGAACTTCACACAAATTGTGTGACCAATTTGGGTAATGTCTTCATCAATTGGGTCAATAAAGGTACAATCTCTGATATACCTAAAGACATTGTACTGCGCTGCGATGTACTGCCATTAACACTGATTTGAATTTGTGAACTTCTCTGAATGATTACAGACAAGGATTGTGCAAAAGAAACTTTAAAAAACAATGGCAGATTGTAATGGTATTTCTGTTTGAACTGATGACATGGTCTTTAATGAACTTTGAAGACTAAACTTCCTGTATTAAACCAGAAGTAATCATTTTGATGTTAGCTGAACTGGGTTAGCTGCGACGTACTGGCATTAACCAGTGTTGTAGTCGAGACCTCAAAGTCTGAGACCAAGACCGAGACCTCCCCATCCGAGCCCTTCCCGAGACTGAATCCAGCCCTCCGAGACCAGCCCTCCGAGACTGAGACCAACCCTCCGAGACTGGCCCTTCCCGACCGAGACCAGCCCTTCCTGAAACCGAGACCAGCCCTCCGAGACCGAGACCAGCCCTCCGAGACCAGCCCTTCGAGACCGAGACCAGCCCTCCGAGACCAGCCCTTCCCGACCGAGACCAGCCCTTCCTGAAACTGAGACCAGCCCTCCGAGAACGAGACCAGCCCTCCGAGACCGAGACCAGCCCTGCGAGACCAAGACCAGCCCTTCCCGACCGAGACCAGCCCTTCCTGAAACCGAGACCAGCCCTCCGAGACTGAGACCAGCCCTCTGAGACCGAGACCAGCCTTTCCCGACTGAGACCAGCCCTCCGAGACCAGCCCTCCGAGACCAGCCCTTCCCGACCGAGACCAGCCCTTCCTGAAACCGAGACCAGCCCTCCGAGAACGAGACCAGCCCTCCGAGACCGAGACCAGCCCTGCGAGACCGAGACCAGCCCTTCCCGACCGAGACCAGCCCTTCCTGAAACCGAGACCAGCCCTCCGAGACCGAGACCAGCCCTCTGAGACCGAGACCAGCCCTTCCCGACCGAGACCAGCCCTCCGAGACCGAGACCAGCTCTTCCCGACTGAGACCAGCCCTTCCTGAAACCGAGACCAGCCCTCCGAGACCGAGACCAGCCCTCTGAGACCGAGACCAGCCCTTCCCGACCAAGACCAGCCCTACGAGACCGAGACCAGCCCTTCCCGACCGAGACCAGCCCTCCAAGACCTGAACTGGGTTAGCTGCGAGACCGAGACCAAGACCGAGACCAGCCTTCCGAGACCGAGACCAGCCCTCCGAGACCATTTTGACCCACAAAATGACGGACAGGAGACGTGTATGTGTATTAATTTGTATGTGGGCTGCCCAATGTGACTAGGGTCTATTCAACTGTCAATGATAAAATGGTAGTTAAATGAAAGCTATCAGCCATGTACAAAAATTTTTGTTTGCTACACATTTACTACACATTTTGTATGCTACATGTTTTTTATGTGTTATCTGTGGCGTATGAGAAAGTTTTTTTTTTTAAGTATAGTTTTCAAAATTCATTTAGAGAAAAACTTCTGTAACAAAAAAACCCACACAAAACTAGAAAAATCTTCGTCCAAATTTGGGCCATGCAACTTTAGAAGTGTTAATAATTGTTGTGTTTTTTGGTGTTGTTACGTTAATGTTTTAAAACATTGTATGATTGTGCTACATATATTTACTTGAAATATTTTGAACCGAATGATGTTTAACTTGTTTTAAACATGAAAGCCCACAGTAAACTATAAAGTCATCAAGGCTTTGAATCAAACCAAAGATTCAGATCAACCAGAGGGAGCATAACACTCAGTGACAGGGTTCATACTTGAGCAGCTTTCTCAAGTCCAACTTCTGGAAGAGACAACCCAAGACTGCAAGGGATAATGCATCGTTGGTTTGGGAAGTAAATTCATTCTGATCCAACAGTCTCCAATAAACATGATGAGTTTCATTTGTCTCAAATAAAGGAAGTACACAGTTGTGCAGAGAAATCACACACTCAATGACATGACAGATTCACATCTGTGAGTAATTAGGAATGGTCTTCACTATGGAGGAATTCAAACCAATTGATGCAATAATGTGTTTGTGATCTTTTTCTGTCAAAAGGCATCGGTACATTTTGAGCTCCTTGAGGTGTTTGATCATTTGCTTTAAATGAGGCGCCCACAATGATGCACAGTGGTGCAAATACCTATTCTGTGACAAATCCAGTTGAATCAGATTGGGCATATCACTCACTGCCTCAGCAATGGGCTCTATATCCTCATCTGACAGATTGCACCGTTCCAATTTCAGTTCCTTTAGGTGGGACATTTTCCTCAAATGCTGAGCCCACAATGATGCACCGCCACCCAAATTATCATTCATTGTCAGATCTAGATAAATCAGGTTGGGCATGTCACTCACTGACTCTGCAATGGGCTCTATGTCATCATAATGCAAATAGCACCATTCCAAAATCAGTTCCTTAAGGTGGGACATTTTCTTCAAATGCAGGGCCCACAATGATGCATGTCCGTCCGATAAACTATGTGTCAGATCCAGATGAGTAAAATTGGGCAAGTCACTCACTGACTCAGCAATGGGCTCCATATCCTCTTGTTTAACATATTGCAATTTCAGTTTCTGAAGGTGGGAGATTTTCTTGAAATGCTGAGCCCATGATGATGCACAGCCACCCAGTGCATAATTTGATGAAATATCAAGATAAGCCAGAGTGCACTTTCCACTCAGTGACTCGGCAATGGGCTTCACATCACAATCTGTCAGATTGCACCCTTTCAATATCAGTTCCTCAAGGAGAATCATTTTCTTCAAATGCAGAGCCCATGATGATGCACATCCACCCAAAGCTTCATTCTCTGACAGATTCAGATGAACCAGGTTGGGCATATCGCTCACTGACTCGGAAATAGGCTTCATATCGCAGTCCTTCAGCCAGCTCTTTTCCAATGTCAGTGCCTTAAGGTGTCTTATTTTCTTCAAATGCTGAGCCCACAATAATGCACCTCCACCCAAAGCATAATTACTTGACAGATCAAGATTAGCCACAGTAGACACACCACTCAGTGCCACAGCAATGGGCTCAATATCTGTACCTTGCAGTGAACAGTCTGTCAAGTGAATATCTTGAAGGCATTCCATTTTCCCCAGTTCAGGACCCCAAATGGATGCACAGCCACCCAGTGCTCTATTCTCTGATACATTTAGTTTAACCAGAGTGTCACCCGTTGACTCGGCAATGGGTGACACATCTTGAGCTTGCAGTGAGCAGTCAACCAAGTGAAGCTCCTTGAGGCGCTTCAGTTTCATCAATTGAGGAGCCAACAATGACACAGAGCCACCCAAGGCTCTACTCCCTGAGAGGTCTAGCTCAGTCAATGTTGATGGACTTGCCAATGATGATAGGATTTGATTAGTATTGGCAGCACTTAATGAGCTATCCTTCAGAGATAGAGATTGTAAATTGGTCATTAGTTTGATTGACTTTGCCAAATCTTCACCAAACTTCTGGAAGCTTAAACGACCAACAACCAGTTTCTTAACATTTGTGAAGTAATCATTTCCTCTGCTGAGGGTTGTCACACACTTCAGAAAATAGAATAATTCATTGTCACTCAAATACAAATGAACAACATCATCATCTTCATCTTCACCAGCCAGAACTGATCTGATAATATGTTTTGGTGGTAGTTCTTTTGGCTGACTCTCCAAGTAACAAATAGCAACCAGTCGTGGTTCTATTACCTCATGCACCTTCTGTAAAATGCGATTTGTACATGCCTCATTGTCTCCACAACAAAATTGGAGCAGATAATCGTAACGATGTGTCAACAAAAACTCGCTCTCAATTAACTCAATCTGATCTAGGATTCTGTCAAATTCCTCAGTGTTCATCAAGCTTTGCCAGTACATTGCTGCGCAATATTCCAGAAATGTGTGGTGCATAAAATACATTCTTTGATAGATATCAAGCCCATCAATGACCATCTCACTAGTGAGGACACCTGCATTCATTGCTGCATCTAACGCACTCTTTTCAAAGTCCCCTTCTCTAAAGGCAATTGACTCATCGGTAGAAATCAGACGATCTAAAGCAACCTTTCCAATAGAAATCAAAATCTTAGAAATTGCAGCGTCTTTGATGTCTCTTGTTTTTCTTTTGAATATGTAATTCAGTGCTTTGTTATACAGTCGTGTCATTGTGTCTGGGAGGGTGTTCTCTGTGGTCCCCATCAGCAAACACATCAGCAGCAGTAGCATGGGACTCTTTGCCAAATCAGACAATGTTTCTGATTGTTTTATCTGCTCTGTAAGCTTGCTAGCCTTGACATGATCAGGGAAGAATTTGTTCACATATTCCTCTTTATCTGTATCGGAAAAGCCCTCAACTCTCACATGAGTATAGGGCTTTTCAACCAATGATGAGTTGACTAATTTGTCAAGGGGAGGACGGGATGTAATAACTACCCAACATTCTGGGCCCCGATTTCGATTCAGAATATTGAGAATCGAACCAAATGAGGATGTGTCAAGCGGATCAAATTTAAATTCATCAAATCCATCCAAGAGAATCAATACTTTGTCTTGGTTCTTGTCAATAAAATCTTTCAAAGCAGATTGATCTACAGAGTCATAGGCCACAAGCTGATTACTGATTGCTTCTGTTAACTCCATGCTTTGTTTTAATGAGCGCATTTTTAAAGCAAAAACAAGTTTGAACTTATTGAGTGTCTGACAGGTACCCATTGCCCAATCATAAGCAATTTTGTCAATTAGGGTTGTCTTGCCAATTCCTGCTGATCCACTTACAATGATACGTTTGATTGGATTACCCTCCCTGGTCTTAAAGAAGAAAATCTCCTCATATAAATCAATTTCCTTGTGTTGAATCTCCCCTCTTGTGTCAACTTGTTCAACTAAACATAGCTTAGTGAAGATGTCCATTATGTGTCTCTTATGATCATCAACCCATGGGAGCATCTGTACATAGCTACCTCTATTTATGTACACATTCTTCACTGCCTCTTCAGCCTTTGATGCAACAGCTTGAACTTGGTCAGGGCTTGATAATCCTGTGGGTAAATTTTAACAAATCCAGATTGCTTTGAATATAATTATTGCAATCACTAGTTTCATTAACATGTAGTTGAACTGTATAATCAACTACCGTTTTTTGACACATACACACCGGCTGGTTTTCACCTCTAAAGTTTTAGTGAACATGTTTGAGGAGGACCACAGAACTGAATTTTGTTTCTTTGAAAAATGACCTACTGTATATTATTTAATTTTTTGTCAAGTTGCTTTTTGCCAATTATGTGACAATTATACAGTTTTTAAGAGTAGAATAAGTTTTAGTAAATTTCTTTGGCATGAGTGGTTTGTATCGTGTTTTTTTCTCCACATATCACTAAGTTGACTTGTTGAGATAATTTTGTAATTATCATGGCACTCACTGAGCATCTTGTTTTCATACTAACAACAACAACCTCTTCTAACTTGAACAAAAGTTATTTTTGTGGCATTTCAAGCAGACACCTGTATCAGGAGACTTTGATTTAGGTTTCTTTTTTGTACTAATAACCTCCATGCTAAGATGCATTACAGTATATTAAATACCTGGTACATTCTGATTACCTGGTAGGTTCACTGTAGTGTTAGTAACAGGACCAAAGAAGGCAGGACCATGTACATGTACATCTGTCTGTGGTTGGTTAGGACTGGCACTAGATGATTGGTGGATGGCTTGATGTTGCTGAAGATCAGGTTCAACATCTGATGACAGATAAAACTTCTATTTAGGTTCACATTCCAGGGAGTGACACTCATACTTGGTTAATTCAGTATTTGTAAACATATTTCCAGCTCTTCTACAACACTTGATTTTAGTATTTCCTGCTCAGTGGAAGGATACTTTTCATGTAGCCTAGGGAATTCTTGACTTGAAAATGTGCGTAATACTTGAATGTCTTGTCACAAATATTGACACCATGTGTTGTTTAGACTTTGCTTCAAGTCAAAAATATCGATGTTAAGTTTTCCTCAGCAGTAATACTTGGCCTATACATGTTGTAAATATTAAAGTCAATTTAAGGAATATTAACTCAAGTTTTTCCCGACTAAAGATTGGCTGGAAAATTTCACATCGAAATTCCTGACTTTACCCCGTCACAAATGTTGTCAGCAGTGTTTGATAAAAAACCAATATATTAACTTTGAAGCTATTGTGATGAATAGCTTTAAGCCATAAACCATACCGGACCACATTATGACAATGAGCTCTGTTTGGTTCAGTAAAGATTAGTTCTTTAATCAATTCACAAAGTGGAAACAAATCTTTACCTCGTTCATCTTTTGATAACATCTGGGGCCGATTTCACAATGAGCTAAGATTGATCTTAACGGTAAATCAATTGTATTTGCTAAGAGAAGTGTGATGTCAAAAGTGTGAAAAGTGTGATGTGTGAAATCACTATGGTGATACTGACAGTTTGTCTTGCAATGAATTTTATAGCTTTGTGAAATCGGCCCCTGGCCCTCTACCATCACATAAGTTTGACTTGCTACAACAAATCCAAACAGAATTTTGTTTGATGTTTGGAATTGTTTGTCTGTCAGACTTCCTATGCACCACAGACTACATGTACATAAAAAGTAAAGTTTGTCCTGATCCAACATGGCCCATCAAGCCATCAGCTAAAACTAGTTGCCTTGGCATTCAACGACTAAGACTATTAATATTCCTCCTGGACAAGATGCCAGTCCATCGCATGTTACTCCACAGCTCTCACCGTTACCCACTTTGTACTCCCAGGTGGAGAGAAGCAAATTATGATAAAGCGCCTTGCTCAAGGACTCAAATCTTGCTATTGACCAGGCCAGGATTCGAGTCTAAGCTTGGGCGATATCACGATATTATCGAATATCGCGATATTAATTTGGACACGATTTCGATATCGAATGGATTTTGTTTTAATCGAAATATCGATATATCGCGATATATCGCAATATATCGCGATATATCGCGATAATCACGATATATCGAAATATCGATTAAATATCGCGGTGTATTTGCTAGCTGATACCCCATAGGTTTGGAGTAAAACCAGAAGAATAGGTCATTAGAACACCTCTCTTATACTAGGACTGTCTCTTCTACAACTTTCACTTGGAGTTTTAAGACTGATGATGTCAAATTTCATTAATCGCGATTATATCGAATATCGCGATATATTGTCGGCGATATATCGTGAATAAAATAAATCGATATCGCCCAAGCTTATTCGAGTCCTCATTCTATAAATAACAGATGTTGGGTCCAACGCCCTACACTGCTCGGCCCAACATCCTGATCACGGACTGCATACAAAGATGAATTATTTACTTCCCAATATGAAGAAATGTTCAAATCAAAATGTGACTTTAAACTATTACCTGTTACATCTTGTGATAACTCCGTTTGCCCACTTTGCAAACCAGGTCGTGGACTCTCTGAAAGAGTTTGGAACAATGAAAGAATGTTAACAAATCTAAAGTGCAATAATCAGCGTTGTAGCTAGGGCAAAATGAGTGCCGGGTGACTTTTTTCAAAATCAATCGGAATCAGGCCTTGAAAATACCGACGACACAAACAGCAAATGGCGTCGATGCCCTGTGCAGTTGCCCTTATAATCACTGAACTTTCAAACAAATATTTGGCTGTTCCCTTTTCATCCAACTGTCGTTGCTAGCGCACAAACGCAAAAGCTTTTTGGACAGCATGGTCTTCAGAGCACAGTTCTGCAAAATTCTAGCTTGTTTACAAAAAACTACACAATGTGTGGTCTTTGTTTTACAAAACAATACACAATTTAGGATACCCTGGATGAGAAGAAAGATTATTACTGTATAATGTCAAATTTGTTTCAACTTTATTTTCGTTGGTCTAAAGTCTTTTTTTTTTTTACACTGATTGAGTTGGAAGAAATACACAAAATTAGTATTAGATTCTAATACATGCTTAATCAGGTTACCGCCGTGGTTTTTAATTTCTCACATATTTCAATGAAACTTTTAATGATTTTCCATATGAGTTTGTTAATTTTCTCCCTTGAGCCCAGTCAGCCAAAGCTCATGTCAGTCAGACTGGCGTAGCTACAAAACTGACAACATTATTATAATCATCCACATCAATTGAGGCCTTTGTTCCATCAGCAGATATACCAGGATGGTGCACCACAGAGAAAAACTTATGGATGGACCTTCATTAATAAAATGTAAACCAACCAGATTTTAAAGTCTTGGCTTGTATGGATTGCTGAAAATTTGTCCAATATTGTGCCACTGGAGTTGTTGGCCTGCATCATTTGGGGTACATCAGCGTCTAAACATTTCCATATTTTGCTTAAATGTGTAGGGTCATTTTTCTAAGGTTCAGATTTTCAGACTTTTTGGTGTCATATGAAAGTTGGGTCCATATAAGCTATCCATACATATAAACCTTTTCACATCAAAATTCATGACTTTACTCTTGTCACAAATGTTGTCATCAGTGCTTGATAAAAAAAACCAATATATTAATTTTGAAGCTATTGTGATAAATAGTTTTAAGCTATAAACCATATCGGACCACATAAAGGCAGTGAGCATTAGCCTACGCTATTCCTGGGGCAGCGACGACAGTTCAGTGTTGTCCGAAATAATTATATTTCGTTCTTTCTTTAAGCGGAAAGACAAAAACACATTAATCAGTCTTGGTTTTAAGTACGTTTTGCTTAAAAAAAACCCACGTTTTTTAAGGAAATAAATACGGTAAAATCGGCCACGATTTTCAGGGTCCTTGAAACCAGTGACTGTTGGTTGGCATTGCCACCATAAATACAAATTTAGTCACTCATAATTTAGTTGTCAATCATGAACTCATAGGTTCCGATCAACCGTCCAATATCCACAAAACAATCCTTTTTTTTTTTTCCATTATAAACTTTATCCTCCCATATCAAAACAAACTAAATACTTTTATACTAAACATACAAGTCGAAACACATTTAAATTCATATGCATTTTTGTTTATTTTCATTTATACATACTTTTTTATTTATTGCAGCAAAATACTACATGCCTTATTATTTTTTTATCTTTCAGTAACCACTGTAAAATATAATTCAAGGCCCCACCCCCAAGCACCAAAGAAATACACAAACAAGTTAAATTATAAAACTGCTCAAGATTTGTTTTAAACTACATGAAGATATTAGCCTAATTTAGCTGTCAGAAGATGACAAATAATGGCAAACACAGTTTGTCTTCAAAAATTTCAAAAGAACTTCATAAAATATTTGGAGAGAATGGTTATCATTTTATGTAATTTATATCAATATAAACCACAAGGGAAACTGACTGGGTAAATTTTGAAATGATTTTTTGGGTTGAACAAAGAATTGACTAGAGTGGGATTCGAACCAACGACCTCCGGATTAACGTGCCGGCGCTCTACCAACTGAGCTATCTAGCCCTATATTGGCGGTGTCCCTATATTGGCAATATCTTTGTTCGGGGGTGCCAGTCAAAAGCCGAACAAAGATATTGCCAATATAGGGACACCGCCAATATAGGGCTAGATAGCTCAGTTGGTAGAGCGCCGGCACGTTAATCTGGAGGTCGTTGGTTCGAATCCCACTCTAGTCAATTCTTTGTTCAACCCCAAAAATCATTTATGTAATTTAGTTAAAAGGATTTGCTGTTGTTAAAATTTAAACATTAGAGGAACAACATTAATCACCCTTGATGGTTTAATGTGTAAACAAGGAGAGGAAACATTTAGTGTTATAAAGATAAAACAAATTAAAAAATATTGAAATATAAATAACGAAATAATTATTCCCTCTTCACACACTTCATGAATAAATAGTCCTCCTCTCCTTCGATATGATGGACGTCAAAACTCTTTCATGAACTATTTTGGAGGTAAACCAACTAAGAAACCAAGTAGACAGGACATGAATATTCTTCACATTTGGGTGTTTATGTTGACATGTCATAAATTTCTTGTGGGTCAATCTCTTTCGTTTTTGATTCTGTAATGAAAAGAACAAGAAGAAAACAGTCATGTTTTTAAAAAGGTGATAATGTCAGTAAATAATCGTCGACAAATAAAGCGCGGGATTTATAGAGTGTTTTTCATAATGCCCCATTTTCAATAACTTAGCATCTTCACAACAAATGCAAAATACATAGATTATACCACAGTTCAAGAAAATTGTAATGAGGGGGAAACAATCAAATTGTGACAGCAGCATTCAGTTAAGCTGTTTGAAAAACCCTCTAACATGAGTGCACAATGTACCATCATCGTGGATAGTTGACGAAGCTGCTGAATTTAAAAAAATGTACTATTTGGAGCTAGCTAATAATATTACTAGATAAAATTATAAACTGTGTTGATCACTGATACTACGACCGTATTTCATCTATCTCCATGGTTACTATTTTAAACAGTTCTTCTACTCAGTAATCCCCAAAATATGTATGTTTGATACAAACAATACGGCATGTCTGCCATGACTGTGTATCACCACGCGATCGCATCCACACGTCTTTGTGGTCAGTGTTGGTACATTTTTATACCTTTTTCTGCTAAAAAATAATATGAAGAGCGAGTGTCTGATGCTATTAATCGTTTAACTAGTCCTTTCTATAAATGTTTACAAACTTACGTCTACATCGTAGATTGGTGGCCAAAGTTGAGCCACTCACGACAATTCCTTCGTCCGTTGAAACTTCACTGTGTGTGTAAGATTGTATGCTGTTTTCCGTGTAAAAAAGATCGTGATTTAAAATGGCCGCCGCTGCGGTTTTTTTCTAGCGGTTTCAGGCAACAGTCGTTGAAATGTTGATATAAGCCTCGTCCGCGGTGTTTGGCATTAATTAAAACGTTGCGCAGCTAAGACAAGTCTCGTGAAATGCAACTTAAGGAAGTGGCGCAGCTGCGCAACATTTATGTGGCATTAAAGGCCTTTTTATAACCATAGAGTAAGGACAGGAGATCTCAATGGGTGTAATATTATGACATGATCGGCACTGGTTTTGTTCGGGTTAGCCTACGCTGTTCCTTCGGCAGCGACGACGCATGGTTCAGTGCAGAAATATGTTTCCTTCTTTCGTTTAGCGGAACAAAACAAAACAAACACAAATCCATCAGCCATTGGTTTACAAGTACGTTTTACTTTAAAACCACGCGTTTTTTAATTAAATAAAATCGGCCACATTTTTATTTTTAAAATGTTTTTTAAGGGAGGGGGGGGGGGGGAGGGTTTTAAAACCAGTGATCATTTGGTTGTTGCCACAAATGGTACAAAATCTATACTTTTCAGTAAACACTTTCGTCTTTCCCAAGGCCTATTTATTTGTCAATCGTGAACTCATATCGGTTCCGATAAACACCACCCATCCACAAATCAACCCTGAATTATTTTTCCGTTATAAACTTTATTTAACCTCCCATAAAACACAACGAAATAATTAATATTTTCCTACACAACAGACAAGTTAAAAAAAAAAAACCATTTCAATGCATTTATAAACTTTATTTTTTTGCGGCAAAATATTGATTTTTATATCGTCCAGTGGCCACTGTAAAAAAATTGATAATAATTAATTCAAGGCCCACCCCACCAACCCAAAAATAAACAAACTTATGAAAATTATGAAGAATTGTTTAAAAACTACATGAAGATAATAGGTATAATATTCCAGTTTGCTGGAAAAATAACTTTTGGATGACACACGTGATCGTGATTTAAAATGGCTGCCGTGTTGCTTTTGTCTTGCAGTTTCAGACAACAGTCGTTGAAAATGATGATAGCCTCGTCCGCGGTGTTTGTCATTTACTTAAACATTGTGCAGCTTAGACAGGTTTCGTGAAATCCAACTTAAGGAAGTGGCGCAGCTGCGCAACATTTACGTGGCGTAACTTTACGACATGGCGCAAGTTACGCACACTTTCGTGAAATCGGCTGCAGGCCTTTTGGTTGGTATAAGTTGTTTGCCACACCTAACTCTATTTTCTCAAAATTAAATATACTCACGACTCTGCTCTAGGATACTCTTTGCCTCTTCATAGTCAGTGTCTTTGATGATCATCTGGATCTTTAACTCCTTTCCAGAAACCTCCCTTATGTCATCATCAGTCATCAGATGATCAGTCAGCTTCTCAGCTAGGGCACCATTCAAACATTGCCCCCTAAACTTGTCCAGACTTTTTTGAGAATAAAACCTCACGATGAATCTAATGGAACTCCTTTCTACTCTCTCCACTACGCATCCACATTCGTCTTCAAGTCTCTTGATAATCTCATTGAGTCCCTTTAAGCTGATATCTTGTGCAGCTAGCTTCATAAACTCGTAAATAGCGTTGTAGGTCAATTTCTGCCCATCTGAATCTGTCGGATTTTTTATGAGCATATTCACCGATACAGCTGTAAATAATAAAAAAAACATGTAAGAATAGAAAGAATAAACAGAACACAACTTTTTGTTTATTCTGTTATGCAAGTCGCCAGACACACAAGGCCTGATGAACGCCACTTTAATGTGTGGGCTGCAAGTCAACTAATTTTCAGAGGCCGTTGCCACCTACTCCTACAGCTGAAACAGGGTTACCCTCTTTACAGTCCTTACAGATGTAGGCTTGGGTATCATTAAATTCAAAGCCTGGCCGGTAGAGCAGAAAGCACTACTTCCCCATTTTAACATAGCAAGTGTCACGACCGGGACTCGAACCAACACTCGGCTGATCACACACCAGAGCTTGAATCCGGTGCTCTTAAACGTTTGACCATGACACGCCACTTATAATCTTATAAAGCGTTCAGAAGTACCGAAAACAGCCTTTAAGGAACACGTTGCCTTGATCGGTCGAGTTGGTCTTTGAAAAGCGTTTGTAACCGTTTGTTATAAAATGCATATGGTTAGAAAGATATTTTTAAAGTAGAATATAATGATCCACACAAGTATCACTCGAAATTGCGTGGATTTCTTTTTACCTCGTCGACAAACACGGTCGGTCATTTATGGGAGTCAAATGTTTGACTCCGAATGGCTGACCGTGTTAGTTCGCAAAGTAAAAGGAAAACCCCGCAATTTCAAGGCAAATGTGTGTGGATCATTGTATTCTACTTTTAAAACATCTTTCTAATCATCTGCATTTTTACAACAAACGGCTACAAACTCTTTTCAAAGACCAACTCAACCGATCCAAGGCAACGTGTTCCTTTAAAGCCCCCTGAGCGGCATTGAGTGGCGGATATGCGCGCTAAATAAGAAGCCACCATTAAGATTATTGTAATAGTATTTTAAAAAACAATTCTCACCTGCAGAACGAGAGTCATCACTTTGCAGTCTGGTACCTGCCTCAATAAAGACGATACAGTCGCTAGCATCATTCAGCTCAAAGTTATACACGTATGTCGCGTTAAAATGCCAAACCGTTTGGTCAGCACTGCCTGTTCTGGAGACTCTACTGAAAACAGAGTCTTTGTTTTTGTTCTCCTCCGATAACCAAGCCTCTCTTGAGGTTACAAACTTATCGACTTCTGTCTCTGTAAACTCAAAACTGTTTTCTAGGTTTTCTTCATTGTATTGCATCAATGAGTTGCCGTTCTGAACACGATCAGCGAATTTTTCAGCCTGGGGCTCACTTATTTCAAGGCAGCCTTTCATCCATGTACTGACGTCATCCCTTGTCCATGCTGACATGTGCGGTGGCAATCTCAACCGCGGATTATTTGTACCTTTTTTTGAAATACAAATCATTCAAAATAATGTCAAGTTGAGTACTAGGTGAAAGTATGAACTTAGTCTTTTTGACATTGAATACCATATGCCCCCGAAACCAAAAACAAAAACAAACAAAAACGCGACAATAACTTGATGAGTGGCATGGTTGGCTTGTGCGTAAAGCGCTCGCCTCTCACCAAGGTGACCCCGGTCTGATTCCCGGCCAGGGCCATGAGTTGAGTTGTGCGTTTGTTCTCTGCTGTGCCACGAGGGTTTTCCAGACCATCCGGTTATCCTCCCTGGGGAAAAATCAAACACTTTCGATCTTGGCTGTGCTCCGTTGTCATAATGAGTTGATGTGGCTAGCAGCCAAAGGCGCCCTTGCATGCCTGCTTCTCGAACCAAATTATTATTATTATTATATGAGTTATTGTTAATTTAAGAACACAGCTTACAACACCACCATTGTTTGATGTTAACTGATTTTAGATTTCATATTATGCCAACTTATAAAATGAGCGATATTTCATGGAACTTTAAGAAAGTAATGTTTAGTTGAGGAACATCGTAATTTGTCGTTGCCAACAAAACAGTTGCTGGCCGTGTTATGCACTTTATGTTATTCGTCTTAAAGCCATTGGACCCTTTCGGTACAGAAAAAAAATAAAAGTTCAGAGATTTACAAATAAGTTACAGGGTTTACAGAAGGTAGTGGTGAAAGAATTCTCTTGAAATATTATTCCATGAATGCTTTATTTTTGAGAAAACAGTAAAACAATATCAAATCTCAATATCGAGAATTACGGATTTATTTTAAACACATGTCATGACACGGCGAAACCTGCGGATACAAGGGTGGGTTTTCCCGTTGTTTTCTCCCGGCTCCGATGACCGAGTGAGCCTAAATTTTCACAGGTTTGTTATTTTATTTATAAGTTGTGATACACGAAGTGTGGGCCTTGGACAATACTGTTTACCGAAAGGGTCCACATAAACTCTCTCCATTGTAATAAAAAACGCACCTGTTTTCTTCTCGCCCATAAAGTGACTTTTTTTATAGCATTCCTTAGTCTAATTGGTTGAATGAGCGTGTGCGTATTAGGCATACCTTTCATGAGAGATGAAAGGGCAATATAGCTTAGAACCCCGGCATGTTAACAGCATGTCGTTGGTTCAACCCGCCAAATTGAATTGAGTGCAGTAGGGAATCTCATGAATTTATAGCCCTTTTCACACTTAAGTTATTCCCGGGAAATTCCCGGGAACTTTTGGTCGATCTTATCAAACTAGTAAAGCCCTTTTCACACTATATAGGTATTTCCTGGGGGTTTGATGTAACAGTGAAACAGTCGTGCATATTTCTGGGAAATATTACTCTCGAGAGTTACCTGAATTGGGATAGTGAGAACTGTTTCTGTGGTGGTGGTGGGGTTAAAACTCCAGGGATTTCCCCAGGAGTTCATGGAATATTTGTGCCGCCCACCGCCTGCAATGCGGAAGGGGGGGGGGGGCAATGTTAAGCCATTTTGGTTCATTTTATTTATTTATTTACTTATTTATTTTTGGTGAGCACATTCTTGTAAATGGCACTGTACACGTTTAGTAAATAATCAAAATTATAATTGGCATAAAACTTACTTGGTAACGAGCAACGGATAGCTGTTGCTAGTATAAAACATTATGAGAAACGACTCCCTCTGAAATAAACACAGATTTTGAAAAAGAGGTATTTTCTCACTAAAATAATAAAAGACTTTTTGCCAGAAGCCTTTTATTACTATCTGAAAGCACACACATTTGTACAACAAGGGTGTTTTCTTTCAGCAATTGCTTGCAATTCAATGACCAATTGAGTCCAAATTTTCACAGGTTTGTTATTTTATGCATAATTTTGGGATTACCAAGTGAGAATACTGGTCTTTGACAATTACCAAGCGTGTTCAGTGCCTTTAACTATTTTGGTTGGACTTCTGTAGACCATCCCCATCTTTATGCTTTTGGGAAAATTATTAATTTTTGTTTATTTATTTAGTACATTAATTTCTTAATGTTTGTCCCTCGAGTATACTCCACATACACCCCACCCCCTCTCAAATATCTAAGCGGCTAAATGCACATTCCGATTTTTCTCGGGGGAGGCAAGGGCTGTTTTAGAAGCAAAACTGGGATGTAAAATCCCCTAGAAATTGAACATTAGAAGTCAATTTAAACTTCCCCGAGAAAACAAATCAAGGCTTACTAATGTTTAAGATCGGTATGCACGAAATGGTGACACATGGCTAAAGAGGGAAATAGAACCATCTTCCTTCGCCATTCGTAGTCATGCCTCTACCATGGAGCTATACCACCGGGGTTAGGCTAATATTAAGAAAGATAACTGCATAGCGCATACCCCCCCCCCCCCCAATATACCCACATGTGCGGTATGTATAGTTCTGCGAGTGAATTCTGTTATCCAGCGCAACGTTCGTTGTTCATTATTCAGAACTGGGCGTATGCCAAATGGAATAATTAGGTACCCATGTGACATGTACGGGCTTATCAGATGCGGCCTACTGCACACTTATGGACGATACTTTTAGGTTTCCGTACATCCTTTCGTTTACGTTCTGGTACAGACCTACTGGGACCGGGCCTTACTTATTATCACGAGTCTTAAAGGGACGCAACAGAATTGGTTTTTGCTAACAAGACAGTTGTTGGTAGTGTAAGCACTCTATGTAATCCATCATATATACATAAACTGACAAACCTGGAGAAGTTTCAGATCGATCGGCCATCTGGTTCACGAGAGAATAGTAAAAAACCAATTGCAAATTTTGCATTGAATCGATGCCAAAACAAAAATGAATAAAACGCTCACTGAGCGATAAACTCCAAACGCGAAATAAGATTATTTATTTCTCATCAAATATGACATTTCAGACAAAAATATTTTAAGGGATGTTTTCTACTATCATCATCATTAGATCGTGTAAGTTTTATGTAAATCTGGTGTGATCTTCACGCTTTTTTTCTGTCCAATTCTGTATTGTTCCTTTAATTATTATTTGTGTTCCTAATGTTTATACTCACCGGTAAGGCTTATAGTATCACGTTGAACAAAAACAAAGGAACGTTTGCTATCACCTATCAGCACGTTTGTGGTGAATGTATTGTTCTCAATCAATGGCTCTGTTGATCTTTGTGATGATTCCCCAAGTTCCATGATACCTCCTTCAGCACCAGATTCTTCAGCACCAAGAGGTGCTTCAGTGCCTGCCATTTTGGAATAATGTAATTTCAAACTGGAAGTTAAGGCATCTCAATCAGCTATTTTAAGAGTCTATGTTCAAAGGCAATGAGCTCTGTTTGGTTCAGTCAAGATTAGTTTTTCAATTCACAAAGTGGAATCAAATCTTTACCTCTTACATCTTTGATATCATCTGGGGCTGATTTCACAAAGAGCTAAGATTGCTCTTAACTGCAGATCAATTGTAGATGCTAAGTGAAGTGTGATGTCACAATGCAAATCACTAATGTGATACTGACAATTTGTCTTGCGATGAATTTTATTGCTTTGTGAAATAGGCCCCTGGCCCTCTCCCATCACATAAGTTTGACTTGCTTAAAAAAATCCAAACAGAATTTTTTTTTAATATTATAATTATGTTCATTTGAATCCATTTAATGTTTGGAATTGGTTGTCTGTCAGACTTCATATGCACCACAGACTACATAAAAGGTAAAGTTTGTCCTGATCCAACATGGCTCATCAGGCCATCGGCTAAAACTGGTTGCCTTGGCATTCAACGACTAAGACTATTAATATTCCTCCTGGACAAGATGCCAGTCCATCGCAGGTTACTCCACAGCTCTCGCCCAGTACCCACTGTGCACTCCTGGGTGGAGAGAAGCAAATTATGGTAAAGTGCCTTGCTCAAGGACTCAAATCTTGCAATTGACCAGGCCAGGATTTGAGTCCTCATTCTATAAATAACAGAATTTGGGTCCAAAGTCCTACACTGCTCGGCCCAACATCCTGATCACAGACTGCATACATAGATTAATTATTGACTTCCCAATTATGAAGAAATTAAAACCATAAATGTTTTAAAAATCAAAATTACCTGTTTCATCTTGTGATAGATGTAACTTCTTTTGCCCACTTTGCAAACCAGGACTTGGACTCTCTGGAAGAATTTGGAGCAAGAAAGTATGTTAAAAAAACTTAAAGCGCAACAATCAGCGTTGTAGCTAGGTCAAATTGAGAATTGGCTAAAGCATGCCTTGAGATTACTGACAAAAAATGATGTTGATGCTCTGTGCTGTTGCCCTTGACATCAAACTTTCCAAGAAATATATGGCTGTTTCCTTTTTATCCAACTGTGGTTGCTGATGCACACACTAAAAAAGCCTTGGACAGCATGGTCTTCAGAGCACAGTTCTGCAAAGTTGTTAGCCTGTTTACAAAAAACTACACAATGTGTGGTATTTTTCACCCCAAAACACACAATTTAGACTACAAAAGAAAGATTATTACTGTATAATGCCAGATTTGTTTCAACTTTATTTTCGTTGTTTTATGTCCTTTTTTACACCGATTGAGAGGGAAAAATATAAGAAATTAGTATGATAATAACACACTTGCTAAATTGGAGTTACCAGGTTACCGCTGTGCTTTTTATTTTTCTCACATATTTCAATGAAACTTTTATTGATTTTCCATTTGAGTTTGTTAATATAATTTTCTCCCTTGATCCATAAGGTCTTGGCTCTGATGGATTGCTGAAAAATGGTCCAATATTGTGCCACTGGGGTTGTTGACCTGTATCATTTGGGGTACATCAGCGTCTAAACATTTCCATTTTTTGCTTAAATGTGTAGGGTCATTTTTCCAAGGTTCAAGTTTTCAGACTTTTTGGTGTCATATAAAAGTTGAGTCCATAAGCTATCCATACATTTAAACTTTTTCCCCCAGAATCATATATTTTTTTATTCGGCAGCCATTTCAAAAGTGTATTGTTTTTATTATAGACACCCTGTATGGCACACACAGCAGCCACAGCCAGGAACACCGGGGCAAACCCCTTCTCTTTTTGATAAGTGCACTGGGTTATTTTACATGCATTGCATAACACTTGGGACCAATAGCTTTACGTCCAATCCGAAGGACGAAGCAGTGTTTAAATGTTAAAGGACACAAGTCTCATGGCTGGGGATTCGAACCCCCACTCTGCTGGTCAGAAACACCAGAGTTTGAATTTGGTGCTCTTAACCGCTCGGCCATGACACTTCAACAAGACTTTCAAGACTTTCTGTAATAATCGCACTTCTCGTAAAATAAATTTTGGTAAAATTAATTGTCCAATTCTCAATTCAATTCAATTCAAGAATACATTTATTTCCATACTCTCATAAAAGAATAACAACAGTTACATGTGTTACGGAGTAAAGCAAAACATTTCTTTAAGTAAGAGTAAACATAAATAAATAAATAGAGTATGGGGCCGTTTTGGTAAGCATAAGCATGATTCTGAATTCAATATTGAAATATTTACCTGATGAATTCTTTTGCTCCATGCTGCGTCTTCCTCACCACCTTTATGATCTGAAGAAATTGTGAAAAACAACTTTACTGTTTGTTTTAAATACAGAAGTCTAGCATTAAATAGTATTAAGCAAAGTGTATTTGGGTTACCACAGTCACTTCATTTTACACTTTTGGTTTCACTCCAGATATTTATTTTTTTTTGGAATGTTGCATCACTTTTTTCAAGATAACACTGCATCACACAGAAATATTCAAACATCAAGGAAAAACCTAGCATTTATTTATATGAAAATAGCCAGTCAAGACACCTTTTTAATGGTGACAAAAATTAAAACTATTGTAACGAAATGGTTATTTTCCAAGTCTATGTATACATCATGACATTTTGTATATTTTCCACAAGCCAAAATATCTCTAGATTCCATTCATCACTGGTTTAACTCCAATCAGCCATTAAGTTAATTGTAATGTCAACATTCTTGGGAGAACCCCCCCCCCCCCCCCCCCCCCCAGACAGTGATCCATTGCCCCAGGCTATTTAGGGTTTTCAGTGTAGCAAATTCTCAAACTGGGGTTGGCCCCTCAATTGGTCGTTTATGTAATGGGGTATGCATTTACTTGTAGTCACTGCAGGAGGATGGACAGGGTGGGGCTGTTACTTAAACTTCATGCTTAAACCGTGTCAAACTTCAGATGTAAAAACCGGACACACATGTTTTTAAATATTAGTAAAGAAGGGAGAGCCTTGAGTGAAGTTAACCTATTAATAATTGGTAATTGGTAAGAATTGATGTTAGATAGGAAACAAATCATTTAAACGCACTGTACACATTTGGTAATTGTCAGAGACCAGTGTTCACACTTGATGTATCCCATCATAAGCATAAAATACCAAGCGGAAGCCTGTGATAATTTGGGCTCAATTGGTCATCGAAGTTGCGAGAAAATGATGAAAGAAAAAACACCCTTGTTGGACGAATTTCTGTGCTTTCAGATAGGAATAAAAGACTTCTAGCCAGAAGTCTTTTAATATTTTAGTGAGAAATTACCTCTTTCTCAAAAACTACATTACTTCAGATGGAGTTGTTTCCCACAATGTTTTATACTATCCACAGCTCTCCAATGCTCGTTACCAAGTCAGTTTGTAAGTTAATATTTGTTTTGAGTAATTACCAAAAGTTTACTTTCCTCCTACTTATAAGAACTTACATTGTGGTTCGCATATATGGCCTGTGTGTTTAATATTAAGGACTGGTTTGTGTTGTGTTTAATGTTCTAAGGTTCTTCACCTAGGGATCTGTGTCAATCATGTGATTCAAAACGACCAATCATTTTCAATTGCTGGGGGCAGAAGGTTACATTGACAGAGGTTCTTTTATTAACTCATCTTTCATTCGCCGCTTGGTACTTTCCATAAATATTTGAATGACTATGAAACTATATGTACCTTAACTTTACTTAATCACTGATGGTGGATGCCCCCCCCCCCCACCACCACCTGGTTACACCACCACAGTTGTGTCAATCTTATTGATAATAAACCACCATTGGTCAACCAATTTTCTTGCTTTTTATATTCTGGGAGATAAAGGAACAATAAAAGTACAAACCACAAGGGGCAAAGATTGAAGAGAGAAGGGAGCACCGATTGAGTATTACTTACCAAAGACCTTGTGGTGTCTGGCGTAGTACAGACTGCTGAGATTACTAAAACCAGATCAAACTTCAATAGTGACAAGGTGAAAGACGGTAGAAAATCAAGCTTATCCGGACTTGAGATTTCAAATATCAGACAAGAAGTAGTTGAATACAAACACATGAAGTTTCCCTGTACACATTTGGAAAATAATTGTTGTTAATCAGGAAAGATTCTACCACTGTGTCGAAGAATGCACCTTCTGGCTTCGTTAGCCCTACTTATATAATGCCTGTGTAATAGTCTGTATGTTAAAACTGATGGAAGGGCGTTGTCTCAGTCTGGATTTCCCAATTCATGTCACCTGAGCAGCTGCATCGATCATGTGATACCAGTCAACCAATCAGTTTCTGTAGTTTTATGTGATGTAATCTTTTTTGTTAATTATTTGCAATTCATATTGATAATTCCCAAAAACATTTTGTTGGATTATGAAAACTTGTGTACTTGAACTTTGACTGTTGAAACAGAACATTAGACTGAGGTACAATGGGATGAATCTGGCTGGTGCGTTGGTAACTGCGTTGGTAGGGAGTTTCAAATGATGTTACAAACAGGGAGACTAGCTAGTGATAATAAGCAAACTCTGTAACCATTTTGTTTCTTAGAAACATTAGGCTGAGGTACAGTGGGATGAATCTGGCTGGTGCGTTGGTAACTGCGTTGGTAGGGAGTTTCAAATGATGTTACAAACAGGGACACTAGCTAATGATAATAAGCAAACTCTGTAACCATTTTGTTTCTTAGAAACATTAGGCTGAAGTACAATGGGATGAATCTGGCTGGTGCGTTGGTAACTGCGTTGGTAGGGAGTATCAAATGATGTTACAAACAGGGAGACTAGCTAGTGATAATAAGCAAACTCTGTAACCATTTTGTTTCTTAGAAACATTAGACTGAGGTACAATGGGATGAATCTGGCTGGTGCATTGGTAACTGCGTTGGTAGGGAGTTTCAAATGATGTTATAAACAGGGACACTAGCTAGTGATAATAAGCAAACCCTGTAACCATTTTGTTTCTTAGAAACATTAGGCTGAGGTACAATGGGATGAATCTGGCTGGTGTGTTGGTAACTGCGTTGGTTGGGAGTTTCAAATGATGTTACAAACAGGGACACTAGCTAGTCATTATAAGCAAACTCTGTAACCATTTTGTTTCTCACAATCCCAGCTTAATTGGCGGGGAAGAGGGGGGGGGGGAAGCCTCCCCTTTCTTCCTAAAATGGTTCAATACATTTTAAAAGCAACCCCAACAACAAAACAGATTGTACAATCCTAGTTGATCTTTCACCACAAGTAAATAAAGCCACTCTGTCTTTACCAGCAGTATACCAGCGATAGTCGAACTCGTTAGCGAGTGACAGCCTATAGATATGTAGAGGTCAGTGGTCTCAAATGCACTTTTAATTGGCTTAATTGGGGGGGGGGGGTAACCTGAAAGCCTGTCCCCTACTTTTCCTGAGTGCATGGACATATTTGATCATGATTTTTTGGCAATATCTCAAAAGCATGACCACTTTTTGAAATGACATTTTCAGATGTTAGTTTTATTGTATACATCTACATTTATCAAATGGTTCTAACAAACTTAAACGTGTGTGTACTTTGCCTTGAGAGGGTCTGTAATAATGACTCTGAAAATTAGTGCCAATAAAAACTTATATGATAATTCAGATTAACACTTCTGTAAAATGCCTGGTTCACTATCAACTGATATACTGAACGGTATGTAAAACTATGTCTTGCACTGGATTTGTCTTTGTTTTAGTTTAAAGCCAACTCCCTGCGTAGATACAGGTCGCAAATAGTAACAAATATATTTTAATAGTTTAGGCAGAGTATTACTGATGTACTCAAAAATACATAAAACTATGTCTTGCATTTGATTTTTCTTGGTTAAGTTTAAAGCCACCTCCCCTGTCTAGTTAAGCCACTGGGAACATTTTCCTGGTTGCAAAATGTACTGATTTTCTTATATTAAACTGTGTTATCTGCCGGGTAGCGGGGTACCATGTGTGAATATGAGAGGCTGACTATTTAACCATGCCTCGTGACCTTTGACTCCACATCTCCTACTATGTCTTGTGAAGAGTAACCATCGATGATCCAAAACGGATCCACACTACATTTCGCTGACTAAAGCCTTCTAGGATTACCAGAGAGCTAAACACTTGAAGTGGGACATCACATATTATGCTCTGGCCTTACCTACCTACATGTGTAGCTTACTGACAAAAACTATTCATAGCAGACTTAAATATTGGCAGCATGCACGGAAAATCACTTACATATGTACATGACAATTTGCGCCAAAAATATTCACGACTTAGGTTGGGGGGGGGGGTGCGTTTGATAAGTACTACATATGTATTTTCTTTAATATTTAAGTCTTTGGTGTTCCTCCATGCCAACTACAGACTTCTCACCTAACTGTCTGATATTATTTTGCAGTTAACTTTTAAAAACTGTTCATAAATACCCCAGACTGTTTCTCTAGTCCTGGTGGAGAGTGCGTCACGTGGGGGTGTTTAAACGGTTGATAATGACCAGTGTTTATAACCAGCTGGCTTCCGCGTGTCAGGCGCTAAAGATTATCACGTAGAACGCAATTTATAAGTATTAGTAACATCGTGTAATCTATTTCTAAGCGCGCATGCGTACACACAACCCACGCGCAACAGACTCTTCACAGTTTTTGAGAAAAATATTTCAAACCTCGAATTTTTAACTGCCAAAGTGTCTGTAATAACCCTGTCTGTAATTGTATTTTTTTAACGTTTTTTTATAACAAAAGGGCATTTATGAATGGGAATAAAAGATTAGTGACTCGTTCTTAAACGTTCGTTTAAAACCTTGCTGGATCGTTGCCGGTTTTAAATGTCCGTTTAAGAACTCGTCGCTGCACTTTTATTGCCTTATTAATAAACATGAAGAATCTATCAAACCACCTCTGCAGCCAGTGGTGTAAGTAGACACTCATTGGGAAGCGGGGTTAAAGACATTATTTGGGAGTGATTATATTGTTCAATCCATCTGAGCACCCCTCCCCTTCTGGTTTAATGCCACGGCATGTATCTGATGCAAAGACACGGGTTGGGATGATAATATTGATACACTACACAATTAATCTGGTTGCTTTTGATATCTTGGATAAAATATTATTTTTTTGAAGGGATCAAGAAACGTGCAAATCAGGGGGGGGGGGGCGTCAAGGGATTGGGAGAGAAGTAGGCAAGGATTGAGTATTACTTACCAAAGACCTGGTGGTGCCTGGCGTAGTAAAGACTGCTGAGATTACTTAAACCAGATCAAACTTCAATAGTGACATGGTGGAAGATGATAGAAAGTATTGCTTTCTGGATTAAGGATTTCAGAAAAAGACAATAAGTGAGATCATTGAATACAACAATGCACTGAAGTTTGCCAACAAAACTGCAACAACCATCATAAGACATGAAAGAATCAACCACCATCAAAGAATGAACATTCTGGCTTCAGTGTTATTACTGATAGAGGGGTGTTGTCTCAGTCTGGGTTTCCCAATTCATGTCACCTGAGCAGCTGCATCAATCATGTGATTCATATTAACCAATCATCAGTTTGTAAACAAAAATTCTGGCATTTTTCCATAATTATTTGTTAATAATTTGCAGTTCACTTTGTTATTTCCCATAAACTTTTTTTTTTTTGACTATGAATTTTTTTTTTTTTTTTGACTATGAGAATTAAGTCTCATAATTCAAACATAGTCCCACAATTATAATGTTTCGAACCATTCCCTGTGTATTTTTCAATCTCTCTGAACACTCTTCCCTTCTGGTTATGCCACGGCATGTGGCTGATGCAAAGACACGGGTTGGGATAATAATATTGATAGAAAATACCACTAGACAATTAATCTGGTTGCTTTTGATATCTGGGATAAAATATTATTTTTTGGAAGGGACCAAGAAACGTGCAAATCAGGGGGGGGGGGGGGGGGGGCAGGGCGTCCAGGGATTGGGAGAGAAGTAGGTAACGATTGAGTATTACTTACTTACCAAACTAGACCCAGTGGTGCCTGGCGTAGTAAAGACTGCTGAGATAACTTAAACCAGATCAAACTTCAATAGTGACATGGTGGAAGACGGTAGAAAGTATAGCTTTCTGGATTCACAATTTCAAAAATAGACAAGAAGTGAGATCATTGAACACAAAAATGCACTGAAGTTTGCCAACAAAACTGCAACAACCGTCATAAGACATGGAAGAATCAACCACCATCAAAGAATGAACAGTCTGGCTTTAGTGTTATTACTGATAGAGGGGCGTTGTCTCAGTCTGGGTTTCCCAATTCATGTCACCTGAGCAGCTGCATCGATCATGTGATTTAAATTAACCAATCATCAGTTTGTAAACAAAAAATCTTGCATTTTTACATAATTATTTGTTAATAATTTGCAGTTCACTTTGTTATTTCCTGTAAACTTTTTTTTGGGACTATGAAAAGTTGTGTACTTGAAGATTGACTGTTTAAATAGAAGACTACACCACAAACAGAAGATTGTCATTCAAATCAACATCAGTTTGTGAAGTTTTTTTCCTGGCATTTTTCCCATAAATCTTCGTTAATGATTTACAGTTCACTTTATTTTTACCCGTAAACTTTTTTTGGGACTATGCAAACTTGTGTACTTGAACATTGACTGTTTACTAAGGTACAATGGGAAGAATCTGGCTGGTGCATTGTTATGACTCTCCTTCAGTACGTTCATTCCATTAGCTGTATAGGGACTATCAAATGATATTACAATCAGGGACTCTAGCTAGTGATAATGAGCATGCTCTGTGACCATTTTGTTTCTTACAATCCTCAATCCAAGTTGATCATTCTCCATGATTTTTATTTTTGAGTAAAACCAGTCTTTCTTTCCAGCAGTTTTGTAGTCAAGTCCCTCCGAAAGGTCTTATCATAATGATGTGGTCTAAAACACTATTGCCATGGGGGGTGGGGTGAGATTTAAAAAAACAACAACTATAGACTGTATTGACTGTTTAGGGTCCACTGTCTGGCTACAATCAGCCACTTGAACTTGAAGAAGTATTGATATATATTGGAACTCAAGGGGGGGGGGGGGAGGTTATGTTTAAAGTGGGAAATTAAATACTGGAGGATGGGGCGGGGTTGTTCCCAATATTTATTAATTGAGCTAAAGGAGGCTAAAAACATGGGGGAAAGTTTGATATTGTGTGCCCCCCCCCCCACCGTGCTATAATTGATGCCCATGAGAGGTAAAATTAGAGGTTTTGTAGTGAGTAGTGTACTAATTGCAATCAGTAACCACAAAAAGAAGCTCTCAGTTTTATTACTCTTTTCTTAACTTTTTTGAGTCTCCAAATTTTCTAAATCTAAGTTTAAAATTTAGTTGGACTTTATCTACTCCTAGAACTATGCTGTTTCAGTTCGCTATCGTCTCCCGTTACGGGAGAGGATAGCGGAACAATACCAAAATAGTTCCTAGGAGTAGGTAAAGAAAATGTCAGCTCTTTTTTGAGCTACTTTTGTTTGGTCTCTTGAAATTTTTCTGATTTGTTTTGGTGGTTGATGGGTACCGAGAAAGTCATACTTTTTTCATATCAAATGAAAAAGTGGTGGCGCCATACGGAAACATTTCCCAAATAGCGTTTGTGTGTTAGACTTTGACTCGAGCATGAGAAGGTTCCTTGGGTAGGGAGGTTTTTCCAGAGCACCTACACAAAATTGGTATCAATGGAAAGCTTGTCCCATGAGTAATTTGATAGTCATTATTGCCATAGGTTCATTATTCACAAAGTTATGCCCATTTTAAGTTTTTTTTTTTTTTGGGGGGGGGGGTGTCTTCATGTAACTCAAAATTATTCATTTCAACATTTGTTGAAACCAGGGACGAAGCACTTGACAACAAAATTGGTCGATCCATTTCTGCATGATAAATTTCAAAATAGATAAAAAGATAAATTTGTAAATCAATAAATAAAACATAAGTTAGCCTTGATCAAGGCTGTGTTGACAATTACTCTAGCTAAAACCATAGAGCAAGGATAAAGCTCAGCTGTCCGAATGCGATAGCACACCGCACTCTCACACACACACACAGCGCCTGTACACACACACAGCCCCACCCCACATACCGCTATTCCACACACCGCTATCGCCCACAATTCTAGCCCATGATCCGACAGGCTCACAGCCTTGACGATCTTGTAAATCGAGTGTCTTACAGTGTTTCATTGTTAATAGCCAATCGCACACCATTATCAGGCTTCATACCAATAAACAATGCGCACATGTATTACTATTGTGTACTTTTGTGCGCGGGCGCTCGAGTAATCTTACATATTCATAATGTTTATTAAACATGACCACTTCCAATGGCCAATCAACAGCCTTTTATTACTAATAGAGCACACTCATTACCAAAACCGCAAGACCCGGAAGTGTACAAGATCATAAAGGCTGTGAGCCTGACGGCTCACGGGCTATGTGTGGAATAGCGGTGTGTGTGGGACTGTGGAACGAGCGTTTGTGTGCTTCCTTGGGTGAGAGCGTGGTGTGCTATTTAAAGACAGTCAGGGCGACCGGAACAGGAGTTGCATTACATTTGGGCATTGCATTCGTGCGGCTGTGGTTCTGCACATACACAGCCTTGATCAAGGCTAAACATGAGTGTAAATATTTATCTGATCAGATAAATATGTTTGACTCCCATAAAAGGTACCGTGTTAGTTCGCAAAGTAAAAGGAAAACCACGCAATTTCGAGGCAAATTTGTGTGGATCATTGTATTCTACTTTTAAAACATCTTTCCAATCATAATATGCATTTTATAACCAACGGTTACAAATGCTTTTTACAGACCAACTCCGATTCAAGGCAGCGTGTTCATTTAAGTGCAGATTGTGGACATGGGTCATGTGGGGAAAGATGTATCATTAATTTAATGCAAGCACGACTTAGAGACACTGGACACTATTGCTAATTGTCGGCTCCCTCTTAAAACGTAGTTTTTGAAAAAGAAGTAATTTTTCACTAAAATGTTTGAATTGAATTCAAGACCTCAGCTGAGGTCTCAAATTCAAGGCATCTGAAAGCACACAACTTGTGCGACAAGGGTGTCTTTTCTTCCATTATTCTCTCGCAACTTTGACGACCTATTGAGTTCAAGTTTTCACAGGTTTGTTATTTTATGCATGTTGAAGTACTCCAAGTGAGAAGAATAGTCTTTGACAATGCGCCTTATTTTTGACCGCGCGAGGGGGGGGGGGGGCTATAAATAGTATTTTTTATCACTTCCGGGGGTACTTGGATTCACCCTGCACAGATTTATGTACATTTCAATAATTGTAGTGTATGCATTAAGCTTGGGTTTGTGGCAGTCAGTGGATGCATTGGACCGATCTCTTCATTCTTGAAATGGAAACAAATTCTGGAGTATAACACTGTACAGTGTGTTGAACAAAGACAAATTTACTGGAGTGGGAGTTGAACCCAATCATGACCTCTGGAATAATTTAACAGCACTCTACAGTCTTCTGACTGGCACCCTAAACAAAGATGTTGACAAAATAGGGAGACCACCAACAACATGGGGCTAGTATTTAGCTTAGTTTAAATCATGCCCTAGTAAATTTTTCTTTGATCAAATGATAAATTTATGCATTCCTATGTTTCATTTGCTCAAATTTTAAGGAACTGAATTTTAATTTTTGATTTGTTTTTATACTTTAAGGTTACAAGAAACACCTGAAAGACAATTTTGAGGAGGAACGTGTCAAACCCATGCTGCTTGCTGGACAATGGTTGCTGGATGCTGCTTGCTGGATGCTGCTTGCTGGATGCTGCTTGCTGGATAATGGTTGCTGGATGCTGCTTGTTTGATGCTTACTGCTCAGACATCTGGGTCTGAATCAACATGCTGACTTTATTCATTCTGCCGTCATCAAGACAGTCATACAAAACAAAGTGAGTTCTGATTCTTTGTCGCCTTCTGTTTTCCCTATAAGAACAAATAGTTAATGGCCTGACGCTTCGACCCTAGCAGAGTCTTTCTCGAATGCTAAAACCCATCTTTTCCCCCTATACCTACAAAAAAGTATAGGGATACTAAAAATGAAAAATGTTGTGTGGAAACTATGCGACACACATAGATCCCATTAGTTGCTTAGTAGAACACATGTCACATGCCATCCAAAAAGTAATATTGGAGCCCAATATGAATTATTATTGGACGCTTCGCATCTGTGTTTCCTAAATAATTTTTCCAAAATACTTTTTCCAAACGATTGATGTAAGGTCTTTTCACAGCTGACAAGTATGGGTCACTAACATACATGTAGGCCTGCCTCCACTGACCCCCCCCCCCTCCCTTCCCCCTCATCTTACCCTGTGAATGGGGTGGGTGAGCTATAAATCAAATGCACCCAAAAAGTCTTATTGTACTCGCATATCATGTGACAAGCTCAAAGAGTGTCCTCGTTGAGATGAAAGGATGATCTATCATTGGCTGAGAGCGACGTGCGGAGCAATTACACAAGCACCTTTCCATTGTTTGACCTCAGTCTTTAAATGCATTTCCCTCAACCTTTATCGCTAATTCTGTTGAACTTTGTATCTTTACGTACCATCGAAGAAAAGATCATTTGACAATGACATCGCTTGAGACATAAAATATAAAACTTACTTACTAAGCGGGGAGTCCTTTCTATAGTAGCATCATGAATTTGGCGAAGCAGTGGTTCGTAAAAGTGTGGCCACCGCCTTCATTGCAAAAGAATACAATAATGGCTTACTCTTATCACTGATAAATCTATTGTGCAATCTAAAACATCAAGGACTCTGATCAGTGGTTCTGACCCACCAGTATGCATGCCTTATAGTTTTAATCATGGTGGCTGATAATTGGGTACAATCATTAATAACGCATTGGAGCATCAGTTGACATCACTGATGCTGGGGGTAGTCTGTCTTATAAAAACCAATGTCTTGAATCAAGACAACTTGTGTAGAGGATCGGAGGTCGACTCAAGTAATGTAATGTAAAGACTGTTGTAACTTGGGTCAATATAAGACCAGGAATTCCAGTGAATATTTGAGCAGGACACTTGGCCATAATTGCTTCTCTTCACCCAGGAGTAAATGGGCTTGATTCTGTGGTTGATTTGGCTCAATGCTCTGCATATTTGACAGTATAGGCTGCATACTCCCTAGTATGTAAGGAGTTGAAAAACAGAGCAGTGATAAATATTAATGCTTATTGAGCTCAACATTTGTGGACACATCGCCATAGAAATGTCCATCGTTATTATTATCATGAAAATTGTGGTGAGTAAAAACCAAATTTCCAATACTAAAAAGAAACTTAGAAAATATACTCCTACAAAACCTAAAAATGGAAGGACTACGTTTTGGGATTGATTGGACAAAACCAAATTAAATGTAAATGTTTGTTTTTTTATTTTATCTTGAGGCTAGTTCCAACTGCCCTTAGAAATAACAACTATTACAATATTCAAGAAGACAGTTTCAGATGAACTCTGTTCAAAATACTTTTAATATTTATATTTATTCATTTCTCTCTTGAAATCTTGGATCATCCAAAGTTGTCCAGGGTTTTAAACTGATTACAGTTAAACTATTTTATTGATAAAGTTATAATTATTTCAACCCAATTTTATGAATGATTTGTCCATGTTTAATGAAAACCTGTTTGATACCAACTAGACTATAACTTTGGCACTTTGTATACATTACACAACATGCTCACCACACACAAGTATCTGTGCAAGAAATAACAAACCTGTGAATGGTAACATCAGAGTCGTGAGAAAAAAGCGCCAAACCCAATTATATGTTTCCAATGTTTTACAACTTCAGATTTCTGACTTGAGAGTTGAGATCAAAACGTATTTTTGTATCTGTTTAATTATATATATATAAAAAAAAGAAGGAAATCTAGCATTTCGGAAACAAAATATTCAGGGGATGTTTTCCAGCATAACCATCTTTATACCATGCACGTTAGGTGTAAATCTCTGAACAATAATATTTCCAACAAAAATCAAAATTAGTAATCTTACCAAAATTATGCACACCCTTTGAACTGGTTTGGTTATGGGAAATATTAACAACTAAGATTTAATACTTAAGGCATCAATGTTTGATGAAAGGTTTAGATGATAGTCCAGCAGGAAGATATTCCCATAAACCTTGTTTATTAATCATTTTCAATTTGGTAAACTGCACATGAATTAATTTCAAACAATTTGACATTAAAGCTTAAAATGGTCTTTTCCATTTGTATGAAGCTCAAATATGAATTTGAGTGACATCATGGCCATTTTTTGCAGACCCGGTCACAATAACAAAGTTGGTTTATTAATTTTTTTTATAAATACCCAGGTAGCACTATCTTTTGGAGTTTAGTTGAAATTTTCATATTTTTTGCACACTGGGGGTCTTTTTAAGATGGAATGACCCATTAGAAATACTCGTTCATAAATACCCCAGACAGTTTCGCTATTCCTATTGGTGGAAAGTGTGTCACGTGGGGGCGTTTAAACGGTTGACATGACTAGCTGGAGCTGTTTATAACCGGTAATAGCATTTGTGCGGTTTAGCCCACAATCATGTTCCCCGGGGTGATGGATCTCCGCGCGCCATTTTAGCCCATGGATACAAGAATGCATTACTATGCACACAAATGCATATCCAAAAACTGTCTCATAAAAATGGATCACATGTACAGAGCTCAGACATCAGAAAAGAGATAAGTTTTTACAGAGTTTCCTACTGAATTATGCTTTTTAACCAAAAAAGGCATTCATAAATAGGAATAAACAGTAGTGACTCGTTCTTAAACATCCGTTAAAAACCGGCAGGGTCGTGATCGTTCTACTTATTATTATAGGCCATGACCCTGCCGGTTTTAAACGGCCGTTACAGACCTTGTCCCTATCCTTTTATTTCCTTATTATTTTAACAAAGTGAACAATTTTCTTTGAATATTCACAGGTACCAAATCATACATAGGAAAAGATCAATTAAGTTATGTCAATATTCATCTTGTTTACATAATGCGTTATGTAAACGAGTTGAATTATAATGTGTTCCAGACTTAGACAAATAAAAGAATATTTGGCTGTACAAATAGTCAATGTAGCAATGTTTACAGCAGGGTCGTGGTCGTTCTATTTATTACACGGCCAAGACCCATTACAGACCTTGTCACTTCACTTTTATTCCCTTATTATTTTAACAAAGTGAACAATTTTCTTTGAATATTCACAGGTTCCAAATCATACATAGGAAAAGATCAATTAAGTTATGCCAATATTCATCTGGTTTACATAATGCGTTATGTAAACGAGATGAATTATAATGTGTTCCAGACTTAGACAAGTAAAAGAATATTTGGCTGTACAAATAGTCAATGTAACAATGTTTACAAAATAATACTCTTTTGCATTCCAGTGCATCTCCTGGCAGGCAAGATGCTTCACTGTTCATATAAGATATATGACATATTTGATCATAATTGTATTGTATTGGTTTTATTTATTCAGGGACTCCATCATTGATTCCACTGTTCTCCCTGATGGGACCCCGAGACATACAATAAAAACTATACAAGAGAAACTATACATGTCCAAGGTTAAAATTAGACTTTAGAATATTTAGTTATAGGGAAATATGGCACTGAATATTGTACACATAATCATAAATGAGAAGAACACAGTTTGAGACATACAGCTTTTTATAAATAACAAAAGTTGATAACAATTGTTAGCTCCAGTCTGCATCAAATGTAAGATTTCTTCCATGGTGAGCTATGTACAATTTGTGCCTGCAGAAAGTCCAGGCTCTGTGACACTCTTGTTAATGTGTGAAGTCATGAGTAATATAACAGCAAGGTTTGTTATATTATTTGTCTCATCCAGTATAAATTACCATAAATAACGATCCATATCCCATCAGGCCTGATACTTGACGGAGGCAACGGAGGCGATTGTCTCCATTGCCCCTTGCCATTGCCTTGGTGCCCTTGAAATGCTCCAGTAGAAATTTACAATTTCCTCATAGGGGGCCCTTTACCAAAGAGAAAATGCCTTGGTGCCCTTGCCCTTTCAAAAACGAAGCATACAGGCCTGTCCCATATTATAGATAAGTTCTTAATAAATACAAAAATATACTTTACATTGCAATATTTCAGTGGTTTATGAAATGAATTTATTTACATTTAAGCACCATTATGCCCCTCAGTTCATGGTTTGTACCATAGGAACTGTTAAATAGACGCTCTTGAACTGACGTCATACGTGACTACTCTCTACCCATGGGAACTTGACACAAAATTGTGTGACCAATTTGGGTAATGTCTTCATCAATTGGGTCAATAAAGGTACAATCCCTGATAAACCTAAAAGACATATTGCACTGCGCTGCGATGTACTGGCATAAACACTGATTTATGGTCAGTCAACTTCCTCTACTGATTACAGACAATGATTGTGTTATTAAACACACAAAACAAACAAAGCAAATTGCAAAGGTGTTTCTGTTTTAACTTATCAGATGCCATTTAGTGATGACTTCCTGTACTAAACTGGAAGTAATCAAGTTGATACATTGCCAAAATATTATTCTGATTTTGTTCATTTTGAGAGAGAAGAAAATGTAATCCTTTTGGCGGAACTCGGCCATGCAACTTTAACGGTAAAGTATTTTGTGTGTTTCTGGCTGAAATTGCTTTGTCATTTATGTAGTGTTGCTAACATTACACATGATTATTACTTGAACTTGTTTTTAACTACATGAGAAGTACAGTAACTTGTTTACTTGTTGAAACCCAAGACTTCAATGGATAATGCATCGTTGGTTTGGGAAGTAAATTTATTCTGATCCAACAGTCTTCAATAAACATGATGAGTTTCATTTGTCTCAAATAAAGGAAGTACACAGTTGTGCAGAGAAATCACAGACTCAATGACATGACAGATTCACATCTGTGAGTAATTCAGAATGAGTTACATTTGCAACAAAGTAGTTCGTATACGATTCATTTTTTCAAGTGCTTCTAGTCTTACAGAGTAATCTAAGCACAATATGGGCGAATTCAAACCGATTGATGCATCAGTGTGCTGCTTATCTCTATCTGTAGAGTAACTCATTCTGAGACTGGTAAGGTGTTTAGTCATTAGCTTCAAATGAGGCGCCCAGAATGATGCACAGCGAAACAATGGACAATTATGTCTGAGATCTAGATGTTTCAGATTGGGCATGTCACTCACTGACTCAGCAATGGGCTCCATATCACCACCTGTCAGATTACAATCCATTAATGTCAGTTCCTTAAGGTGGTTCATTTTCTTCAAATGCTGAGCCCACAATGATGCACAGCCACCCAATGCATAATTATCCCAGAGGTTCAGATGAATCAAATCGGGCATGTCACTCAGTGCCACAGCAATGGGCTCAATATCTTTATCTCGCAATTTGCACCCACGCATATTCACCTCCTCAAGGTGTCTCATTCCCTTTAAGTGCTGAGCCCACATCTTTGCACAACCACCCAAGTCTGGATTACCTTCCAGATCAAGTTCAACCAGAGTAGACACACCACTCAGTGCCACAGCAATGGGCTCAATATCTGTACCTTGCAGTGAACAGTATCTCAATTTAATATCTTGAAGGCATACCATTTCCCCCAGTTTAGGACCCCAAATGGATGCACAGCCACCCAGTGCTCTATTCAGTGATACATTTAGTTTAACCAGAGTGTTCCCCATTGACTTGGCAATGGGTGACACATCTTGAGCTTGCAGTGAACAATCAACCAAGTGCAGCTCCTTGAGGTGCTTCAGTTTCATCAATTGAGGAGCCAACGATGACACAGAGCCACCCAAGGCGTTATTGTCTGAGAGGTTTAGCTCAGTCAATGTTGATGGACTTGCCAATGATGATAGGATTTGATTAGTATTGGCAGCAGTTAAAGAGCTGTTCGACAGAGAAAGAGATTGTAAATTGGTCATTAGTTTGATTGACTTTGCCAAATCTTCACCAAACCTCTGGAAGTTAAAATAAGACACTGCCAGTCTCTTAACCATTGTGAAATAATCGTTTCCTCTGCCGAGGGCTGCCACTTGGTTCAGAAAATGAAAGAATGCATTTGTACTATCATTATTCCAACTGTAAAGTCTAACACTATCAGTCAGAATTGAACTGATAACATTTGCTGGTGGCAGTTCCTGTGACTGACTCTCGAAATAACAAATAACGACAAGTTTCGAATTTCTGCCTTGATGCACCTTTGGTAAAATATGATTTGTACATGCCTCATTGTCTCCACAACAAAACCGGAGCAGATAATCATATCGAGACACACGAGAAGAGCCTGTCAACTCAACCTCTGTCTGATCTAGGATTCTGTCAAATTCCTCAGTGTTTATCAAGCTTTGCCAGTACATCGCTGCGCAATATTCCAGAAATGTGTGGTGTATAAAAGTTACTCGTTGATAGGTTTCAAGCCCATCGATGACCCTCTCACTAGTGAGGACACCTGCATTCAGTGCTGCATCTAATGCAGTCTTTTCAAAGTCCCCTTCTGTAAAGGCAAATGACTGATCTTTAGAAAGGAGACTACCTAGAGCAACCTTTCCAATAGAAATCAAAATCATAGATATTTCATCGTCTTTGATGTCTCTTGTTTTTCTTTTGAATATGTATTGCAGTGATTTTTTATACAATCTTGTCCTTGTGTCTGGGAGGGTGTTTTCTGCATCCCATAGCAAACACATGAGCAGCAGTACCATGGGACTCTTTGCAAAATCAGACAAGGTATCTGAGAGTTGTATCTGCTTGTTAAGCTTGCTTGCCTTGTCAGGATCATTATTGAAGAATTTGTTCACATATTCCTCTTTATCTGTATCGGAAAACCCCTTAGCTTTAGAATGAGCATAGAGCTTTTCAACCAATGATGAGTTGTCAAGGGGAGGAGGGGGTGTATTAACTACCTTAGCCTTTTTTCCAACAGCTTGAACTTGATCTGGGTCTGGTTTTCCTGTTACAAAACATAAAAATATAATAAAAAATTCATCACTAACATGATTACACTCACAACACATGTCCTTTGAATAATCTGTTCAATTCAAAAAATTTAAAAACTTTTTTTGAGTTCAAGTGAACGTGTTTGAGGAGGACCACAGAGCTGGATTTTATTTACATTCTTTCCTCTTTTCAAATTCCTTTTCACCAGTCATGTGATTGCCAATCATGTGACAATCCTATGCAATGGATGTCTGAGCTATGGTGTCTCAAAGTAGACATTTAGTTTTTTTTTGTAGTAAATTTCTTTGACATGAGTGGTTTCGTATCATATCATTTCAACACATTTCACTGAATAAGTTGAAATGGAGAGATATTTGTATAAGTTTCATGGCACTCTCACTAAGCACCACACATGTAGTTTCCATACTTACAACCTGGTCCAACTTGATCAAAAGTTATTTGTGTGGCATTTCTCGTAAAATAAATTTTGGTAAAATTAATTGTCCAATTCTCAATTCAATTCAATTCAAGAATACATTTATTTCCATACTCTCATAAAAGAATAACAACAGTTACATGTATTACGGAGTAAAGCAAAACATTTCTTTAAGTAAGAGTAAACAGTTGAGTACGGCCAGTTTTGGTAAGCATTAGCATGATTCTGAATTCAATATTGAAATATTTACCTCTTTTTTTGCCTGATGAATTATTTTTCTCCATGCTGCGTCTTCCTCACCACCTTTACGATCTGAAGAAATTGTGAAACAACTTTACTGTTTGTTTTAAGTACTGAAGTCTAGCATTTAATAGTATTGTTGCGTTCCTCGCATGAGGCAAGTGTGCTGGCCTATCACATACGAGGAAGACAATAATAAAGTTGCAAGAGTCCGACTTTACTGACAACATGAACTGGTTTATTTACAGCTGAATCACTTATGACATTACAACATGTGATGTGGTAGCGCAATAATGCCACTAGTGTTACTATTAGGTTTATTAAGCCATTAGTCATAAAAGGAGAACTGAGGTACTGAGTCTATGGAGTACTATTATCTGGAACATAATATCTGGAATGTGGTTGGAACATTTACTCGGAGTATACATCGAGTTATTGTCTGGAGTTGTTACTTCTCAACATCATAACATGCTCTGAATGAGGAAAATCCTGGGCTTTTATAGAAAGCTGGTGTATAAAAATGAATTAAACATAAGCCAATTTGGGGTCTTGACCAATGGAAGACTTAATGCTGGAAAAGAGTTGTGGGTAGTAAGGTTAAAGTGATTGACAGTTGAGAGTAAGACGGGCTTGCCATTGCTTGTGTACAATTAAGAATGTGCATGAGGATATTACATTGGGAATTACACGCTAAATCACCTGTATACAAAATGCAACTACATAAGGAATACACGCAATCGATTGTGTGTACAAGGGCATGGCATGGTATTTGTGTACAATGATTACGCACATTGGCATGGCATTGCACTTCGTGTACAACAAATACGTGCATGAGGCTATGGCTTCCGCTAGCACGCAACCTTATGGCATTAGGGTTCGTGTGCTATCATTACGCACGTCATTTTGGCATTGGTTCTTGTACACAGGCAATTGGTCAAACACAAAGTTCTGCGTCGTGTGCGGAGGTGGTCTAGGTTGCAAACAAAGCTCTCACTGAATATGCATGAGTGGGAGAAGCACTGGCCCTCGGACGATCCAGGGTCCGACATCAAAATGTGCTGACTGGACAGAGGGTCCTTGTGACGTAGGTGGAAGTAAGAGCTTAGCAATTCTAGATTATATCGAATCGAACATTGATCTCAAGTCAATACATTGATTAGTTATTGGGTCAAAAGAGGGCGCTAGTAAGGCACAGGGATCAATGTGAGGTTTGTAACAGTATTAAGCAAAGTGTATTTGGGTTACCACAGTCACTTAATTTTAAGTTTGGGTTTCACTCAAGATATATTTTTATTTTTGCATCACTTTTTCAAGATATCACTGCATCATATAGAAATACTCAAACATCAACAAGTGACACATTCCACAAGCCAAAATATCTCTAGATTCCATTCATCACTGGTTTAACTCCAATCAGCCATTAAGTTAATTGTAATGTCAACATTCTTGGGAGAACCCCCCCCCCCCCCCCCAGACAGTGATCCTTTGCCCCAGGCTATGGGTTTCCAGTGTAGCAAATTCTTAAACTGGGGTTGGCCCCAAATTTGTGGTTTATGTATTGGTGTAAACTTCTTCCTTCATGCTTAAACCATGTCAAACTTGAGATGTAAAAACCGGACACATGTTTTTAAATATCAGTAAAGAAGGGAGAGCCTTGAGTGAAGTTAACCTATTAATAGTTGGTAATTAGTAAGAATTGATGTTAGATAGGAAACAAATCATTTAAAGGCAGTGTACACGTTCGGTAATTGTCAGAGACCAGTGTTCACACTTGGTGTATCCCATCATAACCATAAAATACCAAGCGGAAGCCTGTGAAAATTTGGGCTCAATTGGTCATCGAAGTTGCAAGAAAATGATGAAAGAAAAAACACCCTTGTTGGACGAATTTCTGTGCTTTCAGATAGGAATAAAAGATTTCTAGCCAGAAGTCTTTTAATATTTTAGTGAGAAATTACCTCTTTCTCAAAAACTACATTACTTCAGATGGAGTTGTTTCCCACAATGTTTTATACTATCCACCTCTCCCCATTACTCTTCACCAGGTAAGATTTTATGCTATAAATAGGAACTTACATTGTGGTTCGCATATAGGGCCTGTGTGTTTAATATTAAGGACTGGTTTGTATTGTGTTTAATGTTCTAAGGTTCTTCACCTAGGGATCTGTGTAGATCATGTGATTCAAAACGACCAATCATTTTCAATTGCTGGGGGCAAAAGGTAACATTGACAGAGGTTCTTTTATTAACTCACCTTTCATTCGCCGCTTGGTGGTTTCCATAAATATTTGAATGACTATGACAATAAATGATATATGTACTCAAACTTTACTTAATCAATGATGGTGGATGCCCCCCCCCCCCCCCCCAAACACAACCCTCTGATTACACCACTACAGTTGTGTAGTTCTTATTGATAATAAACCACCATTGGTCAACCAATTTTCTTGCTTTTTATATTCTGGGAGATAAAGGAACAATAGGTACAAACCACAAGGGGCAAAGATTGAAAGAGAGAAGGGAGCACGGATTGAGTATTACTTACCAAAGACCTTGTGGTGTCTGGCGTAGTACAGACTGCAGAGATTACTAAAACCAGATCAAACTTCAATAGTGACAAGGTGAAAGACGGTAGAAAATCAAACTTTTCCGGACTTGAGATTTCAAATATCAGACAAGAAGTAGTTGAATACAAACACATGAAGTTTCCCTGTACACATTTTGAAAATAATTGTTGTTAAACAGGAAAGATTCTACTACTGTGGTGAAGAATGCACCTTCTGCCTTCATTAGCCCTACTTATATAATAACTGTGTAATAGTCTGTATGTTAAAACTGATGGAAGGGCATTGTCTCAGTCTGGGTTTTCCCAATTCATGTCACCTGAGCAGCTGCATCGATCATGTGATACAAGTCAACCAATCAATTTCCGTAGTTTTATGTGATGTAATCTTTTTTGTTAATGATTTGCAATTCATATATTGATAATTCCCCAAAACATTTTGTTGGATTATGAAAACTTGTGTACTTGAACTTTGACTGTTGAAACAGAACATTAGACTGATGTACAATGGGATGAATCTGGCTGGTGCGTTGGTAACTGCGTTGGTTGGGAGTATCAAATGATGTTACAAACAGGGACACTAGCTAGTCATAATAAGCAGACTCTGTAACCATTTTGTTTCTTAGAAACATTAGACTGAGGTACAATGGGATGAATCTGGCTGGTGCGTTGGTAACTGCGTTGGTTGGGAGTATCAAATGATGTTACAAACAGGGACACTAGCTAGTCATAATAAGCAGACTCTGTAACCATTTCTTTTCTTAGAAACATTAGACTGAGGTACAATGGGATGAATCTGGCTGGTGCATTGGTTACTGCGTTGGTTGGGAGTTTCAAATGATGTTACAAACAGGGACACTAGCTAGTCATAATAAGCAAACTCTGTAACCATTTTGTTTCTTACAATCCCAGCTTAATTGGCGGGGGAGGGGGGGGGGGCGCCGAAGCCTCCCCTTCAGTCCTTAAAATGGTTCAATACATTTTAAAAGTAACCCCAACAACAAAACAGATTGTACAATCCTAGTTGATCTTTCTCCACAAGTAAATAAAGCCAGTCTGTTTTTACGAGCAGTTTACCATCGATAGTCAAACTCGTTAGCGAGTGACAGCCTATAGATATGTAGAGGTCAGTGGTCTCAAATGCACTTTTCATTGGCTTAATTAAAGGAGTGCGGGGGTAACCTGAAAGCCTCTCTCTACTTTTCCTGAGTGCATGGACATATTTGATCATGATTTTTCGGCAATATCTCAAAAGCGAGGCCACCTTTAGAAATGAGATTTTCAGATGTTAGTTTTATTGTATACATCTACATTTATCAAACGGTTCTAACAAACTTAAAGGTATGTGTACTTTGCCTTCAAAGGGTCTGTTATAATGACTCTGAAAATTAGTGCCAATAAAAACTTATGAGGTAAGAAATACAAGCAGCTTTGGATAGTAATACATTTTGAGAAACATTTCACTTTAAAGTACTACAGTTATGGAAAACGATATCACTTTTTATCCTCCAAATTTGAATATTGTGTATTCCTCAATGAATTTTCCTGAGTGCACATATTCACTCCAGGCTTTATCTGAAAAACATGACCACCTTTTGACAAATTTCACAGGTTAGTTTTATTGTACAAAAACTGCATATATATAGGATCTAAAAATTGCACACTTCCAAAAACCAAAGTTATACAAAGCTTTTAAAGTTGACACCTTGGTACTTTCCATAAACATTTTGAATGGCTATGGAAAATTTTAACTGTCAAACACAGTTGTAATTCAAGATGCAATCTTGCAAGGAATATGTACACAATGTACTAGTAAACTCTGCATACAAATAACTTGGTAATGATCCATTTTACCTGGCGACGTCACTGCACATATGATAATTCAGATTAACACTTATGTAAAATGCCTGGTTCACTATCAACTGATGTACTGAAAGGTATGTAAAACTATGTCTTGCACTGGATTTGTCTTTATTTTAGTTTAAAGCCAACTCCCTGCCTAGATACAGGTCGCAAAATGTACCAAATATATTTTAATAGTTTAGGCAGAGTATTACTGATGTACTCAAAAATACATAAAACTATGTCTTGCATTGGATTTTTCTTGGTTAAGTTTAAAGCCACCTCCTCTGTCTAGTTAGCCACTGGGAACTTTTCCCCGGTCGCCATATGTACTGATTTTCTTATATTAAACTGTGTTATCTGCCGGGTAGCGGGGTACCATGTGTGAATATGAGAGGCTGACTATTTAACCATGCCTCGTGACCTTTGACTCCACATCTCCTACTATGTCTTGTGAAGAGTAACCATCGATGATCCAAAACGGATCCACACTACATCTCACTGACTAAAGCCTGGTTCATACTTCATGCGAATGCGAATGCGAATGCGAATGCGATACAAATGTTGACGTCACAAATTCGCAACGAATAATTCGCAGCAGTTGAACTCTGCTCTACTCCCTTGCAAATAATCGCTGCGAAAGGAGGGTGTGACGTCAAATTCACGTCAAATTCGCTTCGCATTCGCAGGAAGTATGAACTGGGTTTACATCCTTCTGGGATCACCAGAGAGCTAAACACTTGAAGTGGGACATCACATATTATGCTCTGGCCTTACCTACGTAGCTTACTGACAAAAACTATTCATAGCACACTTAAATATTCACAGCATGCAGGGAAAGTCACATACAAGTACATGAAAATTTGCGCCAAAAATATTCACGACTTGGGTTGGGGGGGGGGGGGGCGTTTGATAAGTACTCCATGTATATTTTCTTTAATATTTAAGTCTTTGGTGTTCCTCCATGCCAACTAAAGACTTCTCACCTATATGTCTGATATTAATTTGCAGTTGAATTTTAAAAACTGTTCATAAATACCCCAGACAGTTTCTCTACTCCTGGTGGAGAGCGCGTCACGCGGGGGTGTTTAAACGGTTGATAATGACCAGTGTTTATAACCAGCTGGCTTCCACGTGTCAGGCGCGCAAGATTATCACGCAGAACGCAATTCATAAGTATTAGTAACATCGTGTAATCTATTTCTAAGCGGGCATGCGAACACACAACCCACGCGCAACAGACTCTTCACAGTTTTTGAAAAAAATATTTCAAACCTCGAATTTTGAACTGCCAAAGTGTCTGTAATTGTATTTTTTTAACGTTTTTTTTAACAAAAGGGCATTTATGAATGGGAATAAAGAGTAGTGACTCGTTCTTAAACGTCCGTTTAAAACCTTGCAGGCGTTGCCGGTTTTAAACGGCCGTTTAAGAACTCGTCGCTACACTTTTATTCCCTTATTAATAAACATGAAGAATCTATCAAACCACCTCTGCAGCCAGTGGTGTAAGTAGACACTCATTGGGAAGCGGGGTTAAAGACATTATTTGGGAGTGATTATATTGTTCAATCCATCTGAGCACCCTCCCCTTCTGGTTTAATGCCACGGCATGTAGCTGATGCAAAGACACGGGTTGTGATAATATTTATAGAAATACCACTAGATAATTAATCTGGTTGCTTTTGATATCTGGGATAAAATATTATTTTTTTTGAAGGGACCAAGAAACATGCAAATCAGAGGGGGCGTCAAGGGATTGGGAGAGAAGTAGTTATTGATTGAGTATTACTTACCAAAGACCTGGTGGTGCCTGGCGTAGTAAAGACTGCTGAGATTACTTAAACCAGATCAAACTTCAATAGTGACATGGTGGAAGATGGTAGAAAGTATAGCTTTCTGGATTAAGGATTTCAAAAATAGACAAGAAGTGAGATCATTGAACACAAAAATGCACTGAAGTCTGCCAACAAAATTGCAACAACAGTCATAAGACAGGAAAGATTCAACCGCTGTGTCGAAGAATAAATTCTGGCTTCAGTAGGCCTACTTATATAATGCCTTTGGAATAGTCTGTGTGTTAAAACTGATAGAGGGGCGTTGTCTTAGTCTGGGTTTCCCAATTCATGTCACCTGAGCAGCTGCATCGATCATGTGATTCAAATTAACCAATCAACAGTTGTAAAAAAGAAATTCTGGCATTTTTCCATAAATTTTTGTTAATATTTTGCAATTCACTTTGTTATTTCCCATAAACTTTTTTTGTTTGGACTATGAAAACTTGTGTACTTTAACATTGACTGTTTAAACAGAAGATTACATCATGTCATTTAAATCAACCAATCATCAGTTTGTAAAGTTTGTTTTGTGGCATTTTTCCAGAATTTTGTTGGTTAATGTTTGGCAGTTCATACTTTATTATTTCCCATAAACATTTTTTTTTTGGACTATGAAAACTTGTCTATTTGAACATTGACTGTTTAAACAGAAGATTACATCGTGTCATTTAAATTAACCAATCATCAGTTTGTAAAGTTATGTTCTGGCATTTGTCCATAGATTTTCGTTAATGATTTGCAGTTCACTTTGTTATTACCCGTAAACTTTTTTTGGGGACTATGAAAAACTTGTGCACTTGAACATTGACTGTTTAAACAGAAGATAACACTAAGGTACATGGGGAAGAATCTGGCTGGTGCATTGTTATGACTCTCCTTCAGTACGTTCATTCCATTAGCTGTATGGGGACTATCAAATGATATTACAATCAGGGACTCTAGCTAGTGATAATGAGCATGCTCTGTGACCATTTTGTTTTTTACAATCCTCAATCCAAGTTGATCATCCTCCATGATTTTATTTTTTAGTAAAACCAGTCTATTTTTCCAGCAGTTTTGTAGACAAGTCCCTCCCTAGTTCCTATCATAATGATGTGGTCTAAAACACTATTGCCATGTGGGGGGTGAGATTTAAAAGAAACAACAACTATAGACTGTATTGACTGTACAGGGTCCACTGTCTGGCTACAATCAGACACTTGAAGAAGTAAGTGGAAATCAAATACTTAGTGGATGGGGCGGAGGTGTTCCCAATATTTATTAATTGAGCTAAAGGAGGCTAAAAACATGGGGGGACATTTGATATTGTGGTCTCCCCCCCCCCCCCACCGTGCTAAATTGGGGGGGGGGGGGAGACACATGTCCCCCTGTCTTCCTGTCCTCCTCACCCCTATGATTGATGCCCATGAGAGGTAAAATGAGAGGTTTTGTAGTGAGTAGTGTACTAATTGCAATCAGTAACCACAAAAAGAAGCTCTCAGTTTTTTAACTTCTGACAGCAAAAAAAATTAGCATGTCACAAAAAGGATTCAAAAGAAGAGAAATGTAGACATTTTTGTAAGTGCCCAGAAAGACTTATTACTGTTTTCTAAATTTTGTTCAGTGTATTATCAAAACTGTTCAAGAATTTCTAAGCTTCACTGATAGCCGAACAAAATGAAAACTCCAAGAGGCAAAACAAACTCTCACAAATGTACAGAGTCTAATTGGGGCTGGAATGCCCAGTGACTTTGGCATCGAGCCAGTAAGCTCATGATTAGACAACTCCCATGTTTGTGTGTTTTTGTTCTTTTGTTGACTTTCAGTCTGACACAAATCTTGCAATTCTGTGGAGTATTGAAGAAAAGGAGATAAATTTTCTCTTAGTGTTTGTTCAAATAGTTTAAAATGTCAAACTGTGTAGTTTTGATTCTGGTCGGGTAAACATTTTGAGATACAATCTTGACGGTCTGGTGGATCCTCCCCAAAACAAAACACCTCAAATAAACAAACACCCCAACAAACAAGCAAACAAAAACTACAACAACAATTTGAACCCTATTTGTTTACCAATCCTGTTCAGAAACAATTTTACAAAACCCTTGCTTTACGGAACAACATTCTTGGTAAAGGAACCTTCAATATTAGTCTCGTGAATTTCAGAGAAATTCTGGAATACATGTGCATACAACTGTACTCTGCAAGAGGAGTCGGTTGAAATTGGTTGCAGAGGTGCTTATATTTGTATGTGTTCCATGAACATGGGAAATGTATTAGATTCCTTTTCTTTTAATCATGCATCTATAAAATAATACATTATATGAGTGTAACAAAAACCAAAACATGTGGAGTGTGTATATGCTTCTATGTAGTTATGCTTTGAAAAACAGGAAATATTTTTATTGAAAGCAATGTGTACTATTTGCACAGACTGCTTCTTTTGATGATATCTCCAAGTCAACCCAAAGTAGTTAGTGACATATTGACATGTATAAAGAATGTACACACAAAATACCATCATACAAACTTTTCGCTTGACTGTGCAAATATTTTTCAAATCGGTCTCAAAAGGAGACAGTTCTGAGACAGCAAATAATCAGGGGCCAATTGAATTAATGTAAACAGTCTGGGCTGAAAGTCAAGGCATAGTACTTCAGTGAAGCCTGGCAGTGATGAAACGATAACAAAAGAACTATAGCAATAACTCTATGGTTATAACTGGGGTACACTTGACAAAACATTAATACATTGAATCATCATAAACAACAAACTTGTTTACCAAGCCGTTCCTCCTTGTAATATGTCAATCAACAGAATCTTGTTTAATAATTAACAGACTATGATATATAGTATTTGAAAGGGTTTCAAGCAAGACTTTGGTCAAATCGTTCCATTTTGCTTGTTTTCCATTGATTGAATTCCATTGCATGCACTACACATTAGTATAACCGGCTCTATTGACATTTCATCATACCATGTAGGTTTTTGTTAAAACCCTCACGGGAAGCACTTGTACTGCAACTGTCTCAGCAAATCAGTAATTAGAGCAACTCTTTCAAAAACTCTAACTTTACCACATGCTTGCAGAAAGTCCCATTCAATGCATTTCACATCAGTTCAAAGGGTCAACTTAGAAAGTTCTACTTCCAATAGTTTTCCCAACTTTCAAACCAAATGATTATTCATGTGTTTTCTATTCATGTTATGTAAATAATGAAATGCAAAAACAAAAATCATAATTAATTTTGCAAAATAATAAAGTTAAGTATTTATAAACCTGAAAAGTAGATTAAAGGGACACATGAATTTTGTCAAACCAGTTTCAAGCCTAATAATGACAGTCAACTTTGCAAGCTTATGTGTTAAAAGAGAAGTCAGTCTTACCCTTGCTCTATGGTCTTACTGAAGATGCAGTATGGCGATTGCCAAGGGGAATAAATACTATTCCAAGTATACAATAATACTAAAATATAATGCACAATTTTTTGGGGGCTCTTAAGGGACACACCGGCTCAGGGTGGGGAATCATAAATTATGTTTTTATAGATGGTTGCTGTAAAAATAAATCATCAAAATGTCACGTATTTAGCGAAAAATGATTTAAAAAAACCAAAGCGGCCATATAACAAGCTTCAGTTACACGGACTCTTTGAATGTGAATCTTACGCTAGATTTGTCACCATTATTTACATTTTGTAGCGATAATTTGAATACATGATCTTTTTCGTCAATTATTCGTAAATAATTTTGTAAAAAAAAGATTTAAATTTGGTTAAGTAAGTTACTTTTAGACGGCTGAAAGTAAAACTAGCCCGGAAGGTCACGTGATTGTTTGTACCACTTTTTGGTTAGAACAATCACGCGACCTGCGTTTTTGTATTAAAATGCTCAAAAACGGCTAAATTTGATGATTTTTTTTTAAGGACTGTTCTTCTTCATTCCTGGAGGACCGTTGAAGTGATATCTTAGTCTATTTTGTAGCCCAAATAGCCCAATTCGGCTGGTGTGTCCCTTTAAGGCGTGCCCGGATGCCAAGCCAGATAGATTGATAGATTTGGCCCCCTAGAATTTTGGTCAGGATCAATCCTTGTTTGAGGTGCAGGGGGGTGACAAAAACTAAATGTAAAGTTTTGACTGCACCGAAATGAAATTTGATGTCCGAAACTAAACAAGGAGTTACAGAGGCCTAAAACGCTTGTGCAAAATTCTTGTAAAATTGAATGGCTATTTTAAATGAAAACTATCAGGAAATAAAAATTGACAATTGGCAGGGGGAGATACTTATAAATAACATACAAAATTAATTGCAAACTAGTAAATTGACAAATACCAGAAAGTTCTCTAAAAAGGACTACAGTTCACGCAGGTCCTGAGTGTCCACTAAGACATTTTTATATGACTTCCCAGTGCCTTGTTCATGTTAAGTTTATTCATCAATTGCTTGAGGGCCTGTTACACATTCTCAAAAGAGAGATCTTTCCACAACCATGTTGTTAAAGTCACTGAATGTGTATCTTTAATTCTTTGCTGTAGATTCCTTGCCTCCAGAACAATGCTGTTTGGGAGCACTGATCTCAGGACTGGATGGCAGGTTGCAGTGGAAGGTATTGAACACAAATAAAAGAAAATAATAATGAACACAAATACAGTGGGGACATCAACAAGATTAGGGACTACAGAAAAGGCACTTGTTGATGAGTCAAAACCCTTACAAATAAACCCTTCACATTGGTATGATCATGGAGGTAGCCACTTTGTGCAGTAAATCATGACTACATGGGTTGTTGGGAGTCCCAAGAAGACTGTCCCCTGAGTCACAGTTACATGAGCTGATCCCCCTGCAGGTATCTAGCCAGTATTAATAGAGTTTGGTGTAACAATAATGGACACCAGTGATGGGAAGCAACCACACCCTACAATCAGAATCTGGATATTTTGTGAAGAGGTTCTCTTCCGAAAACATCAAATGGACTTTCTGGTTTTGGTTTGCACTGCGCTCACTCGTACAAGAAGGGTTGGTTCACTAATTGTTTTAAGATATGGCTTTGGAGTGGTTCTCTGGAACGCATCCCTCTTACAGCATCGTCAAGAAAAACATAACTCGACTTGAAGATTTCTCTCATGGTATATTCCGCATCCTCTTCTCACTCATTCTCCTGGTGGTTGGATGCTGCACAAAGTATCGTCAAGTCAACACGAAACATCTACTGGTGTATCCTGGCCATAGCATAAGATGGCTCATATCAGCATTACTCCTGGTGATCCTTCTTGCATCCATTGGTGAGGGCGTCATGACTGATGAGACATACCAAGTCTTGAATCAACCCACTCAGCCTCATCTCTACGTTCACAGTGTCTTGAGCTTCATAGCAGTCTTGGTGTCCCTCATCTATTATCATCACATGGAACTATGGCAGATACCGGAGATGTCTTTTGTGCTGATATTTTATTGGTTATGTTCGCTTGGAGATGACATAATGCAATTGTTGACTTTAGGAAACCATGATCAGATCGATGTGAACGTAGTTTTGTTTGACTTAACCGTCTTTAAGATTGTCATCCATGTCGTATTGGTTATTCTAGAGCTGAATATATTCAGAATACAGGTAAAAAAAAATGAGTAAAACGCTCACTGAGCTATAACAGAAAATTAGTTTTATATATCTCATCAAATATAACATTGCAGGCATAAATATTTCATGGGATGTTTTCTACTATCATCATCATTAGACCATGGAGGTAGATTCTACCTCCATGATTAGACTGTGTAAGTTGTATAAATCTGTGATCTCAGACAATATTTTTCTCCTTCAAATTTCTGTAATGTTCCTTTAAAATGGAATTATTTAAAATTTTGGTTGTAAATAAAGCATTTTTAGTTTTTATAATTTAAACTCAACCTAAAATCAGTTGACGATCTCACATCGAAAAACCTTCTTTTTTTCTCTTTAAGTTTTGGTACTGCTCTCAAAGAGAAGACGTACCAAGTTTGAACCTGAATCAGCCCGATATGAAGTACTTGCATAACCACGTCAGCTTCTTCTCGTCTGTCACCCTGTGGTGGGTCAACTGGCTTCTTCAACTAGGCTACAAGAAACATCTGGAGCTGAGTGACTTAGGAATAGCAGACGAACGACACGAGGCAAGATTCAACCACGAACGATTTTGTAAAGCTTTTCTGGAAGAATTAGTGAGTATGGACACAAACCATAGTGGACCACTGGTATTGTACATCTGACTTTGGTCAAATACATTCAATCGTTAACTTCTTTTTTTCCAATTTCAAAACAGTTGAAAACAGTCTGAAATCTTAAAATTTGTGTTTTAAAAAGGTGGTCATAGATAAATTAAAAATCTGAACTACTATCACTATTATTAATAGTTCCAGTGCCCATGTTATGTTTTAGGAAAGTGCTAAGAGAAGTGGAAAGCATGCATCACTCATGAAAGTCTATGCCAGGGTGTACGACCAACGACTTCTTTGGGCAGCAGTGGTGAAGCTGATTGGTGAACTAGTCTCTCTCATCTGTCCAATCACAGGTTATTAACAGCTTATGTTACCACTCTCAAGTACCCCACTGCACAATCCTCACAAGTGAGTTGATATACAGTCATCGCATTTCCTAGGCCTACCTAATATCCCCCCCCCCCCAAAAAAAAAAAAAAATAATAATAATAATAATAAATAAATAAATAAAAAATAAAAATAAAAATAAAAATAAAAATAAAATAAAAATAAATAAATAAATAAATAAATAAATAAAACAATAATAATAAAATAAATAAATAAGTTACTATGATTTTTTTTGGACGCTTGCAGTTCAAACAATTATTCATTTGAACACTCGCAGATCAAAAACATTATTCATTGGACACAGAAAACCGTTGTGGTGTCACCTTGGTTAGTTTAATCATTGTTGGGTGGGCTTGCTAAACTCTGTCCAGTTTGTTTTTTCATGACATGCACATTTTCCCCAGGGTTTTCCTGGGGTGTCCTATTGATTTGCTTTGCCTGCCACAGGCTGTGTTTATCCAGAGCTGGTTAGACGGGAGATTCTGCCCCCAATATGACAAACTGTGTACAAACCATAAAGTTATATAGAAGAACTAGAGCGCGCACTGGCCTATATACGGACCCCGGTATGCGAGCAGGCGGCCATTTTCTAAGTTGACAAAACAGCTATCTCACAGCGTGTGTTTGTGCGGCCATTTTGTAAGTTGAACAAACAGCATCGCGTGAGCGTTCAATAAAAAAAAACCTCAAACGTGTATTTCATATTCAACGCGCGTGCAGAATGACGCGCTTATCATCTTGCGGTCCCGTGGCATTTGTGCACGAAGCATCACTCGTGCGCCCTCTAGTTCTTATAATATAACTCTGTGGTACAAACTAATTCCAATAGCGCCCTCTATTGAATCCTGCTCCTCCAGCCCATGTTAATTTCCCATATAGGGGACAGAATCTCCGGTGGATGGAAGTCCCTGGGACACTGGATGTATATCCAGGCGTGGATCCAGGGGGGGGGGGGGGGGGAGGGTTAGGCCACCGATAGTCTTCTATGTACGAATCTCACGAGCCCCAAACTCTGCATTGGATTCACTGTAACAAATGATGCATCCTGGCACTTTTTGAAGGAACTCTTGTGTAATAGACCTTTCCCATGAAATATGTAAATTGCACATACCGGGTGCGCACTAACATTTTGGTTGGCAAAATAATGGCACACGCCAAATGGCTGCGTGACGCAGACGAGTTGGCGTGTCTACTTAGTGCACAACTCTATGGCGTTTGCCAACCAATAGGGTCTGTACGCATGCGTGAATGTAATTAGCATATTTCATGGGAAGGGTCCACTGTTTAGATTTGCAACACTAACATAAACCATTTAGAAACCAATTAACATACCAATTAGTTAATGATACAACATATTTTTTGTCGTTGGAGCAGTCAGCAGTGTCACGTGTTGCTTCCTTTCCAATTGCAGGGATTAAAAAGCCAACTTATAGTTCATGGAATTTGATGCCAAGTGATAGGAAGTATGTCTTCTTCAGCAACGTCAGCAGTAAACAAAAACTCCATTGTGTTTCATTTTCAGGTTAGCCAGGGGCATCATGTCACATTGGAAGAGTTTTATAAGAATGATTTCGTCGTCGTTTTCATCATGTTCCTCGCTAGCTTTGTCAGCTCACTCTGCTCAGAGAACTGTAACCACAGGGGACCAGTCTCACACGTCACTAAGGCTGTGTCTGCAATGGTGGCTTAGTCTACGGCTAGATCGCACACGTCTGCCTATTCTTCAACACTGGCAGACATGCTCATCTAGCCGTAGCTGTAGTCGAAGTCGCTGTTTCAGACACGATCTAGCTTTCAAATCAGTGACTCATCATAATGGAGTTGTTGCTTTTCCCCGATTTATAGTAACCCAGAATGTTATCTTTTACCACAGACAAACAACAGCTCAGCATTTGATGAGTATTTTGGTGGCTATGTTTGCCTGAGCTTAGTCGATTTGACTCTGAAAATGCTGGCGTATTCGGTTCTGTTGTTGGCAGCTATCAAGGCTTCAAAGAGACTAGTTGAAAGAATGCTTCAAAACATCGTGAAAGCACCTTTTAGGTGAGCATGTTTATCTTTCTTTTGTGGTTTGTCCTATAAGTAATACCTTGTTCTCAGCGCGTATCCAAGGCCAAGTTAACGGAAGAACAGTCGTTAGTTCAACTAAGTTAGCCCAAACTGTCAAGTCCACGATAGTTGGATTATGCTTTGACTATTTGGAACCATCCTACTGCCATGCTTGTTATCAATAGCTATTTTCATAGCATAGTGGACCATTTATGAGAAAATGATAATGTACATAGAGTTGCCAGTGACATGTAATGACCACAGTTGTTCGCACCTGAACTTCTGTGTGCATGCTCTAGGGATGTCACTAAACAACCATGGGGTGCGTATTGGCGGCTGTAACCCGAATTAATGTTTTGGTCATTGGCTGTGAGTAACCGATGGCCAACTCAACTAAAACAACTTTTGGTTACGACCGCGAAAGTGCACCCTTTGTTTTGCGCAAACTTGACCCTGTAGCTTGGTAGATCAAGGCGCTTTTCAAACTTTCTCAACTTGGTTGGGTCATAAGTTATCCAATTAACAAACAAGACTAAAGCACTGTTTCAAATAATGTTAGGGAACAGGTGAATCTTGAGACACCTTGTGAAGTAGAAAACAGCTCTTCTGTTTCTACTTGGGATGGTGAAGACCTTTGTCATAAGCTGAAGGTAGTAAAGTGAAAAAGCTCTGTTACTGACTTGTTTGACAGTCGATGAAAGATTGGAAACTAAAACCCAAGTCTGATCTTCTTCTTGACCATATCATTATCTGTTGCATATTTTCATGATTTTATATTTTGCAGATTTTTTGACGTCAATACGAGCATTGGTTTAACGTCTATGATTAGGGAGTTTTCGTTTTCAACGATGGATGGTTCTGCCAAACATTGTCGTTTTCAGCACAACGAAGGTGCATCCCTAGTACAGTCGTAGAAATTGAGGAATGACCTCTCTCAAAGCCAACGCATGCGCAGATGACGCCAACATGTCATCATTACCGTCGTAGAACCAACCGTCGTCAAAAACGAAAACTCCCTGTTATGAATTGCACAAACCAAGAGTTGTGATTCAGTAACTAGGTGACAGTATTTATTCTAGTCGGAGTAAAATGATCAGTTACCTGTCGGTTACCTTTGGGGGATTGGAACCTACAACGTTGTTAAGCCTTGTTTATGGTCACCGTGGTCCAGCGGTTAGACCGCAGGACTTGCAATCACAAGGTTGTGGGTTAAAATCCCCCAGCTAACCTCTGATTTTCACAATGACTAGAATAAGTATGGTCGTCTAGTTACTGGATCACAATTTATTAATTTGTGCAATTCATAATCATAGACGTTAAACCAATGTTTGTATGAAAGAGATTGGCTGTTGGTTTGCCGAGTTCCATTGATGGGAAGATCAGCCAAACAAACAAAAGCAATGTTGGAGTGTTTTAGTGGCTTCTTAATCGTTTTGCTCTTCCTGTTTTTTTGCAGAGGCTGGTCAAGTCCTTCACTTTATTGACATTCACCTCCATCATTTTTTTATCTGCCATGGTTGTCAACGTCGTTGTCACTCCAATTTCCATTGTGTTTCTCATCTTCATTGGTATGAACTTCCTCTTCCTGCAAAGATACTTTTTAGCAACTGCAAGGTAAAATCCATATTATGTTGTTTTGTAAGTCTCATATTTACATCCCTCCCATGTTAACCTGAGCAATACTTGGTAACACACAAATGGAGAGCTGTTGATAGCTGTGTTTTTTCTTCCGTTATTATCTACAATTTCGACGACCAATTGAATTCAAATTTTCACAGGTTTGTTATTTTATGCATATGTTGAGATACAGCAAGTGAGGATATACGGGTCTTTGACAATTACCAATAATAGTGTCCAGTGTTTTTAACCATTATTATTTTAAATATATAAACACTTGAGTATGTTGTTTAACATATAGAGTTTCCTAGCCTCGCTGATGGTGTTTGTAGTTGCTATGACGACGCTGACTTGCTCATTAACTACTGGTCTAGATCCCAGCCTCGGAGGATTACTAGTTTCGCTCACAATACAGGTAGGTTTGACGCTGACTAAGTGTTTTGCTTAAAGACACAAGTGTCATGGCTGGGGATTCAAACCCACATTCTATATAAATGTTATCAGAATCATAAACTTCTGTCTTAATTGTGGTCTCCCAACTAGAAGTAAACTGCCTATGAGCATGAAATAAATAATTAAGGCGACTTAAGTTTTTCATTTTTTACATCAGCTTTGTCGTCAGGTTATAACTTGTGACCTCAACAGTCAAGATTGAGATTCTGATGAACGCTGTGGAACGAGTCAAGCATTACTCACAAATTGAAACTGAACCCAATGAAGGCAAGGCAGTATCTGAATTAGCCGCTACAGTTATGGCTACGGCTGTTGCTAAAGGTGTTGCTAAGGACGTCTTATACTTCAATGCATGATGAAGCGGAAATCTAGCCGTAGCCTGAGCTGTAGCCGCTAATTTGGCAAAGCCTAAGTAACTACAGAACTTTACTGGTATATCAAAGAATTGCAAGTTAGGTACAATCTACACAGAGATGTCAAGTCCAGAGGCCAGCTATGCGTGAGATTTTTCAAAGCTCACCCCCCCCCCCCAATATATATTTTGATGGAAAAATAGTGATTGTGATGTTACTATCTTTAATCCACAGATACCCTTGTGACTGAAGGTGGTGAGAATTTCAGTGTTGGTCAGCGGCGGTTATTCTGTATGGCTCGTGCCTTCCTCAGGAAGTCTCGTATCCTCATCATGGATGAAGCCACTGCCTCAATCGACCTAGAAACGGTAAGACGTCTATAGCTGCATGTGAAATGACACCTCTACTGAGGCTGACAGCACAATTCACTAATTAGTTAAAGCCATTATACACTTTCGGTAAACAGTATTGTCCAAGTCCCACACTTCGTGTATCACAACTTATATATAAAATAACAATCCTGTGGAAATTTAGGCTCAATCGGACATCGGAGCCGGGAGAAAATAACGGGAAAACCCACTCCTGTTTTCGCGTGTTTCGCCGTGTCATGACATGTGTTTATAACAAATCCGTAATTCTCGTTAACGAGAATTTATATTGTTTCACCGTTTTCTCAAAAAGTAAAGCATTTCATGGACTAATATTTCAAGAGAAGTCTTTCACCAATACCTTCTGTAAACCCTGTAAATTATTTGTAAATCTGTGAACTTTTTTTTTTTTTTTCTGTACCGAAAGGGTCCAATGGCTTTAATAACCAACTCATTTGTTTAATGAAAAGTTTTCATATTTTGCATTGTCTATCCTCATTCCAACAGAGATTTGCAACAAAACTTCAGATGTAAAATATTACTTGTAGGCTTAGTGTTTTCTGTACATATATAGTTTAATTCTCGTCAAATTGATAATCGGTATTTGAATGAAAGTTTTCTCATCTTCTTGTTGGTGTTCTATGCTGGTGTTGACTGTATTTTGATGCTTTTTGTTGCTTTGTGTGTCAGCTCCTAATTTATTTCAATCCTGCAATTGCTGTTCTCTTAATTCTACTTTCTTTTTTTTAAGTACATTGAAACAAATTAAAATTATCCTGACTTTAAATTCCAATTTCACTCATTTTGTTGTTGTGTGTTCCGTTTAAACAGGATAAAATTCTTCAGCGTGTTGTATCGGATGCCGTTGCTGATTGCACCGTACTGACCATTGCTGTGAGTATACTGTTAACATTTTACTATTGAGCCAAAATTACAAGAAGTGACCATTAGCACTGCTTTTACATCAAGACTTGTCTAAAAATACTGTGACACAGAAAGAAAGAAGAAAAAAAACCCAAAACAAACGAACAACACCCCAACAAACAAACTAGTAACAGTTATCAGTAAACACTAAAAAAAGATATACATTGTTAAAATATGATAAACACAAAAGAATTAATACTTGTAATTGAAACAACAGCTGAAAGTAAATGTTTGAGACAAAAACTACTTGGAAGGTTAGGGATATACATTAATATATAAAGTGCTTTTATTTTGTGTAAAGTAACTTGTTTCATAAAGCTGCTTAGCAGAATACTGCTTAGATAATTCTTTTGTAAAACAAAAAATGAGTGGGGTAGCCTTCCGTTTGAAATAATGTGGAGTCTATGGAATCTTTGCTTGTAACCTATTTCTGCTAAGCGTAGTTTTTCTTTGGCTGGCAAATGTTTGTGCTTATTGGTCACAGGATTTTGTGGTAAACAGAGCCATGAAGTTGGGTTTGGTTCTTCGCACAGGTCAACCAGCACTTCTTCAACACTTGATGACAAATACTTCTGCATAAATTGTAACTTTGTGAAGACTATTTTGCCCAACATTTTTCTTATGACGATGTTTCTAAGTACGTTAAATTTGATTAACAAATTCAGTTTTAAATAATAATTTTAAAAAAAATGCTACCTGCTTACAAATTATAACTTTCTGATGACAAATTTAGTCAATGAAGATAATGTTAGATCCATTATACCTGGCTTGACATGATTCAGTGCTTAATTGGTTTGTCTTTCTCTTTATGCAGCATCGGATTGCAACCATAATGGACTCAGACAAGGTACTGGTTCTAGGCAATGGCAAAGTAGCGAAGTATGGGACGCCAAATGAACTCTTGGAAAAACAAGATGGGTTATTTGCTTCATTTGTACGTAACACTTACCTCTGATTGGCTTGTGCTGACTACACTAGCTGTTATGTTAGTCTAATAAATATTTGTCTATTTATTCACATCACACAGTTAAGAACAGGGCCCTTTACATAGTACTAGGTATAATTTAACAAACTATGTTATGTTGAACAAAGTTGCCACAAAGGACTCTTGCATCCATGTAGGAAACAACAGTCTACCCATCTTCCAAAATTTGCAATCTTGGAGTTATCTTCGACACCAGCATGTCCTTCAATTATTATGTTTTTCACATATTATTATTATTTTTTATTATTATTATTATTTATTAGGCAATTCACATAAAAATACAAAAACACAAATAATTTATACGAAAAGGCGCTTTACGTTATATTTAGTAAATATTTGCCTATATATTGATAACATTTCTTTGCCCTGGTGCTCACCCAGTTAAGAACAGGGCCCTTACAGTACTAGGTATATCAAGGTCTAAAAGATACCAACTTTGCAACCTAAGCTTTGTCCACAAGTACCTGACCCGAGATGCAACTGAACAGCCAGTCCACGCCCTTGTCTCTTCTCATCTTGATTTCTGTAATTCCCTCTTTCTCGGCCTTTCCCAACAACAGCTGTCTTAACAGCTGCAGCTACACTGGTAAACCCTCACCTGTTCTTCAGTCTCTTCACTGGTTACCAACCTACTTGCAGAACTCTATTCAGGCATATCAACCATCTCGCAGACTACTGTCATCACACTCTTTGCTTCTTCAAGTTTCCCGATCACGGCACTCTTGGGGTGACCACAGCAGGCCCATCTCTCTAGAACAATCTACCTCTTCTTCTTCGCCAAGCTTCCTCCGCTAGTTCTTTCAAACAATTACTCAAAACTCATCTGGTCAGTTTGTAATTCTGTTTCATCGAACTGATTACCATGTATCTTTAACTTAAAGTCTGCCTAAGTTAGTCATGTCAATGTTGTATAGATATATTGTACTTTTTTTTGTATTTGTATTTATATTTTGCTTGTACAGCGCCATGAGCGTCATGCCTGACGGACCCGAGCTCTCTATAAGAGGCCACTATTATCGTTAGACATAATACAGCCCAGGGCAATCTGCGTACATTGTAGCTCTATCTACCCTTCAGCAGGAACGATATCACTCCATCAAAATCAAAATATTGTATCTTGGGACAGATTTTCCAAACACTATACCCAGGTTATAAACTAAACAGGGCCTATCCTATTGCGTTATGGATTGTTGACATAAATTACCAGCTTTTGACAATGCAGTGTTGATCTAATTCACCTGACTTTACCATTGGGCCATTTTGGGAGTCAGCGTCTTTATTTGTAGTAAAAAGCATTTTAGTTAATGGAATGGGGAGCATGTTGGTTTTGGTTTTACAGTTACACCGATGTGTGTTAGCACTATACTTACAGTACTTCACAGGCATTTTACTAGGGTGGGATTTGCAGTGACCTTTGCAGTGCCAGATCGGTGTTATACCAACTAGACAACTGAGATGGCTATAGAGGCAGTTTAAATCTTATGTTTTAGCAGTGGGTACCGCAAGCATGTAATTGATGTTCAATTTGCAAGGGTAAAAAACCAAAATCAATATCGGTAATCATGGTGCAAATTTAACATCTATTTAAACGGCGAGCATTGCAGACAGTATATCTGCTTAGTTATGTTCAATATGCTGCATTATATTTGAGGGGTTTAATAAAGGTTTATTTATATAGGTTAATACTAAACTGGGCTAAGGGGATTCGTGGAATTTATTTTAACTAATATATCTTAGGAATAAAACCTTTAATAGGATATCGTACATAGGGTCTGGACCAATACTGCAATCAATCTCCCAATGTAGGGATGTATAGGTTGCAGGTGTGTGGTGCTGGGGAATCTAATTATTATAATGCGCTCTACTTTTGATATTGAACAGGTTTGAGTTGTGTTGACTTTTTTTAATGTAAGTGGATTTTTGAATGTAGTGGTTTGGTTTACTTACTTTTTTTAGCTATAACAATCAACCCTTATAATGGCATTAACAATACCTTGCCGTCAAGTTTGTCGGCAAGCCTATAATGGGGTATGGTAAACTCCCAAAACTATTGATCAAATCTGAGGTTATGAAGTCACAAGCTAAAGTAGCATCCTCGTTTATGCCAAAGAAACTTCTCAATGGGTTGGGCGTGTTGAACGGTTCAATTGCTTGACCTCCGTGGTGGCAGAATAATAGAAAGTAAAGTAGAAAAGAAGATTTTGAAGGTCAATTCCAATATTTATGTATACTTTACTTGAAATATCTTACATTTTTATGGGGGTTTTTTGGTCCATTTTTACGCCTAGATATTGTGAACTTATGACTAGATTGAGATTTGTGCCAACAAATTAGACCCAAATATGATCCTATAAGGTCTAGCATGTTCCAAAAGGAACTTTTGCCGTGTTCGAGCATTTATAATCAGTGATTTTATTTGGTTTTAAGAGATATGGACACTTTTAGCTTTAATTGTTTGGCTTTAATTATCAGCACCAAGTTTTGGGGTTCGGATAAATCATGCAATTACTTTTGCTCGGCCCCAACGGCCAGGGCCAAATTTCATAGAGCTGCTAAGCACACAAATTTGCTTAGCATGAAATTTATTCCTCAATCAAAACAGGATTAAGGTCTACTTTAACTAAATTTCCGTTTGTTGCATATTGCTCGTTACTGGTATTCAGCTGTTTGCTTATTCTGAAATCACATGGAAATTTGGTTGGTAATCCTGTCTTTATCAAGGAAGAAATTGCATGCTATAAGCAAATTTGTGTGCTTAGCAGCTCTATGAAATTGGGCCCTGGTCTATCCAGGACCGCTGGGATGGGATTATAAGCTTGCATAGAGTCTTGTGCACGCGTAATCCATAACAGAAAAGCGCCGGGTTGTTGCAGGGGGGGGGGGGGGTCCCTGGGACACTGGCACTCTACCAACTGAGCTAATGGGGTTTTCTTTCTCCATAGTAAATCTAAACGACTTAGCGTAAGGTCACATGCATTGATTGTGATGAAGTAGTTAGTGAAATGTGTTCTTCGGCAGCGCTTGTTTGCGAACCCTCCTTTCTTAATAGTCTGATAAATAACAGACATTCTGAATCAAGGCTGGCTGCTCACGACAAGTCTGCTCGCTCGCACAGATGCATATAAATACGAAGTGCAATTTTTTCATCTGGAAATTTGGTTATCACACTGATCATTACTATGAGTTTATGTGTGACCCATTGTCTAATTTTTTTGTCTTACTGATGAACTTAAAAATCATTTAAATAGCTTTAAAGCCATTATACACTTTTGGAACAGAAAAAAAATAACAGTTCACAGCTTTACAAATAACTTACAGAGTTTACAGAAGATAATGGTGAAAGACTTCTCTTGACATATTCCATGAAATGCTTTACTTTTTGAGAAAACATTAAAACAATCATCAATTCTCGATATCGAGAATTACGGATTTATTTTAAACACATGTTATGACACGGCGAAATGGCGGAAACAAGGGTGAGTTTTCCCGTTATTGAGCCTAAATTTTCACAGGTTTAATTATTTTATATATAAGTTGTGATACACGAAGTGTGGGCCTTTGGACAATTCTGTTTACCGAAAGTGTCCAATACCTTCTACTTAAATTGTTTTTCTTTCTGGTGCGCATCTGTTGGCCTTTTCTGGTTGTGTAATGATGTGTTTTGTTGTGGTTGTCGTTGTACAGGGTTGGAGTGACACACCCTTTTTGATAGTCGTTTGTTTTACTTTTGTCTGTGTCCTAGGCAGCCGTCTATTCTATCTTTTGCCCATAATTGTTATGTGTCCATATGTTTGTTTTTGTTCCCGGTAGTTTTATCGTAAATGTCTTCGTTCTTTTCCCTTTTTTGTCTGCATATTGGGAGGGGTATTTATATTGTTTGGATATTCTAAACTATTTGTATAGTTCGTGTATGTATTTTTTTGACATGCCTGAAAAAGGCGTTTTAATATTTTTTATAAGGGTTGTTTTTCTATATAGCAATAAAAAAATAGTCATCAGTTCAGTAGGCTTTATAGCTATGTGTTTCGTACGACCGACTCACAAAGTTAAAGCCCATAAGTCGGTACGCACGGCAGACCAATAAAACAATGGAATTACCAAAACAATTAAAGAAAGGGAAAACCAGCAACTGACAAAGGCAACGGTTGAAACATTCTGTGTATGATAACAATTAATTAAGTAATTTATTTACAAAATCAAAGCTTACACAGGGTGATGACAAAATGAAGTTGGATATAGCATAAATGAAGGCAAAGTTAATGAACTGAATCTGTATACATGTATTTAAGTAAGAATTCGGCCGGAGTACGGTAGAACATCAGTTAAGGTAGTCCAAGATCCTCGGTACCACGCTCAAAGAATTCCCGTCTAGTCAGCAGCGCAATCAGACCCCATGGTTGAAGTAGTGAACATCACAACCCCGAGGTTTGCACCGGTCAGCATCCCGTCCCGGCCTTCCCAGAATCGAAAGAGGGTGCAGTACCTTGTATATCGAATAATTTCTCAAGCATGACCACGTCTTGAAAGGAAATAAGTGCGCCATTATCAAAGCACACAGGTGGGGGAGGAAAATAAATGAAGATACGGCTTATCATGGAGGAAGTTCCTCCATGGGCTCAGCAAACACACACGCTGGCTACAGGTTTAAAGGTAAAAATTGTGACCACACGCCGAAAGAAATGACCAGAAATTCATTTAGCAACCAATGATGCTAATTGAGTCATATAATTTTAAAAGTACAACTAAAGCCAGAAGACTCTCTCCCTGTCTCTTAAAAACCAAATAAAATCACAACTTTAATCTGGCCATGATTCTCATTTTGGGGTCTGTTTTTTTGTAGTGCTCGTCTTGTAGCAGTTGTCGTTGTCGTACGTTGGGTCGCAGTGACACTACTTTTTCGTGATAGTTGTCTTTCTCCCTGCAGACAGCCAATCTTTTGTATTATTTATCCGACTGTCTTTTGTTTCTCGTTTTTTCCCTCATTGTTCACACTGTAAGTCGGCTTGTTGTGGTCCGTTTGATTGTGGTCCTGTTTTTATAGCGCGATTTTGTTTTGCTAGAATTATTTCCTACAACCTTTTCCACTTTGAAACCCTTTCCAGTTATTCTGTTGCACAAAATGCCGCCTACATTGACAAGTTAATTCTATCAACTTTCTATTGACATGAAAGCAGTAGTTTGTGCTTAGTGAATATGCGCTGGAGAGTGAACGTTGGTTCTTTTTTGACAATAGGCGTTTTGTATAACACTATGTAGAGGTGCTGAAAGGGTGAAAATACGCCAGAAAAAAACAGCCGGGTGAAGCAACAGCAGACGGTCGAGAGGTTGCACCTCATAGGTCAATCTGGGCATAATCTTTCAAGTCCCGCTGAACATATCGTACTAACTTTTGAGTTTGGTTTGCATGGCTTTAAGAAATCGCCTGTCATACGTAAAGAGTAAGTTTGAATGTTCATGATGTATTTATCACTTGTTTTCTTTACAGTGTTTCCAGACTGTTGCACCTAAAGCATTAATGGCACGGTAACGGCAGGGTTGTCGGGTGGTCCAAGCATTATGGCAGGCCATTCTGTTACAACGAGTGAACAAAAAAAAACACTCGTGTTGTCTACTATACCACTTTTGCAAAGTGTGGCGGACAGCTCTTTTTACAACATGAAAAGACGGGTACTTTCAACTCGATTTAGAGTGATGATTGTTGCAATTTCACCCTCAAAAGAGCGAAAATGACACCACTCGGTCATAAGGAGTGTGCATAGATCAGTATGGTGTTTTGAGGTATAGGCCTATACTTTGTATTATTATTTTAATATATTATGCCTATGTGGCTGTAAGATATTTATGTCATTACATGCATGGAAACCATTTGTCATATATACACCCACCCTTTTTTTAGGTGGGGGGGGGGGGGGGCATTGGTTAAAAAGCTCAAAACACTATTATTTCAACTGTTAAGTTTTTTGAATGGGCATCGGGACATGTGCACAACGGAGGCAGCAGCCAAACTGGGGTTTTTATCGCTGCAAATATTATAAATGTTTAACAAAACAAATATCTGTTAAACTTAAAGCTATCAAAGGGATTCATTTCTTACTGTTTATTTTGATAAACGATTTGGGTTTTGAACAAATAACTCAAGTTTTTGTTCAGAGGGATTTTACGACTTCTAGATTGTGACTTGACTTTGCTATCTAGCCCTGTATTGGTGCGCCGGCCATTGTTAATTGGATGTATCCGGAGGTCGTTGGTTCAATTCCCGCTCTAGTAAAACAAAACAAAACTTTGTCAAAACCAATATTTACGCAGTTGATTTACCTTTTGGTTTATAATTTGATAAACAAGAAAAAACACGCAAATAATATACATAATGAGTTGCAAATAAACATTTGCATATTACATTTAATTCTTTTATTTCATTCACTTGAAATTTATTACAACAAAACGTGATCACTTAAAAAAAATTAAGTAAATTTATTGTGAAAACAATACACAAACATCTGTCGGCCATAAAACCAACTCAAGTCGCAAACTCGTGATCACTTTATTGGGCATTCGTTTATTGATACCATGGAGGTAGAAATAGAACCGTATGCCTACTTGCAAAATATAGGCAGACTTTGAGCATCGCTTCTCCTACGTTGACTTACAACATCATCATTTTGGAGGACCGAAAATGATCGTGAGTACAACTTAAATGCCAGTGACGCTCATGCATCTTTGACATAATATAAATTTTAGTAGAAGATTTTCAAGTTTTGTTTCTGTTTTGGCACATTTTTGTAGCTGGCGCGTTCAGAGTTGCGGGACTTGTATATAATACTTAACAATTTAGATGTCACTAAAGCTGCTCGTCGCATGCTGAAGGAATGTGCAAATCAAATTGTGTCTCCCTCGAGTCATATAATATTTAACCTGTCTCTGTCTACCAAAGAATTACCCAGTGACAGGTTGAGAGCTAATGCATGGTTCCAATTTTCAAGAAAAACAACAAAAGTTGTGTGAAAAATTGTAGACCTGTGTCGTTGCTTTGCGTATGTGCCAAAGTTATGGAAAGGGCTCCTGCTATTCACGGGGAACTCACTTACAGCACGCGTTTGTAAAAGGCCGCTCCACTGTTTCTCAACCTTTGTCTGTTTTGGACAAAGGCTTGCCCGGGCAGGTCGATGTGGTTTACCTTGATTTTTCTAAACCGTTTCTCACAAACTGCTTTTACACAAATTACAGGGTCTTGGGTTCCATTCTAACTTACTCGAGTGGTTCAATTCATACTTGCGTAATCACCAACAGAGGTGGTTATTGAAGAGAGTAGTTCTGAATGGCGTTCCGTTGTATTTTGTTTCTTTTGTATATAAATGACATGCCCAGTTCTGTTCTCAGCATTCCACTGTAGCTTTGTTTGCTGATGATTCTAAATGTCCATAAAACCCTTCGGACTGTAGGCTTCTTCAGAATGACCTACATTATATAGTCGTGGAGTGTTTAATGGGACTTAGCTTTATACATCGAGAAGTGTGACGTAAACAGTGTGTTAATTTTGATTACAACTTGATTAATTCTCATCTTGAAAGAACAGACTCTGTTAGTGATTTACGGGAGTTGACATTTCTGTTGATTTTGTTTGAAGTTTCACTGGGGACATTCCCTGTGACAGGACTGCTTTATAGAGGTGCTGGTCCCCTGCTCCTCCTTGCCACTCACTAGCGTGGTATTTTTTTAGCAATTTTGCTTCTTTGTTTCTTTTGTATCGATTTGTATATTATGTTTTCATGCCAGTGTAAAGTCTAATAAAACTAAACTAAAACTTCCAACGCCATGGTGTCCTATCATGCGCTGTTATAGTACAGTACGGTAGCCTACGAATGAAGAAGTCACACATTTTGTAATAGGGATACATATAGTAGGCCTGCATCGCCCCAGTTACTGGGTCTTTAGTTGGCAGCATTAGTTTTTTTTTTTCAATGCAAATGATAGATCGATGAAGTTTTACTCCGGTGAAAAGTGTATTCTATATCCCTGCCTTTTGGCCGTATTCATAAAAATAGCTATTAATTGCTTTTTCTAGGATTTTGCCTACATCTTTATACAGTTGTATGTATAAAGGCTAGAAAAAGAAATTGCTATTTTTTATGAACACGGCCCATGTGCATTGACCTGTTTCCCCCATTTGCGGCCTAACTTGTTGAAGTTTTTGGTGTCGCGCAGTGGCGAAGTGCGCCCTCTGTGTGTCACTAATTATCTGTTTAGCTTTGAGTAAAGATCGAGCTCCGCGAGAGGCAGCACATTTCACTCGCCCTCTATTTTTGATGGATATTTGTCTCTATTTTGGAGGAAGTATGGCTCCGGCCATGCTCCAAATACTGTTTACTTGGGAGGGATACTGTCCAAGACCTCTTTGTGAGTATTATTTGGTGTTAAAATATTTTTGTTAAGCAGATATTTATTGTATTTTTTAGGGAGAGTAATTGTAACCCGTAATCCACTAGCCCCGCTTGTGTGGCCAAGGGTAGCTGAATCCTTGGCCACACAAGTGGGGCTAGTAACCCACAGACTCTGATAGTAAATTGGGGTCCTACTCGCCGTCAACTCGCCGTCAACTCGCCGTCAACTCGCCGTCAACTCGCCGTCAACTCCTCAATATACATTTAAAATCCATAAAAGAAGCATAGAACTGTGACGTATCAGCTAAAAGAGAATTCGCGTAAGTTTTAGGTCATAGGCCCTATTTCAGAATAAAAATTTAGTTTTTTTTCTCGTGAAAAAATTATCTCGGAGCAGCAAAACCGTCAGCTTGCTTTTTCATATGGATTAGTCTTGGCCCAAGATGTCAATGATTGGTACTTTTCGTTATCAACACAAAGTCGTTTTTGTGAATGAAATTTGACCGAAAACCATGAGAAAAATGTAGTTTAGCCCAAACTTAACACTTCCGTGCCCCATTTATACATTTTTCATGTAAATTTAATGAGTTGTCGGCACGAAAATGAGTTGATGGCGAGTTGTTGGCAAGTAGTAGGACCGGTAAATTGTGCACATACCAACCCAAGCAAAATCCATATATGATGAATTCTAATCCTTATAAAAAGCATAACATTTAACAAAAACACGAACACCATCACTTTGGTGAAGGGCAAGCTTTTTATGGAAATAATTGACTGCTGCATAACTGTTCCCGGGGACAATTATTAAAAGCAGTCAATATTTTTTTTTTATTTTATTTTTTTTATTTTTTTTATTTATTTATATCGAAGTAAGATTCATAGTCGTAGTACTTCTAACTACTAATTAGTTGTTTGCTAGTGTAGTGTTAAGCTTTTTCTTTGGCTCTTAATTGTCTTTTGACTTGATGCAGAGAACATTTTGTCTGTATGTATACTGTCTCTACATGTATATTTAGTAAATGTTTAAGTTGGTTTAACATCTTTCCTATATTTTTATAGGCGCCACCCTGTCTGTTGTGGTTCTCCTCCTTTATCAATACCAGCCATGATGGCATTGAACCTAGCATTATCATTTGTCATACATCTTACAAATGTCACTTTGTTGATTGGCCTTGTTGCCTTCTTACAATACATGTCTTTTGCTAAACTAGTTGCGATAACATAACCCTCCTAGGGTACATTGTATTGCAACTAGTGCTAAACATTTGATATTGCTCAAGTCTTCAATCTTAGGGAACACTTCCGTATCCTGCCGCCACCTTTTTACCGAGGCGTTTAGTTTTAGGAATATTTCATTTGAGTAAATTAGATATCTATTATTAATAATATATTTCATACAATTCAAAATAACAAGTGGTGGCAGGATACAGAAACTTTCCCCAGTTCACCTTATTCCTTCGGTGAGAACTTACTATGATACATAATGGGTCATACCAAACATTAAAGTCATCCAGATGTTTGGAAAATGATGGTTTATTATTGATATCGAATAAAACCATTACAATTAATTAGCCTACCATCTGAATTGAAGCGAGAATACTCTGTTTTATTTGGCTTTGCCATCTGGCAAACAAAATGAGTGGCTAATAAAAATACAAAGGCTCTCTCAGAAACTGCATGTTGGCCATTACTTTAAACACTCCACCCTTTTTCTTGCACCCCATACTGTAGAGGCTTCAGGCTTGTAGTGAAGAATGTGTAGCTTTTAGTTCTTGCACTCGGAGACTTTGTATATGACCATTCTGGGAATGTCAGCTGTAACTGGTGAACAATGAACTCCAAAACCCCCAGTGTAGTATAAAGACCTATAGTAAGTTCTTTTATGTACACCTATAGAGCAGGCCCTAATCTTTTTCCTTAATGTACATAGCCGTATAAAAACAAATGGAGACAGTAAGTCACTCTCACTCTATCTTCTCCAGCTCTTGGTACAGACAGGTTGTATGTCGTAGTATTTATTAAGGTTCACAGCGTATGGTTGTCCAAAGGCTGAACTGGAAACTGAATTGGTAGTACACTAAGTACTCCTATACACTTACAGTTGCTCAACATTTCAGCTGGAGGACACCATTAGGATTAAAGGAATATCTCTTAAAAGTTCATTTTAAATAACAGCTAATGAGAACTTAAAAGAACAAAGCGACGATGATATAAAACACTGGGAAATGTGTATCTCTTTGTTTTGCCCCTAAAATAATTACATTGGTGAATACAAATTTGACTGAAATCAATAACAAATAAAATATGATAAACCAGTGATCTCTATATATTGTAAATGAGGTTACTCTTTGTATTTTATACAACTACTACATGACATGCCATTTATTATGTTGTACAGTGATTGTCTAGTACCTTTCGGATTGCTAAAATTCAGGATAGATGTTTTTACCTGAATTGTGAAGGCTGGTTCATGGAGATAGTTTTGGCATTTTAGGTGTTTTACACGATCTTTGTAAGATGGGAGTTTGATGATGTCTGGTTGCATTTCTAAAAATTGTTCACTAGAGAAGTATAGCATCAGGATTGTTGGTTCCTTATTATGTTTTGTGAAGTTGAAATCTGAGTATTGCTTATATTTGAGCTATCGACAATAAAAAAATTATGAAGCGGCAACAAATTAAGACTTATGAAATAGAAAAGAACTGCTTGGACAGTGATTGTTGCTTAGCTCCAATGCATTACATTCTAAATGGAGCCTTTAGGTTCTTTCTCTTAAAATAGATCCAACCATGTATTCTAGGACAAGTAAAATATCACCTGTCTTAATGTTGTCTTAAATAGTTGTGAGTAACAGTTGCAACTTTGACACTAGTCGCATTAAAGGGAAGGTCCACGTTTTGTAATTACTTAAAAACAAATCTTTACTTATAAACTGACTTGGAAACGAGCATTGGAGAGCTGTTGATAGTATAACACATTGTGGGAAACAACTCCCTCTGAAGTAACATAGTTTTTGAGAAAGGGGTAATTTCTCACTAAAATAATAAAAGACTTCTCAGATTAACATTAAACTTACAGGGTTTGAAGAGAATGATAGTGGAAAGCTTCCCTTCAAATATTAACTAAGGTTGTGTAGTTTTTGAGAAATTAGTAAAAAAAAAGTAACAATCATTTTCATCTCATGAGACCAAAATCATTTTAGCATGTAAAATTCCCTTAACCAGTTATGATATTATACCAAAACCATACCATAACTGGTTAATACGTTTTTATATGCTAAAACTGAGACGAAAATTATTACTTTTGCTCATTTCTCAAAAACTACAGCACCTCAGTAAGTAAAATTTCAAGGGAAGCTTTCTACTATCATAATCTTCAAACTGTAGTTTAAAGTCACCTGGAAATAGAATTTTTTTCTTTCAAACATAAGAGTATATGCTTACGAACATATGCTTTTTAGTAATTGTTTGTCACGATTTATATGTTTAAAATATATATAAAGTTGTTTGGGGGGCTGACTTCGCCTACCCCTTTTGTGACGTCAATCGAGGCAGACTTTGCCTGCAATGCGTATAGTAAACACACGTGCAAAGTACATGTACGTCCAATTCGTGAGTTAGTACATTTCAAAAAGTGTTTTTCTGCATTCAGCAGCAATACACCTGGTCGACATTGCCGGAAAAAAAACCAATATATATATTTTTTTTAACGTACAAACTCACGACTTGGTCCGTACATGTACTTTGCAATTGTGTTTACTCTACGCATTACAGGCAAAGTCTGCCTCGATTGACGCCATGAACAGCGCCCTCTCGGGTCGGGGTCTACTCTTAAATTTGTAAATAACATAAGAACTGATTTTTAAAACCTTAGTTAACTGTTTATTCACATTCCACTCATCAAAACACATATATTAGTGACAAAAGCTTTATTTTGAAAAAATACCACTTCCAGGTGACTTTACTGTAAATCCGTGGACATTGTGTTTTTTGTTAGGAAGTACATACCCTTTAATCGCCTCTGAGGCTTTCTAGTTTGCAACATTATCATTCTTATCCTTGACATTGTTGTTATTGTTCTTGTTAAAATAGATGTCTTGGGATTGGATCTGTGGAACTCAGGAATCCAGCACCGTCAAAGAGGATGTCATCCGACTTGACAATGTCTGTTTGCTGAATGGAGTAGCGAGCATCTCTCATGGTATATTCCTCATCCTCTTCTCACTCATTCTCCTGGTGGTTGGATGCTGCACAAAGTATCGTCAAGTCAACACTAAACATCTACTGGTGTATCCTGGCCATAGCATAAGATGGCTCATATCAGCATTACTCCTGGTGATCCTTCTTGCATCCATCGGTGAGGGCGTCATGACTGATGAGACATACCAAGTCTTGAATCAACCCACTCAGCCTCATCTCTACGTTCACAGTGTCTTGAGCTTCATAGCAGTCTTGGTGTCCCTCATCTATTATCATCACATGGAACTATGGCAGATACCGATCATGTCTCCGCTTCTTTTCCTGTATTGGTTGTCTTCCCTTGGACATGACATATTTCGTGTGTTGAGTTTGGAATACCAGAATCAGGATGACGTTAACATTGTTCTCTTTGACTTGACTGTCATCAAAATAGTCATCTACTTCATCTTGATGATCGTAGAGCTGAATGTCATCAGAACTGAGGTAGTGTAACAATTTGAAAGTTAATAGATGTTAAATTTTTATCGGGGATAAAGAATATTCATTTTGGTACCCATATACAACGATGTATGATAGAACTGTATACTTTCCCACTGTGTAGTACTTTCCCAAGTTCTGTGAAAAAAATCACAGGCATATTACTTGGGTGGGATTGGAACCCACATCCGTTGCAATTCTAGAGCAGTGTCATACCAACTAGAACACCGAGATTGTCCAGTAGCTACATGTAGAATCAGTTTGAATCTTATATTTTAGCAGCAAGTAACTGCAACGATTGTTAAACTCGCGTCGGGGATAAAGATTTCACTTTGGTTTTACCAATATTTTTCTCAACACTTTATGTAAAGAAGAAAAGAAAAAACAACTAAAAACAAACAATTATGTTAATGTTCTGGCAGCCTGAGGCTAGAGATTTTGGCTTGCGTGTGGCATTAAATAATATATTCTCTTTTCCTAAGCACTCCACACAAATAATATGACATTAATGAAGCAGCTGATGGCTCAGTGATAAACCCTGGTTGTTTGGGTCGATCGACCCCAATCCTCGGCATTCTTCAATTTGGCAGAGGGATTAGGACTGCTTTCAAAAATGAAAAGTAACGTCTGAATAAATAAAAACATTACAGACATAAACTCATAGTCTCACCAATAAAAGGTTTCCATTCCTCTTTCCAAAGTTTGGGCCTTCCTTTCATCAAGAAAAACCAGTTTCAAGCGATACGGAGCAACCTGAAATGATGTTCAGACATGACTGCGTTAGTTACTTCTCTTCTGTCACACTGTGGTGGGTCCAGTGGCTTCTCAACCTTGGCTACAAGAAACACCTTGAGCAGACTGACTTGGGAATACCTGCTGAACGACACGAGGCAAAATTCAACCATGAAAGATTTCGCAAAGCTTTCCTGGAAGAATTGGTAAGTAATACATTTTATTTTCAGAGCTTGTTATTTGTTACCAGAAGTGAAGGAGAAGTGGGTCATGTTTTTGAATACAATGTTACATGTGCTGTGAGGTTCAAGACGGCTCAAAATAAAACAAATTATGATTTTGTGGTGCATGGTTAAACATTTCTTTTTATTCATGATACAATTTGTTTATTTAAAGGGAGAAAAGACCACAGTGTATAAGAATTAGGTCAAAGACAACGCTTGCAAATTCTGGCTCCAAAAAGAGTATTGTGTCTTACATGTAGGTGTATAATATGTTTTTTGAAAAAGCTCATGTCTTTTTCATTAATGAATTGTGACATCCTTTTGGGGCAAACCTCATCTAAAACTTTGTCGGGGTGTGCCACGTTATTTGTCATTTTGCATTCAGCATGTTTCTTCTGTCCTTTTTGGGGGGAAGGGGGGAGGGGCTAGACAAATATTTTTGGAGGGCTAAAGCCATGCTTTATATCTACTTTTAATGCCCATGTTATGTTCTAGGAAAGTGCTAAGAGAAGTGGAAAGCATGCATCACTCATGAAAGTCTACGCCAGGGTGTACGGACGACGGCTTCTTTGGGCAGCAGCGGTGAAGCTGATTGGTGAACTAGTCTCTCTCATCTGTCCAATCACAGTGGGGTTATTAACAGCTTATGTTACCACTCTCAAGTACCCCACTGCAGAATCCTCACAAGTGAGTTGGTGTTCTTACCGGGAGTAGCTACTAACCATTAATAAGAGATTTGCTGTACAGTTCCAGAGCTAGCCTTGCTCAAGGCATTATTCACTCCAAAGAAGACGCCGTTGTAAACCCACCCGTATACACTGTGTGTAATGTGTGTATCACCTCGCATGACACGACGGCCTCTGCATGGGGATAGTGGTGCGAGTGCAGATGACTTGCGCACAGTAGTCGTACGGCGGGTGTTGAGCGATATGCACAGTGTAAACTGGTGGGTCGTGCGAGGTGATACACACACTACGCACAGTGTAAATGGGTGGGTGTACAACAGTGTCTTTTTTGGAGTGAATAATGCGACTGACTTGAGCAAGGCTACTGTAGAGCTAGAAATTAACGCTGGACTGAGGCCAGTATTCTTAGCATTGAGCCAGTAAAATCGTGATCGCACAAGCCCAGTAGTAAATTGACTAATAACTGTAAGACCTCACTGGGTAAAATCTTTGTGATTAAAATGTTGACAATGGATCTGATTAAGATATCTATCAATTCTGTTGAGCTTCAAGCTCATTCCTAGATGGGTTGTATTCCTAGATGGGTTGTGTTCCTAAATGGGTTGTAATAGAAGAATCAACCCAGGGTAATTTGTCATTTTCATCACGCTGTTTGGCTGGGTCTCAATGGGAAACTTTTGTTTACAAACAGACTTTGGAGATTTTGGTCAACCCCTGCGGCAGTAAATTTACAGACTGGTGATATTTGAGTATTTCTTCTGTGTATTTATATATATTTTTTTTCTCCATTTTTCTTTTTGTAGACATAAGTGACATGCATGGTGACTTTTTGTGTTTCTTTTTCAGGTTATCGAGGGGCATCATGTCACATTGGAAGAGTTCTTTATGAATGGTTTTGTCATCGTTTTCATCATGTTCTTCTCTAGTTTTGTTGGATCAACTTGCGTACAGAACCATATTTACTTAGTTATGTCTCAAGGGATTGACGTACGAACCGCTTTACAGGTAAATTATGGGTGGAAAGTTATCACTTAAAATGTATGTGTTAATATCTGAGATTAAGGCAGTTTGAGTAGACGTCCAAGCTGTCATTAATAAGTAGTTCTTACTCAGGACAAAGTGCTAGAATCTGCTCATCCACGACAAGCCACATGCCCTAAATAACCCAGGAACTATGATGGCTATAAATGAATATCTCCTATTAAGCAGGACTGGACATCTTTTGTAATTGTCGAAGACCAGTCTTCTCACTTGGTGTAACTCAACATATGCATATAATAACAATTGGCCATTGATGTTGCAAGAGAATACTGAAAGGAAAAATACCCCAGTTGCACAAGTTTGTGTGCTCCCAGATGCCTTTAAAAGACTTCAGGCCTATGGTCTTTTTATATTCGGGTGAACAAATGCCTCTTTTTCAAGAAAATTTTACTTCAGAGGGAGCTGTTCTCACAATGTTTTACTATCAACAGCTCTCCATCGCCTGTTTCCAAGTAAATCTTTACTCAATTATCTTGAGTAGTAGTGTTCAGTGTCTTTTAAAGCATACAGTATGTTTCAGTTTAGTTTTGTTAACGGCCTATTTTTCGCCTTTACACACAGGGCATGGTTTACGAGAAATCCTTGCATCTTTCTACTGTTGCCACTACGGGAGGCACGATGGACATGGGACAGATCACAAATCACATGTCGTCGGATCCTATTGCCATGTTCTTCATGTTTCAAATGGTTAACAACTTATGGGTTGTTCCCATACAGGTATGTAGGCATTGATGCACAGATAAAACTATGATATTAAGTTCTCAATCTACAATTAGGGTCAGACTTATTTTTGTTTATGAAATGCTGATTCTATTGGCAAAATTATCGGAAAAGATGAAAGTTACTTCTTAAAGTTCCTGCCTACTTGTTGCGAAAACAGCAATAAATTGTATCGTTATTTCATCAAGATTGTTAAATCCATCCACAGTTTGTTCTTAGCGAAATGTCTTTCTTTATTCTACTACCACGGAGTAGATATAGCGGATGTCTTCTGACGATGACTAGAGCAAGCTACTCGAAACATTGAGACCAACCCAAGAACTGACTCTGTGGTAGTACAGTTAGTTACGATCCTATAAGCTAAAGTATAGTCCCAGCCTATTTCTATACCATCCGCCCAGGTAAAAACTAATAAGCAGGACAGTTTTTTTCAGAACTGAGAAGTCTCTCGAACACCGGAACAATCTACTCCGCGGTAGTAGAATTAAGCAAGACGGTTCTCTAAGAACAACCTCTACCTGGCAAGTAGATACACATGGTGTTACCGCAAACCAACTATATATTGATACCTCACCATGCAATGCCTCAAATCCTATATCTCAAAATAGTTTATAAAATCAACAGCTGCCATGCTTCCTATCAAGTAAATTATGACTCGAAACATTTATCATGTTTATGGCATCCAATCACTATTTCTTTGCAGGGTAGCTGTTGCCAACCGTAAAAAAGAAAATGTTTGCACCAATGAAAAACATATTTCTTGAATTTAATTAAACATCAGTCATTAAGTACAATTTATTCATTTGAGATGGCACCTTAACGTTGTTCACTTAATTCCGTTTTAAACCAGACGGCAAAGTCAAATTGGGGTCATGGCTCTGTAATGTTTCACCCACTGAAGATGTTACAAAGTATTAAAAGTATTAACAGTTTTGCTCTTCTGACTTCATAATAGTGTTGGCTTCTCTTTATATTATAAAAAACAAAACCACCAATTATATTTATTTTATCATGTGAGGGCAACACCAAAATAAATTGTTGAATTGAATTTAATTTAATTTAATTTAATTGAATTGAATTGAACTGAAAATAAATCGAAAATAAATACAAACTTTTGTCATCCACCTTCCACCTTCACCGACAGATTCTAGCAATACTAATGCTGCTGTACATGCAGATGGGATATTCAGCCCTTATTGGAGCAAGTATCTTCTTCATACTCAGCCCAATCCAGATGACGATTGCTTCCTACATGGGCAACCAGCAGAAGCAAATATTGGTAAGTTACTAAACAGATCTAACAAATACATTTGTAAAACATACAAAATATAATCAAATTTCAAACCGAGAAATAAGACTTAACAATTGGAGACCTTTGGGACCTTGGTGGCAGCAGACTTACCAAGTAAAATCCATTGTTCTCGGTAATGTGTGCATGGTCAGAACTATGTAAAAATGGAAATTGACCTGGTAAATCTGCTGCCACCTAGTGTTTTAAAGTCTTTCATTGCATAGCCTGAACATCTGACGTCACACTTCGAGGCTCTCCAACATTCATTTCACATAGAGATACGCAGTCAAATTCTACACCATTACATTATAGTACATGCACAATACACACGTGGACACAACATTCAGACGACCGAATGTAAGCTTTCCATATCTGTGTTTTGATTGGTCCGAGGTGATGTTTGTCAACTGCACAAACATTACCTCGGACAATCAAAACACAGATATGGAAAGCTTTTAGTCACTGCATTTATCCCATTATATCATTGTATCCAATGGATTCACTGGTTCTGAATAGCAAAGACCTGCAGATAAAGACAGGGCACAGTCTACTCATTGCACTGCAGATTACTCAATTGTTAACATTGTTAAATAAAATTTGTAACAACTGTAACCTACACATGACCTAAATTTTGATAAATTTATTTAGATTGCTTTAACCAAGAGTAAAATAGGTGAGTTGCATAATAATTTACATTTTTACTTCAGCGGTGCAGTGACGAACGGCTGAAGAAAACGAATGAATTACTTCAAGGTATCAAGCTGCTCAAGTTATACGCGTGGGAAGGACTGTACTGTAAAGCCATTGAGATCATCAGAGCTAAAGAACTCAACTTCCTACTCAAGTTCAACATTGGCTACGTTTATACATGTATGCAAGTAGTAGATCAGTAAACCCTAAACTTTAAAGAAAGGCTCAGCATACTTCCCAGTCTAGAAAACATGTTAACGACATCTCTTACAGGCAAACATAAACATAGTATTCTTCTGATTTGTCATTCTGTACGGTACTTGAATAACTAACTAAAGAATAGCATTAATGTAAGTTCAAACAGGTATACATTGGTCAAAATTAGTCTGACGGCACAAACAAAAACTAAATGCAACCTCTGCATTTTAATTATCACCCCCCACTCCTAAATTACATTTGGAAAACCAGGTGGCCCCCTTAACAAAACAATTAAAAAGAAATAAAATCAGTATGTATACATTTGAATGTCATTGTAGGTAGATTCAATGGTTAGTTGATTGACATGCCTAGACTCTTTGCTTTCAAAATGATTGCAAGTCAGAATGTTTGTGGCTGTGAAGGAGTAAAGTGTCTGTGTGCTCACACGGCTAAACTCTCAAGAGACTGCTGCTCCTGTGAGACTTCTGCTCTCGCGACCAATACTCACTTGGATCAGTGCTATGGCCATTGTTGCAAGAGGAGTCTCGCAAGAACAGCAGCATTATATATTGAGCAATTTATGCTAAAGCTGTTTCGATATCACCGCAACAAAATTCAATGACTTGTCCTCAAATCTAGGATTGCACAAATATGTATAATCTTTTTGCAGTTGTGGAACAAGACCCAGATTAGGAACTCATGAAAATGGCCCAAAGAAAGACAAAATGAATTAAATATAATTTATTTGTTGTCCAGTGGTGGATTTCACAAAGAGTTAGGACTAGTCTTATCTTGAGTTACTAGTCCTAACTTAGGACTAGCTGTACATTTTTGATATCTCTTAGGACTAGTCCTAAGTTAGGACTAGTCCTAACTCTTTGTGAAATCGACCCCAGGCCTTTCCATGTTTAGCTCGCTTTCTTTTTCTCTTCTCATCCAGTACTTTTGACGATAGCTGCTCCAGTTCTTGTTACAATTGTGGTAAGTGAGAAATGATTGGTTAAACATTGGCCAGTGACCAGAACAGTTATTGGTTACAACTGACTGCCAAAACTCACCCCAGACTAGGGTGACTATAGATCAATGAGGGGTGAACTTTGAACTTTGAAGGCTGAGATAGACTTATGAAATATGGCACTAGTTGGATTGGCTGGGGGTGAAGGTAGTACAATGTGCCAAGCCCTTTGTTTTGGCATTGACCCTGTTTATAGGGACATCAAACATACCTGAGAGATGTAGTTTATAGGGACATCAAACATACCTGAGAGATGTAGTTTATAGGGACATCAAACATACCTGAGAGATGTAGTTTATAGGGACATCAAACATACCTGAGAGATGTAGTTTATAGGGACATCAAACATACCTGAGAGATGTAGTTTTTAGGAACATAAAACACACCTGAGAGATGTAGTTTTTAGGATGTCCCTTATTATGTCTAATCTCATCTGGTTGTAATTCGCCTGCAGGGATTTGGAACATACACCGCCCTCTGTGGCAAACCACTTACACCGGATGTCACCTTTTCATCTCTGGCTCTTTTCAACGCTCTCCTCAACCCGTTGACGTTGCTTCCTGTGAGTTTAATGTACACAATAAATGGCATTGTCAGCACCAAAAGACTTGAGAAGTTTCTATCAGCACCGGATGTTGAAATGAATGAGGGTGGTTTGACTCAGAAACAAACTGGAACAGAAATACAGAAGGTGAGTTGGAACTTTGTTTCCACTGAATGTTCGTAGACAGTTTCACTTTCAACCCAGTTTTGGGACTGCTAGTGATAAGTGAACCATCTACTTCTAGAGGTATTAATAAACCCAATTATGTGGCATTGCAGTTAAATGGGTATAGGGATCTTGGCTCCAACCATTGTGACCCCGGCTCGATTCCTGGCAAGGCCATAATGTTAGTAGAGTTGTGTGTTGTGTCTCTCTTATGCCACTACAGTTTTCACTTTGCATTTTGGGGTATTCCTCCCTCCAGGAAAATTGAACACTTATGATCTTTTGCTGTGCTCCTTGGGTCAATGTGTCATTCTCAAACTCGTTGTAACTCCCCAACTCTGAGTATCATCAGCCTCCCAAGTTATCATTATAATTAAGGGAATAAAGGGGTAGCGACGAGTTCTTCAACGGCCGTTTAAAGCCGGCAGGGCCGGCGGCCATGTGATAAAGGCCCGAGCCAAAGGCGAGGGTCTTTATCACACGGCAACGACTCTGCAAGGTTTTAATCGGAGGTTTAAGAACGAGTCACTACTCTTTTGTTGCCATTCATAAATGTTAAAATCATGTTACAAAATACAATTATAGACACTTTAACAATTGTAAATTTGAGGTTTGAAATATTTTTTTCAGAAACTTTGTGAAGAATCTGTTCGATACGCATGGGTCGTGTGTAGGCGCGCGCTTAGATTACCCGTGCGTGCTTAAATTACGTGCGCATGCTTAAATTACTCGTTGTTACTATAGCTATGAATTGTGTTCCGCGTGATAATTTTGCGTGCCCGACACGCGGAAGCCAGCTTGTTATAAACAGCTCCAGCTGGTCTTTGTCAAAGGGTTAAACACCCCCACGTGGCGCGCTCTCTACCAATAGGAGTAGAGAAACTGTCTGGGGTATTTATGAATGTGTAATATTATAACACTCATTGGTTGACAGGTTAAACGGCAGAAACCCAGGTCCTCAAAGCCCACTGATCTTGCAAAACAATCGCTTCTCGATGGTGACGCCAACAAAGAACAAGCATTCAGAGATGAGGACTCTGACATTGAAGAAAAACCAAGTTATGGAAATACACCGTTGGAACATGATCTGGACATTAAGGTAAGACTTGACAACAAACCTCCTAATTGTATTGTATTGTATTGTATTATGTTTTATTCCAAGCTGGAACATACCCCATAACCCTGGGGAGGGTAACAATGTTATAAGAACAAATTACAGTTAATGAATTACATTGTAGTCATACGGAAAGGAATTTTAAGTTGGAACAAAAACATATACATTGGAGAAGCCTAATCAAACAGTTAGATTATCTTTTAAAACAGTAAATAAAAAGACATACTTGGCAATGCAATTAATTATAGCTTCGTTGATTGTTCGTTATGTAGTTTGTCATGTAAAGGAGGTGTGTTGAGAAACGGTCAAACTGTTTAGTGTCAATTCAATGGTTCCACAACAACTTGTAGACAGAAAGTTCTAAATTGCATGAAACTCCATGTTTATTGCTAGAGTGTATTTGAAGTCACGTCTTGATATGATTGGCAAGAAACATTTTTTTTATTTTTTATAATGTTAAATTAGGTTCAGATCTCTGTATTATGTGTTTACCAAAAGATCTAAAAAAAAATATAAAAAAATAGACATGATTTCATTTGTGCACAAATGCAGAGCTGTTTCGTCAATAAAATTTTCAAATTTCTCAACTGAATTTGAAATTTGTTGTGTATTCAAAGCAATCTGCTCAATCTGGCATAAATGAAAAATAATTCAGAGTATACCATGTTCAGTTAGCAATTGATGACTTAAAGGTGCAAGAAGTTTAACAAATCATATAAAATCATTTGATGACGTCATCATGACGTCATTTCGCAATACACAAGAACTTGTCTATATCTAACAACCTATTAAGTGTCAACATGATCGCATTATTACTTCGGGAGCTATATAAGTTCAAATAGTGCACCTTTAAGGTCACGTGACCCCCACGACGTCATTAGTCTGAAACTTCATAAATATGATGCCTGCCTGACAGTCACTGTGTGTGTAAAGTTTGAGGTGATTACACAAAACTTCACCACACACATCTTCAAAAAGTCCGTTTTGATAAGTTTTCAACCTGTCGCTAGAGGGCGCTGTTGCATTTTGTGACATCATTGATATATTTTTTTTTAACTGCACACCCTTCCCAGGCACTAACATTGTTGAAAAGCAACTTCATAACTTTTGCCCTTTTTGAATTAAAAGGACACTTCCTGTTTCCACACACGAAACAAAATGAAGACCTAATGTATCCCTCCCCAATCCCGCAAACAGAAATCTACGGTCTCTCGTGGCTGACTTGATATAGATTTTTAAACATTTAACATAAAACACCTTTAAGATGATGTCACGTGACCAGTGATGACGTCATCATGACATTACTGTTTTAGGATCATCATTGCATCATTACCTTCCATGACAGAATCTAGCAATACTTATACTGCTGGACATACAAATAAGATAATCTTAACCTGTCATGACATCAGTCGTCTTGGAGTTTATTTATGTATTTATTCAATTTCTGATTCAAAAAAGCTACATTCCAGAAAGAAAACATTGCCTGAACAAATACAAAATGTTAGGGGAATCCTCTGGCATCCCTTGTGCATAGCCTCTTCATTCAAATCAGGCAAAACAAAATACAGCTAGAACTAATACAAATTCTTATCGCTATTTAATGTTGAAGATATCCGATGGCTGTTTCCGTTGGTACTCATCCGAGGCAAAATTTGCAACACTTTCTGATATCAACGTGGACATACCAAAGGGTGAGTAGTGTAAATATAAGACATGAAATAGTAGTATGCTTAAATTTAAACGGTTCATCATACGTATAAAACAGTGCTACAAGTGCCATCCAATCAGAAGACACTTTGTTTATTTGTTTGTTTATTTGTTGGGTGGGGTGTTAGGGTGTTTATTTGTTTGTTGCTTAGATGATATTCTCGTCAAGGGAACTCTGCAAACTCCCACAGGGGATTTAAATACCAAGCTGGCAACAGTCAATCTCTCTCATACAAATAGTGGTCTAACGCCTTTGATTATGAAAGTCACAAAAAAAGAAATTGTGATTCAATAACAATACTTGTTCTAGTCATTGTGAAATCAATGATTAGCTTGGGATTCCAATCCACATCTTATGATTGCAAGTCCTGCAGTCTAACCTGATAAATAGGCTCCAAAAGTTAACCTTTAAATAAATAATATTTGCGCGTTTGATTATAGTACAATAGTTTGTGCAAATGGTTTAGTTAAAGGAATATAGAATTGGTTTTTGCTAACAGAACAGTTGCTGGCAGTGTTAGCACTTTATGTAATCCACCTTAAAACATAAACTGGCAAACCTGTAGAAGTTTGAGATCGATCGACCACCTGGGTCACAAGAAAATAGTGAAAAACCGATAAGCTCCAATCAGGAAATTCGTTTCACTTTTTTTCTCATTAAATATGACATTCAAACAGAAATATTTCAAAGGATGTTTTCTTCTTTCATCATCATTATGGACACTACTCAAGATAATTGAGTAAAGATTTACTTGGAAACGGGCGATGGAGAGCTGTTGATATGTAAATCTGTGATCTTGGACAAGTTTTTTTCTTACCAATTCTGTAATGTTCCTTTTGGTTTTTCATATGAGAGGAAATGTTGAAATGTTTATGATGTCCTGTTGTATCCGCAGGAACTTTGATGGTTGTTATTGGTCAGATTGGTTCTGGTAAATCATCTTTAATTTCAGCAATCCTGGGTGAAATGACAACTGAGTCTGGAATGGTGCAAGTCAGGTACGTGTGGATCAGATTGAACTAATATTGAATGAGCCAATTGTGTGTTAGATTTGAATTTGTCTGCTACAATGATGCGCCTGATCACAAGTTGACATAGCAACTGTCCCTATAGTCTGAGGAATTAAAATGTCAGCGGTACTTTGCAACGAATTTCATGTATTTACATTTTTATGGATTGTTGTATTTCCTCACTTTTCCCAGTTTTGTCTTTTTTAATCTTTTTATAATAATTTTGTTATGTGATTGTGTACATTTTATGGAATGGGGGCAATATAAATGAATACATTATTATTAGTATTATTATTAAGCAAGTCATTGTTCCAGACATTTTTCATATCTAACTCACAAATGGCTTATTAAAAACAACCAGTCTGGTATCGATGCAATGGTGTCATTGTGTTTTCATTTGATATTGATACAGGGACCGGAACCAAGTAGCATTTGCTGCTCAGAAACCGTGGCTGCTTAATACAAGTCTACAGGAAAATATACTCTTCTCTCAACCAATGGACTCTAAAAGGTGAAAACTTTCTTCTTCGCTCATCAAAGAACTGAATCTTATCCACATGTAGCTCTCTGTATATGCTACATCTATGGCTATTAGAGCCCAATTTCACAAGCACAAAAACTTGCCAAGCACAAAAAAGTATTGCTAAACAGAAACAGGTACTAGCCAAAATTACATTAAGTTTACATTGTTGTGACTAGTGCCTATTGATCTCCATTATACTGACTGGATAGGACATCGCATCCAAACGCAGGCCGCTCGCCTACTTTTTTAAACGGGTGAAGAACGTTCATCACATGAAATGCTTTGTCCACTTTTAAACGGAGTTGCTGCAAACAGGGAGAAGTTTTAATTCAAGTCATTTGGGGGATTTAAAATTTTGGAATTGGATCAAATAAACTAAAAATGCTTATGGTAAAGGTGTGCGCGGCTGTTCATCGCCTTATTTGTATTTCAATCAGAAACTTTTTCATACTTATCAAACTATCGATCGTCATGTTTTCCCCCTCATTTTTATTCTCAATTTACAACTTCAACTGACAGACTCAAACCCGACCAAGTGCACATTAATTTACCCGTTTGAAGGAATTGCACCGCCATTGTTCGGCCGCGTGTTTATGCACACAGCATAGCGCAAAGTCCTATCCAGTCAGTATAATGGAGATCAATGCTACTGCCCCACTCAATATTTGCTGAGCAAAGAAATTTGTCAAGCAGTATTTTCTGCTTTAAAACAGCTTTATACGAAAATGTAAATATTCAATTCGAGAAAACGTTGGGAACTTAAAGGCAGTGGACACTATTCTCACAATGTTTTATACTATCAACCTCTTCCCATTACTCGTTACCAAGTAAAGTTTTATGCTAATAATTATTTTGAGTAATTACCAAAAGTGTCCACTGCCTTTAAACCTGTAACTGTGCATCTGCTTTTTCATCAGTTCAAGTACGAACAAATAACTTTCTATTTCAAGAACATGATGAGAATATTAAAGAAATTGCAATGATAAAACTACCATCTGTCCATCTAGTGACAACTTGATTCAACCTGTGCCAATCTTAAACTTTCAGATACAAACGAGTGATAGACGCTTGTGCCTTGCGACCAGACATTGATATCTTACCAGCCGGAGACCAGACTGAGATTGGTGAGAAAGGAATCAACCTAAGTGGTGGACAGAAGCAGCGAATCAGCGTGGCTAGAACCATGTACTCTGGCAGAGATATCGTTCTATTGGTGAGCATTGAAAGAGATCGTCGTTTTATTCAATAAACTATAGATTGTATCAAATAATGATGTACCATTCAAATACCTGTCCCACAACATGGCGTTTGTTAGCGTGCGTGTGTGTGTGTGTGAGTAGGTACATGTATACACATTCAAACCGGGGACTTATAACAAAAGAGGACAATAGAGTCCATGGTACTCAAAACAAATGGGTGATATTGCAAATAAGTTAAGGGTATGAACACAAGAGGGACAATAGGAGGCCACGGTTGCAGGCGTGTACTAGCTTGTGTGTGCCGTAGAAATCAAACCCACCTTTGATCAAACCAGGAAGGCTACATGCTTCATTGATATAGGCATGAAGATGCAAATACAACGTGCCCTTTATTATGGCCACTTTCATAGCAACAAAGGGGTTATTTGCTACGGTCTATTGTCTTGACTGGCTTGTTTACTCTTTTTTTCTGTTTAATTTTTCTGTTTATGCAAGTCGCCAAACACACAAGGCCTGAAGGTCACTTCAAGGTGTGGGCTACAACTATTTTTTTTTCCAGAGGCCATTGCCACCTACTCCTAGGGCTGAAACAGGGTTACTCCTTTTACAGTCCATACATGTATGGATGTAGGCTTGGGTATCATCAGTCCGAAGCCTGGCTGGTAGAGCAGAAAGCACTACCTCCACAATTTTACGTAGCAAGTGTCACGACCAGGATTCGAACCCACACTCTGCTGATCAAACACCAGAGCTTGAATCCGGTGCTCTTTACCGCTCAGCCATGACCGAGTATTTAAACACAATTTATCATCCGGATACAAGGGGGAAGAAAACTGCTTTAAGAAATAAGTTTTGGAGTAATTTTTATGGAATAACTCTGACAAAAATTGCCAAGATTTTGCATGCAATTTGCACTAAGTTTAACATTTTTACAGGTTGAAACAGTAGCATATTGCAGATCTTTGCAAGATTTACCAGTTGGGAACTTCCCTGTCTGTACTTTGTCTTTTGTGATCTGCAACGTCACCATAAAAACAGTCTTATTTGTATATAGTTCTTGTGAATGATTTCAGATTTCAGGGCGGCTTGTAAACACTACAGTAGCCTGGGCGATACCTGTGTGACAGGGTCTGTTTATTTTAGGGCCTAGGTTTGGGAGGTGAAAGGCTAAGGGAGCAGGGCTTCAGAGCAATCCTATAGGTCATGAGCAACCATTGGTATAAATTGCTTTAGGTAAAAAAAGGGCAAGACTATTCAGTTTATCTTCTTTTCTTTTCTTTGGGGGGGGGGGGGGGGGTGAGGGGAATTTGGAAGTAAATGTCTTTAGCCCTTCTTAGGGGGGTTTTAAGCTTGGTCATGATGGGGTAAATAAGTTTGATATCTTCGTGTAATAAGATCTGAGACCTACTATAGCATACAGTTAGTATTGGGCAATATTTATTTTGTTTTGCTTTAATGATCTGTAGCCCTCGATGAGGAGTATGAAGCTTGATAATGATGGAGAAAACCCTTCACCCTAGGTGTATTAAGACTTCCCAAGGCAACTATTAAGTTAATTGTAAATGATGCAAGCCCACCCCAAGTAAAGAGTACTCATGAATTATTGTTCCAGGACGATCCACTGTCGGCCCTTGATGTCCATGTTGGTCGCCATTTGTTCGAAGAGGGAATCATGAAATTGCTAATTAGACAAAGACGGACAGTTATTTTGGTCACCCATCAACTTCAGTATCTAAACAGAGCAGACTTGGTAAGTTTATTTACCCTTCTAAATGGTTTCTTGCACAGGGGAGGGTATTGCGCAATCATTTGCAAGCGCGGTTTGGGTACAGTCCATTTTAAAAAGAGATGATGACAATTAAATAAGAAAAAGAAAACATGAATACTGCTGAAATGCTCTCTTTTACAGCGCTGAAAACATAACAGTACTTATTGTAAGAGCATTTTCAATTGTTAAGCTGGTTAGTTTGACATAAAATGCTTTAAAACATTTTACTGAAATTTTCCGTTGGCTTATTGCAGGGGCCAACGTGTGTGAACGGGTCCAGGTGTGAGTTTCGTTACACTACGTCACCCATATAATGGCTATAAGTATCAACATAATGTGACAAAAATTATCGTTCATCCTCTAATTTTTTTTATTGAACGTTATGATGAGGGGTAGATCTTTCATTCCTGAAAGTTTAAACAAAATCCATTCGTACATCCTCTGGATATTTGACGTTTTTTAAGAGGTATTTTTGAGAAAATGGTTTCTGCCTATATTTGGTTTCCACACAAACGATAGTCTGTTGACGGACGGGAACATTCGGCATAGGTAATGTTAATTCTGAGTGAAGCGCACATCTTAAACATAATATGTTAGACATGTCATTTATGTTAAATATATGTTGCTTATTAAATTATTAAATTACTGAAGCAGTTGGCAACGCAAAAAAAAAAAATACATTAAGATGTTCTCTAGTGTAAACATTTGGTTAAACGGACCCGTCCAGGCAGTCTCAACGGCTGCGCCTGCATTCAATGGGTAGAACGTGTTCAAATCTTTTAATTTTATACTGTGGGGAATGTAAGTGCACTACACGGGGCGCCGTTTGCGTAGGTGTGTATGGAGAGCTTCGACGTGTGCTCGTCGCGAGAGTAGAATGAGATTATTTTTAGCAGAGGTTCAATTGTTGATCAATTGATAGGCTTTAGACTTGGCGTCATCATTAGACAAAATGTTGATGATAGGTCAAACTTTGGAAGGGCGTGGCCAGTACGGTTGAAAGCAAATTTTTTTTAGCATTATTTCCTAGCAACTTCAAGATTGAGTTCAATATTTTGACATTAATCTCTTTCTCTTAAGGGCAACCAAGAGGGAACTTTGTTATTGTTGCAAGTGCCATGTGGATACCGGCGTTATAGAAGACATCATTAATATTATTATTTATTATTAATTGTAATAGTGAAATTGAGAAAAGACATGTGACATGTGCCGGAACATGTTTGCAAAAGAGCTGCAAAGCCTGGACTTCCTGTAGGCATGACTTATGCACAGCTCATTAGAAGAAACATCAAAACTGTGTCCGCCATTCCTGCAGGCACGACTTATACACAGCTCATTAGAAGAAACATCAAAACTGTGTCCGCCATTCCTGCAGGCACGACTTATACACAGCTCATTAGAAGAAACATCAAAACTGTGTCCGCCATTCCTGCAGGCACGACTTATACACAGCTCATTAGAAGAAACATCAAAACCGTGTCCGCCATTCCTGCAGGCACGACTTATACACAGCTCATTAGAAGAAACATCAAAACTGTGTCCGCCATTCCTGCAGGCACGACTTATACACAGCTCATTAGAAGAAACATCAAAACTGTGTCCGCCATTCCTGCAGGCACGACTTATACACAGCTCATTAGAAGAAACATCAAAACTGTGTCCGCCATTCCTGCAGGCACGACTTATACACAGCTCATTAGAAGAAACATCAAAATTGTGTCCGCCATTCCTGCAGGCACGACTTATACACAGCTCATTAGAAGAAACATCAAAACCGTGTCCGCCATTCCTGCAGGCACGACTTATACACAGCTCATTAGAAGAAACATCAAAACTGTGTCCGCCATTCCTGCAGGCACGACTTATACACAGCTCATTAGAAGAAACATCAAAACCGTGTCCGCCATTCCTGCAGGCACGACTTATACACAGCTCATTAGAAGAAACATCAAAACTGTGTCCGCCATTCCTGCAGGCACGACTTATACACAGCTCATTAGAAGAAACATCAAAATTGTGTCCGCCATTCCTGCAGGCACGACTTATACACAGCTCATTAGAAGAAACATCAAAACCGTGTCCGCCATTCCTGCAGGCACGACTTATACACAGCTCATTAGAAGAAACATCAAAACTGTGTCCGCCATTCCTGCAGGCACGACTTATACACAGCTCATTAGAAGAAACATCAAAACCGTGTCCGCCATTCCTGCAGGCACGACTTATACACAGCTCATTAGAAGAAACATCAAAACTGTGTCCGCCATTCCTGCAGGCACGACTTATACACAGCTCATTAGAAGAAACATCAAAATTGTGTCCGCCATTCCTGCAGGCACGACTTATACACAGCTCATTAGAAGAAACATCAAAACCGTGTCCGCCATTCCTGCAGGCACGACTTATACACAGCTCATTAGAAGAAACATCAAAACTGTGTCCGCCATTCCTGCAGGCACGACTTATACACAGCTCATTAGAAGAAACATCAAAACCGTGTCCGCCATTCCTGCAGGCACGACTTATACACAGCTCATTAGAAGAAACATCAAAACTGTGTCCGCCATTCCTGCAGGCACGACTTATACACAGCTCATTAGAAGAAACATCAAAATTGTGTCCGCCATTCCTGCAGGCACGACTTATACACAGCTCATTAGAAGAAACATCAAAACTGTGTCCGCCATTCCTGCAGGCACGACTTATACACAGCTCATTAGAAGAAACATCAAAACCGTGTCCGCCATTCCTGCAGGCACGACTTATACACAGCTCATTAGAAGAAACATCAAAACTGTGTCCGCCATTCCTGCAGGCACGACTTATACACAGCTCATTAGAAGAAACATCAAAACTGTGTCCACCATCCAAAGCTTGCTGTGAGCCCTCTTGCTCAACTGAAATGTAAAACTTCCAATTTGAGACCAGAATTGATCCGTCTTCTATTGACAAATTTCATAACAGATCATTGAAATGAAAGATGGTCGGATAGCTGCCCAAGGTACATTAGATGACATCATTGCTGCTGATCCTGATATGTATAGTGAGTACAACAAGGCTATAGAACTAGCCAGCGAGTCAGAAGCCGAGTTGGAACAGTCTGGTTACGAATCAGAGTCAGTGAAGGAGGAGAGAGCGCGACTCCAACAGCAAGTCAAAACTTTATCTAAGAAAAAAAAACCGACAAAAGGTAATGGACTTCTTAATTTTTTTTTTAAGTGCCCATTGTCACAAAAAAATTATACAAAGATTTTCCTGAAGCCATATATGCTTTTGTAATATATGTGCGTATTAAGCCCTGTATTCTCAGTACTTTTCCTGAGTTCGGTTGAAACAAACCTCTGGTTTTGAATCGCACCCCGAGTAATGTGCCTGTGATTTTGTTTTCACAGAACTTGGGAAAGTACTGAGTATACGGTGTAAGGGTACACAAATTAATGATCTTTATTCCCGATGCAAGTTTTTAAAAACTATTGAATCTGAACATGTAGCCTCTTCTTTTAGCACCATGAAAAATAATAATAGTGGCTTCTTCTATAGCGCTCAGGTCCGTCACGCAGTGACGCTCATGGCGCTTCAACATTATTACCCCTGGTCACTGGACCTTAAATCATTCCTTAAACCATCTCAGCTCCCTGGGGAGTATACAGCCTGTGCCGCCAAATGTGCAGCGCACTAAGCTAATCAATCACAAGAACCAACTCTGCCCTAACAGGTACCCATTTACCCCTGGGTGGAGAGAAGCTTATGTTTAAGTGTCTTTCTCACAAACACAAGTGTCACGACCAGGATTCGAACCCACACTCTGCTGAACAAAAACACCAGAGCTTGAGTTTGGTGCTCTCATGCGATCAGCCGCCACACCCCTTCAACCAGTATCAGTAATCATACCTATGGCTACAGCAAATCAAAATGTGCCTTTAATTTGTTTAAACCAGGTGGAGATAAAACAAATGGATCTGGTGCTCTGGTGGAAAAGGAAGAGATTGAACGAGGTTCCGTTTCTTACTCTGTGTATCTCTACTACTTCATGAATGCAGGATATTTCACAATCCTACTCAGTATTATCTTAGCTGTGGTTAACACTGGGTTCTTCGTAGGAACCAATTTCTGGCTGTCGGCCTGGACCGAAGCTGGCCTTCAGAACCATGTAAGTGGAACTTCTACACAAAACGACTATGCCTCGGCGACCAGTGCGACTAGTGTTGTAGTCGCGACTTGATTGCTTAGTCGAGTCACTACTTCCGTTTTTCAACCACTCTATGAATCGTGATTTCACGACTACTACCGAAATATTCGTGACTACTAAAAAAATAGTCGCGACTACTTCCAAAAAAAGTTGCGACTACCTTTTTGGTGAACCAATTGTTTCGCTCATGACTATTCACGACAACATCATTTACTTACAAAACACAATCAGTAATCAGTGACACAATCGCTCAATCCTTTCAGCTTTAGTTTTTACTATGTTGCGCTTGTGGCAAACATTGCCATAATGCGTCTTGATAATTAAAATTGGTCCCAACTAGTGTCGTAGTCGCAACTATTTGATGTGCGACTAGTCGAGTCGTAAATTTCACTAGATGCCCAGGCCTAAAGAGGACACAATGTCACTGCGCCCTCATGGGGGTTTTGTACTGTCAGTGTTCTCCACAGCCTTTTTTAGGAGGGCGGCATGACGTTACCAAAATGGCGGCCTTCAATATAACGTTATCAAAATGGCGCCCATTTTTATATGACGTCATCAGACGTGAAAGCAACAAATGCTTGAGAAAAACCTTTTCTTAAAAATAATGTTATAATGTCCTTCCTGCCCAATAACGCTTCCTTTAGGAGAATGATTGACCTTATTTACAAAAACTAAATCAAAACGTTGTGTGCCACAATTACCCCAAAGGGATGAGCCACTGTGCGTGACGCATGCACAGTGTAGAAAGCGGGTGATTGTCAGATGGCCTTCATCACATTCAATTTTCTAAACAGATTTTCAAAACTAATAGTTTTTCCATCAAAAATCATTTTCATGAATAAGTTCTTTCGTTAAAAACGTTGAGATTCAACAAAGTGAACTTTGCCCCGCATTGCGCGCGCCCTCAATCAGCGAAATATGTACATATTAAGTTAAATATCAGGCCTGGAATTACAATTTTTTTAGGGCAGGCCACTTTGGCCTTGGAGCAGGCCAGTAGAAAGGGCACCAAGGCCAAAACAGTGAAAGTAAAAAAGGCATCAAGGCCAAAAAAACAAAATTGACCAGGGGGACCCCTACGGGTGGTAAACCCAATTAAACAGTTCACATAAATAAGGATATTGATAATCAAATCTCAATAAGGATATTGATAAATCATACCTTATTCATTATAAGCAAACTTGACCTGATTGGCATTACATTGAATTGATTAACTTTTATTTTAGGCCTACTAAAAAAAAATAAAAAAATTAAAAATCCTTAATTGCCCCAAAAAGAAGTCAAGTTTCTTGCATTTTGCAGCAGAGCTTTCGTACTCATCCCTCTTAGAACGCTTCAAACGCTCTTTTTGCGAAATTATTCTATTATGAAGTTATATAGTTGACCTGAAAAGTTTTTGCAAGCAATAGTAACTAAACAAATTTTTCAGATCACGCGGTGTAACAATGCCACCAGCAGAGGGCGGTCGAAAAACAACAGCGCCCGCTATCGTTCAATGATTCATGTTATAGACGGGTCCCCTGTGAAAATGGGATGCAGATGGGAATAACAAGTTGCGCTACTCGTTGTTTGTACGATGATGACTCTTGACCTGATTGCATTGGATTATATTTGTGTACACTTCACAAGCGAAGTTTCGTTGGACGAATACTAAACACGTAAATATTTGGGGTTTTTTGTATGAAAATAAATGCACGACGGCCCTTTTATTTTAAGAAGAAAAAAAAGGGCACGACGGCCAAAAAGAAAAAAGGGCACGGCAATTATGGCCATGAAAAGCAGAAATTTTTGAAGGGCATCATGGCCAGTTGGAAGGGCATCACGGCCAGTTGGAAGGGCATCATGGCCAGTTGGAAGGGCATCGACGGCCATGAAATATGGTTCAAGGCTGTACATTGTACCATTCTACAGGCGTGCGGCACACACTCTGCGGCAATTATTTCTTGTTCGTTAACGTGCACATTGTGTTGGAGTCTATCGACGGCCAATCACAGCGTGCGGACTGTTTATGCACTGTGCATACAGTGGGTATTTCTATGGGCGACATGACATTGCTTTGGGCATGCTGTGTGTGATACGAACCATGTGGACCTTGTGTGTGTACATCATGTTTTAACGTTGTTTACGACCGCATTTCCGATGCTGTAGTTTTGAAGTCGGTTATGGCTTTTCAGGTACTTGATCGTACAAAATGCAGTCTAAAAATAGACTGTTTGTCATTTGTTGGGTAGGACGGCCTATAATTTTAGCAAGGCCGCCACTTCTTTGTGTGGAGAACACTGACTGTGTTAATCGAGACAAGCACTAATGATTATAGCAGTTTTCAAATTTGATTTCCTAAATTTGGGCAGTTTGTTTTAATAGATAGAAACAGGTACCACCCATTTCTTGTGTTATTTTTTATAACCACTGACTTTTCTGGCTGGATCTAGCAATTTTGTTTTTTACTTTTCCCAACACAGACGGACACCACCTCGGCATTTAAAGATTACTTTAGTGGCTATGTTGGGCTGAATTTAGCTTATCTAATTTTCAAAATGCTGGCATCTTCAGCCCTGCTATGGGGGGCTTTACAGGCTTCCAAGAGACTCGCCCTGAGAATGCTTCGAAATATCGTCAAAGCACCTTTCAGGTGAGATTTTTTATTTATTTTTTGCTTGGCGTTCTTCTCAATTGTCTTACCAAATCTATTTCTGTTCAGCCCTGCCTTCAAGCCCCCCCCCCTCTCCCCCTGTGGGATGGGTGTTTTTTGTGGGTTTTTTTTTAAACAGAGGGATCGGTGGCTGTTTAACTTAGGGGTGGGTATTAGGGGACATTCTTTGTGGCAGGACTGCTTTATAAAGGTGCTGGGGTGGATTTCACAAAGGTAGTCCTAACTTAGGACTAGTCCTGGGCAATGCTAAGAGATAGGACTGGTCCTAAGTTAGGACCAGTAACCCATCCTAATTGAGGACTGGTCCTATCTCTTAGTATTGCCTAGAACTAGTCCCACATCTTGCAGGAAATACTGTATGTTACAGCGCCAGGAGCGTCACTGGGTGACGGACATGTGCGCTATGCAAGAAGCAACAATGCACTAAAATGCATCCAATGTGTGTCTGTTTATATTCAATGTGCAAATGCCAAAAATGCTCTGGATCTTGAAAACTTCAGGTGACGTCATGCGGTGTAGACCTTATTACATAACTTTCTATGTTTTGTCATTTGATATTTTGCAGATTTTTTGATGTAACCCCTCTAGGTCGAATAATGAATAGATTTTCTGGTGACTTGGATACGATTGATAAGGTAAGCAAAACGGCTACACTTCACTAGTTAATTTTTATTGTTGGTGTAAAAACTTAGAATTGCAGTTTGGTTTAACCGTCATACTTTAGCGCATTTAAACCAACCACTTGTGAATGAGTATTCAGTTCATGCATGAATCGTTTCTCACATGTCTTAGGGTTGGTGTCCAGTCGCAAATGTTGCATTAAGAGATGCAGTTGGTACCCACTGTCACCTCGCTATTGCGTTGATATATTCTACCTTGGTGTTAAACTAATGTGACATTTTTTTCTGTTTTCTCACCAAGTAGACACTTTAATAAGCTGAAACTTTCACATATGTGCCCTCTATTATATGTTTCTATATAGTTTTTACCAATAAATCAGCATAATAGTGACGCAAAAACCAGTTTATGATCTTACCCGTAAATGTACTAGCGGCGCTCATAATCATTTTGTTCTTTCTGTTATTTCTGCAGAGACTCATCACGTCATTTACCTTATTTATGTTCAGCTCAATGACTCTACTGTCTGCTGTGGTCGTCAACGTCATTGTCACGCCAATCTTCATCATGTTCTGTATCCCTATTGCTATTATCTACTTATTCTTGCAGAGATACTTCTTAGCAACCTCAAGGTATAAACAATCGCACATCTACTTCTTCCATACAATAAACCATTTACGTGATAGACTTGAATATTGTCTGCTACAATGGGTCGTATTCATAAAAAATAGCAATTCCTTTTTCTAGGCTTTTGCTTACATCTTTTTAAATGTATAAAGATGTAAGCAAAAGCCTAGAAAAAGCAATTGGTAATTTTTATGAATACGGCCCATTGACACGTTTAATTACAAGCTACCACTTATACTTGAGTTCCTCAGACTATCGATTAGGGGTAGCTTTTGCTAATAGTTATTTAAGAGATGGTGAACACCCATACACAATTGAATATTAACAACAATGTGCCTTTACTTTGTAAAGATGAATGTCAAAATTAATGCCATTTTGTTTGAGTATTACAGTATGGAAATAACTGTTAATCAATCGATTGATTGATTGATTGATTGATTGTTTGTTTAATACGTTGTTAGGGAGTTACAACGACTAGAAAGTGTTAGCAAGTCTCCTGTGTTGGCTTATTTCTCAGAAAGCCTCGGTGGAATCACTACAATTCGGGCATTCAGGTAATTCACCGTTCCTCCTCTGCTATAAATGTGACTTGATTATAATTAGTTTATCATTCTAAAACAGATTGGCTGGAAAACAAATGTATAATCTTGAGTTAGGACGAGTTAACTTAGGATCAGCCTTAAGTTCTCCTAGAACTAGTCCTAATTTTTGTGAAAAGCGACCCCCGAACATGTCATGTAACAGTAGGGGTTAACCCTGGTGTTTCAAGTTCACATAGCAAGCACCCTTGTTTACAGGTTTCCTCAGGCTTGCAAGCTGCAGTGAAAGAGTAGGGGTTAGCTTCGGTGTTTCAAGTTCACATAGCAAGCACCCTTGTTTACAAGTTTCCTCAGGCTTGCAAGCTACAGTGCAAGGATAGGGGTTAACCCTGGTGTTTCTGGTTCACATAGCAAGCACCCTTGTTTACAAGTTTCCTCAGGCTTGCAAGCTACAGTGCAAGGGTAGGGGTTAACCCCAGTGTTTCTGGTTCACATAGCAAGCACCCTTGTTTACAGGTTTCCTCAGGCTTGCAAGCTACAGTGCAAGGGTAGGGGTTAACCCCAGTGTTTCTGGTTCACATAGCAAGCACCCTTGTTTACAAGTTTCCTCAGGCTTGCAAGCTACAGTGAAAGAGGTGTTAACCCGGTGTTTCAAGTTCGCATAGCAAGCACCCTTGTCTAAGGTTTCCCCAAACATATATCGACAAAGCTATTGTTACTGAAACCTTTTCTGTGTTCCTGCGGTGGGTTGATTTTTTCTTTTCTTTTTCCCTTTCTTTAAATTCCAGGCAAAGTCAGCGTTTCTATGACACTATTATCGAGAGAATCAATGCAAATGTCATTGCCTCGCTGTACTTACTTGCAGTAAATCGATGGCTCGCAATCAGAGTGGTAGGTGATATTATTTGCCCCCAAAAAATAAAATGTTTTAAAAATGTCTGATATAGTGTTTGAGTACATATGTTTTGTATACAGTCTTTGGCATGACACAATGACATTAGTGAATCTGTTGTTTGTTACAGGACTTCATTGCTTCGTTGACGGTGTTTGTAGTTGCTATGACAACGCTGATTAGCGCATTAGCTGTAGGTCTGGATCCCAGTCTCGTTGGATTACTAGTCTCATACACCATACAGGTAGGTCACACAGATATCAACAAGTTGCAAAGCTTTGAATAAAAAAAAGACCAATATTACTCCAAATAAAGCTCACGAACAGGTTTGAATTTATCCAGATTCTAAGTCCCAGAGATTTCTGTTGGCCATTTAAGACCTGGAATCTGTGTCAACTGATCCAAAATGTTATTAAAATGGCACAGAATCCGAGTCCGAATCCCCTTCTCTGATCAGTTTCTAAATCAGGTCTCCTAGCTCTGCGAATTTGTTGTGTAAAGTAAATCAAATTTGTGAAAGAGTTTTATCAGTTTTGTTTGAAGAGAATCTTTTTTTTAATGCAAAGTACACCTTTGGTTTTTGGAACTATTTGTTTGGTTTAATCCTAGATGTTTTTTGTTTGTTTGCAGATCTGTGGTCAGGTAAATTTGTATGTGCGCTCATCAACAGAAATTGAAATACAAATGAATGCCGTGGAACGAGTCAAGCACTACTCACAAGTTGACACTGAATCATATGAAGGTAAAACAAATATGCCAGAGATAAAATAATATATATATATAGTTTTTTGCTATTATACATGCCTCTTATTTCTGTATATGGTTTCTTGGGGTTTTGGAAAGCCATAACGTTTTCAATCCACTAGTAACTCACACCATACATACATGAAATTTCATCCGATAGCAGTCGCATTTTTGACAAAGTAAGAAGTAACAGTGCAGTTTTTCTAATTTGTGTACTTATAAAGGCACTGTACACGTTTGGTTATTACTCATAATATATATTAGCATAAAACCTTACTTGCTAACGAGCAACGGAGAGCTGTTGATAATATAAAACATTGTGAGAAACTACTCCCTTTGAAGTAACACAGTTTTTGAGAAATAGGTAACTTCTCACAAAAATAATTGAAGACTTCTGGCCAGAAGCCTTTTATTCCTGTTTGAAAGCACACTTTTTTGTACAACAACGGTGTTTTTTCTTTCATCATTTTCTTGAAACTTCAATGACCCATTGAGTCCAAATTTTCAAAGGTTTGTTATTTTATGCATTATGTTTGGATTCAACAATTGAGAATATTGGTCTTTGACAATTACCGAACCCTGTAAGTTTCATATTCCGATTTGTCAAAGGATATAAAAAACTTGAGTATTTTTGACAGTTTTTTTTTTTTTTTTTACCGTACTGGTGAATTTATAGAATGAAAAGAAACATTGTTCTTAGTTTTGTAAAATGTAAATTCATAAAGGAGGATTTGTTATTATTGTAGGCATTGAACCACCAGATGACTGGCCAATGTATGGAACAGTGACGCTTGAAAACGTGTCCGCACGGTACTGCCATGGTATGGATCCTGTTCTTATTGATGTATCGGTAGAAATAGGAGCGAAACAAAAGGTAAGACAAACTTAAGATCGTCTTTATGGTCTTACCAATTGCTGTCGAAGCCATCGTTGGTATAATAATCAAAATAATAATAGTCTTTTTTTTTTTTACATACAGCGCTTTCCACACCTGAAGGGCGTCTCAAAGCGCTTCCAACATTATTACCCCTGGTCACCGGGCCATTTAATTCATTCCTTAAACCATTTAAGATCCCTGGGGAGTTTACAGCATTTGCGACAAATATTTCTGTACTAAAAGCTAAATCAATCACAAGAACCATCTCTGCCCTCACTGGTACCCATTTACCCTTGGGTGTAGAGACGCAAGTATAGTTAAGTGTCGTGCTCAGGGACACCACTGGCACGACCGGGACTCGAACCCACAGTCATGCTGGACAGAAGCACCAAAGCCTAAGTTTGGTTCTTTTATCCGATTGGCCACGACACCTTAATATTACTTGGCATTTAACCTATATGATTGTGTTTAACTGAATTGATTTTCAGGGCCCAATTTCATAAAGCTGCTTAATCATAAGCAGTAAAGCACAATTTTTGCTTAACAATTTCCAGCAGAGCATACATTAGCAAAAAACAGTTACAGATGGTACATGCAGAATGGTATGTAAGCTGGTTACCGTATTCCAGTGAGCAAACAAGTTTTGTGCTTAACTACTGAAGTTGTGCTTAAGCAGCTTATGACACTGAGTCCAGTTTCATTGAGCTGCTTACAGAAGTCATTCTTAAAACTAGCAGTCGGAAACAGTACATGTAATCTGTCATTTTGTTAAACAACTTTCAAATCTTGTTATGATTTAGCCAGGTATTAATTCTTCACACAATTGAATATTATGTACCATCAGGTTGGGGTTTGTGGACGGACAGGAGCTGGGAAGTCTTCACTTAGTCTCACTTTACTCCGTGTTTTAGACGTTTTTAAAGGTAGGTCTAAAAATTAGACTAAATGATACTGAAGGTTTTTATGTGGAAACGATATTGGAAAAAACCCCAATAATAATAACATATCAGCTTATAAAACACTTAAACAAATGATCAAATAACTGGCTAACCAAACAAAAAACACACCAGGTAAAAATTTTTCCATAATTTGTCTTGCAGTTTGTTTGAAAAGCTAATAATGTGATTACTCCTCTTGGTTAAGAGGAGATTCAAAATTTATTTTGGTTTTGTGATGTCATTTTTCACAAGATGGAGTCTTCAGACAAACATTACAAGTCTCTAACCTCGTGTTAAAATGATGTAAATTGTCAGTGTATTAAACTCATCCTTTCAAATTACCCTTTAACTGATTTTGTTCTATATTCGAGCTCCTTGTGAGTTATTTTTGTGGTTTGTTTTTTAATTTTATTTAAATAAATAAACCATTAAAAAAATAATAATAATATTATGATAAAAATATTTTGTTAAATGTTTCAGGTCGCATCATAATCGATGGAGTGGATATTAAGTCTGTTCCACTGACTTCTCTGAGGAGTAAGATTAGCATTATCCCACAGGATCCTGTTCTGTTTGAAGGGACATTAAGGTATTAAACAGAAATAAAACAAAACAGCAAAGATGATTTATGTCCTAGCCTAATTGTAAATGAGAGCAGCCAAATAATGCATTTATAAGTAGGCAGTGAATCTTGGAGGAAAATAATGTTTTTTCTAAAAATAATGTGTGTCCTTAATAAGACACTTAACCATTGCTTCGTCCTTCGGATGGGACGTAAAGCCATTGGTCCCATGTGTTGTGTAACGCATGTAAAAGAACCCAGTGCACTTATCGAAAAGAGAACAGGTGCCCCCGTGTTTCTGGCTGTGGCTGCTGAATGCCCCATAGCACCTTGTAAACCATTATTAGGTGCTTATAATTACTTGGTTCTCAGAATACATGACTTCAATAACCGGTCTTTCTGCGAAACATATACTAAGCACCTTGATCAACTAGATATGTGCGCTTTATTATTAATGACATGCTAAAAAAGCAGTTTGCCAACTTTATTTGTGTGAATGCTGCTTATGATAGATTGTCTATAAGTTTGTAACACTTTGTTTTCTTGTTTTCTTGTTCACTACATAAAAGGCATAACCTGGACCCATGTGGTATAATTGAAACCGACGAGGTCCTTTGGCATGCTTTAGAAATCGCTCAACTCAAAGATATGGTGTCTTCCTATCAACATGGATTGGGTGAGTTGCCGCGTAACATAACTTTGTATGTTTGCTGATTTCAATATTTCAAAATTAAATTAACCCAACTTAAAGGCAGTAAACACTATTGGTAATTACTCAGAGTAATTGTGAGCATAGAATTACTTGGTAGCAAGCAATGGAGAGCTGTTGATAGTATAAAACATTGTGAGAAACGGCTTCCTCTGAAGTAAGGTAGTTTTTGAGAAAGAGGTACTTTCTCACTCAAACATTAAAGGACTTCAGGCCCAAGGCCTTCTATTGGCATCTGAGGACTTCTATTGGCATCTGAATTTGTGAAACAAGGGTGTTTTTTTTTTCAAATGTGATGATAGATCTGTTGTAGAGGGCGTCGCTTTTAGGAACGTAGCGCGCCTCCAGGTGTTTCTGGGATTCGAACCCACCCTCTGCCTAACAGAAACACCAGAGTTTGAATCCAATGCTCTTAACCACTAGGCCAAGACACGTCAAATGTTTTATCAGTGGGAGACTTTGAGGCGCTAGGTGGCAGCTGACTTACCAGGTAAATAACCATTGTTTACGTAGTTCTGAGCGTGTGCACATGACTGAGAACAATGGATTTTTACTTACACATGTAGTAAGTCTGCTGCCACCAAGCATCCTGAAAGTCTCCCATTAGTTAGCCGTATGTCAATGAGGCCGGTACATTTGAATTCACCCTTACAGATCTTCTCACCCTGTTGAGGGAAAATACATAATAAAGATGTAAAATTTTAAAAAATTGTTCTAAATACGACATCATAATGTAACAACACACAGATGCTCTGGTGACTGAAGGTGGTGAGAATTTCAGTGTTGGTCAGCGGCAGTTATTCTGTTTGGCTCGTGCCTTCCTCAGGAAGTCTCGTATCCTCATCATGGATGAAGCCACTGCCTCAATCGACCTAGAAACGGTAAGATGTCTTCAATCTACAATTATCGTTGCCTAAAAGTATTATCCTTGGTCGTTTAGTTTTTTCATGATGATATTGCGATTTTAATGACCCGGAAGTCAGCATATTTTGTTTCTTAATATTTTCTTTTGGCTCGCATTACAATTAAGCCCACATTTTCAAAGGTTTGTTGTTTCATGAGTATAGTTGATCACAGAAAACATGAACAGTATTTGTATTTGACGGTGTCAACAATTCGGTGTTTTTTAACTCATGTTGTTCATGCATTTTTTTAAATATTTTTATGTGTGTAGCGTAAGGTATTTTTAGGTACTCTATATGTGTACATTAAGAATGTTTTTGATTGTAAATAAGCACATTGATGCCGCTGCTTATGTGTTATATAAATGTTGCCTATTATATTTATTTGTTGTGACTATTTTGTGAGTTCTATAAATCCTGTATTAAACCCTTCGCATCTCTAATTTAGCTGCGTAGGCGGTATAGAGAACATGACATTGGCTTCATAGTATCCTTTCATGTTTAACAGAGCAAAGTAATAATATGAGTGAATTATTTCATCCATATCAAATCCGTCTTGTCTTATCTTACAAGACACTTGTTTTTTTTTAATTTCAAGACAACATTAAAAACATTTAGTAACCATACACTCTGAAATCTCCTGAGGTTAAATTGACCCCGATTACAGGCTCGAGGGACCCCTGACTCATTTGCAGGTCAGACTGACCCTAAAAGTGGTTAACAATTTTAATTATGTAGTTTCTATACCGTTCTTTTCCTTTTAGTTTTTGCATAATTTGTCATTGTCATTTTCTCTAGTAGTTTTATTCGCCCATCTGTCTGTCTGTTTCATCTTTGTATTTTCTTAGCATGTACCTTTATATAGCCCTTCGTTCTTCTTCACTTTCATCAGCTACCTGACGCCTTCGCTCTTCTTCAATCACTCTTTCCCCCGAGACCCCGCACCATGACAGGCTATGGCGATCGCGCTTTTTCAGCCATAGCTCCAACAATTTGGAACAAGCTACCCACCCACATTTAAGCTCTCCTTCATTGGATATTTTTAAATCACTACTTAAAACCCATCTGTTTTGTCAATCCCGGTTACAGCGCTAATAGAAACGACCGTATTTAGCGCTCTATAAATGTGGTAGTTATTATTATTTTATTTATTTTATTTATGTAAACAGGATAAGATTCTTCAGCGTGTTGTATCGGATGCCTTTGCTGATTGCACCGTACTGACCATTGCTGTGAGTATACTGTTAAAGTTTTATTATTGTGCATTATCTATATTACTTTATCCTCATTTTTTAATCATTGCTGAAGTATCTCTTTTTGAAAATAATCCTTTTGTGATTAATCTCTTATAAACGTTGACTTAAAAAAGAGCTAGGCATCAAAACCTCTGTGTTTTTTTCAGAGGTCAGTCAATACTAACTTTTTTTAATTTGGGTTGAACAAAGACAAATATAATCGCAACCTGCGGATTAAAACGCCTATCAACTAAGCTATCAAAGAGTATGTTGGTCTCCTAATTTTGTCAAAATCTTTATTCAGGGGTGCCCATCGGAATCCATTGATAGCCAAGGATCACTACAAAATTTACAATACAACCTAAGGAGAGGTTGGGGAGGGCTCACCGTTAAGGGATTTTTTCTTTTGAATACTAAGTAATACACCACAAGTCAGTTTCCCTTGTGGTTTATTATTGGTGATAATACCTTTTACCAGAAAACTGAGAATGATGCACATGAAAGAAGAATTATACTCCATCATAACTCAATCTAAGCTACTTTTATGAGTCAGTTTAAAATCTTATATATGCCTATTAAGCATTTTATTTATTTGTGATCTATATTTTTTATTTTTTTTTAATCATTTTAATTTAATTGATATTTTAATAAATTATTTATTTATTTATTTGTTTTGTGTTTTCTTGCTTTGTTTTCGATGTCTCTTCCTGTTGCTCTTATCTAGGTTTGTCTGTTTTTGGTACTTCCAACTCTTGTTGACGTTGTTGCCGTTTTTGTAAGGACCCAATGGAAATAAGCCAAAGATATTGGGTTTTTTTTTTTTTTGGGGGGGGGGGTTTCTTTGGATTATTTTGTGTAGTTTTTTCTCCCATTGTTTGTGTATGTATTTCTGACATGTTTTTATCTGAATAAATTCCATATCAATCAGTCAATCAATCAATCAAAGCATGATGCAATGTGTCAATGGATCAAATAAACTGACTTGCTTTTTATTTCCAATTTTTTTTGGTGAAGACTGGTGTTTTTACCAGTAAGTGTTGATGAAGATAATGTTAGATCCATTATACCTGGCTTGACATGATTCAGTGCTTAATTGGTTTGTCTTTCTCTTTATGCAGCATCGGATTGCAACCATAATGAAATCAGACAAGGTTCTGGTTCTAGACAATGGCAAAGTAGCGGAGTATGGGACGCCAAATGAACTCTTGGAAATACAGGATGGGTTATTTGCTTCACTTGTACGAGACACTAACCTCTGATTGGCTTTTGCTAATTACCTGTTTTCGAAGAGCGGGCTGCTTTGCTTGTATATAATATTTGATGCATTATGAGTAGTAGATTTGTTTGAGTATGCTATCGGCCAGTTGGCTCAATAATAATTGCCACACACTGAAAGTTTTTCTGAGTTGATTTAAAGGCAAGTTCAGGCATTGGTAATGCCCCCCTCCCACCCCACCCCCCCGCCCCCCCCCCCCCCCAAAAAAAAGAGGGGACAAAAAATGTATGTAATACATGAACGCTATCTTGTTATATAGGTGGTAATAGGCATCCTGTGAAATTATTTTGTCTGAAATGTCCCAATCGATTAGAAATTGATACAAAAACATGGCTGATCATGAGATGTGTGACCAGAGATGCAGTTTGTACCTGATGTGGCCTTAATAAGCGTGGATGTTTACAACACTGTACGCTGTATTCAGCTAATAAACAAAATTCTCATTTGACTTTTATTGTATCTTTCTTTATATTTTTGCCAATAGATAGGCATTTTGAAATACGTTGACACATTATTTTTTAACTAATTAACTAATTCAAAAACTAACTTTACTAACTTTTATTATGTAAAAAATAAAATGTGTAATTTTTGTTTATTCCAATTTTATGTTCTGACTTATTGATATTTAGTGCTTGCAATTAGTCATTTCATTTTCAATTTACCAATTTATTTGTGGAAAGACTAAGTATATAATACTAGTTAAACGTAATATGTATTGACAAATTAATTTTTGTGAATAACCATTCATGTGGACAGGTTATTGTTATAGCATGGAGGAAGAACATATTTTCTTCCTCCATGGTTATAGTAAAGTTAAACCATGGAGGTAGATTAAGTTTATTTACTAATCTTTTGATCCATTTAGGATTGTCAACCAAACAGTTATCATGTATGCAATTCTTTGAGAATTTTAGGGATTTATCCCGAAATACTAAAAAAAAACACAAGTCCATTTAGTGGCAATTTTCCCATCACTGAAATGAGGCTTTTACAAGCCTTATCCGTAGCTAACGTACAGACGACGAAATTACACTATTTCTGATTTCTCAACTTTTTGCCCAAATGGCGATACTATTATTATTCGGAATCCGTCCATTTACCGCCTTTAATATGGTTCTGGATTGGTCAGGATTCGCAAACGGGCCATTGCAACGTACACACGTGCAAAAGTATGCGAAATTCACCATAAAATTAACTGCAAGCAGACAACGTCCCGAGCCACCACTGAAACTCTCTCCACTTCAGTTGGCTGTTTTGGTCAATAAAATCTCGTGAGTAATATAAGAAATGCAATAATTTAGCCAAATATAATACATAGAGAATAAAGCAGCCTCAAACTCCCTCAGGAATGCTATTTTTCGGTGTTTTTTTTTCCTTTTTTTTTTCCTCGAAGTTTGGAGTTTGACAGCTCGCTTTTAACGTGTTTGAGATTAGTCTGGCGCTTCGTGAAGTTCATCCCGTTTACCCTCGTGTGTAAGGCAAGGCACACGACTGATATTAGGCGCGTGTATTTGAGGAGCTTAATTTTGCCGGACGTTCCGAACCGACACCAGCAGCTGAGTCTTTTTCAAAGGCTAAAACAACACAATATACGTATATATGCATGCTTCTTTTATATATGAATTTTGTATTGTATACCTCGCCTGTTGTGAAGGGCCTTCTGAAGTTGAAGAAACAATCATTTCTTTGGCATTAACTTTGTTTTCGCTAGTTTATTAGCCAGAGCTAGACCCAGTTTACAGTTGGGCGCTGTACTGCTTTTTGTGTAATGTGGTCGAGCGGAATGTCTTTTGAAGCAAAAAAAAAAGATTGTGGTTACAAATTCTTGCCAGATGTTGCATCTTAAACATATGGAGAGGCCAGTATGCAGTTTTTTGTTGGGTACTTTTGTCATTTAGGGGAATTTTTTGGTATATATTTTTTATTTTATTTTTTAATAAAAGCTACCTGCCACAATAATGAAAAATGAGAAAACTTTCCGTATGGCGATATCTCATTGAGCTAAAATAGATACTATATTATTTCATATCGAATGAAAAAGTGGTGGCGCCATACAGAAACTTTTCAGAAATTTTTTTGAAAAAAAGAGTACAGCGCCCCAGTAACTGGGTTGAATCCAGAGCTTGGTCCTTGACTCCTATTTATCTTTTTTTTTTTTTTTTTTTTTAATTTGCAATGATTGGTGTTTCTATATAATGTTATTGTGTCTGTAAAATACTGAATATAGATATCCAAGTCCTAACATTATTAGTACAAGCTGCCTGTCACTATCGACAGACTAACCCCATAAATCGATCCAATCCACTCCGCATCCTTGGCCCCAGCATGTCTGAGATCAAAATCTTTCGCTTAATTGTAGAAGAAAAACATCTGCAACGATCTGTTTTCTCCAGAAGACGATCAGAGCATACTGATCGAAACATCGAGTTGAAACCAACGGTTCTTTTCAGAACCACCCCAACTCATTAGAGATAGTCATCACATGGTGTTACCGCAAATCTTTTCTAGATCTGCATCATGAAACTTACCAATCTAAGGCTTCTGAAGTTGTTGATAGCCCTACGCCTGGATTTGTTCAAACAAACATCACACGCTTTGGGTTAAAATAAAATAAATTTTGAGTGTGAATGTTCTCAACGATCTTGACAACTTGGTCGTTTTCGATGCGGCAATTGATCGCAAAATTATTGATAAGTGGTTAAAGGATTTGGGTACTTTTTTTAACACGTCCACAGATTTTCATTAAACTTACAGGGTTTGAAGATAACTTGGTGGGAAGCTTCCCTTCAAATATCCTAACTGAGGTTCTTTGGTGTTTGGGAAATGGGTAAAACAAGTTGCAAAATAATTTTCGTCTCAAGTGGGACAACAATTATTTTAGCATGTAAAATCCCATAAACCAGTTATGATATTATTTCATAAACATAGCATAACTGGTTAGTACGATTTTATATGCTAAAACTGAGACGAAAGTTAGTTGTTTTACTCACTTCTCAAAAAGTACAGAACCTCAGTAAGTAAAATTTCAAGGGAAGCTTTCTACTATCATAATCTTCAAACTGTAAGTGTAATGTAAATCTGTGGACATTGTGTTTTGTGGTAGGAAAAAGTACATAGACCATTTCAGGGAACCCAACAAAAAAAGCAAAAGATTTGATATCAGATGTGCTGGGGCCAAGGATACTGAGTGGATTGGACCAATTTATGGGGCTGTCGACAGATCTGCTTATTGTTTGCTAAGATGCAGTGGCATTACTATAGGGGGGAGTGTTTTTTGCCCCCCCCCCCCCATTTGAAACATAATTTCAATGTTTTAAACTTGCCCATTTACTCGTAGACAATATTGGCTCATTCATTTCTTATAATAAATAAAATGGTATAACGAGAGCTCTGAAAAAGGCTCATATTAGAGAAATGAAATCAGAAACTACTGTTTTATTTGGCCAGAAGTGCTTCCTACAAAAAATGGTGGGCCACTGTTACCTAGCCTTTTGTCAAGGCCTTCATGCCTTGGAGAGCTATGATCACAAGCAACCTGCACAGAACACTCGCGCAATTGGCAAAGCCAGGTGGATCTTTTCCAACTTGTTTGTGGTTTTAATACTTTCTTTATAATCTCTAATTTTGCTACCCTTCCAAACTAATCAGAAGCAACGGGGGTCAGCGAGTCGGCATAAATTAACAGATTATGCACATTATGGTCCAGCCAAGGTGGGGCCATACTGCAGTTTTCAAACCAGAGCCCAACCTACCTCACATCAGATTATATTTGTTTATAAACAGTAAATGGCATAACAAGAGTGCTGAAAAAAAACTACTATTTAATTGCCCTGTACAAACAAAACTGTGTTCCCCCTTCAAATTTTACTCTAGTTCTGGTGCAACCTCAAGGACAAGCCAAACTGCAGTTTTCATACCAGAGGCCCCCCCCCCGCAAAAAAAGAAGTTGTTTTGTGATACTAAGGGAATCAATGTATGGTGAAGAGGTTTTCAACTAGTGGTTTAATCCCAACTAGCCTGGTTCTTGATAATTTTACCGTGACGAAGTTGCGGTAAATTATCAAGAATCAGGCCTCGGCGGGTTTAAACCACTAGTTGAAAACCGATTCAACATACTTTGATTCCCATTCATAAATACCTTTTTGGTTAAAAATAAAAGGCGTAATAAAGTAAGAAACTCTGTAAAACTTGTCCGTTTCCATTGGTATGTTCTGTTCATGTACATGAACGAAGTCTGTACGCGTGTGTTTTCCGGTTCCGTTCGTGCGCATGCGCGTATAGTCTTGGTGCATATTCGCTGGTTTTCCTTTCACACACAGCGTGGCCAACTCACTGACAGCGCCTGCATCACCCGTAACAAGAAACGTCTTGCATCAAGACTAGCGCGGAGTTTCCGCTCACAATTGGTTATAAACACTGGTCATTTTCAATGGTTTAAACACCCCCACGTGAAGCACTCTCCACCAATAGGAATAGCAAAACTGTCTGAGGTATTTATGTACATTGTTTTATGTAGGTTTAAACTTATCTTGGTACATACATGGAGGTAGAAATAGTATACAAGTATTAGTGAAACAAAACATGCTTCATGAACAAAACAAGAAAAACCTAAAGAAAAAACGCTTTCACTTGATGATGACATCTTTTGCAAGGGGATGTTCTAAACAGTTACAAGCTCAAATATAATTTGCATTTTGGGGGGAAATTGTGATTCTGATGTAAACGATAGAGGGCGCACTATATTGGAGTTGTAGGGGTAGTGAATTCCATTAACAGCTGCCAAGCATGTGTAGCTTTTAGTGCTTGCACTCGGAGACTTTTACCACTCCCCTTTTGTATATGACCATTCTGGGAATGTGACCTGCAAATGGTGAACAATGAACTCCAAAACCCCCAGTGTAGTATAAAGGCCTATAGTAAGTCCTTTTGTGTTCGCCTATAGAGCAGGCCCTAATCCTTTTGCTTACTGTGCATAGCCATATAAAAACAAATGGGAACAACAAGTCACCCTCACTCTTCTCCAGCTCTTGGTACAGACAGGTTGTATCTCTCTAACCATGGAGGTAGTACAAAGGTTCATAGTATAATGATGGTTGTCCAAAGGCTGACTGTGGAAACTGAATTGGTAGTACACTACTCGTATACAGCAACCTTTCAGCTGGAGGACGCCAGTAGGATATAAGTAATATGTCATTAAATATAAATAGTAGTTAAGTAATTGTATTTGTGAGTACTAAAATATTTGAATGATGTCAAAGCTGACCAACGCCGCCAAATGAGACATAATTCCGACCAGACTCAGACATAGGGTACATGTCATTGTTATCTAAATCATATAGAGTCTTCAGTATTTTGTTTTTATGAGAATGTACTCTTAATATTTTGTTTGTCGTTCATTTGTTAAATATTGATAAAAATTAGTTCTAGTCGCAATTCTTCTGTTGTCTTCTACGTTCTGATCGGCCAAAGTTAGATTTACATTATTTCAAGTTCTATTATTTGTTTCCACCTACCCGCTTTCCTATACATACGTTAATTCAATAGGAACGGACGAACAAAGCTCTAGAAAAGTGAAATATTATAGTAGTCTGGATATGATGTATCAATGTTTATGAGACTGTAATTTTAGTTTAGCAGGCAACAGACTGCAAATCTCGTGCGCTGTCAAGCATTGGGTCCCATGAAAGTGCGCGAGTTTCAATCTTGCACGTGTTTAAGCAATGTTGATGGGACAAAGTGGTATCAAAGTTTTCAAATAATTAGGCGCGAATTTGCTTGGGGTGAATTTCACATAGAGTTAAGACTAGTCTTAACTAGATATTGGACGATTTAACTCTTAAACTTGGGACTATTCCGAAGTTAAGACCATCTTTGTCTCATGACCTGTAGGTTCCCTCTTCTTCTACGTCACTGAACTACGTCACGTATAATCCGTGTCACTTTGCAGTACTATAGCTTTCATGTTGTTCACAGTGTCGGTGGATCATGTCTGTGTATAGTCGGATTAAAATCTGCAGGATATGTTATTTTCATTTTGGAGGAGGCAAGGCTGGGCAATTTATATAGTTCGCGTTTTTTTACTTTATTAATATATCCCCCCCCCCCCTCTAGGGGTGCGTGGCAAGCCTTAGATATGGAGCAACCAGGGGCCAAGTTTCCCTTGGCCCTCTACTTGCGCCGCTGGTCGGTTCGCGATTGTTTCCTCTTGTCGATATTACTTGGGGAAACCTATCGGTAGGCCTCTCAATGACCGAAAAGAAAACCAGAACGTCGGAATTGTTGGCGTAACCTTGCGCTCGACATAGAAACATTCGGCATATATACATCAGTTTGAATGAATGAATACCGTTAGCCTGCCAATTTGTAAGAATGACAGTCGGTCGGTAAAAACGTCTGAAGGAAATATCCCTCGTCGGCGATCGCTTTTCTTTACTTTTCAATAATCGCGGCATCACAAATAAAACGTGGAGAATTTCGTTGTGTATTTAAAGGCCCAACCATTGAAAATGGTAACTTGTTAATGTGTTGGTGTCATTAATTTCTTTTTATCTAGGGATTTTAACCGTCTTTCATAACTTATTTATATGTGGTATGGGCATGTTGATTGCGGAAAACTAAAGAGCCCTACGAGACATTGCGTCAGACTTTTCCTTCCTGCGTGCTAGTCAAATATTTATCCGAAATGGGTATACATGAACTGTTATCAAATAATAAGTTGTGAGTTTTCAAAAAATGACAGTGACCCAATCAGTTTTTGAAGTTGTCCCTTTCTTGGACAGAAGTTTCAGGCTTTGTTAACACAGGGGTGTGGGTGCGCCGGGGTGGGGTACGGGCGGCTCATAATCATACAGGGCGGGACAGGGTTCTGAGATAGGTAATAATAGGATCACACCCTTGGGCCATGTATTGCCTTAGGTGGGTTTGGACATGTACACAAGTCTGGGAATATGCTACGTATATATATCGTGGTCATAGTAACAATATTTTACCAGAGGAAACTTTTTAGTTTTTCCTCCATGATTATACCAAGAAGGTTTTGATTCGTTGTTCCACAAAATGTGTAAAGCTATGTTTGCAGTTAATTGAGTTGAACAAATATAACACTCAAACAAGAAAATGTTTATTAATTGTGTCGATTCGCATTATTTGCTCTTTTGTTTTATCTGAACTCATTTTGTTCAGGTTTTGTTTAATACAGCTCCTACAGAAAAACAAAATAATGAGAGCCGGTTTTTCTGAAATTGGCTCCCGGTCAATGGGAAGCTTCCATTGACGTCTGTCTATAGCTTAATCATATACTTTTGTAAGAATCCAACTGTTGGGCATTGGTGATAGCTCCCCTGCAGCTAATCAACATGCCACATGTCATCCAGGAATACGATCAAGAGGTGTCAACCGGGCCAGGGGCACTCCAAATGTCTCCACTTGAAGACACTGTGTTTATACCGCTCCAAGTGATGCATAAATCATGTGTGTAATGATTTGGAGAACCCAGTGTTGGTCGGCGACAGTTCAGACACACCGCTAAACCGAGTCAATCAGATTGCGTTGTGAAGCGCGATCGGTGCTGGATCCAACTTCAGAAATCTATTTCCATAGAAGATTCAGACCATTATAGGAAGCCGACGGAATGTGCTTGTAATCTCTCACTTTTTGTGCGTGTGGGAAATTAAGTGTTGTTTTTTCTTCAAATCCAAACGTGTGGAGACGACTTTGTGAGAAATCTCTTGGTTCAGTGAGCCGGTAAGCCGTAGAAAAACAGGATTTGTGTTCCCAATTTGACGCACAATGGATTGTCGGAGGAACGTGTGATCTTTGAAGTTTGTCGTTTTCATTCTGTAGTGGTCCTGCGTTCTCGCTACACGATACCAGGAGTCAAGCTCTATCAGGGTGACATTTTCGCCCCTCAGTGGGGACTCGTCAAGAGTCAAGTTTGTACATCAATCAGCCATGCTAACCATCAGCGTCTTGCTGTTTATATGTTGCAGTTGTCTGCGCTGTGGGTCGGCTCAGCTTTTCAGTTACCCCTGTCAGTTCAATGGGGCTGAAACGGACCTCGCAGATGAGAGAGGGGAGGTTGCGTTGTCCATTAACATCCAGGGAGATCCAGAATATTACATTCCTGGCACTTTGTATGAAGGTAAGCCCCAAAGTTTTATTTATAGGGAAATATATTACCAAGATTAAGAACAAGACTTGTATTTGTTTCTTGTGCAAAACACTTTTTTTGCACGGTGTACACAAAATCTTGAAATTATAGTGAAAAGGCAAACACAGACTAACAAGAAGAAAGTACAAATGGAACAAAATTAGGTTTTTCATTTGAAATGCAAATAACCACATTCTTTTTGCCGACAGAATGGGTTGCTGTAAACAATATAGATTTCTAATTTGATAGTATGGAAGCGTAGGGAGTCAAGTAAGTTCATGCACACACCTGCACCTGGGCTAAATAAAAACTCGGATCCTTCTAAGATTTCTTAGAGAGAACAAAGATTCACACGACCGGATGCTTGGTTCAGACGTCGGAGATTTGATTTGTTGCAGGGGAGGTTACTAACAATTTGTCAAAACTGCATACCTGCAATAAATAATACACACCTTGATAGAAACCAGATATATTTTGCTTTGAAACTTGACTCGTCTATGTGGAAAGCGATCCTTGTGTTTGCCGGTAGTTGTCATGAAATGACATCCAGTTATGTGAAGATTTATACTGATTCCGTTTTATTGACGACTGACGTGTTTATCCATGGTTTATCTGAACCGCCTCCTTGTTTGATCCGAGCGAAGTGAGTAATTGTTTTGTGCAAAGAAACCTTAAAATAGCGCCAATCTGTGACCATAAACAAGGTTTGAGGAGAAGTGTAAGCATTGCCACTGTACCGTCTGTATATAATGCCTGGCCTGTAAAAAAAATGAATTAAAATGTTCGGTGGGCCAATTTCGGCTGTGGCAAGAATAGACTTGAAGATTTGGGGTGAACATTTAGGCTCATATTTTCACACAGTTTAAATCTCGGCGCCCACGATTAATATAGTGTGCCTAAAGAAACATTATTGGTAAGGAAAAAAACTTGTGAAGATCATAGATTTACTTAAAAAGCTTACATGGTCTATAATGATGATTGTAGAAACCAACCCTTACAATATTTCTGTATGAAATATCATTTAAAAAAAATTTAAAAAAATCCGTTTAGAGTTAATTGCTCAGGTGAGCATTTTATTAATTGTTGCTGTTGATCCGATGTGTAGTAGATTTTTCGCTATTTTCTCGTGACCCAGATGGTTGATCGATTACATAAAGTGCTTAAAGGCACTGTACCTGTTTGGTAATTGTCGAAGACCAGTCCGCTCACTTGGTGTATCCAATCAGAATCATAAAATAACAAGCCTGTGAAAATTTGGGCACAATCGGTCATCGAAGTTGGGAGAAAATGATGGGAAAAAAAACACCCTTGTTGGACGAATTTTGTGTTTCAGATAGGAATAAAAGACTTCTAGCTAGAAGTCTTGTATTATTTTAGTGAGAAATTACATCTTTTTCAAAACTTTTGTGCTTCAGAGGGAGTTGTTTCCCACAAGGTTGTGTACTATCAACAGCTCTCCAATGCTCGTTTCCAAGTCGGTTTTTAAGTTAATTATTATTTGTAATAAACGTGTACCTTCCCTTTATACTTCCAGTAACTGTTTTGTAAGCAACAGATCAATTCTGTAATGTTCCTTTAATGTATCTCTCACTGCTCCTAGCTTTAAAGTTAAGAAGTCGTGTTTTTTTTATCATTTCACACTTCAAAAAGAGATTAATACAAAGGAGGATTTACGCCATGCTTGCAAGCCTTTCTATTGTACTTTATTTGATGTGATTTTCAGGGCCATCGTTATACAATGCTCCAATGTAACCCATTGTTAGGAAGCAAAGATCCTTCCTTAATGAAAGATCCTTCCTTCATAGTCAGTGATGTGTAAAACAACTACCGCTTCAAAATAAAAATATATAATAACTTATAAATAGGTATTATGCATGGTTGGTCATGATTCATGAATGGATGTAAAGAAGCATTTATTTTTTGTTTTTCAATTCAATTCAAAGTTGGTTTATTTTTATATATAAAAACAACACCAAATAAAAAGTCACACTTGGTTAACAATAAAATTACATCAAAAATGTATTATTATTATTAATATTATTATTCATGGTTTATTAAAAACATTCAAATTAGTTGTCATAGGCAAAATTACATTGAATTTACAAAATTCAGGAACATATATGTACAATTATAAGTTTATAACCTCAAAGGTCAGTGTTTATAAACTTATTATCATTTCCAATTGTTACTAATGATTTCTGTGTCCACCACATGACTGGTTTTAAAAAGTTGTGGTTTGATCCAATGTGTCAAATGGTATTAAACACATTTTTGTTTAGATAGCCTTTAAGGGTAAACTTGATTTAGTAAAAAGTGGAAACTTATTTTAAATGGTTTAAAAATGGCCCTGGTGGAATCCTCCATCAGAAGAATGTTTGCGTTAAATAATATTATTTGTTAGAAATTAGTACAATTAGATTTGATATCTCGAGTCTAAAACTTTATACCTGAAAGCAGTGAAAACACGCAAGACATTGTTCTCATGCTATTGTGACTGCAAATTAAACTATCTAGTATTATTCAGGATTGGTAGGCCTAAGGCTAAAATATGTTGTACAATTTGAGTCTGAAATCGTACTTATAATGAATGGGTTGATACATATAGTGAAATGTTTCTCTATTTAATGAATTCATTTTCAAGAAAACTGTAGGCCCTATCTAAAAAAAAAAAAAAAAAAACTATTTTTGCCAACCCAAATTGCAGAAAATTGTGTGTGGTTTTTCACTAATTTCTCCTGACTCGAAATAATTCATATTCACAGGTTTATTATTTTCATGATTGGTTGATCGCATAAAACATGGATACTCACTGTCAGCTAAACCTAACTTAAAACTGTTTTAGTCCTGTATCAATGTAGATGTACACTATAAAACTAACATCAGAAAATTTAATTTAAATGGTGGTCGCCTTTTTGAGATATCGCTGAAAATCAGTGGCAAATATTTCTCTTCAGGAACAATAATTCCTAATAGGAAGACGCAATCTGAGAAGTGTTATTCTTAGATTAACATTTTTGACCACAAAAACTGTGATATTTGTGCATAATCTTACTTCTTTGTAAAGGGTATTGATACAGTTATTGTGAAATGTGCTACTTTTATACATGATAAGAATTTGTTTTTGTTGTTATTATTTACACTGGTGTTGTTATTTGTGGTAAACATGTTCTCTTTCTTCAATTTATTTCAGTGAGCCTTGAAGCAACCTCGGACTTCAATTTCCTGTCAGTCACTGGACTCTTCACATCCAGCACCTTTACATCTGGGGCTGGCCCACCCCTGGGGAATGCAGTGAGTACATCGGATACTGGTGCCCCCATCCCTGGTGTCCCATATACATGCTCCATGGTTCATCAGCAGATGCTTCGGACACCCCAGAATTGGGCTTCTGTCTACTGGATCGCCCCAGAAGAGGGTAGCGGTTGCGTCAACTTCATGTGAGTAGTTTAAAGAAGGGATGGGGTCATGTTTTGTTTTAGTAAGAATGAGCTAATATAACATTAGTCAGGGCACTGGACACTTTTGGTAATTTGTCAAAGACCAGTTATCTCACTTGGTATACATCAACATCAGCATAATCTTTGAAAATAAACCTGTGAAAATAAACCTGTGAAAATTTGATTTCAATTGGTTGTCGAAGTTGCGAGAGAATAATGAAAGAAAAACACCCTTGTCGCACAAGTTGTGTGCTTTCAGATGCCTTGAATTTGAGACCTCAGCTGAGGTCTCAAATTCGGTTCAAATATTTGAGAGAGAAATTACTTCTTTCTCAAAAACTATCTTAGTTCGGACGGAGCCGTTTCTCACAATATTTTATACCATCAACAGCTCTCCATTGCTTGTTACCAAGTAAGTTTTTATGCTAACACTTATTTTGAATAATTACCAATAGTGTCTACTGCTTTTAAAGATTCTTTACAGAATAACAGACTTTATTTAAATTTTTCCTTTATTCTGACAGCTTTCTGTTTGAGAAGTTAATACTTTTTTTGTGAAGTTTTTAATTCTGAAATTCGAGCAAACTGTATCTGCAATCCTTCAGAAACAAAACACAATAGCTGAGTTTAGTTAGTGACAATCAAACTTTTAAAGCAATCACACATCGGTAAACAGTATTGTGCAAAGGCCCACACTTCGTGTATCACAACTTATAAATAACAAACCTGTGAAAATTTAGGCTCAATTGGTTATCGCAGTCGGGAGAAATTAATGGGAAAACCCACCCTTGTTTCTGCACATTTCGCAGTGTCGTGACATGTGTTTAAAATAGATCTGTTATTCTCGATATCAAGAATTGATAATTGTTAAATGTTTTCTCAAAAAGAAAAATATTTCACGGATATTTCAAGGGAAATCTGTCTCCATTACCTTCTGTAAACCATGTAAGTTATTTGTAAATCTGTGAACTTTTAATTTTTGGTCTGTTCAGAAAGTGTCCAATGGCTATAAGGAGAATGTGTTTTACATGCTAAAAATAGTATTTTTCTATTTTCTTCTATTCTGACTCGCACATGGATTAAACCCAAATGTTTACAGTGTTGTTATTTCATGTTTATGGTCGAAAACATACACAGTCTGTGACTATTTTGTCAGCTCTGGCTCTACCAAACCTGTTTAACACCTTTTGAAAAACATCAAAATTAAGATGTTCTTATCTCCTTTTCATTAGTGAGTATGTAGTGAATTTCATTAACAGCTGCCAAGCATGTGTTAGCTTTAAGTGCTTTCACTCACAGAATTTTACCATTCCCCTATTGTATATGACCATTCTGGGATTGTCAGCTGTAACTGGTGAACAATGAATTCCAAAACCCCCAGTGTAGTATAAAGGCCTATAGTAAGTTCTTTTATGTACACCTATAGAGCAGGCCCTAATCCTTTTGCTTACTGTACATAGCCATATAAAAACAAATGGAGACAATAAGTCACTCTCACTCTTCTCCAGCTCTTGGTACAGACAGGTTGTATCTCTCTAACTTATAGTCGTAGTATTGGATGTCCAAAGGCTGACTGGAAACTGAATTGGTAGTCCTTACTCCTAAGACAGCGATCTTTCAGCTGGAGGACACCATTTAGGATATAAAGTAATATCTCTTAATAATTAAATTTAAATAATAGTCAAGTAATTATAATTGTGAGAACTTAAATTTGTGAATGAAGACGAAGCTGTCCAGCGCCACAAATTGGGGCCTAATTCCAACTAGACTCAGAAATAGGGGAAGTGTAATCAATTGTAATCGTATACCCTATAAGTATTTATGAATGAAACAAACAGATCAACCAATTATTCCTGGAAGAGGGTTTATAGGGGGGGGGGGGACCAGACTGGAACATTTATTTGCCTGGACCCATGATATATTACCCAGACAGTAGTTCTGGGAAGAGAGATGTTGCTATGATTGCCTCCAATGCTTTGACAATCACTCAACATGGCTCAACATTAATGCACTGTCAAGTGGCCAGATACTAAAAGCACTGCCAAACAGATTCTCAAGTAGGAAATGTGTATGTCATGTAAACAACAATGTTAAAGAGTAAGCATTAAAGGGAAATGTTGCCTTGAATCGGGCAAGTTGATCTATAAAGTGTTTGAAAGGCCTATATATATGGCTAGACATATGTTTTAAAATATAATGATCCACACAATGCCTCAAAACTGCCTGGTTTGCCATTTATTTTGCAAACTGGCACGGTCGGCTATTTTGGGTACTGTGTTTGTACATGGAGGTAGAAGGGTTTGTTCAAGATGTAAAAGGAAAACTGTGCAATTTCGAGACATTTTTGTAGGGGTCAATACAGTGTATATTCTACTTTTAAAACATCTTTTTTAACCATACATTTTATAACAAACGGTTTTCAAACACTTTTTATAGACCGACTCGCCCGATACAAGGCAACGTGTCCCTTTAACCTGAGCCAATGTGCAAATTGAGGAATGGGACACACAGCCCTATCATCTCCAATGGTATAGACTTGACCTTCTCCTGGAAATTACAAGCCTTACCTTTTCCAAACATAAGTTATCCCAACATAACTCTTACATTTATTTTAATTTTATTTTAAATCTTTAGACATAATACACACACTAGTTGGACAGGGGCTGTCAAGGTACATAAGTATAAAAACTGTCATCTAGAGATGTGTGAAACCAGACCCCTGCCAACAATAAATTCAAATTACAATTTAAAAGTTTGCTCTTAATTGTTAAGGGGATTAACCAAATGAAAAACACTAACAGGCCCTGCCCATAATCACAGAGGGTCATTATTATTGGCAAGTTCATGATCAGCTATTTCCAACTGTCATTAATAAAGGTGTGAAGGATCCCATTACAATTGGATGCCATCTTTGTTTCAAGACAAACAATGAAAGCGTATAAGTGATGCGCATTGCGCAAGACTCTCAGCCATGCACGTTTCATCAGTGCCAATGGCTAACCAAGGGGGGCTTATGTTGTCATTGGTTTCTTTAAAAAAAACTTTCAAAATCTTAATTTCCCCCTTTAAACCCAAGCCATTTCCATTGTTTTGGATCAGCCTGTTTGTATTATGTGTGGGTGTCTGGGCCTTGATGGGTTGTTTTTCAAATGTCTGGTCAAGTTTGAAGTCTGGTTCAATAAACTTAAGACAAGCTTGACGTGTTTATCAATAAGTAAAAATCAAGTTGAACATACCATAAATCTATTCCGTGGTACTAGAAGCAACAAGTAAGCCCCTATTGACTCTATGAAAGAAGAGACCAGTTCTCTAAGAACTAACTCTACCTGACATTAGTTACACACATGGTGTTACCCCAAACCAATATTGATACCTCACCATGCAATGCCTCAAATCCTATACAAGTTGATGATGTAAAAAAAAACAAATTCTGTGAAACAATCCTCTCTTCCAAAAGGACAGTACGTGTTATTTAATGAGTAGTAAATTAATTCATGTTCTCTAATGTTATGCCTTGGATGATACAAGATTGGAATTTTGCTCACAGTAAGAGTCTGTCATGAGAAAGATATTGGGCTGTAGGGCCATTGCAGAACAACCTGTAGGCAGAGCCCTTCCCATGTAATAATGCTAATTCCATTCATGCATGCGCTAAGACACTATTGATTGGCAATATTGACTCAATACACTTGACGACATCATCAAAATAATCTTAGATGCGCATCATCATCCGAATAATCTTAGATGCGCATCATCATCCGAATAATCTTAGATGCGCATAATCATCAGAATAATCTTAGATGCGCATCATCATCAGAATAATCTTAGATGCGCATAATCATCAGAATAATCTTAGATGCGCATCATCATCCGAATAATCTTAGATGCGCATAATCATCAGAATAATCTTAGATGCGCATCATCATCAGAATAATCTTAGATGCGCATAATCATCAGAATAATCTTAGATGCGCATAATCATCAGAATAATCTTAGATGCGCATAATCATCAGAATAATCTTAGATGCGCATAATCATCAGAATAATCTTAGATGCGCATAATCATCAGAATAATCTTAGATGCGCATCATCATCAGAATAATCTTAGATGCGCATCATCATCAGAATAATCTTAGATGCGCATCATCATCAGAATAATCTTAGATGCACATCATCTGGTCGAAGTCACTGTGTGTTATTCAGTAAAGTGCGCAGGCGTTAACATGTAAACCTATTGACCACCAAAATGGTGAGCGTGGCACAGTCGCCGCATGTGACGTGCGTGCAAGAAGTCAATAGAGAGTTAAATGCAATAAGCAGACAGGCCTTGATCTTCACTCTTGAAGGAAATGAGGAAAATGTAAAGTTTGTATTTGAACTTTGCAAAGGGCATCACAGTAAAACCACGGCAATTGCTGCCGGTGCTGTGGGTTATTATGTCAAGCCTGGGGAGATGTGTCGCGTCACCATCAGCCTATACAAATAGGTTTTCTCTTACTTTGCCAACCAGTAATGCTAGTGTGGACTGCGAGTACAATTTACATATTTCACAGTTTTACCTCATAACAACCTATTATTTGTGGGGTGTAATGAAATAACTTTTTAATTGATTCATTTTTGTTTGTAGGGTGAATGCGTTTCTGAACCAGCAGGTGGTATTGAAGGATGCCCTTTCCTTGCAGCTATGTGAAAGAGGGATGGCCACACCCCCTCCATTCAGGCCACAATTAGGTTTGTGTGAACATTACATTTTCTATAATTATATGGTTTGCAGTAACACCATGTGTGCCATGTAGATTTTGTTAGAGAACTAAAAACTGCCTTGCTTTATATTCTACTACCACAGTAGATTTTCAGAGTTCTGGAGACTTCCCAGTTCTAAAAAGAACTTACAAAAGAATTACAAGCCTTACCTTTTCCCAACATGACTCTTATATTTATTTATTTTAATCTTAAATCTTTAGACATACTTCACACTAGTTGGACAGGGGCTGTCAAGGTCAACTTCCCAGTTCTAAAAAGAACTTCAATTTTGTGTCAAATATCACGTCACTAGACTTTGCTGCTTATATAGAGTGTCTTTGTAAGGGATTGTCATAAACTGGTAAATAAATTTATGATAGCAACATTTTACTTGGTAAGAAGCACTGCAGCTGTACTATTATATCAACTGTTACAGCACCTACAGTAGTTGCTCTGGTGCCCTGTGCTTTTGCTGTGGTGCCCTTTGCAAAGCTCCAATACAAATTGACATTTTCCTCATAGAAGTACCCCTTGCTAGAGGGAAATTGCTGTGTCTCTTCATGTACAATATTCATGGCGGGTTTTTACAAAGGATTCCCTTTGAAGTAATTATAGTTTTGATAGTTTTTCACCCACAAATATTGAATCAAGGAAACGATTTATGCATGAATTGTTTCTTGTTATCTGAGAGCATAGTTTAAAATGCTGCCATGGGAATTCAGTTACAGGATTCCAATTCATTTATTCCAGAGCAATTCCTTGAGGATAACTGTTGTATGGAGTTGAACATTCTTATCTAATCATCCAGAAAGAAACAGGCATACCCAAGATGTTTTTCATACTTAAAGCGTCTTCAATATCTGTAGGTCAAAATGTCAAGAAACTGAGCCTAACCAGCTACGGCCTGGGATGAGAAAGTATCACTCGATTTGAGTCAATACTTTCCCACTTTTTCTGTCTTGAGAAAATAAACATGTTCCCAATTGTGACCATCCCGAAAACAAACAACCCAAAAGATTTATGCTGCTTTTTCTGGTTAGCTTGTCCAGATGAGGGTTTTTTTTCCTGTTAGGTTTTTTAGGGGAGCAGATTGGGGAACAATGCATTGCCAATCGAAACCACTATGATGGGAAAATTGCTAAGGAATGAAGCAAGATGATTGATGTTTTAGCTTTGAGGAGGTGCCCATGTCAGTTGGAGGCAGGAGTTGCGTTGCCTCCCTCCCTTGTACCCACGCTAATATTTTGCTTTATGTTGACAGCTTCTGTACACAGTGATGGGGTGATATTGAGGGATGATTTTGACTCCTCGGTGGCTCTGGACTACACTCTCTGGTGAGTCGCCAAAGATTGCCTGTTTCAATCTCTTTTTCCTTCCACAACTGTTCATGTTTTAATTTTAAAATTTTCAATAGAGCAACTGATATTTGAAGCTTTGCACGGTGTGGAAAACAGGTTACGGGTACAACCATGTGTAAATATCTTTTGGGAGGAGTGTTGGTTCTGTTAACAGCTGATTTGGTCTCGACGGGACCTCTACTACATGCTGCTGAAGATGAGCAGTGTTACACTGTTAAAAACATGGAGACCACACCGACTCTTTTCAGAGCCAACACTCCCCTCTCTCTCTCTCTAAAGAGATTTACACATGGTTGTACGTTCGAGTTTACTAGTTATAGTTATTTCTTGTAAAGACAGCATTTTATTGTGGCTCGACAAGATTGCTCAATAAATTGTTTCATTCTTAAACATCAAGCTAATCATCCACTGAATTGTTCATAGTGCTTTCATCATTTCAACATAATTCATGTGAATTACAATGAAACAAACCAGCCTGCATTCATATTTTTAGGAACGTGCATCATGGAAGAAAATTCAGCTTAGACTAAATTAGTACACCTATGGGTCTTAGCGCATGGCCCAGCACCGAGCATGTGTAGGGTAACATTTTAGGGAGAGGGGGGGGGGGGCACTTCAACTAGTCGTTTTAACTGTTGTTTTCATATGAATTTTATAAAACCAGGCTCTTGTCAGCACTTGTTATTTACTGTTTTGTAGTAGATGATCTGAGGTAGGTGTATGTAAAATCATATACATTTTGTGCATATAAATGTAAAAATGGTTTTTAAAAACTTATATTTATAAAATATATTTTAGCTTGTATTTATAAAATGTAACATTTCACTCTTGTAATTTGTAATCTGAAAAATCAAGATTTGAAATGGAGGTACCCGAGTATGAACATCCAGTGGGATGTATGCCTATTTGACTGTTGAAATTTAGCATTGAATGTTGATCGTTTCAGGTCGGAAATGCATGGCGGTAATATCAGCAACACATGCGGTACAGTTCTCCATGGTAACGCCATGGTTTTCTGCAACGCCCTCGGGAGACGAGAGTTAAGCACTGCCCATTTGAATCTGACATCCGCAACAGTTGTGCAGTTTGCCCTGAGTGAGTTACTTTGTGTTTTCTAAGACACAGTTTAACCTGAACTATTTTCACCAGAGTGGTATTTCTGTTTGACAGGTAAAGAAACTTAAAAGCGCTTGTTGATTGATGAAAAACATGTGCACTGGAATGCATTCTCAAATGAAAAGGCAAAACTGTTAAGGCCATGTCACACAGGCCAATTGTTATATTCATAGAGGCAACCACCTACACTGCATGCTGAAGGAGCCCTTCGATAGAACATGCAATGGTTTCCTAGTAATATTATAAGTTATATCACACAAGTGGGAGTGTAATACGGAAAACATAGCGCTTCTGTGTACCATATCCAATGAGGCCGGCAGTATTTCCATGATCGTGCGTGTGATAGCGTATTTATCTGCAAGCAAACTTAGCGCGTGGCATAGAACACACAAGATGCAGGTAGTGATATTGGTTTATATTACCATTCCATTCTGCAAATCTGATTGGTGGATGAGCGCGTACTTGAAGATAACTTTACTTAATATAAAATTCCAAACAAAATTGTATCAAGATGAAAGTGTGAATGTTTTCAGTCTGAAGATTGCCTGGAACTGGTTGCCTGTAAATTGCCTCTTGTGACGAGAGTCTTTGGAAGTGCCTAGGGGGTTTCTTACTGTGTCTTGTCAACAGCTGCTTGTCAATATCGGGGAAGAGTTGTGATAGAACCTGTCAGTTGGCAGTAGCAACAAAGAGGACAGCTGTGTCACCAAAATAGCACTTAAAGTTTGTAGATTTTGTTGTGTTTAAAAGTTTGTGGAAAAAGTATTTAAGATAGTCAGCACAGCAATGGAGACCTAATCTTGGTTCATGATGCTCCTGGTGTTCATAGTCCATGACATTTTTAAGAACACCTTCTTTTGACAATGACTTGTGGGACAGGAGCAGCTGGGGCTTCTTGATCGAAGACTATGGAGACTCCAGAGAGGGGTCCAAACTGTGTCTTTTGCACCCCCCCCCCCCCCCAATCACAAACACATGCAACCTTGCAACTCATTCCAAAACCAGGACTAGATTCTCTTCATTTCCTCCCACCCTTCAATCAACTCTGCCCCCTCCCAGAACTGGATCACTCCCTGCTGTAACAAAGATTCAATCACAACAAACTTACACCAAATAAAGGTCTGTTTTAGATTCTCATGGTTCTTAATTGCGAGGCAAACCTTCAACATTTCAATCAAGAAGTTTTGATGGAACGCTGGAAAGATCTTACTCAGCAGGGGCATCACCAAGGACAGTGGGTCATCTTCTTCATCAAGTTGTCACTTGTAATTCTTCAAAAGACTGGTCTATCCTTTTAGATGGGGCAGACAGGGGGAATATGTCTTTGTGTTTTGGATGCTACAATGTACAAGCATGGGATTTGGCCCACAGTTGGAGTATGCCATGTGAAAAGTATTACAATACAATACAATACAATAATCTTTATTAGATCCCAAAAAGGGTAACTCAAAAGAATTCAATATTTGTTTTAGGGCCTTCTGAGCATCATTTTCTGTTGCCAGTACTTGTTATTGTACCTATATTTTGGGGATTATATCAAGTTGTAAACCACATGAGAAACTGACTGGTAAATGTTTAATAGTTTGGGGTGTAACGCTCCGGTGCTCTGTTCTATCTAGCCCTATGTCAGCGGTGTCCCTATTTTGTCAATACCTTAGTTTGGGGGTACCCGTCAGAAGCCAAACAACCGTTAGTTGCCATGTAGCCAGGGATCACACCCAACTTTACAGTACAATGGGAAGCGGCAGCTATATAATTACCTTGATGAAACTTTTTTGAATAACCATAAGGGAAACTGGTTTGGTAAATTGTGTACTATTTGGGGCTCTGAACAAATCGACTAGAGGTGGATTTGAACCATTGACCTCCAGTTTAACGTTTATTTTTTTCAGGGGACAAATCTGCGATGGCTCAACAGCCATGGATATTGTTTTCATGATATTCTGATAGTCTGCCAAATGTCATGCTTATATCATCAAACTCAAAGGCACATGCCATAACCTACTGTATAGGCCTACCTGCCGCACTTTTAATTTGCACAATTACCTTTGCGCAAATCCCTAACTTTCTGGAGGCATGCTGCCAGAATCTTCTACAATTTCCCTATCAACCTTCCACCCCAACTTGAATGTAACAGTCTTAACATAATTACTTTCTTGTGGTGATTGTGCTTTAATTAAGAAAAACTGCTTATAATGTTAAGAGGTAGGCTAGATTTTACTAATCTTCAGTTCGTACTAGGGCCAGCCAGCCTGCTTGTGTCTTGTATAAGTTGTAAAGACACTACTCAATTCAAAACTCCTTTCCCAATAATCAAACCATTTGAGTATTCAAACTGTTTTGCCTACTTTTTTTGAAACTTTGTGCAAAGATTTTTTAGCCAGACTAGGCCTCCTAGAGTATACTAAACCCGATCTTTATCAAAGATCAGCACAGCTGTGTTGCCATTAAAAATGAACATCAAATCTCTAGTCACATTTTAACCTCTTAGGTTGTATAATAATTTTGTGTAGTAAGTATTTTTGAAAGGTCGAATTCGTCATGGAAAAGTACTTGTTGGGTACTTGTTGAATTACTGCACGCCCACCGTGCCATGACAAACATTAATTTCTACTTGTTGGATGCACCAGCTGGTAGAATCGTTGGCGTCAATTTGTGCCAATTGAGGCGCATTGACACAGATACGCCTTGGATACCAGTATTAATGATGTGGAAAACACATGGCATCAAAATTGTTTGTTTAGAGGAAATAATGTGATGAGAGACATTTGCTGTCTAGTCAAAGGTGACCATTACATGTGTGTGCCCCATGACCCCCACCACCACCCTCTAGACCGCCCCCCCCCCCTCCTCTTCAAAAGTTGATAACTGCTTTCCTTGCCCTGACAAGATGCAGCCTCCCTTATAAAAATACAAAAAACATCTTTAAACATATTTGCCAGTCAGGGTAACCAACTAGGCCTATTGAACTTCCCCTTTGATAAGCAAAGGCTAAATGTAAAACTTGCACATGGAGGAATTTTTTAAAATACAATGATCTCAAAAGCATGACAATGTTAGCAATTTGGAAAGAGTTCAAGATGCTCTCGTTTTTTTTTTTTTAAGGTTTTTTTCTTCATTTTTTTGGTAAAGTTTGTAAGTTTTTCCCTGATTATTATGAATGATTTTAGAGATGCATGGATTGAAAGCAGTATAAACACTTAATATCCTGTGCAATGCTTTGTTGATATTTAAATAGATAAAGTAGTTGGGAATAGCGGAAGTATTGACACCTCAGGGTTCATGCATAATTCAAAGTGCACTCTGTGCTTTAAAGACGCTACTAAGTGTCTTTAATTTACAATGTTCCTGTCATTCTAATTGTACTCAAGAGAATGGTTCTAGAAGTCAACACATGTTGGGCTTACACATTTTATATACTGTATTTAACGCAGTGTTTTTATTAACTTTTTAAGGAAATCTGTGATACAATTTGATGCTTGGAAGTTGGAACAAGTTTTAAAACATAAAAATAGAATTGGTAAAATCAAGCTGAATATTTCAACTCCCAAAGTACATTATTGTCACTAAAAAACATATATATTTGCTCTACTGGGTAATTGCAATCTTTAAAGACCTCGAAAAGTTGTTATTGGATTGGGTGGAGAACAAGCCATAAATCTTAACTTCAAAAAGTATAGACCTTATGCACATGACGTCATTTCAGTACGGCGCCCTCGCCTTGAGGTCAAAAGGAGGTTGTTCATTGGCCAATCTATGTGCGTTTCGATTGTTTCGTCACCGTTTGACCTCAAAGATGGCGGCTGGATGACGTCAATGGATAAGGTCTATTATTGCTCTATAAAATATGAGACTACTAATGCAGTCCAGTGTTCATGATTCCTTGATAGGAGTTGCAAGAGGTCCAATGCTTAACCTTGAAAAGTCTGCTTAGAGGATTGATTTGGGTGTAATTGAATAAGCCATTTAGTTACAGGTCATTTGACATCAATTAACACCAGAGGGCATTCTTGATGATTGAGCCATGGAGCCCAGGATTGCTACACATTGATGGAATATACTGTAATTCCATAGTCAGTCGGGATTAGTGTCTGTTGGTTTTAGCATAGCTTGTATTTTATGTCCTTGGTTCACCCATAGAGCAAGGACCAAATCTCCTGTATTTTATGTCCTTGGTTCACCAAATCTCACAAATTCCTATTTGGTGTTCTTCTTTTCCATTTTTGTATCCCTCGGGTGTGGATTAAGAGGTTTCTTGTAAGTGTCAGTAAAGCTGAACCCATCCGTCATTTCAAACAATTAAATTCAATCAGTTTAATGAATAAAGAAACCACATTCCATTAGCACTAATCCATATTCAAGTGCATATGAAGGACATTTTGGTGATGGTAATTGGTTTGGTGTTTTGTGGCCAGTATCTGTAGGCCTTAAAACCTTTGCCAAAAACATATATATGAGGGATGAGAATGACCAAGGTTGAAATAGCAATACCAAGTGACGAATGCCCATCGTGTGGACTGTGCATACGCATTACGGCATTGTCATTGTTACACTGCCATCTTATGAGTAGAATGATGAATGAACAATGAAAAGCACACACCTACGTAAGAGCAGTGCACAGGATGGGCCAATGAGCCACTTTTCAATTTAATTCAAATCATATTCATTGATATAAAATATACCTAGATCGGCCGCGCATACATATGTGGGTTCTACACGGGGGCAGCCATTAGCCTACCTCGAACGTTCATCTCCCCTTTTAGCGCTTCCATAATGGTTTAAGACCTATCTCCTATGTTCATTTTCTGTGCGTTACCACCAGCAGATGACTTTTTAGCCCGTCCATGAAGAACCAGGAATTTTGTGAATGGCTTAAGGTGTGTATGTACGCTCGCCCACAAAGAGCAGCGCTTTTACACGCAAAATGGTAGACACGATGCTTCTTCTGCGTCGGGCCGTCTTGTCAGTCGATGCTGGCAGAGGTAGTAGCTCTAACAGCAGGGCACGCCTGTATGCTTGTAGTTCCTCTTGGCTCTGGGCCCATGCATCATGTACCCGCTCAGCAGCCGTTGGACCAGGGCCAAACTTCATAGAGCTGCCAACCAAATTTCCTTGTGATTTTCAGGATAAGCAAACATCAGCTGAACAAATGGAAATTTGGTTGGTAATCCTGTTTTTATCAAGGGAGAAACTTCATGCTAAGCAAATTTCGTGCTAAGCAGCTCTATTTGGCCTAGATGGCGCCATGCAGATCAGTCTTGGGCCAGGTGTTCCCAATCTGCCCGCTGCTCTGATGTTATGTTTCACCACATCTTTGCAGTTGAGCAGAGGACATCCACAGGTGCAAAATGATGAGCATGTACCAAGAGTGCTAAATCCACACAATGATGTCTAAACTTTAAGTAGGGCGAGCAACTATAATTTAATCTTCAAAAGTTAGTAGCAGTAGAACGGCACAATGCCAAGTGCGCCCTCAATCTTGTGATTGGTCTTTTCCTTGAGTGATTAAGAACGCACAGTATTTTCAATTTGTAGTTCTCCTTAATTTGTGCTTCCAAATGAGTGAGACTCTGCTTGGGTTTCTTAATCATTTTATTGAAGGAACATTTTTTTAACTCATTGAATTGAAGCAAGTGGTTCTTGTCTTGCTTGTAAAGTGTGTTGTATTATGTTGTAGTGCAAAGTTACTTTGTGATCTTAAACCTTTATGTTATAATTCTAACTGCCCAGCTGATGCTGTGCTGTGTATTATAATCTTATCTTGGAATCTTGAACATCTGACGTCACACTTCGAGGCTTGTGAATGGTGCCAGAGATCTGGGCCCAATTTCATAGAGCTGCCAAGCACACATATTTGCTTAGCATGAAATTTTCGCCTTGATAAAAACAGGATTACCAACCAAATTTCCATGTGATTTTTAGGATAAGCAAACAACAGCTGAATACCAGTAACAAGCAATATGCAACAAAAGAAAATTTGGTTGGTAATCCTGTTTTTATCAAGGAAGAAATTTCATGCTGAGCAAACTGTTGTGCTTAACAGCTCTATGAAATTGGGCCCTGCTGTTGAGTCCACCTTGCTTCATTTTACATGGCCTTCATCTATGGCCCTGGAGATTCTGAGTTTAATCCCAAGTACTTGTGTATATACATGTACATAAACAAATACCTGTCATTATCCTTGCTCCCCTGCCCATAAGGACAGATTCTAGGATCAGGTTGTCTCAGTGGTTTCTTTCCCTGCCTTTCTTATAGTCTGTTTGTAAACACGTCTAGTTTTGTTTTTGCAAAGTGATCTTTATTATCTTTCTGGTCGCAGTACGAACTCTTTCTCTATGCTGTGACCCTCCATGCTGTGACATACACCCTGAGAATCATTGACCATACTTGACTTTATATGTCTCTGCAGGTTCTGGTAGTTGCAAGCCTGGCATTGGTGATTACAGTCTGTCTGTATCATATGCCATCAATGACCGAGTAGACTGGCATCTGATTGAGAAGATACGGTAAGTCAAACTTTGTACTCTCAATTTACGCCAACAAAACTTTGATAGATGATGCTGTTTAAATACTTTTTTTTTTTTTTAGTCTCCATCTGTACTCCATGTTTATATGTGGGTCGATGTGGCTGGCTGTTGAAGGCTCCCTTGCATATGTGTGGTTGACTGTGTTATAACCACGTCCTTCAGGACCATTTTCATATTACATTTCCATTGGAAACTCCTAAAGTGTATGAGAAACTTTTGAAGGAGCACCAAGGCCAAGACTAGGGGCAGCAGAGGCCATGACCACTTCAAGAAATTCCAGGCCTAGGATGATTATAAAATTACAATTATATTATTTTTGTATTTTGTGCCCAGAGTCCCAACTGATGGCCACACTACCATTCACATTATGCATCTCCCTTTTGAGGCTCGTCAGCCAGGTGTTTGTCTTCGTCTTCATCAAGACCTTGCTATGGATGTACACAGTTTCTATGGATGTTGGGCATTAGATAACGTCTTAATAACAAGCTCAGCCAACACACCCCGCTTCTTGCAAGAGGATTTTGATCCAATACGCATGGACAACTGGCTGTTCTTTCCTGGTGGTAATATCAAGGTAGGTCTATGCTGCAAGTATGTTGGGCATGCGCGCTGGTTGTAAGGTCATAATATAACGATGACAGCTATGATGTGATAGCTAGAACTCTTATGTGCAGTAACTCTGCTTGAGTGCATGAATCCATACAACCACGTGCCTGTTGTGACCGCTGACAGTCCCTATTATTTATATTTCGACATCCCTGTGCTTTGGCACCCCTGATGTATTTTCCTAATTTTAATCCTATCTCTCACCCCAATTCTAATATTGTGAGGGTTTATTGGAATAAACTATTGTTTAATTTCACATTTTGCGTAATATACTTATTCTTATAGATTTCTGGAAATAAAACCAATTAGCTCAGAAGCCTGAGGAAACCTGTAAAGAAGGATGCTTGCTATGTGAGCCAGAAACCATTATCTATCAATCCCAGTACACTGGACCCATGGTGCCTGTCAAAATTTGATATTTGACTAATGTTTTTTTTCTGTTTTTATTTTTGTTACTTTGTTTTTTATTATTTATAGTATTTAAACTGTTATTAGTATAACTTAATAGTGATATGTATTTGATTCCATGTCAAATTTACTTTTTAGTGCAAAGTTACAACTTCTGACTTCTTATTTTTTGTTTCTGTAATGCTGCCGAACGAGCCAGTGAGTCATAAATTATATTAAAGCATACTGACCAAAATGAGACACTAATTGTTTTTCCTTTCAGTCTGCCTGTCGTTCAGAGAGTAATGCTCTATTCTTCCATGGCAGTAAGAGTGACCGTGATGTCAATCAGTTTGCAACCACGCAGGAATTAAATCTCTACATCCCAGCATCTGACATCATCCTTGAAGAACACATTGATGGGGACAGGCTACCACTAAAGTAAGCTTCAAGAAAAACTCAAATTTAAATAGCTGTTTGTACAGATTCAAGAAAGTTCTAGGCTTTCATTAAAGGCACTGGACACTATTGGTTATTACTCACGATAGTTGTTAGCATAGAAACTTACCTGGTAACGAGCAATGGAGATCTGTTGATGGTATTAATACATTGTGAGAAATGGCTCCATCTAAAGTAACTTTGTTTTTGAGAAAGAGGAGGTTTCTCACTTAAATAGTTAAAAAAAATCAGCTGAAGCCTTTTATTATTAATCTGAAAGCACACAAAGTAATGCAACAAGGTTTTTTTTTCTTCCATTATTCTCTTGCAAATGTGATGACCAATTGAGCTCAAATTTTCACAGGTTTTTTATTTTATGCATATGTTGTATACACCAAGTGGGCAGACTGGTCTTTGACAATTACCAAACATGTCCACTGCCTTTAAAGACATTGCAAGAAAAAGCCACCTATTGTAAGCAGCCAGGTACTGGCCAAATTTGGCCTATGTTTTTCGGCAACCTTAACAATGTTTTTGGAATCAAAAACAGTTTTCAGAGGCCGTGAGAGTACAATTATAATCAAAATGTTATTTGGCTGCTTGTTTTATTCAAATCTGTGTATCATTGTTTTTTATTTAAAAACTATAAGTTAATTATTGGCACCTGGCGAGATTCCATCAGTATAAAACGATGTTCTTATAAAGCGTTTGAATACATCCCAAGGGCATCTCAAAGATATAATTTGTTTTCTGAGATAAACAAGATATACAAAGCTATGTTTGAAAAATAATAATGATAACAAAAATGCCACCTCACTAGCCATTTATTTGGGCTTTTGTGCGATTGTGTGAGACTAGCCACAATTCAGCTTGCTAACTTAACCCATGTTGAATTTCATAGTCGTGATTGAAATCTAGTGTGATTGAAACATTTTCCACCTCAACCTTAAACGTAAGCTTTTAGCTTAGCAATATTATATCATTTCCATAAGTTGGTCAATGAAATGCAAATATTTTTAACGAAATCTTGTTTTATTTCAGCTTACTTCAATTTCCGTTTCGCCGTTCCTTGGGGTATTTCAGGCCGCTACCAGTTTAAAGTTTTAGAAACTATCAGTTCAAAATGATGTTTTTTGGTTACAGTTGGAATATCTCTGGTGGTTATTTAAGTGAGATGTGTGGCGTAGTGCACTCTGGGGTCTCACTGGTGTTCAGTGGTGAGGAGTACCGGTCTGTCTGCACACCGTATATAGATGCAACCAACGCAGGCAATATGAGGTTCTACTTTACACTAGGTATGGATTCATCAAATTGTAACTCGACCCATTTTCATAGAGCTGCTTAAGCTCAAACCGTATGTAAGCACAACAAAATCTTGCTAACCAAAATTGGGTTAGCAGCCAAATTACTATGTCAATGTGTACTATCTCTAACTGGTAACTTGCGTATTTGTGCTTAGCAGAACATAATTAAGCAATATTTTCTGCTGAGGCAGCTCTTTGTGGGCCCAAATTGCCAAATTAAGGATACAAGGCGCTGAAGAAAGAAGGAAAACAAGACAGAACAAAGATTCTGTCGACCAGCTAAGACTGGGGAAACACTGGTCCTCTCTCTCTGCACTTTCCTATAGTAAAAAGGGTTATCAGTAACCAGTGATATGCCACTCGCATCACTGGTTACCAATAGCTCTTTATAAATACAGTTATTATTATTATCAGAAAAATGGCGAAACAACAATTAATGTAGAAATTAACATCGATATTCAGCAGCAGTTAATAATCATTCTCAGTATTAGTTTTTGGGTTTTACTTTGTCTTCATTTTAAATAATGCAGCTACTGCCACTTTTCTCGCCATAATGATAATGATGATGATCAAAATGATGATCAATTAATACTGATAAACTGAGCAAATATCATATCTGTAAACTCGCTCCCAAAACATAGTCAAACTGGCCAGGTTTGAAAAGATGTTTAAAGAAGGTTTTTATTCTTCCAATATTTACTTGGGCTACACTGTGCTTAGTTGTTTGAAAAAGTTTACAGAAAATGTCATCAAAAACACACAAACCCTCTGTTTTGTAGTGATCGTAATTATTTCCTTATTCTTGATTTCATATTTGGCATGTCAACAAAACCTAATAAAGGCAGTGGACACTATTGGTAATTACTCAAAATAGTTATTAGCATAAAACCTTACCTGGTAACGAGTAATGGGGAGAGGTTGATAGTTTAAAACATTGTAAGAAACGGCTCCCTCTGAAGTAATATAGTTTTTGAGAAAGAAGTACTTTTCTATGAATTGATTGCGAGACCTCAGAATTGGATTTTGAGGTCTCGAAATCAAGCATCTGAAAGCACCCAACTTCGTGTGACCAGGGTGTTTTTTCTTTCATTATTATCACGCAATTTTGACGACCAATAGAGCTAAAAATTTTCAGAGGTTTGTTATTTTATGCATATGTTGAGATACACCACTGAGTGAGAAGTCTGATCTTTCACAATTACCAATAGTGTCCAGTGATCTTAATAATATTAAGAAGAATTTACAAGAAACAGAACAATAAGCAAATAAATAAAGGCACTTATAGTGGGAAAGACGGGGTCCTTAGCAATCAACCATTGAACAGGAAAGTTTTTAGGTGTTTCTTGAAAGGCGGCTCAGCAGAATGAAATTGATGAGGAGTGGTATTGTGAACACATTTGTATACAAAGGTGAGGATCTTGAAAACAATTCATGGACGGACCGGGAGCCAGTGGAGTTGATGGCGGAGTGGTGTTAGAATAGTTGAGTCTTGTCCTTACAATGGCAAAATGCTTTAATTCTTGAGCGATGTATTCTTGTTCCCAGGAGGAGGGTCTTGTGATCCAGCTGACTCTATTGATGTCCAAGTAGAGGTCATTGCTGATGTAGCTGGTATGCAAGCTCCTATTCTACTCAACACCCTGGCCTATAACTCGTACCGAGTAAGTCACACTATTTTATTAAAAAACAACTACAGCTCTTCTACATTTTATAACGGCAAGAAATTACTCAAATTCAAAAGTTGTTGTAAGTGTGAAATTCAAAACTCATGTCAGTTCTGACTAAATTTCCTGTCAATATTTTATTATTACGCTTTTATTGTTGTGCAACCCAAAATGCTTGCCGCTTTAAGCCCCTTCCAGCTGATGTGTGTTTGGTTGACCATACATACATATGTATGAAGCCATGTGTATGGTTGTAGATTCATATATACCTCATGTATAGAATCCTCTAATCTGATTGGTTAAAAATGGAGTCATGTAAATAGCTTTGCCCCATCTTTCTATCAAGATAGCGTCATAGTGACTATGCCCGGGGCATAGTCAATTGACTATGCCTGCCCTGATAATAACGCAACTATGATATGTATAATGTACGACAAGCATCCTGTGTCATGGCGCGACCTTTTTTCGCAGACGACCTTTCACCGTATTCAGTGTTGTTGATTAGAAGAATCTTTATTCGGTATATAAAAGGAATATTGACTGCTTCGCTTCGGGCATAGTCATGGTTTTGTCATCACCGAGGGCCTATAATTTTAACTGTGCCCCTCATAGCAGTCAATATTTCCATGATATATCTTTGGTTGACCGTACATATGTTTGAAGCATTAATTTTCATATTGACTTCAATGCCAAATTTACTACTTGTTTCAGCTTAAACAAATTCCTACTAAGCAAAAATGAGCAGGACACCTGTCACAAATGATTGTTTCTGACACGTTGAGATCATTCTGTAAAAAACAATACAATTAAAAGCCTTACTAAGTCCTAAAACCGGAATCCTTTTGCTGCTTTTTCACTTAAACTGTACACGTTTTATTTTACATTCAAAATTATTCACAGGCATTTATATCAAAATAAAACTAAGTAAATTATAAGTTATACAATGTTCGTTGTTTGAAGTCAAGTAGCATGCTTTTTATGAAGTCACAGTTTTCTGAGTACCCCTTTCTTTTTTTACTGAAGTGTACCCCTTTCTTTTTTTACTGAAGTGTAACTTTCACATTCAATTTTACCATACAAATTCTTTTAAAATTCGGTCCAGGTGGACATGCATTACCAAAACATTTTATCTTCTAGCAATTAAAAGTCAATTAAGTGGCTGTCTTTCAGCTATAAATTACTAACAGTATTATTAGTTTTGTTGTATCTTCCACCTTAGTTAAAATTAACAAATCAGTTGATGAAAGAAATTAAAACAAAATGATACTGGTTCTTGGCTGCACTGCGGCTTGGTTGGGGATACTCGGTCTCTCTATAGTCTCTTCTAATACTCTAGCTTTCCGACATTTCCCCCGTCTTCTATCTCTTCACTGTGGACTCTGTACCCTGGCTTCAGTAGTCCGTCTACAGTCCTTCAACGTCACTCATCAAAATGTCAATATCTTCAGTTAAACTTCAATCCTCACTCAAGGCCATCTAGTAATAAAAACAGTGAACCAAAACTATCGAAACATGGGAATACATAACTTTCATTTCATAGATCTGCAACACCAAAAACTATCATTTAGTTCCAACTCGGTGAAGAGAATTAAATAACTAACCGCAAACTTTAAAAGCAGCATAACTAACCGCAAACTTTAAAAGCAGCAATTTCCAGTCTCAAGAATTGCAAGGTTATTGAAAAACAAAACTCTCCTACAATCATGTAAATACTTTCACTTTAAAACACTAAAGAAAGATTGGTCTACTAGTACTATGAAATAAAATCCCAATGAGTTTAGTTGGCAAACTTCTACTTCTTGATTTTACAATGTTCAGTTTTGAGTTAACAGGAATTACAACTTACAGTGGGTTGTGCTGTTTGAGACTGCTTGCTCTCATACATATGTTGGCTGGCTGGCGGCAATGTCGAGTTAAAGTGTTAAATGAATTGCCTCATAGGCTGAGTCCACTGAGCTTTGGCTTTGACATAACAATTGTATGCCAACTAATGCACAAATCTGCCTCAGGAACATGCACTAGTTGGTGGCTAGAGCAGAACCTCACACACCCTCTCGCTCTCAGGTTTTGATGTCAACTGACTTCACACAGCATTTGCACAAAGGTTCTTTCTCACTCACTTTCTTTGTATTCAGCCGCACCCTAACTAATCATTCCTGTTATTCTTCTACTATTCTATCTACCACTAAACTGAAAATAAAGGGACACTTACAATCAAGGTTTTGTAGCCGATTGTTTGGGCTACCCTTTCAGGCTTTAAGCCTAGTGAAACCCTACTTAAAGGTTGAAAGAAACATTCCACCATATAAACAAAGTAACTAATGGTACAACAACAAGCACTGTGTGTGTGCAACAAAGGCTGGTTCCAACAAAAGGAACATACCATGGGGTTAACAGTGCATGCCAAAAACCACAGCCTGAGTACCTGGTGATCTAAACTAGTTTGAGTTATGCTAATAAGACTGTTCCATTATGTTTGTAAAAGGGTAAGTTATAATAAGGACTGATTCATTTTATCTACAGGTAAGTAGCAAAATAAAAGCACAATTTACACTACATTGGGACAGTAACTACCTGAGGTACGTTGACTCCCCGAAGCTTCAGAACAAAAACTTAAATTATCAATCAGTTTAAAAAAGTAATGACGAGTTGTTAAAATTTGTTAACAAACTTAAGTCAATATCTGAGGTTAATCAATGGAACAATAAAATGGTCTGATATGTGAGTAAAATGGCCCGTTAAAAAAACTTTGGATGAAAATCATTTCAAGATTTTTGCAAAATGTACCGGTTCAATTTTTTTCCAAAAAATTATCTCAGGTAAATCAACAGGAGTTTATTGTTTTGGACGACAGACTGTTCTGTGGCGGTAAAAACAACACATCGAGATACTTTGGGGACGGTCTCCCCTCAATTTTTACGACAGTACCTGAGATGATTCTGCGTTGTGCTTAAAACAGATGTTAGGCGGTACTGATAATTAATATTCATACATGCGCATTCGGCATACCAAACTCTCCTGGTCATGTGATCAACTCCAAATTCAACATCCTGAAAAATTGAAATGGGTTGTCCGTCAAACGGACACTGGATAGGACGGTAATGGTGTAATTTTTCACCGTCACAGAACCATCCATCATCCAAAACCAAACTCCCTATTATTTAAAGGGACAAAACATTGACTGTTTGATTATTGCACTTTACAGAAGCCCCAGGCAGTGTCTGTCAGCATACCAGCCACTGCCAGATCCCAAGCAACAAGATTCTGTCTCCAGCAGAGGGTCCACCATGGCCTGAATCGTAACGTCTGGGCCGTGGATGAGATCCTGATATTACCATGGCAACCACAAACTATTATACATCACTTACAATTTGATATCAACATGGGATGTGGCTCTGGGGATGAGAGTAGTGAGTTGATCGATAGCGGAGAAGGGAACACCGTGTTTGTGGAGTTTTCAACTGATAGAGGGCGGTCTTGGTCCCTGGTTAGAGGGCAATGCCTACCAGGGTCCTGCCAAGGATCTGTGATAGCAGAGAGCTCTCTGTATAGTCATCAGGACTTACACAATGGGTAAGCTAAGCAACTGCTATTCTAAGACCACAAATAATAACTGTTTGAAATTTTTTGTTCTTGTATAATGATTTAAAGGCAGTGGACACTATTGGCAATTACTCAAAATAATTATTAGCATTAAACCTTAATTGGTAACGAGCAACAGAGAGCCGTTGATGGTGTAAAACACGAGAAACGGCTCTCTCTGAAGTAACGTAGTTTTCGAGGGAAGCGTGATTTTCCACGAATTTGATTTCAAGACCTCAGAATTAGAATTTGAGGTCTCGAAATTAAGCATCTGAAAGCACACAACTTCAAGTGACATGGGTGTTTTTTCTTTCATTATTATATTGCAACTTCGACAACCAACTGAGCTCAAATTTTCACAGGTTCGCTATTTTATGCATATCTTCAGGAACACCAAGTGAGAAGACTGGTCCTTGACAATTACCAGTAGTGTCCACTGTCTTTAATAGCATGAAATGTTTTACTTGAAAAGCTCAAAGAGCTGACAATTGGATTCATAAATTGTCTTAACCACTCTAGTTTATTTTAATGATTTCTGTTTTACTTCAGAAGTTATGTAAGCATGGCTACTGAATCATGTTGTCTTCTGAGTGAATCCAAGTTGCATGTAGATTTGTTTTTCTAAGATAAGAAAGTTATAGGCTTTATTATTATTAAACTCCAGCTATTATATCTATGAAGCAATTTTTGGCAGTTTTCAGTTCATGTAACAACTTGTAAAATAAGGATTTTGAAAATTTGTGACCTGTTGTAGATGGACTCGTGTGATCCTGCCAATGCCCTCAGCAGCCTTGACTCCAATCACAAGATTCCGATGGAGACAGTCTGAACCTGCTCCTCATACTAGATGGGGAATTGATAATGGTAAGTACGTACTAGATTATTACACAAACTGAAAGCTGACAAGTTCATATCAGTACCCATCCTCTGTAGAATTATTTCCAGCAAGAATTCTGAGAAAGACCCTCCAGATCTAAGGCTGCGGATGTAGCCCGACTCGAGGAGTTAATGGCACAAAGGAAATAATTATGATATTTTTTTTGCATGCTGCGATAAGATGAAATAATAATAACAATAATCAGTTTTGATATAGCGCTTTATCACAGCCCAAAAGGACGTATCAAAGCGCTTCTGACATTACCCCTGTTCACTGGGTCATATATTTCATTCCTTAAACCATCTCAGCTCCCTTGGGAGTATACAGTCAGTGATGCGAGGTACTGTGCTCCAAGCTAATCATTCACATAAACCATCTCCTCTCACAGTTACCAATTTTGCCCCTGGGTGGAGAGAAGCAATTATGGTTAAGGGTCTTGCTCAAGGACACAAGAGTCACGACTTGGATTCAAACAGGCATCCCGATGATTTAACCACCATAACTTGAGTCATTTGAAAATCCTGGAAATCAGTGTTATTTATATGCTGCATTAAGCCTATCCTCAAACTATGCTTAAAAATTGTGCTAAGCAGGAATAAGCAGGATTTATTCAAATTGCTACAATAAGGCTTTCCTCAGCTATGCTTTAAAAATGTCTGCTAAGCAGTATTATGAGTAGGATCCCAAGATAAGAATTGAACATATTTTTGGGGCTGGTAACCATTATTCTGGTAAGCATAACTGTGTTGTGCTTAGCTACTTTTTTTTGCTTAAGCCCTGGTCAAGATGATTTTATTGTCCTGTTGGTGGGTGGTCCATTATGTGGGTTGAGATGGATGCTTGTTTAAGACTTGCTAAATTACACCAGATCTATCTCCTTGGAAGGCCCTTCCAGTAAGCCAAACATTTCCACTTGAATGCATTCCTAATTGATAAGATAACCAAGGCAGAAACCACACAAGGTGTGACTTAACACAATAGTCGATTGTGTCAACACAATAGTCGATTGTGTCTTAACTACCTGGTCAAGATGCCTGACCAAGCATTGTTTAACGTCTTCACATCCCATGTTTTGATTCTCAGACAACAATATGGTTGTTATCTACTGCTTCACTTGAGGGAGTCGTACTTCTAAATGTGGATATCACTTTAAGATTGAGTTAACTTACTGTGCATCTTGCTTATTACTTGGGAATTTTACCCACATCAAGATTTTGTATCAAGTGTTTGTAACATCAACGAATAAGACTCAACTTTGGTTTTATACAGATACACTTAAACCAATTATGCAGTAAACATGATGATGTCATTGGTGTATCTGATGATTTTGTTTTCCTTAGTGTACGTTGGTGATGCATGTAGCTCTCATATGTGTAGCGGTCATGGCAGATGTACTCAGGATGGTTGTAGGTGAGTTCATTCATGTCAAGTCTTGTTTTACCTGTGTTCTTCTTACTTGTAAATGGAAATATCAAACTTCTTAAAATTGCAAAAATGCTTGTTCTTGGATTTGGTGAAAAAATATATGATGGTGTTTTTCTTTGGGGGTGTTGCTCATGATCAAATATCAGGGCAGCAAGACTATGAAACTATGAAAGTCTGTTATTAAATGTGAAGATTGAAGAGTAATCTTTATTAATTTGTAAAGTAACATTTAGTAAGAGATAAACGGGTCAAATGCACAAACCATTGGTAAGATTATGCACAAACCATTGGTAAGATTATGCACAAACCATTGGTAAGATTATACACAAACCATTGGTAAGATTAGAAAAACTGATGTTTGTGAAGAATGGGGTTAGTTTAACTTTTGGGTAATGTTTCATAAACTTTCAAAACCAGGATTTTAATGTAGAGTTATGCCAGAAAAATGTTCATAGTGAAATATGACCGGCTATATTTTTTAAAGGGCAAGGGCACCAAAGTATTTTCTCCTTGGTAAAGAGCATCCTATGAGGAAACTGTTACTTCTACTACTGGAGCATTTCAAGGGCACCAGGGCAGTGACCATGGGGGCATGAAGGCATATTGCATCCATTGCATCCGTCAAGCAGGCCTGATATGAAATCATGATTGACAATACTGCCGACTGTGCACTTCATTTTATTAATAATAATAAACCACTCCTTTATAGCGCATATCACTGTGAGGTCCCTATGCGCTATAAAGAGAAATCAACATTTGTACAAACCAGAGATGTTTTCATCCAGGTTTGGATTTGTTCTGATGTTTCATCAGCCTGTCTAAGAACCTCTGGAAGACTGTTCCATACTGAACTGCTGCATATTGGAAAGAGCGGTAACCATATGACTTCAATATTATTCCATATCTACCCATGTTTACTTGTTTTAGTTGTGACTCATCTTTCACTGGTGAAGACTGCAGCTTGCCAGAGTCACCTCTCCCTTCTAATCTAACCGAGGAGTTTGAGGATTTCAACGTGGACATAGATTTCAAGTTCTCTTCAGTCCGTGGCGGTGACATTGGTTATGAGTGTGGGGTTCTCGCTACTGGTAAAGCATTAGTATTCAACCAGGCCAATAAGAGAGAGCTTATAACGCAGGAGTTAGACACAACACAAAGCAGGTATGCCGTTACAAGCTTCCCAGTCCCAGTCTATCTCACACATAAACTCTTGTCATTTGATTGGTGGAACTCGTATCACCTACTCGTCTTGTTTGCCATGTCGTTTGTGGATAAAGTATTGGGCAGGATTTTCATTTTTGATGCTTAACTTTGTCATTTTGCCTAAACTAATCGATCCCTTTATCTAAATAAGGCAAGCAAGGTCTACATGAGTTTGTTCCAGTAACTGGATCGCCTTATCGGTGGATATGTGTGATATTTAAGACTTCATTATTAATGCAACCGGGCAATCTCGGTGGTTTCGGGCAAGCTATCGGGCAATCTCATTGCTCTAGTTTGTAATACATCTGCTCTAAATTGTGCTCTAGACGTCTGCCCTTGGCAAGGGTCAGGGGTTCGAAGCCCACCGAATTGGTGGATGTGCGTGATATCTAAGACTTCATTATTAATGCAACCGGGTAATCTCATTGGTGTAAGGGCCAAGACCAAGAAATATTATTTATCCCTGATGTAAAGTTAACATCTATTCATAATTATTATTATGATTATTATTTATTGACAGGTACCTTCAGTTCACTGTCCGTATTGGCAGTCACTCCAGTGTTGGAACCTGTCCCTCATCTGATGACCAATCAGAAGGCTTGTTACTGTTGTACACATGCAACAATGGAATTGAGTGGCAGCTGCTGAAACACATGGAGTATGATGGCTACAAAACACCACGGTAAGCATAGAGAGAGAGACAGGTGTATTGAGTATGATGGCTACAAAACACCACGGTAATAATTACAATGTTTATACACTGTAGCATAGAGAGAGAGACAGGTGTATTGAGTATGATGGCTACAAAACACCACGGTAATAATTACAATGTTTATACACTGTAGCATAGAGAGAGAGACAGGTGTAGTGAGTATGATGGCTACAAAACACCACGGTAATAATTACAATGTTTATACACTGTAGCATAGAGAGAGAGACAGGTGTAGTGAGTATGATGGCTACAAAACACCACGGTAATAATTACAATCTTGATACACTGTATCATAGAGAGAGAAAGATTTTATTTATTAAGAGCTTTGTTGTGGTAAGAATCTTGTGTGGTAAGAAGTACAGCAGCTTTGGATGGCATATAATGAATTTTGAGAAACATTTCACTTTGTTATACGGTTATGGTAAAATTTATCCCCCAAAAATTGAATATAAGAAGCGTTATCGGTTATGCTTTTAAGATTATCTGTATTCCTATTAGGGGTTATTCTTACTACGTGGACATTATTTGCTCTGGAGTTTCGGCGATATCAAAAAACACCACCTTTAGAATTGAAGTTTCATGGGTTAGTTTTACAGTGTATACCTACATGTATATAGGATTGAAACATTTGAAGGATTCCAAAAACCAAATGTAAACAAATTCTCTAAAGGATGTACACATGGGTGGTAAGATTGAAAAACATTAATTACTGTGACAGATAGGCAGATATTTTTTGGAATTCTGTCTTAAGGTTTACTTTTACTCTCATTTTCATAATTTTGATTTTGACGCTTTTTCCAAATAGGGGGGAGGTGATACATCTTCCAGAGTCGGCCAAATGTAATGCCTGTCGTTTGCGTTGGTGGCAGGCATCCCATTCAGGCTTTGGTCGTGACGTCTGGGCTCTGGATAGTATCTCACTGACGTCCATCCTGTATAACACGATCAATCTGGACATGAGTAATGACCGAATGGTCCGAGAAGGTCTTAGCTTCCATCTTGGGGAGGTACAGGATTTCTGCAAGGCAAACTCAGCTCTTGTGTGAGTACATACTGTGTGATTGTATACAGATAATTCATAATTAGGGTTACAATGGTGTCAATATTAAATGAGTGGAATATTTTGTCTCTCCTTGTATGTGGCATTTGATTAATCATTGTTTATCCAGCGTTAACAAATTGCTAAACAAAACAAAAGCAATTACACTCAAGTACCGTCACTGATACTTCACAGAGGCAATGAAGGCGATTGCCTCATGCTCCCTGGCCATTGCCTTTGAAATCAAGGACTAGAAACTTCAGACTTTTATCTGATATCAGACTTTTTAAGTTAGTATGGTGAAGAGAATCAGCTGTTATTTTTTCCAACTACTTTTGTCGTTCTGAGGACACTGTTCTAAAGGCTAAATCCTAGGGAGTTACTCAAAGGTTGATTATGCCTATAGCTATTTCAATACCTTTCTATAATTTCGATCCTAGTTTCATACTTTCTTGTCAGCAATAACTCTCACCCCTGGAAATGCTCTAGTAGAAATTTGCAATTTCCTCATATGGGCCCCTTTACCAAGGAGAAATTGCCTTGGTTCTCTTGCCCTTTCTATAAAACAAAGCATACAGGGGTTGCAAAAGGCAGGCATGATATTCTTCCCACTTACATGTAAGTCTGTTATCCGATTTATTTATGCCCTTAGAAAAATCTGTAAAATTTGATGTTAAATTGCTTGTTTTGTTTTTCTTCTTTTGTGAAGGTTTTCTGGCCCCAGTGAGCCGGGTGGTATTCGGTATGCGGAGACCCAGAGTTTACAGATAGGTGTCTCTTATATACTACAGTTTGATCTGGTGATGGGATGTGGACAAAGCTATGGCCAACCTCATAGAGATGGTACGTGATCTGTTTATTGTACACCCATGTTATTATTACTTTGTGTTTCAATAGGGGGCTTCAAGCTGAAATTCAATTTTTGCATGCGCTCATTTTCCAAAGATGGAGTCCTCACGAAAGTGGGGGAACAAGTACGAGTCTCTGACATCATGTTGGAATAGAGTAAAAAATGAAACAAAACACGAAGACAAAGTCCACCTAAAAATAAAATAGAAATTGTGCGCAAAAGAAAAAAGTAAAAAAAAAAAAGGTCCAACTCCCCCCTGTCACCACGCTTTTTTTTATACATATGGGTCTTTCTTTTTCGTTGGTTATTACTTTGTTTTGATATTTGAGTTGCATTTCAAGTGGACAATATTGGTAATTACTTTAACTAACGGTTAGCATACAAACTTACTTAGTAACGAGTATATGGAGATCTGTCGATGGTATAAAAACAGCTCCCTCTGAAGTAACATAGATTTTGAGAAAGAAGTAATTGTCCATGAATGTGATTTCAAGACCTCAATTTAGATTTTGAGGTCTCGATATCAAGCATCTGAAAGCACACAACCTCGTGTGACAAGGGTGTTTTTTCTTTTTGTTTTAACTCGCAACTTCGACGACCAATTGAGCTCAAGGTTTTAGAGGTTTGTTATTTTGTGCATATATTGAGATACACCACTGAGTGAGAAGACTGGTCTTTGACATTTACCAAAGGTGTCCAGTGTTTTAACGATATTTATATATCCTTTCAGATAAGAAGGTGTATCTTGAGTATTCCAGTGACCATGGTTTGACCTGGCAGCTTGTGATTAACGAATGCCTACCAGGTCAAAGCGCTTGTCAAGATGACTACCATAGTGCCAGTATTTATGATGACACTCAATATGGTGAATGGACTCTTGTTACTGTGCTACTTCCACAAGCAACAAGGTATGTGTCAAAGTTATCGATAGCATCTTTATAACTCAATCATAGTTGCAGTACTTACATATAAATCACTGTCTAATCACGCTCTAACTTATCTTTGTAATCTTCTCCATACCCACCAGTCCTTGTATAATTTAAGATCATCTTCAGCTGTTGTATTGAATGCCCCACAATCACGTACCAATGAGGATCTAAAGCTTTTGCTGCAACTGGGCCTAAATGCTGGAATCGGCTTCCTCAATCTGTTCGTTGAACCAATTCCCTGAGTTCCTTCAATCCCAATTAAAAACTGACCTCTATGTAGTTTTATACTTTTTTTGTTTGGTTGCTTTGTATTACTTTTGTAAAGCGCTATAGAAGTAAGGTTATTATTATTCTAGAGGGTGTTGGAGGCATGGTTTGGACTAGCTAGTCATAACTTTTCTGGAGCTTGTATCCCCTGTCGTCTTTGTCAAGAGTATCCTCACCCTGTGTCCGATCCATAATGGCCTTCTTGAGCCATGTAGTTGTTTTGTCAAGTTCTGTATCAGTGTCCATGGCATTGTCTAGTTTTATGGTGTGGCCGCAAGACGCTCTCCTGTTTTATGGTATGGTTGATGACCACAACGTGGTCGGTAATTATCAACTTATGTTGTTTGGATGAGCAAGTAGCTAGTGTTGCCCTTAAAGACTTTTAATGTAATGTTAATGTCCATGAATCTTCTTGTGTTGCTACTTTTAAGAAAAAAATCAAAACTTATCTCTTTCCTAAATAGTAGATTAATGATTTGTTTCTTGCAAGTTTTAATTTATCCTTTTCTTTGTTCTGCGCTTTGATCATGTTTTGGAAAAGCACAATGTAAGTACCTTTTATTGTTTGTTATTTTAATACATCATGCCTAGTACTCCTCCAAACAATCACCGTTGTCATGGAGCTTTTTAATCTTGTTTCAGAACGTCATCCACAAGATTCAGATGGCGACAGTCAGTCTTCAGTCAGGATGACTCTTGGGCTATTGATAATATATACATAGGTAGAGAATGTCCCAAGCTTTGCCTTGGACATGGACACTGTGTGGATGGCATCTGCAGGTAGGGTTTAATCATTTCTAAGAGGGACCGGGCCCATCCAATTTACCATTACCATTACCATTACTAGAGCTGCTTGAGCACAAAAAGTAGCTAAGCATAATAAAATTAAGGTAACCAGCCTAACTACCATGTCGCATGTACAATTTGTGACTGGTATCCTGTTCATTTCTGCTTAGCAGACAATTGTTTTTTGCTTAAGGTAAATTTTTTGTAGGTAAATTGGTGCGCTTAACTGTTCAGTACACGTTTTTAAACGTGTCTTAGCAGAGTGGTCAAACGCACCGGTTCAAGCTCTAGGCTCAACTTGATAGAGCTGTTTGGATATCATTGTATCCAAAAAGTAGCTTAGCACATGCAATTTATGCTTACCAGAATATGGTTACAGACAAAACATCTCTCCACATGTATCATCTATGTCTGGTATCCTGCTCATTTAAGGTTAGCCTGAACATCTGAGGTGACACTTTGAGGCTCGTGAATAATGCTAGAGACCGGCCTCCAGCCGGCGTGTACATTCACCTTTGCCTTACATTCATTTCACATAGAGATACACAGTCAAATTCTATGGCGGACGTGATAGGAGTGTACTGTTTGGGCATCTATGGAAAGCTCATGTCATTGCACGTTTATCCAATGATATCATTATATCCAATGGAATCACTGGATCTGAATAGCAGGTACCTGTCTTTACCATTGAGGATAAAGACAGGGGCCCAGTCTAATTTAAGCTTAGCAACAAATTATTAAGCACTAATATTTTTTTTAAGCAGCTCTATGAAATTAGGCATTAGGCCCTGATATTTTTGATCAGCTTATGAATTACGATTTCATAATTTCAAAGAGTTTCAAATAAATTTATTTATATAAATGGTTTTTATTTAAAAATGTCATCGCACATACCCCTGAATTGCGACATAATTCACAATCGTTAAAAATATTACAATAATTGTTAAAGGACATTTATCTTAGCATAACTCTCCCTGATCTGCAAAACCCCCCAAAACTCGTAGAACTCAATGTCTTTCTAAACCACAACTACATCAATTTCTATTGCATTTTTTTGTAGCTGTGATGGAACTAGTTACCATGGTGATACATGCTCTCCTGGATACCTTGCCTCTTCTGTCCAATCAGATTTTGAGGAAGCAGCTGTTCTGTTATCTGATTGGAGGGAAGTTCATGGTGGAACAGTGACAAGCGGCGAAGACGGATGTGGAATCATTACCTCGGGTTCCTCCCTGTACTTCTCAGGAGTAGGTCAATTTTATTTATAGAGGTTTTTGGTTTTGGTTTAAAGGAACATTACAGAATTGGTTTTTGCTAACAGAACAGTTGCTGGCAGTGTAAGCACGTGATGTAATCAAACATAAACTTAAACTGACAAACCTGTACAAGTTTGAGATCAATCAGTTTTGGGTCACAAGAAAATACAAATGTAGTTAAAAACTATTAGACGCTTTGCATGGCGTTGATTTAAAAAAAAAAAAAAAAACGTTCACTTAGTGATAAACTCCAAACGGGAAAGTAGTTTTATTTATTTCTCATCAAGTATGACTTTTCATAAAGAAATATTCTAACTGTAATCATCATCATTAGACCATGTAAGTTTGTGTAAATCTGTGATCTTAGACAAGTTTTTGTCTTACCAATTCTGTAATGTTCCTTTTAGCATCTATTGAATTGTTGCACTTCTTGCTGCTGAAGAAAAGGATTCGAACTGTTTTTAGCTATCGACAATCTTGGTGGTCAGGTAATAAGATATATGCCCTGGATTGGCAAAGGCCATGGGTCTGAATCCCACTTGAGTAATATGCATGTGGTATTTTATTGATTCTACTATTCAAAGTATCTATTTCAAGAAAGTTTTCCCAAATAAAAACATTTGCATGTTGTTATGCTTACAGCCTGGCGTTCGTCAATTCGTTAGCCATGACCTCAACACCAGAGCAGCTTCTTTTGTCCAATTTTACATCCGTCTCGGCGGCGATGGCACGGACCAAAACTGCCGTGGGGCTGATCAGCGAGAAGAAGGAGTGTTACTACAGTACTCTAATGATGGTGGAATTACATGGATATTGCTTCTGGAGTTATACTTTACTGATTACAAAGAGGCTAAGTAAGTAGATTAGATCAAGATGTCTCTTCTACCTATATGAGAATAGCAGGATAACTCTATAGATTGCTTCTGGAGTTATACTTTACTGATTACAAAGAAGCCAAGTAAATGGATTAGATCAAGATGTCTCTTCTACCTATATGAGAATAGCAGGATAACTCTATAGATTGCTTCTGGAGTTATACTTTACTGATTACAAAGAAGCCAAGTAAGTGGATTAGATCAAGATGTCTCTTCTACCTATATGAGAATAGCAGAATAACTCTATAGATTGCTTCTGGAGTTATACTTTACTGATTACAAAGAAGGCAATTATTAAGTGGATTAGATCAAGATGTCTCTTCTACCTATATGAGACTAGCAGAATAAGTTTATAGTTTGCTTCTGGAGTTTCACTTTACTGATTACAAAGAAGGCAATTATTAAGTGGATTAGATCAAGATGTCTCTTCTACCTATATGAGAATAGCAGAATAAGTTTATAGTTTGCTTCTGGAGTTATACTTTACTGATTACAAAGAAGGCAATTATTAAGTGGATTAGATCAAGATGTCTCTTCTACCTACATGAGAATAGCAGAATAACTCTATAGATTGCTTCTGGAGTTGTACTTTACCGATTACAGAGAAGCAAAGTTAGTATAGCTTTCTAGCCCTCTACTGTTATGAGAGTAGCAGAATAAATTTAGACATAATCCTTCTAGATAGCTCTGTAGGTACAGCGTTGGCATGTTATTTCGGAGGTCATTTGTTCAGCCCCAAATTATAGACAATTTAACCAGTCAGTTTCCCTTGTAGTTTTTTACTTGATGTTTTCAATATAAAAGCATATAATCTAATAATTTAATTATAATGCACAATAATTTATTTAGTTTCCAATTAATAGATTTGTAAACTCTAGCAAGAAGTTAATGGCAAGAAGTTAATGGCAAACTAGTTAGGTTGATAAATAAACTTGTAAATAAAGTAGGAAAATGAATTTCATCAATGACTACATTGAGTCACAGAGACTTATCCGTATCTTTATTTACATTTTTTTAATCCCAGATTTGTTTACCAAAAGCTTCCCCAGTTGTCAAAGACTGAGAACACCCGGTTCCGTTGGTGGCAGCCTAAACATGGTGTATTTGAAGACCAATGGGCTTTAGATGATGTGTATATTGGCAATGAATTCAGTGCAGCAGTAGGGGATAACACATATGCACAGGTAGGTGTTGTTTCAACCTGTCCAGGTACCCACCTTTAATTCTTCAGTTTCCGTTTCCTGGTAAAACGGCTTAACATTGCAATTAACTTAGCGTCAAATAACCGTCTTCTCACTTGGTGTATCTCAACATATGCAAAAGATAACAAGCCTGTGAACTCAATTGGTTGTTGAAGTTTTGAGGGAATACTGCAAGAAAAAACACCCTTGTCGCACAAGTTGTGTGCTTTCAGATGCTTGAATTCTAGCTCTTAGCCGAGGTCTCGAATTCACTTCAATTATTTGAGTGAGAAATTAATTCTTTCTCGAGAACTTTAGAGGGAGCCGTTTCTTACAATGTTTTATACTATCAACAGCTCTCCATTGCTCGTAACCAAGTAACCAAGTTGTTATGCTCAAAATTATTTAGAGAAATTACCATAGTGTTCAGTGCCTTTATTCCTAAGTTAGGAAGAGTTATGTTGAAATCGATGGGTGAGCACAAATTTAAAGTGCATTGATCGGTATAACAAAATATGTGTTAGGAATTAATTGCTGTTTTTTGTCTACAGGATGAAGGTGTGAGCCATGACAGTCTATGGATGGGTATTAGTAATGGTGAACCAGGAAGCTACTGTAGTTCAGTTAGAATGAAGGCATTAGTCTTTAACCAGCAGGGAGGAGACCGTTTTGCTATCACTCGCAAACAGGCATTGAAATCGGGCGATGTACTTCAGTTTAAGGTTCGTTATTTTTCAATATGCTCAGACTCTGAACTATAAACGTTTGTTAAAACTCTGTAGATAAACAAAAAATTGTTTGCAGAAACATAACAAATGGTTTGGCCGCGAAATGATGACTGCCTAGATTTGTAAAAAACATGCTACAGTCCTTGCCTGCAAGTACGAGCCATGTTTATGCGTTGTTGTGCTAGATATGATTCTTGCAAAATCGAGATTCAATGTTAGTTGCAAAATTGAGATGCATTGTTTTTGCACTGACGTGTCGATATACTCCTGTTGATTTATAAAACTAGTAGGAGAGATAGCCTTAGCTTTCGATCCAAACAGGTTCTTCGTCAGAGGCATAAACAGTTACCAACATAGACATATTCATTTATAGCAAAAAGAGGAGCAAAGGGAATGTTTCCAGAAGAAAATCAAGAAAGTTGTAGACGATCAAAGTTATTAGTCAAGAATGTGATGGCTATAAAACCAATCTGAGTCAAAGTTGTAAGAACAAAGGATGAACAGTGTAAGCTGCATTGATGTATATATATTTTTCAAATAAAAAGCAGGACAGTTCTTTTCAGATTAACTCTTCCACTCCAGCGGCGGTAGAATATATAGCAAGACAGCATCTCTTAAGAACAAACTCTACCTGGCAAATAGATACACACATGGTGCTACTGTTAACCAAATATATATTGATAACTCACCGTGCAATGCCCCAAATCCCCTAAATATTCTTTCTGATTTCCCTTTTTGTCCCTCAGATTGTGATTGGATGTTTATCTGTTGGATTTACCCGCTTTGCCCCAGTCTACCTTCAATATTCCCATGACAATGGTCTCCATTGGGACCAGGTGATTGCTACGTGTTACCCTAGCAGCCAGGATGAAGGACATTGCAGAGAGACGGGGGATGCCTATGAGCAAGGGAGTTTGTACCATGTAGGACAGTACGCCTATTGGAGATTGGTGCTAATACGTCTACCCCGGCACATCGTTCAAAAGTAAGAGCATTTTATATCCTGACATTCTTAATAATAATAACAATAATAATATTATTGAAGTCTTACATGTATATAGCCTACTCATCTACCAAACAAGGTACTCAAGGCGCTGAGCATACACAAACTTTCAGAAAGATACGTTATTGCAGCACCTTTGAAGGGTTTACAAAGTGCTATGGCGCATACAGCAGCCACAGCCAGGAACACCGGGGCGAACCCCTTCTCTGTTTGTTAGGTGCACTGGATTCTTTTACATGCTTTACATAACACATGGGAGCAACGGCTTTACGTCCCATCCAAAGGAAGAAGCAATGGTTAAGTGATTCCTGTTGTGAACAATAGGCCTGGGCGAATTATTCGAATATCCGGTTAATGGCGAATAGGTTTTCCTATCCGTAACCGCGAATGCCTTTTTTTTCTTAACCGGATATCCGCATAGGGCGCGAATACCTATTTACAAACCGGATAATTCTGTAATTACAACCGAGTAACCGGATATTCTTTAATATCCGAATATCCGCGGACGTCGGGCGACAACTGATATGAATATTTTGTCTGAATCCTTATGAAACTTCTATTAAGACAGCATAAAACAGCATATATTAAGTATTTAACTATGCTCACCTCCGTGAAGAGTTAAAACAATGACATTTCTGACGTAATTTGTTCAAAGATTACAAAAGTTTTCCTTCACGTAGAGTCAATCACGATCAAAAGAAAAAGCAAATCGCCATCTTTAAATTAGATCCGGTCATTTTTATGAATGAACCGAGTGACACTGTCTAAAACTAATATCAATCCGCCCATAAGATCTCATTCACAAACGAACAGCGCCCTCTAGCGGCAAAAAAAAAAATATTTTTAATTTTTTTTTTATTTTATTTTTTTTAAATAGCGCCCTCTAGCGGCAAAAAGACTATTCGAATATCCGGTTAATTTCGGATAGTTGGCCAGCGGTATCCGAATAACAAAAATTCACTATTCGCCCAGCACTAGTGAACAATAACAATAGTAATAGCATTACAACATTTGTAAAACGCATTACTGTAAACCATTCAAAAGCGCAGGTTTAGTAGAAGTCTTATCAAAGTGTTGGGAAGGCAAGGATTAACGAGTGTGTTTCAAGTTTCTGCTGGAAGAGAGTGATGTTGTGCTTTTGTCCGAGGTCTTCTGGAAGTCATTTCCAGACTATTCCTAACATCCACAATAAACTTTTAATAATTCTCTTTTCTTGAAATGTTCTTTTAAAAAGATGCTTTATGTTACCTACATTTTGTAGATGTATGGTTTAAGCTAATAAATCAATATAAACCATAAGGGAAACTGACTAAATTTTTAAATCATTTGGGGGTTGAACAAAGATAAATTGACTAGAGTGGAATTCGAACCAACGACCTTTAGATTAACATGTCGGCGCTCTACCAACTGAGCTATCTAGCCCTATGTCAGGGTGCACCCCCAGGCAAAGATATTGACAAAATAGGGAGATCGCCAACATAGGGCTATAGATAGTTCAGTTGGTAGAGCGCCAGTCACCCAGCATGTTTATCCGGAGGTCGTTGGTTCAAATCCCACTCTATTAAATTTGTCTTTGTTCAACCCCCAAAATGGTTTATGCTAATAGTTTTATTTATTTAATTACTACTTTCATTTCAAGCAATTTCCTTTTATGATTAATATTGTACATAGTGGCTCCAGAAACTATATTCCTGATATCATGATACTAGGATTGAGTCTTCACGTTTATTTTTGTCTACTTTGTTCTTATTACCATTCAACACCATTTGAAAATAGTTATCATGACAAATGCGTACAATTGTTTGAATTTAGCAATGGTGCAAAAATTTATGTTAAGGTTTATAACATGAAATATAAAGACTGGTCTGTGAACAAATCAACATTGCCCCCCCCCCCCCTGAATTTCTGCTGACTAATAAACAACACGAATTGAACAACAAGTAAACAATTTTATGAAACGTACAATTCTGAAACGGGTAACAAAAAATTGTTTAAATGCTTCTGAAAAAATGTCCTTCATTGCAATAGAGAGCATCTAATGCCTAAAACTTACCCGAGGTCCTGAAGTGAGTTCTGGCCTGTCAGAACTGAGTTTAAAACGAACAGATGAGTCCAAAACCGAATCCTTTAGTTCTCTTATTCTCTTAAACTGTACACTATTCATTTTACATTCAAAATTATTCACGGGCATTTATATCAAAATAAAGTTAAGTAAACGATAAGTAATACAATGTTCTTTGTTTGAATTGAAGAAGCTTTGTAATACAAACTATTTTACAATTCGGTCCACTTGGACATGCGTTACCAAACACTTCAATGCAGTGGCTATCTTTAAGCCTTAAATTACCTTAGTTGAAATTAACAAATCAGTTGATGAAAGAAATTAAAACAAACTGATACTAGTTCTTGGCCATCAATATGTCATTTCTTCTGTTTAAACTTAAAAGAAAGAGTGGTTTAACATGAAATAAATTCACTTATTGATTTGACAATGTTCAGTTTTGAGTTAACAAGTATTACAACTAAGTTTTGTAGCTGATTGTTTGGACTACGCTTTTATTGTCACCTATGCGTGCTACAATAAGCCTAATGAAACACAAGTTAAAGGTTTAAAGAAACATTCCACCATATTGTACCGCAGACGGGCGCAACAAACAATTTAAGAAACGAACCACAGTTTTAGGGGTGGCTTTTACTTCCAGCCACAGTAGCAATATTTAATTACTGCTCAAAAACCTACATACAAAATTACTGTTAACTATAAGGTCAAGACTTGGGTCCTCTGGCATTGATACAACACTGAGAAAATGAGTATTGAAAATGTGTACTGAAAATGTTCCTAAAATACATGTATCAACATAAACCACAAGGGAAACTGACTGGGTAAATTTGTAAATGATTTTTGGGGTTGAACATAGAATTGGCTAGATGCATGTAATTAAACAGAATATTGTGGGGCAAACTAAATGTAGCGAATTTTTGGCTGGTACAGAACTTAGTTAAATAAAGTGGGTATGCTAAAACATTAGAAATACCCTTTAGATTATGAAGGAAACTCACATGAAATCGAAGCTGGCATGCAGCACACCAAATACAAATACACATATCATGTACTGTACTCAACCCAGTATGCCAAGCCTCAGCCCTCCACACACAAGATGTTGCCTGGCCGCAACCCAAAAGCTAACTCAACCTAGTCTAGTATTCTCTGACCAGGGCTGTGAAATTAAACCCTTAAGAAATGTCACTCATGCAAAAGAATGTTCTAATGGCCCATTACAAATGTCACATCAAGTATCTGAACAACAGGAATCGGTCCAATGGGTTTTGCCAACAAAGTATACAGGTGGATGCATGAATGTAAAGTTTGACAAAGGAACACAAATTAAAAAGATAGGAGGGGCCTACTAGCTGTCAATCTCAACAGTCACTGACCTGGACTAGTCCACATCCTCCACAGGGGAGGAAGCTGAGCACTGAACAATACAGTTGTACCATTATAGTGAAAGGGGGTTATTTTCACTACAATATATACAAAGTAACTAATGGTACAACAACAAGCACTGTGTGTGTGCAACAAAGGCTGGTTCCAACAAAAGGAACATACCATGGGGTTAACAGTCCATGCAACAAACCACAGCCAGAGTACCTGGTGATCTAAACTAGTTTGAGTTATGCTAATAAGACTGTTCCATTAAGTTTGTAAATAGGTAAGTTAAAATAAGGACTGATTCATTTTATCTACAGGTAAGTAACAAAATAGAGGCACAATTTAAACTACATTGTGACACAGACCCACATCTTGATCAACTCGTCTGATAGTAACAGCAGGATTACTTACTGGCAATTTCAAACTTTGAAATTAATTACCATCAAAGTTTGCAATCCACTCTTTCTAAAACTTGGATCCACCCCTGCCTTGCATCTAGAGGTGCAGATGAGTCGGTTGAGACTTTATTTCCAAACTGACACATCATCATTGGTTCTCTTTCAGGAAAACTCAATTTCGTTGGTTGCAAGTTGAGGATAAGTTTGCCCCGACATTCAGCATTGGTGATGTGTACATAGGGGAGTCATGTCTGGATGACTGCCATGGGCATGGTGTATGTAGAGAAGGACGATGTCATTGTGACCATGGTTACAGAGGTAAGATGCATTGTTTGTAAAATTATTATTATTTATTTGGCCAAGATTTCAACGAACAGTACAAGATACAATATTAACGAAAAAATATAACAGTATAAGAAACAATGAATGTAAACTTAAAAAACATGTGACACCTAGAACATTTACCAATGATGGAATTGAAACAGAACACTGGCAAATCAAGCAAGACAATTATAAAAACAGACAGGACAAGCCCATTCTAAGACGGCCAGGATCAATAAAAGTGAACATAACCACTGTGACTTGAAAGTCTATCTATCCAATCTTAAAATGGGAATAGGATCTTTAACAAACATTTATAAAAGAGTAAAGATAAACTTTGGAAAATAAAAAAATATGAGGAACAAAATAAATATATTTATGTTAAGTAAAACCTATTTACATACAGCAAGAATATTTGGACGTGCACATTTGAGTTAAAAAAAGCTGACCTAAAAACAAGGTCTTCTATTGTTACTTAAACCACTTGGGTTGTTACTGCGTGCTCACTCATGGTATCGTGGGCCTAGCGATTTTAAATAAGGGTCTTCTTGAGTAATTGTTTTCATTGAAACAGATAAAGCCCTTAATTTCACAGCTTTGTCATGGAATTCCTGTTCATGCTTTGAGTTGTTTTAAATATTTCGGTATGTTTATTGCTTGCTGTTGTTTCTTCTTTTATTCTGTAAACCGCCTTGAGTGCCTTTTAGGCAGATTTCGGTGCTAAATAAATGCTTGTTATAAAATAATTTTTTTTTTTTTTAAATAGGAGCAAGTTGCCTGCCAGTTAGAGAGAATCCAACTGGGATGATGGATAAGTTTGAGACCTCTGTGAGTTCATCTTGGGGTAATCCTCAATCAGGGACAAGGAGTCAGAGCTGTGGCATGGTCAAGATGGATAATTCATTATACTTTGGATCAGATGGACCGAGAGAGGCAAGAACAATCCCACTCAATACCACAACCATCAAGTAAGTGTACATCCATCATAGAGTTATTTATAAGAACTAGAGGGCGCTCTGGCCTATATACGCGGCCCGCATGCCGCCATTTTCTGAGTTGACAAAAACAGCAACGCACAGCGTGTGTTTGAGCGGTCATTTTGTAAGTTGACAAAACAGCATCGCGTAGCGCTCAATAAACACAAACTCCAACGTGTGTTTCATATTCACCGCGCGATCAGAATGGCCCCATGTCTCCATGCGGTCCCGCAGCGTTTGTGCAAGCAGCAACACCAGTGCACCCTCTAGTTCTTATATATAACTCTATGTCATCCATAAATCATCCATTATCCATCTAATCATTTAGAATATCAATAAAATTACCTTATTTATTAAGCACATCTAACCTGTTTAACTTGGGATTAATTCAATGACTTGTGACGAGTCTCAATCTTATGATCCATCCTAAGATAAAACCCAACTCGAAATAGGATTAATCCTAATTATTATCATTATTAGGAGCTCTGAGTCAGTCAGTTGTAGCATTCGATCATACCATTAATGTGAAGTTGTTGAGGTAGCCATAGTTTTTATTACTAGCTGGTGCTTACTCCCAGTATATGATAAAGTTGAAAAACATTTTCAAGTTTGCATGAAGATGAAACATCTTTTGTTTTCTTTGCACCGATGTGTGTTAGCAATGTATACTCTGTACTTTGCTGAGTTTTGAAAACAAAATAATCACAGGCATATTACTAAGGTGGGATTCGAACCCATGACCTTTGCAGTTCTAGAGCAGTGTCTTATACCACCGAGACCACCGAGATTTGCTAATGGTAGTTAGGGCAGTTTGACTTCTATAGTTTAGCAGGGGGTACCGCAGCGATTTCATAGATGTTAAATTTGTATCGTGGATAAACAGATAAAATCTTGTTTTATTCCTTCCTTGTGCAGAATCCTTCAGTTTTATGTACGGATTGGCAACATGAATGTAGGATCACTCTGTAAGGTTGCTACCTCCCGCAGTGAAGCCATTATTGTGCAGTATTCCAGTAATAATGGCATAGCATGGCACACACTACAAGAGTTAGATCCAACCTCTATGGAGCTTGCTTCACCAGTTAAGGTCAGTTCCTTTTATCGTTCATTTTATAAAATGTCTTATGCTCGGCGAGGTACATGGCTGCATCGTGCAGACATGCCAACCAGTTCATTTTTCCCTGCTGTAACGATAATACCAGAGGATTGTTGTTTGGCTTTTCATCTCAGTGACCTTGTAATTGTTTTTCTCCTCTTAACCATTCCAAATGATTCAAAGTTTAATGAAACTGTTTTGAAAACTAGAACAAGTGGAAAGCAAATAATCCATGAAGGCTGACAGTTCATTTCTGGCTAACACTATCAAGCGCAACTTGTCAAATGAACATAGTAGCAGATGAACAAATCAATGAATGAGTGCATAACCTTTTAACTGAACCTAAAAACTTAGCAATCTTTTTACATAATTTATTAACTTACAATGTAGATCACTGTGAAATTACCAGCTGAAGCCAAGACGAATGACACAGTGTTCAGATGGTGGCAGCCATTTGTATCAATGGGTAAGTATAGATGTATAAACTAGTATAACACCCCGTACAAATATTCTGCCTTTTCATTGGTTTAGAGCGCGTCACATGATATGTCTTAGAAACCCGGCTGCCGTGTGATAGTCGTTTGCCATGAAATAGTAAAACTATATTACATGGCGCGCGTGATACCCAAACGTCTTTTTACTCAACTCGAACCTAATCAGTTTTGTGACTCTTTATCTGAAACGCGCGTACGCAGGTTACGTGTACGAGGATGATAAATAGTCTGTTGGGGTGTTATAAACAAATATTGACTGCTTTTACTTGTGCTATGGTTAAAACTATGACTCCCATGGTGCTCCCGGACCGTTCCATTTTACGCTCCGGGGATCATTGCGGTAGTCGGAGTTTTAACCATGGCACTCAAAGCAGTCAATATTTGTATACTACAATTACAGCTATTAGTGTGATCTCGGTCAATTGTTTCATTGTTTCTACTATTCACTTAAAGATACAGTACCGCACTTATAATTTTAAATTGAAAAAGTAGAAGCTCCAAATCAGAAAACTAAACCACTTCAGATGACAATACTCTATAGTTAGAACTTTTGAGAATTTGAGAGTCACTGTGTCTTGTGTTGCCGCGGACAGTGTGCCTTTAGGTTTGTAATAGGTGTTTGATACTCGGAGGTGTTTGTGCAGCTTTTGAATTTGTTTGATTGTTTTGTTTGTTTAGATGATCTTCCCATCAAGGGAACTCAGCAAACTCCCACAAGGGGATATAAACACCAAGCTGGCAACAGCCAATGTCTCTCATACAAACATTGGTTCATTGATGATTATGAATGATGTTGTATTTTACGGTCTATAGGCCTAGTCGTTGGCTTTAGTCGAGTCCAGCATTCAGAGCCCAATCATTACAGAGACACATTAGATGCTTACTCGTTGATGGCTGGATTTGGACTACCACCAGCAGGGCTACACGTGGCTGCCCCTCCCCTCAAGTGGTCACGCCCTAGGGATTTATTGCATAACTGTACCATTCACTACAATTACACAAATCAAGAAATTCTGATTCAGTAACTAGACGTCAAATTGTTCTAGTCATTGGGCTGTATTCATAAAAAATAGCAATTGCTTTTTTTAGGCTTTTGGTTACATCTTTATAAATAATGTACATCTGTATAAAGATGTAAGCAAAAGCCTAAAAAAAGCAATTGCTATTTCTTATGAATACGGCCCATTGTGAAGTCAGTGGTTAGATTGGGGGATTTTATTTTTGGATCACATAGTTGGTTGGAAACGGATTCATTTGATTTTTGTCTCTTTGTTTACCTATAGATACTACACAGGCTCAGTGGGCTCTAGATAACGTTCTGATCGGTGCTAATGACACTCATTCACAAGGCTTCTATGATTCTTTTGACACACAACTGACTGCCAACTGGTACTCTGTAATGTCTGGTAACCAGAAAGCCTACTGTGAATCAAGACGGGATGCTTTGGTATTTGACGGTGGAAGTGGTAAGTAGGAACTTTCTTTTTTAACAAAGTTTGTACAGATTTATAACGACATAAATATTAAGTGAAATGAAATGTCTCAACTTTAAAGTGTTATGAACTTTTGTTACCTTTTGTAATTAGTCCCAAATGTATTGATCATAAATACTTGTACTTAAAGACAATGAACACTATTGCACATGGTGTATCTCAACTTATGCATAAAATAACAAACCTGTGAAAATTTGAACTCAATTGGTCGTTGCAAGATAATAATTGAAGAAAAAACAACCTTGTCACACAAACGTGTGTGCTTTGAGATGCTTGATTTTGGGACCTCCATGTTTTGTACTATCAGTAACTCCCCATGGCTCATTACCAAGTAAGGTTTTATGCTAATAATTATTTTGAGTAATTTCCTTTAAGAAGCACTGCAACTGTTGATAGCCTATAGCATTTTGAGAAACAATTCTCTTCTATGGAATGTGGTTTTAGAGAAGGGGATAAAACAACTGTCGACCTGGGAAGTGCAACTTTCTCTCAGATTGTGGCTTATTATTCCTGCGTGGACCTAACCCTAGGCTATGTAGCGAGTTGTAGTTTTGAGGATATTTCTTTTTATAACATTATGTTGAACAAACCAGGTGTGCATGTCTTTGTCTTTTTCAATCTAGAATTATTCACGCATGATTTAGTGTATCAAGTAATTTTTATATGATAAGTGATAAAAAAAGGAGCATGGCTTGCAAGAAAAAGTGGAAGCCATGGCTCTGAAAATAGGCCGTGGATTCTTTCATTTGGCCATGCTAATCTCAGCTGCACGGCTGGCTGCCTTAAAGCAATCGCACAACATTGGTGAACAGTATTGTCCAAAGACCCACACCTCGTGTATCACAACTTATATATAAAATAACGCACCTGTGAAAATTTAGGCTTAATCGGTCATCGAAGTCAGGAGAAAATAACGGGAAAACCCACTCTTGTTTCTGCACAATTCGCTGTGTCATGACATGTGTTTAAAATAAATCCGTTATTCTCGATATCGAGAATTGATATTGTTTTAATGTTTTCTTGAAAAGTAAAGCATTTCATGGAATAATATTTCAAGTAAGGTCTTTCACCATTAACTGTAAACCCTGTAAGTTATTTGTAAATCTGTGAACTTTTAATTTTGTTCTGTTCAGAAGGTGTCCAATGGCTTTACTTACATGTAACAAAATAAATAGTGTTGTTTTTCTTGTTTTAAAGAAATACTTTTTCTCAGACACTTTTCATCTCATTTCCAATTTAGGCACTCCGAGGTATGCCGAGACGTGGGACTTTGAAATAACTCCCGCAACATTTCTCCAATTTGAAATCGTCTTGGGATGTGGCCAAACGACAGGCACCTCATCTGAGAACCCAGTTGTCTTAGATTTCTCTGTAGATATGGGACAGAACTGGCACAAGGTGAAGGAGGATTGTATTCCACCTGATATGGGATGTGGAGGCTATGATTTAGGGAGTGTTTATGCGTCTGATAGACACTCTAAGTGGACTAGAGTAACTGTATATCTACCTCAAGCTGCAGTGTAAGTAACCATTGTGTTGATCTGTAAGTTGATTACTGTGCAAAGGGAGTGTATTGCAAATAACTTTTGGAACTCGGCTTGGTTTAAGACCTCATCACTACACTCTTACTACCATAACTTTTTGTCAAGAGCATCTGAAAACCTTAACAAGTTAAAAACATATATGGTTAAGCCTCAGATCGCCTTGGGTGTGTGTTGAATTTCTAACCATGTTGAGCGTTAACTAGCGTTTCGTGAAAGTTTTGAATATTCACAATGAAGTTTCAAAACTACAGCTTGTAAGTTTCAAACTTGCTTGCTTGAGCCAAATATGCATCCTATCAAGTTTAATTGGGCTGTGAAATTCTGAAAGCGCCCTTTTTTAGAAGATTATTTCATGATTCTGATTATTCCGTGTATGTACTTGCTTTCCAGGTCTCCTTCTACTCGTTTCCGATGGTCCCAACCTACCTTTGATGCAACCCAGGATATCTGGGCTTTAGACTCTGTCCATTTAGGTCTCCATAACTGCCCATGGATGTGTTCTGGCCATGGGGGATGCCAGCATGGCCAGTGTGTGTGAGTACATTTCTACCATATCGGATCTCAATTTAATTAAACCCTTTCAATTTTAGTAATCAAGTTTCGCACCAACTTCCTTGCTTCTCCTCATTGAACCCAATCTTGACACTCATGGGGAGACAGGTCTTTTTCTTCAGCTGCGCCACGTTTCTGGAACTCTCTACCACTTAATCTTAGATCTTGTCTTTTGTACCACAGAATTCAAATCTCTTCTCAAAACTTATCTAATGTCACAGGTTTTCAAGGAGTAATTTTATTGTGTCTGATTGTGTTTGTTTGGTTTTTGGTTTTTACTGCGCCTTCAACACCCAGCAGGGTGGATATGTGCGCATTACAAGTCTTTATTATTGTTATTATTGTTTATCTCGCCCTATCGTAGGTAGTTTAATTGTTTTTTTAATATCTTTTGTTCTTGTGGCACCATTCAGAAGTCATAAAACCTGCAACTCCATTATCGAGCCAAGTTACATTGATAGATTTGTGAAGCTTTTTTAGAATTTGACAACTAGATGGATCAAGCCTATTGTCTTTCTATCATTTTGTTAGCTGTGATTTGGGTTTTGGTGGTTCTCGCTGCGTTCCTGAACAACAACTCTTCAAAATGTTGAAGGACGATTTCTCTCAGGGACCCTTGTCACCGTCTCTTTGGGCAAGTGCCTACGGTGTGACGATTGGTAGAATGTGTGAAAGCATCATGGTAGCTGGAAATGCCGCTGTCTTCAAACAGGTAAACAGGGGAAAAAAACAATTTTAAGATGAGTCAATTTAAAGTTTCAACAGGGTCGCCAAAGTTTTGTCATGCACTCATTTTCCAATAAATAGATTCCTCATAAAAGTGGTGAAAGTTAAGCCTCTTGTCTTTATTAATTTAAAATTATTTTAAATTATTTTTATTTGACACTCTTTCAGACTGAATCATCGGACATCAAAAACAAATGGGTCTGTACATTCCAGAGAAGAAATTCAGTGCTGTTTTTAATGAATAGAAATGAACAACATTCTTTGTACAAAAATGTACAGACCATATTTTAAACCTAAAGATATTGAACCTTTTGGTATTTGTTTTACAAAATGCGCTTGAATCATTATTACTAGTAAAGCTTATCATCCTAGCTTACAATTGTGTAGGTTGTTTGAGCGACAGGCATATATAGGAGCCTTTTGGCAGCCAGCCAAAACAACCAATAAAATGACCAAGTGAAGGACAGCCAGATTATGAAAGTATTGTATGATCAATTTTGTTCTTCTTTAGCACAAGGAGTGACCAATTTCATATGATTTGGTGGAAATGATTGTTCAACTAATGGATTTAATTACTTTATGGTGTTCGACTATATGTGAGTGTTTAAATTGACAGTATTTTTGTTTCCCACTTTTCACAAGTGTCACTGCAATGCACCGCATGAAAGACACGCTCATCTTTTGAGTCAGAGTTGTCATTATTTGAATTGTATTTATCACAGGGCACTGGTGGTCCAAGGATGCTCGTAACACAAGATCTTGATTGTACCATGATGGAATATATGCAGTTTACTTTCCGCTATGGCTGCCCTTCACAAGGTCCAGTCTCCCCTGACAGATCCCACGCTGTCTTAGTCCAATACTCCAGTAATGGAGGCACCACCTGGGAGCTTCTTAAAGAATTGCACTACACTGCACACCTTATGCCAACCTTTCATAACATTAAGCTACCAATGTTCCACATCAATGCTACACGCTTTCGTTTCTGGCAGCCAAGATATACAGGTAAGTCATTTTCAATTCAATACTTATTCAATAAATAGATTTAGCAAACTGAAGACACTAAGTAATAGTTAGCATTAAAACTTCCTTGTTAGCGATCAATGGAGAGATGTTGATAGTATAAAACACTGTGAGAAACGGCTCCCTCTGAAGTAACGTTGTTCGCGTAAGAAGTTATTTGAAACTAAAATATTTGAATTTGATTTTGAGGTCTTGAATTCAAGCATCCAAAACCACACAACTCAGTGTGAAAAGGGTATTTTTTCTACCATTAATATCTGAAAAGGGTATTTTTTCTATCATTAATATCTCGCAACTTCGACGACCAATTGAGTTCAAATTTTCACAGGTTTGTTATGTTATGCATATGTTCAGATATACCAAGTGAGAAAACTGGTCTTTGACAATTACCAAAGGTGTCCAGTGTCTTTAAGATTAACAAAATAAAAGAAATCTCAGCCATAACGCACACCACTCTGTATGTCAGAGCATCCAATACACACTATGAGTACAGCATGAATGAAGTCCAGTCATTGAGTTTTTGTCCATCCTGGAATATTTCAGAAAACTTGTTGATGTACTTTTAAAGGCATACTTTAGCAAGACTTACACACTGGTGTAAGGGTTAAACCAAAACTATTATTAAGCAAAACTGTTTCTTGATCTTGATATAAAGTCTGCACCAATCTCCTTACCGAAATTTTCGGATTATAAACTGCGCTTTATATGTTGATTTTGACACTTTTTTTACCTCCTGCGGTTTGTTCTCCGGGCGGCTTGTAGGCCGACATATAAATAATTAAGAGAAAAAACGGTATTATTTGAAAGAAAGACCATTTGTAAAATATTCTAAATAATTTTTTTTTTCTTAAACGCAAACAAAACCTGCAAAACGTGCCTGTGTGATGACAAAGTCCTGTTGAAAATCCCACCCATTTGTGTTCCGTGTTTCCTTTGTAAAACGTTAATCAACCACCGTCAGCTCCCTCTCTCAGCGCAACGCGGGCTAGACTAGACTGGTCCCCGTCTATTTATCCTAGCGATCTATATATGCTGGCGTCAGAAATTCAGGCTGCACTCGTGTCACAGCGAAATAGACTGGTCCCCTGTCTATTTATCCCACGATCTCTATATACTGACGTCAGACATCCAGGCTACACTCTTGTCAGCCAGTGGTTTCTTCAGCTCAACCACAACAGCAGAATGGTGAATGGACGTACACAAAGAACTGCCGCGCCCGGGATCAAACAAAATGGGACCAGCCCCCCAGGAATCACACCAAGGATGGTCTCTTGGTCAGCCTTGAAGACCTTCAGGATGTGCTCATCCTTGTGGGCCGTCATGGAGTCCAGTACAAGCATGACGGTCTTCTTGAAGAAGGCGTCCGGGCAGCCACTGTAACACTTCTCTGCCCACTCCTCCGTCACATCTCTGTTCATCCATCCTGCAAATATGAAAAGAAATATAATTATTAAGTCACAGAAAAAACAATATCGTGAGAGAATAATAAATAATAAACTTTCGCAAAAGAATTAAGAGAATTAAGAAAAGTGGGAGGCGGCAATGGAATAGTTTTAATGATTGGTTTAAAACGTACCTGTCTTGTTACACACAACCACCACACCAGAGGGTAGCTTCTCTTTAGGTTTGGTGATGCGTTTGAAGATAACTATCGGCTTCAGCTTGTTCCCACTTGCCGTACATGCTAAAACCACCGTGAAGTGTTTTTTTTTCATGTCCGGTGGTAGTTATAGTCACTATTGACGATCCCTTCTCGGTGACAGTTCTGTTCATGGGAGCGTCGAACGTCATAGGCACCTCATCCATGTTCAGGATCTTGTCCCTTGAGAGCGCCAACCTGGTGATGTTCCGTTCCGCAAAATCGACAAAGTTGCTCATCAATCCCTGCCAGTCTGGAGGGAGCCGCTGACCGACGGTTGTTCTTGCTCGCACAGACAAGTCATTTCTCTTCATAAAACGATGGCACCAAGCAGGACCACCAATAAAATTGGTGATGCCGCGATCTTCTGCAATCTGCCTTGCTCTAGCCCTGATGACGACGGTGCTCAATCCACGCCCTGCCTTGCCGAGCACAAACTCCTTGACATCTTCCTCTAGCTCTGGCCAACTTGGTTTTCCCCCTCTCATGGCCTTCATCTTGGCTGGAAGCTTCTCCAAGGTCGCCTATAGTCCTCTCCACCGACAAACCATCGACTCGTCAACACTCTCGTCCTGTCGCACGGTTCCTGTGACTTTCAGCAAACTCGATAGCTTTCCGTATCAACTCCACTGTGTAGCTATGTCTTCGCTTGGATGCCATTTTTAGAAAGTAGTTGTGACGATGATATCAGTAACGATGACGAGCAGCCGAAGATGCGGGTTCTTTATTACTGCCCAATCATGCGGCCAGATTAATGTCCAACTTAATGGAGAGTACTGACCTATCAGTCAACATGGACATTGGTTTTCTCATCAAGCCAAAGAGAAAATCTTTCTTTCACTCCCCCCCGTCTCGGTCTGGCACAACCCTGCAACATAGGATTCATCTGCAGAAGCAGTGATAAAGAAACAGTGCGAAGATTATCGTATCTTCAGTTGTAACTTTCATCAATAATTATCCAACACAAACATTTATGTGGTCCCGCAAAGGGGGTGCTGCCAGCTTACAAAAAGAATGCTATTCTATAATAGATCTTTTCAATTACGATCAATAGTGTAAACTTCAATACATGTCCACTTTAATTACGACGCAACTCGCACATTGTGGCAACTATACAAGATTGACTGATGTGCCGCCCGCCCGTCACTGCACATCGCCACAAAGAGGACCGCAAACAAGCACGGCCCCTTTGTGTGTACGCATGCTGTGATTGGCCGTTTGATGATTGGCCTTTGATGATTGGCCGGTGATATTTCCATTCATAAGATCTTGGCTAGACTTCGGACGGATCGAGTAGATAGCGGCTGCCTATTGTACAACACATAGCCTGAACGTCTGACCCACGCTTCGAGGCTCGGGGCCCAGTCTAATCAAACGAGAATAACTTTTGTCAACAGAGGCGATGCGATGCAGGGCAAAGTTCAACTATGGTGTGCGCTGTCGACCGATCTTTGATTCACAGAGATTTTGTTGCCAAAGAGGTTCACAAACATGGTCAACACAACCGATCATCAAATCACAAATTCTTGAAAAGGGTTGTTGATGGAAAAAAAGGTATAATTCAGGACTGATAGTATGAGTTAAAAAATCACCCGTAACGCAGGTTTGCATACTTCACTTCTGTGTTTTGAGGTTAGTTTTTTCATGTTTTTTTTATTTTGGTCGCGGTTTATACGCCTCGCGGCATGTACGCGGACACCTAAATATTTGTTTGTATATTTTGGGGAAGTGCGGTTTATACGCCGCGCGGTTTATAATCCAAAAATTATGGTAGATGTGGCTGTTGACATGCTGTCCCACATGCATCACCAACTTTTGCACTTTTCTAGCATGGTCTTAAACGCTGGGACATCTGGGTCCTTTTTGTGCTTCTGGTGGTAACTTGTTCCATTGGGGGATAGTGCGTGGGTAGAGAAATTGTCTCTAGCAGACCTTGTTTGTTTTGGGGATAGTGCGTGGGTAGAGAAATTGTCTGTAGCAGTCCTTGTTTGTTTGGGGGATTTGAAAATTTAGTTCATGAGATGAGCGAGTGAGTTTAGTGATTTAGTTTAACTTGCAGGTGACTAATGTTGTTTGGAGTGAGACCATGAACTTCCTTGCAGATGGTAACTAGTCTACTTTGTGAAAACTGTAAAAATGTTACGAACCTACATTTAAATGAAATTAAAGTTGACAACTAGGCCTATTATTTTGTCAATATTTATTTTATCTTATTTAGACGACAGAGACAACTGGGGAATTGACGATCTACTCATTGGTGGAAACCTAATGGCTACAAACATACTACAGACCAACTTTGAATTAGGAATCTCTGAAGAGGACTGGTTGTTCTATCCCGGTGGTCGGCTAGGCCAATTCTGCCCTCCGATTCAAGGCGAGATACCCAGTAGTTTAAGATCCACACGCTCTGCAGGAAAAACTGACAGGTTAGAATTGCTTTATTTAAATCGCTACCAGCAGCAGAATTACATGAACAGTGAACAGAATTAAAAGTCTTAAGTAAAACATTACAATTAGAATTAAATTGGCATTAAAGGGTTTGGGTACTTTTTTATAGGACACAAAACACAATGTCCTTAGATTAAACTCACACAATTTGAAGATAATGATGGTAGAAAGCTTCCTTTAAAATATTACTTGCTGAGGTGCTGTAGGTTTTGAGAAATGAGTAAAACAAGTCATGACAATAGTTTTCGTCTCAGCAGGACAGGAAATATTTTTGCATTTAAAACGTATTTTCGTGACATTGTTTTACTCATTTATCAAACACTACAGCACCTCAGTATTAAGTAGTATTTTAAGGGAAGCCTTCTTAATTTACATTAAACTTACACAATTTGTAGATAATGATATTATCATTATCTAATGATATATATCATTATCTACAAATTGTTTATAACAACTACAATCATGTAAAATAAGCCTAGTACATGCTAACAATGCACCTAAGAGCATAATAAACCTCAACATTTTCTAGGGTACCATTGTGGGTATCATGTCCCGTGGCAATTCGGCTGCCTCGCTCTGCACTTGCGTTGTGCCTTTGAAAATTGTCCTCTTTTTTTTCAACGGGCAGTTGCATGCCTGTGTTGAAGCCAGTGGACACAATTGGTAATTGTCAAAGTCCAGTCTTCCCACTTTTTGTATCTCAACATATGCATAAAATAACAAACCTGTGAAAATTTGAGCTTGATTGGTCGTCAGAGCTGCGAGATAACTATGAAAGAAAAAAAAACACCCTTGTCACACGAAGTTGTGTGCTTTCAGATGCTTGATTTCGGGACCTAAAATTCTAAACTGGAGGTCTTGAAATCAAATTGGTGGAAAATTACTTGTTTCTCGAAAACTACTCCACTTCAGAGGGAGCCGTTTTTCACAATGTTTTATACTACCAACCTCTCCCCATTACTCGTTACCAAGTAAGGTTTTATGCTTATAATTATTTTGAGTAATTACCAATAGTGTCCACTGCCTTTAAGATAAAATAAGATAAGAACTTTATTATCCCACACTGGGAAAACTAAAACTTTTGTGACATTTGTAATCATTTGGTAAATAATCTTCAATGCTGCTTGCAAGGATTTTTCTACTGAACCATAACTTAATAATTTGAATTCTGTTTTGATTTAGTGGCAGCTCTTCCAGTAGTACGAGTTTAACGTTTCAGTCAGCACTTGGTCAGCATTCCGTAACTACTAGAGATATTGATGTCAATGAACACACCATGGTGCAATTTGAGGTAGAGTATTTGGCAAAAACATAAACGTATCAAATTTTCTTATATAATGTTTACTTGCCATTCTTTGATATTTAATGTTTACTTTTTTAACCTCAGCTTCATCTTGTAAATACATGTATAGACTAATTAATTGTTTCAAGTTTTGGTGATGTATTTTCTAGGTTTTAATGGGTTTTTTTTTTAAATAACGGATCAAACCGTATGTGGTTGCAAATAAAATTATCCCAAACTCCTTACCTCTTAACTGTATGCATGCCTTTTGGTCTCACTTGAACTTTGTTGTGGGGACACAGTTGGTAGAGTGCTGGTGTGTGAGGAGATTCTGTCCCCCCTCCCCCCAATATTGCGAACTGTATACAAGTGCCCTCTGTTGAATCATTCTCCTTCAATTTGCATTAATTTCCAGTTTGGGACAGAATCTTTAGTGGGCAGATTTCCCAGGGACACCAGCTTATTAATTTGGAGGACACAGATTCAAGCCGTAGTCAATTTCTCTTTGTTCAACTCAAAATTAAAGTTTGTGTCTTTGTTTTATTTCCTGCAAATGCAGATCAATGCTGGGTGCACGGACCAGACTATTGCCACAAACCCAATTTCCCTGGAATACTCCAGGGACTATGGAACCACTTGGGATCTCCTTAAACCAGACTGCTTTAATGTCCACTGGTCTAGTAGCCTGTGTTCTGGTCAAGCCTCTGAGCCAAGTGTGTATTACATTGGAGAACAGAAGCCTTGGGAGAGAGTCACCATACTAATCAATGGCCTTCATATTTGTGGGTAAGGCTGTTTCTGAATTCAGCTGTCTAGAGTCATGGATTGACAACATAAACAGCGATATCAAAGTTAGACAAGCTCTGGCCTGGAAAGCACTCCACAACATGAAAAATGTATGGTGTACAAAAATGAGTAGGCACCTGAAGTTACAGCTCTTCGTGGCAACGGTTGAATCAGTGTTAATTTATGGATGCAAAGCATAGACATTAACATCTGCTCTAGATAAACAACTTGACGGTTGCTACACTAGAATGCTATGCCAGATGCTTGGTGTCGGGAGGGAAAGACATATATCAAACACAGACCTCTATCTCGGGTTCCCCAAGCTTAGCGCCAAAATCTGCGACAGAAGAGTGAGGCTTGCAGGGCACTGCTATCCCCACCTTGAGCTTGTCCTCTTGGAGCCAAGCAAGGTGGAGCTCAAAGAGGTCGAGGTCACCTGACTTATGTAGACACCCTAAGAAGGGACTAAGGTTTGTGACAGCTGGTTAAATATCTAGAGACATGAGGGACGGGGACATGTGGGGAACAACTCAGCCGTAACATCATTGATCTAGGACACCACTTGAAATAGAAAAAGAAAAAAAATTCCTTTCGGTATCCTGTACAAATGTATAAAATATTAGAAATACCTGGGGCATCAAGGAAATGGTAAAAAAGTTGTGAGGGGTACCAATAGTAATAATAATAAGACTTGTAATGCGTATCCACCCTGCTGGGTGTTCAAGGCAATATTTGAAAAGTCATAACTCCAAGTTACCTGTAATAAAAACCAATTTGTGTCAATAGGTAGGGGCATTGACGGCAATTGTCGTCATTGCCATCGTGAAGTATCGGGGCTGATGTCAATAGGTGATAATAGATCGCTTTTCAATAATTATCGTTAAACAATTGTGAATTAGCAATTTCTCTAACAGTTCAGTGACATTTAGATTGCAAGAATTGTTCCCCCACATTTTGTTATTACAATAAAATGTTCTTATTTTCTCTTATGTGAAGAACTGTTCGTTTCCGATGGTACCAGGGATTCTACCGATCACGACGAGAGCTTATGCACCCTTGGGCTCTAGATAACGTTTACATTGGTCCCCTTTGCCCTCAACTGTGTAATGGACATGGAGCTTGCATTGATGGGAACCAGTGTATATGTGATGAAGGATATAGTGGACGGAGCTGCCACCTCAGCAAGCAGAATCCAAGATACCTCAAGGAAACATTTGAAGGTATTGTAACGTCTTCTTTTTTTCTAAAGCCATTTTCCTGGGTGAATTTGTCAGCGACACAACAAATGCACTCCTTGTAACCAATTGGATTTATCTATTTGTTAATTTTGTATATCTATTCATTTCTCAACAACCCCAGGGCTTTCAATTTCATGAAGTTTCAAAGCTTCAAAGGGTTTACTTTTTAAATTTCACCTATTATCCAGGCAACCTATGTGTGAAAGCAACAATTTTGGTCTTTCATGAAGTAGTAACAAATTATCATTTACCATTGTATTGTTTGGTATGCACTTTGCACAGATGCAAAAGCTCTGTCCTTACAATGGCCTTGTTATCACAAATATTACTAATGTAGCGTTGGGCATAAAAATTAAAAATAATCATTGCCCTTTTGGCTGAAACAATCAGGAGGGTCATTCAAAACCTCAAAACGGAAAAAAAAAAGTTGGGGCTGATCATATTCCCAAATGTTAATAATAATAATAATAATGGTGTTGGCCCTAAATAATACTTTTTCCATTAAAAACCATTTTCATGATTTAGTGATTAGTTTAGAACGTCATTTGCAATAAAATCATCGAGATTCAACAATTATTTATCAATGAATTTTGCCCCGCATCGGCGAAAGTTTCACATGTACCATACTATTCTATAGGCCTGCGGCACATTGTATTGCAATACATTGATCCATTAAGCCAGGCCCAATTATCATTGACCAATCACAACCGCGAACTCTGATCACCATTTGAACCGTTTGGTGATCTTTGCACTAATGGTGATCGGGTTTCGCGGCTGTGATTGGTCAACTGGTAAGGAGGCGGGGCGTAATGGATCGGTCTATTCTTTCTCGGCCAATCACAGCATGCAGACTGTTTATGCACTATGCATGCAGTGGGTATTTCCATGGTATGGGAGACAGAATGCAAGAAATAAAGAAAAATATGTGGAAGAGGCCAAACCAGTTTACTTACCATGTTCACAGCAGCAAGCAATAAATATGAAGGAAAAATGTTGATTACTTTGATTTCCAGTTTAAACTATTTTGTGGTGTTGCGGATAGATGTTATTATAGTTAAATATTTTAAAAGGAAAAACCCTTTTTGGAGCCCTGATGTGAAAATGGTTGTATTTTGTTTTTGTTCAAAGAGCATCTTTTTCCAAATGTATTTCAGAGAACAAAGTTCTTTTATAAACGTTTCTTTACAACTTTTCTTAAGGTGAAAAAGAAATAGGTCATGTGATATTTTAGTTTTTCTTTATTTAGTATCCAACAGCGAATAATCGCCTTTTACACTCTTACAGGTAATCGTTTATGAAAATAGCAAAAAAAAAACATTTAAAATTGCAACTACAGTAATTTTTGACAATCCTACAATGTTTGTTGGATACCATTAGATTCTGAGGTGGACTCGATGAAGTTTCTGCAGTGGAGTGGTGGGGAAGTAACGGATAAATGTGGTACCCTTATCACTGGAACCAGTCTACATTTCGCTGGCAATGGTAAACGTGTGTTGGTGACACGGGATCTAGACCTGACAGCTCCCAGGTAAGTCCTGTAAAACCAGGTTTATTATTATTTTGTCTTCCTCTAAATCTAGTTGGATAAGCTATAGACATTCAACATTCTTGGTGTTTCCTTTTTCCCCTCCTATTTTATTTTTGAACTTGTAATACTTTGAGTTGAATATTTTTTAATCTCAAAAGTTAAGTTAGGGAGAAACTATAAATAAATAGTAAACTTGCGGGTACAGCTATAAGGAAATCTCTTTGTGTGAGTGTTGGCTCTGAAAAGAGCTGGTTTGGTCTTGACGTTTCGAACAGTATACTCTGCTCGTCTTCAGGAGAAGTAAAGAATTGGTGATTTTGAGAAGTGTGCATTTCATTAAAAAGTATCATGGTTAAATATATTTTCAGTTTTTTTTTAAAAATGCAAGCCATTTTAAAAATGCAAAGTACTTCAAGTAGTTGAGTTGAATCTTGTGAATATTGCCCCCAATTCAAACAGTGGACTAGATTTTACAAAGCTATACAATCCGTGCAAGACAAATTATTAGTATCACCATGGTGATTTGCATTGTGACATCACACTTTACTAAGCAACTACGATTGATTTGCAACTAAGATCAATCTTGGCCGAAACGCTAGGATTAATCCTGTCTCTAGTTGCGATGAGGAACCCATCCTAACTTAGGATGGGTTCTATGAATCGTAACGTCTGTGGATACGGATTTTAACTCGTCCAAAGTCCTAAGATTAATCCTAAGTTAGGAAGAGCTTAGTGAAATCGATGGCTATCAAGCCATTTTCCAGTGAATTATTGGTAGAACTCGAACAATATGAACGGGTTTTAATAAGCTGCGACTGTATTTGTTTTCACCTGAAGCATCGTCCATTTCTTCATCCGTCTCGGGTGTGGTCAAGCCATGCCCAGCATCAAGAACCACCCTGTACAGCTGCAGTATTCAACCAATGGTGGCATTATCTGGAATCTAATTGAGGAGATTGATTTCAACAATAGGAGTAAAGTCTCCAAGTACGTCATGCTTGAGCTACCAAGCAGTGCAAGGAGTAATATTACTAGAATCCGATGGTGGCAACCATCACATCAGGGCAGCTTCTTGGATGAATGGGCGATTGATCAGGTAGGTTTTAAGTTCTTAAAGACTTAAAGGCACTGGATACTATTGGTAATTAGTAAAAAATAGTTGCTGGCATAAGAACTTACTTGGTAACGAGTAATGGAGAGCTGTTGATAGTATAACACATTTTGAGAAACGGCTCCCTCTGAAGTAACAATGTTTTGAAAAAGATGTATTTTCCACTAAAATATTTGAGTTGATTTTGAGACTTCAGCTGAGGTCTCAAACTCAAGGCATCTGAAAGCACACAACTTCTGCAACAAGGGTGTATTTTCTTCCAATATTGTTTGTAGCCTCGACGACCAATTGAGTTCAAATTGTCACAGGTTTAGTATTTTATGCAGGTGTTGAGATACACCAAGTGAGAAGACCGGCCTTTGACAATTACCAAAGATGTCCAGTGTCTTTAACTTTTAAAATTTATTTACAATATTGATTCTTAGTTAGGTAAATTAAAATAAAATTTAATGCTGGCTAGAATGTGTGTACATAGTCACTGTTGAGTTGGCTTATCTTGACTAGTGATAATCAATTATCGATTTTCAACAATTTATAGCAAAACCACTTTTCAGAAAAGAAATAGACTTCGATAGCTGAGTATTATCAGGCATGCAACTCTTCCGCGTTTCCGCTAAGTGCTATAAAAAAAAATAGTAAACCAAAAAAAAGTTTTTATTTTGTTTTAAACAATTTGTTTTGTTCAAGCCTAATATATGCCTGGCAACAACCATGTACAACTACAATCATGTAAAATAAGCCTAGTACATGCTAACAATGCACCTAAGAGCATAATAAACCTCAACATTTTCTAGGGTACCATTGTGGGTATCATGTCCCATGGCGTTTCGGCTGCCTCGCAGTTTTGTTACTTCCAGCATGTACTTACATTTCCATTATACTCTCTGGAAGTTAAACTACAATTACCTAACATCACAACCTTAACTATTAAGGAAGAAGCACAGGGACAGATGGTTTTTTTATTCATGTTTTATTGTTCTGCAATTTTCTTAGTTTTTAAACTCCTATCTAGTCTATGGCTTTCCGATCCAAAGCAAGAGAAACCTACCGTAATTTCTTTCGGATAAGATGCGTATTATCCGACTTTTTAGACCCCAATTTATCTTTCGGTGCGCCTTGTCAGATAACGATCGAGTTCATTTTGATAACTACTGCGCAAAGTTTAAAAATAAAATAAAAATCATTCACTTTAACTCCTGGATCATTCATTTTCGTTTTGAAAATGATTGCACTCTGAATCAGCATTCAAGAGTCAAAAGAGTTATTCAATTTCAACAGTTAACCATTCACACAAGTAGAAATCAATCATTCTATTTCATCAGGCGGCAAGACCCATTCAATTTCGTTAAAGCCAGCAGCAAGAGCTGGTCAACCAATCAATTTCATTAATGGGCAAACATTTTCCCAAGTATTTGCATTTAAATTCAAATTTTATGTTATGTGGTTTTAAAAACTCATTTTTTGCTTCCTATATAAAGGCAGATACTTTCAGAGAAAACTCTTTTCTACACTGATTTCATTTTTAAGTCCAAAGATTTTGAATGAAAAATGGCTGCCCACGGCCGGTACAGATAATAACAGGCTTTTTCTAAGCTTTTTGTTTACTTAAAAAAACTTGTTTACTTCTAGTTTGACATGTTCCAGATATTGGCAGAAATAAAGACAACAACATAAATACCAGTGCAACAAAATCTCATAGCTAAAGCAAAAGATTTAGTTTTCATTTTAAAGTTACCTTGTACAGGCTTTAACTTAAAGGGTAACCAAAGCAAAATGAACAAATGTTAATAAAAAAAAACAAAAAAAACGATGTAAATATTATGTAAAGTACATGAAAACACCACTTTCAAAGGACAACTTGTGAGCTAGTATTAAGGAGCTATAATTCCTAGTTAAAGGGAAGGTACATGTAAATGTTTGGTATTTACTCAAAACAAATATTAACTTACAAACTGACTTGGTAATGAGCATTGGAGAGCTGTGGATAGTATAAAACATTGTGGGAAACAACACCATCTGAAGTAATGTAGTTTTTGAGAAAGAGGTAATTTTTCACTAAAATATTAAAAGACTTCTAGCTAGAAGTCTTTTATTCCTATCTGAAAGCATACAAATTCGCACAACAAGGGTGTTTTTTTAGCCCACATTTTCACAGGCTTGTTATTTTATGTTTATGATGAGATACACTGAGAACACTGTGAGAACACTGGTCTTTGACAATCACCAAACGTGTACAGGTCTTTAACTCACAATGCCATCACTAATCTTTAATTTGAATGCAAAAAAGTTGAAATTTGTTGCACATAATGAAAAAGAAAACTCAAACAAGCAGCAAAGTCATGTTCACTTCTGTGAGTCTTAATTTGAATACATCAATTGTAAATAAGTAATAGAAATTCAACTTGATTACCCTATAATGAAATAGAATGACTGAAACGAACCCTAGCAAGAAAAATGCAATCATGTGTGCACGAAGACGAAATTGGATGCTTAAAGAGCTTAAAAGAAACCCTAGTTTGAGAGGATAAGGGAAAACTGCGTGAATTTGAATGCATGTTAATGAAATTGAATGATTTTTTGCTGAAATTGGCCGGGAAAACCTGTAGTAAAATTTAGATAATTTTCATATCAAATTTAAATATAATTGTCTCTTGAAACCCCCCCCCCCAACAAAAAAAGTATCAAAGGTGCCGATTTATTTATATTAAACTTGTTAAATCAAAGTTACGTGCGTATTATGCACCTACAAGAAATGCAACATTGATTGCTCCTTTAAACGATGTTTGACGCCTTGAACTGGCCACCACTGGGTCACAAGATGATAGGTAGGCTTCAAACTTTACAAAACTAGTATGCCTTGCCCAGTCAAGGGGGTTCCAGTATTTTTATTAAACAGCTACCTGAGCTAAATGTTTTTTAACGGAAGTGGTATTCTAACTTGTTTAAAGTGCACCATATTTCTTGTACTTCCTTTGTACTACTTTTTCTATTTGTTTTTGAGGGTTTTAAGAGATTTTTGTTTGCCGATTTGAGGTGAAAATTATTTGAATTTTACTACTATCAGGGGATTTGCACACATACAGTAGCTGAGTAGCGCATTAGTTGCACAAGGCTGTATACTTCCCAGGGAGCTGAGATGGTTTAATAAGGAGTGATTTAATGACCAGTGACCAGGGGTAAATTTTTGGAGCGCCTTGAGTGTCACTGCGAGATGGACCTCAGTGCTATATAAGAAGCCATATTGTTATTATTATTACAATCTAGTGAAAATAGATAAGAAAATGGCAATGTTTAATTTATGCAAATTATGCATATTTCCACTGCTTAGTTTTTTCTACTTTTTTGGATACGTTTTCTTTTGGAGGATTTTAAGAGAATGTTGCAAAAAAATGGACCATTGTTGCCTATGTCAAGCCATTTTTTGGCTTAGATTGACTATAAAGTTTGCGTTCTTACTAAATCAGTTTCTAGTTCTCTGTTAAATGTTATATTTATTTTCTTTCTTTGTTTGTGCCTTGGCTGTATTTGTTGACACAGACATGTGCGCGGTATATAATTAGTATTGTTAATTATTAATTATATTAATAAAACATTCCTCTATTTACATACAAAACTTTCATTAGTAATTTAGTATCAAGCTTGAGATCAGTACGACTGGTACTAGTTGCAAATCAAATTAACACTTCAACTGGTCGAAAAACTGAGATTTCCCTCTTTGTATGCAGAAACAATGATTCAGTACTTTTACACTACACTATGCTCTGGTGACTACCTTGCAGTTGAGTTCAAGTTTATTCCAATACTCTTTGTAAAATAAGTTCCAGCATGGATACTCCTTGCACTACTCTTTGTAAAAGCTTCTTCCTTTGTAGAACTTCTAGCACATCAATAATGTTACTGCTGAACCAGAGGTTCTCAGACGACCTGTAGCATCGCAAGTTCACACTCTAAATATGGGCCATCGGAAACATTCATTAGCCAAACTTATGCCATAATTTAAGCTACAAAACAAAGTGTACAATAATTATACAATGTCTTTGAAATTACTCTAAACTTCACACGGGAGATATCTTTCCACCAAAAATCCACCAAAACTTCCAAGTAATAAATTGCAAAATGACTTTCTAAATTTGTACAAGTGTTCCAAGATTTGTAATCTAATCTACATGGGTTTTTATAATGAAAGACTTCTTGAATAAATTAATTGACTTTAAAGAAATTACTCACGATTGTAGATGAATCCTCAACCTGTCTTCCTTTACAAGCTGGCAAAATGAGGCTAAAAGCCTACAACAGCTGATAAAAATGATTAAGCTTGCAAAGCTAGCACAGCCAAATTTCAGGTTGGTTTTCCAATATATTTCTTTGAAAAACTGTGGTCTCCAACTGACCATAGAACCACACAGCAAAAACAGGTTGTGTGCATCCAGCACAAGCTCTCATCAGAAGGATTGTGTTCACATCCCACTAAACTCAATTGCTCTACCCCCATTGCAACCCCCCATTACTGTAGCATACACTGTATTCCCCTACCACACATCACACCAGCACAAATATCTTTCTCATTTAAACTTACCCTTTGAATATGCAATGAAGTTACTGGACCCTAAACCTGTGACCATACAAATCTGGGCGCGGTACTAGACAATAGACATGGGTTATGTACAATCATGAAGCACTGTGTTCACATCCCAGCAAACTCAATTGCTCTACCCCCTATTGCCATCTCATTAGCATACACTGTATTCCCCTACCACACATCACACCAGCACAAATCTCTTTCTTATTAACACTCACCCTTTGAATATGCAATGAAGTTACTGGACCCTAAACCTGAGACCATACAAATCTGGGTGCATGCTATGGGGGGTAGAGCAATTGAGTTTGGTGGGATGTGAACACAGTGCTTCATGATTGTACATAACCCATGTCTATTGTGTAGTACCATGCCCAGATTTGTATGGTCTGAGGTTTAGGGTCCAGTAACTTCATTGCATATTCAAAGGGCAAGTTTTTATAAGAAAGAGATTTGTGCTGGTGTGATGTGTGGGGGTAGTGGATTACAGTATATGCTAATGGTTAGCAATAGGGGGTAGGGCAATTGAGTTTGATGGGATGTGAACACAGTCCTTTTGGGTGTATGCTAATGGTAGCAATAGGGGGTAGGGCAATTGAGTTTGGTGGGATGTGAACACAGTCCTTTTGGGTGTATGCTAATGTAGCAATAGGGGGTAGGGCAATTGAGTTTGATGGGATGTGAACACAGCCCTTATGAGAGCATGCTGGATGCACACACCCTGTTTTTTTCTGTGCTGTTGTATGGTTTTGTTGAAACCACAGTTTTTCAAAGAAATATATTTTGGAAAACCAATCTGATTTTGCAAGCTTAATCATTTTATCAGCTGTTGTAGGCTTTTGGCCTCATTTTGCCAGCTTGGAAAGGAAGACAGGTTGGGGGATACATCTACAATAGTGAGTTATTTCTTTAAAATCAATTCATTTATCCAAGAAATCTTTCATTATAAAAACCCATGTAGTTTAGATTAAAAATCTTGGCAAACTTGTACAAATTTAGAAAGTCATTTTGTAATTTATTACTTAGCAGTATTGGTGTATTTTTGGTGGAAATTTATCTCCTTTGTGAAGTTAAATGTAATTTCAAAGATGTGATTATTGACTATTCAATTGTATCACATGTTTTTGTAGCCTAAATTATGGCACTTAATTCTTTTTTAATTGTTTTTTTTTTAATAATCTTGCTCCATCTTATATGTCAGATCTAATTCATAAGCACAATCCAGTACATACACTTCAATCATTTGTGGCTTCGGCTCCAACTCTGTGGAATTCTCTGCCCTTGACGATCAGGAAAACATCTTCCCTTGATGATTTCAAGAGTGACTTAAAGACACACCTTTTCTTACAATAGTTTACGTTCTTGTTTTGTTGTGTCGTTATGCATGTAGTGGTGTTATTTGTCCCCTTATATTTATGTTGTTGTAGATTGTATAGTGTACTTCTTTGTAAAGCGCTTAGAGAATTAAGTGTTAATTATTAGGCGCTATATAAATCGAAAGTTATTATTATTATTATTATTTTTATTTTAATTGTACATAACATGGGGAAAATGCCAGAGAAGATGTATGACTTCCAACTGGAGTCACTGCTAAACAACGATTTAGACACAAGTTGGAAAACACCAAAATGGGGGCTAGTAAGCTCAGTATTTAGAGCAGCAGTGCTAAAAACCAGAGGCTTCAGGTTCCTTTCCCACTCACTCATTAAGATTTATTTGTTCCCCCCACAATTGATTTTGTTTTTTTAAAGGCAGAGGACACTATTGGTAAATACTCAAAATAATTATTAGCATAAAACCTTTCTTGATGACAAGTAATGGGAAGAGGTTGAGGGTATAAAACATTGTGAGAAACGGCTTCCTCTGAAGTAACGTAGTTTTCGAGAGAGAAGTAATTTTCCACGAATTTGATTTACAGACCTCAGAATTAGATTCTGAGGTCTCGAAATCAAGCGTCTTAAAGCACACAAATCCATGTGATAAGGGTGTTTTTCTTTCATTATTATCTTGCAACTTTGACGACCAATTGAGCTCAAATTTGTACTGGTTTGTTACTTTATGCATATTTGTTGAGATACACCAAGTGACAATTACCAACAGTGTCCAGTGTCTTTAACTGCTCCTTCTAAAGATAGCATATATTACATCGCCCGTTTGTGATTTTGCAGATCTTTATTGGAAGTCATGGTCAAGCTGTACTTCAAGATGACTTTGATTCCTCCATGCAACGAGACAGTAATGAGATTACATCAGTACATGATCAGAACTGGCTCCTGTCTCCTGGGGGAGTTATGGAACAGGTAAGTTGGAACGTTATTCAAAAGCCTTGTTTTTAGAGCAAGTCGGAGAGTGTGTGCCATGGATAACTAGAGGTTGACTATTGACTCAAACCCAGGCTGGTCGACAATTGGTTGACTACTGTGGTCGACCATTGGTTGACTTACTGTGGTCAACCATTTAGAACCAGCCTCGAGCCCATGGTTTCTTCACTGGTCCCTATAGCCTGTTCACTTAAACATGTATAAAGCGCAGAGGGGAGCTAGTGACACTATAGCGAGAAGGTGGAAGGCAATGGAGTGATGAATACCAGCGAGGTACTAGTGAGTGCGTCACTGCGCATGTACGTTGCTGGTCAATAGTACCACGGGTTGACTAAATGTGCCCACTCAAACTTGCTCTAAGTTGGAGTAAGATTTGTGACATTCTAAGTCATACACTTCTTGGATAAGTGAATATGAACACAATACCAGCCTTGATATATTTGGAACGTGATGTCTAAAGCCTGGTTCATACTTCCTGAATGCAAATTATGCGATATGAATTTTGACGTCACAGGACTGTTTGCAAGCAAACGTGTTGCGAGAGTTGAGCATATTTCAACTGATACAAATTATTCCTTGCAAGTTTTGTGACGTCAAAATTTGTTTCGCATTCACAGGAAATGTGAACCTGGCTTAAAGAAATATGATGAGAAATACTTATCTAGGAGGCCGTTTCATTGGTTATTTTTAGTGTGAAAGTTTTACTGATTAGGCAGTAGCTATTAGAACCTTTTTTTTTTCTTTCTTTGAAATATTTCCCTTTGAAATGAAATCACACTCAATAAAACTTTATCTGAAAACCTTAATATAAAACCAACAGCTGGTTTCAGTTTTTACATACAACTGAGATTGATGACAATGTTCTGACTGCTTAAACATTTGTGGTGGTTTTTTTGTTCACTCGTTTCTTCTGACTCGCACAATGGATTGAGCCAAATTGTTCCAACTTCTAGCAATCCAGTATAATGCCTTAAAGTACATTCTTTAACTTTCTTTTTAATGTACCGGCTTATATTGCCATCTTAGACATAATCTGAATGTTTGCCTCTTGAATGTAACAGTTACACTTGTCCATATTATAGGTGTGTGATTCTGGCACAAACTCCCTACACTTTAGCAGCAATGATCAGATGAGGTATATGGTCAGTACTGATGTGATGGTTACAGAGGGAACGTTCTTACAGTTTAAGCTAGCCATGGGATGCATAAACTCCGCACACCAATGTTACAGTAAGTATAATACTAGAGTGAGTGGCGTGGTGGGCCGAGTGGTTCAAATAACTCCTGCCCAAATTTTATAGAGCTGCTTATCAGCAGATTTTATGCTTCGCGATTTTCGTTTCGTAGCGATGCTCGATGTAAGCACACAAAAAAGCATGACAAACACACTTACATCTTAGTAAATATCTCTGCTACAGTAAGCACAAAAATTCACTTACCCTTAAGCAGCGCTATGAGATTGGGCCCTGGTGTTTCTGATCAGCAGAGTGTTGATTCAAGTTCTCTTCAAGCACAGTTTGTGTAATTGATTTTTTTATAGATGGATTGCAATAGGCGTCATCGGCTGCCTTATTTGATGAATTGTGCACGCGTGAAAACTACCATTGGCTGAGATATACACGCGTGGACTTTTCATTGTTAATACATCAAAGATGAAATTCAATGAAGCGTATTGCAACCCATCTATTCTTCTTAACCAAACCTTAAACTCATTCTGCTTTATTCTCTTTCTTTCCCCCACAAGAAATCACCCTTGAGTACTCATTGGACATGGGTAAGCATTGGCAGCTAGTAAACCAAGAATGTCTCCCATCTCAGGTCAACTGTGCCAGCTATCAACCCAGCACCAACTTTGGTGCTGACGTCTATTCTGATTGGAGTAGAGTTGTCATAGTCCTGCCACCTCACACATGGTACGTTTTAATAAAAGTCTAGGTTGGTGAAGCTATGCCCCACAATAAATATAAGAGTGGATACAAAGACCAAAAAATGATTCATTGTAAAATGTCTAGCCTTTGCACACTGAAAGGATAACCTTTCTGTTTCTCTTATCTTTCAAAAGCAGTGAATCAAATCGCCAAACTTCTAGACAGACGATCCCTAAGACAAGATCCCCAGGGTATCAAAGAAATTCCTTATTAAATTGATTATTTTTTCCTTTTTCTCCAGGTCAAAGTCAACTCAGTTCCGTTGGCGTCAGCCGGATGGGTTCGAACCATCAAGTACCTGGGCACTCAGCTACGTGTATATTGGCTCCCAGTGTCGGACAATGTGCACAGGTCATGGTCGATGCAACAGCGGCCACTGTATGTAAGTAGGAATGACATCTAATCCAAATACAGTGTCATTAAATAATGCATTTTGGATTGGTCAAGAATATAGATTATTTGGCCATGCTTAAACGTGCAAGTTAAACCTGTTGATCGAGAGGTGTTTAAACATGGCCTGAGGATGATAACGTGGATTTCGCAAATTTCACAGCGTTTTTTCAGTTCGTAATTTATGCTTATCTTGCCTGCGATAGTTTGAAACTTTCGCACATCACTTCTGAACTTGCTCAAGGACCCAACATGGATAGAAATTAAACACAAGATCGAGATGAGCTGAGGCCAATTTGTCATATGTTCTGAATTCGTAAAGGTTTGTGAATGTTTTGAAAGGAAATATATTTTGAGGCAATAAGAGATTTTTTTGTTAAATCCTATTTCTTTGTGGCATAGATCATGGCCGAAGCGGTTCAGCCAGGTGTGGGTTTGAGAGTCGTGACACCTGTGTCCTTTAGAGACTTAACCACAATGCTTCGTCCTTCGGATGGGATGTAAAGTCGTTGGTTTTGTGTGTTGTTTAACGTACGTAAAAGAACCAAGTGCACTTATCGTAAAGAGAAAGGGTTGGCGCCGGTGTTCCTGGCGGGATTGGCAGCATATTGCGCCACAGCACCTTGTAAAACATTACATGATGCCTTATAAGGAGTAGATCTCATTATTCAAAGGTAGTCCCACATCTGTATGTTACAGCGCTAGGAGTGTCCTGAGTGATGGATATGGTGCTATAAGAAGCCGTTATTATTGTTATAATATCACACAGCCACGACCCTGCCAGTTTTAATTCCCTTCATCCATCTTTCTTTCTACAGTTGTGACAGTGGATGGCAAGGTATTGACTGTAGCTACCCAAACAAACCTCTACCCCAGCAGATGCGAGAATCATTCTATCAACAGCCTGCAGTGTCTGGATGGACTATGTGGCGCAACATCAATGGAGGAACAGTAACAAGTACATGTGGACCTGTGGCTTCGGGCAAAGCTATGCATTTCATTGGGGTAAGCTCTTAAACATGTAAAACAGATTTTCATGACAGTGTTTTACTCATTTATCAAAACCTACAGCACCTCAGCACCTAGTCTTCTGAGGTAAGCTTTCTACTATCATTATCTTCAAACGGTGTAAGAATATTGTAAATCTGTGGACGTTGTGTTTTGTGTTTGAAGAAGTACCCAAACCCTACAAACAGGAATTGGTAAGGATAGAAGTCAGAAAGTGTACTAATTATGAAGTTCATACTTTGTTCAAGACTTATTTGTAATTTTGATATTGTTCAATCCTCAGGCGTGTACACGTCAGCTGACTACAACTGACTTTGATTTGAGCCAGGGTCTTCATATCCAGTTTTATCTCCGCTATGGCTGCCTTAACATGCCAACTCAGCGTAAACACAACGTGCTTTTACAATACTCTACTGATGGAGGTATCAACTGGACACTACTTACAGAACTTCATTATGATAGATATGCAGCACCCAGGTGAGAATTACAGTTATCTGACTTTCCCCATGTGCCATAGTCTGAGGAATTCAAGTTTTAGATGTCAATTGTCATACTGGTGTGCTATTTCTTAAACCTTATCTGTATAGTTTTCTTATGCTCTTTCGAAATAGGTAGGCTAGTTCTGGAGAGTGCAATATAATTTGTTTTAATTTTATTATTATTACTAATTATTAAGTAACCGTACCAGCTAACTAGCAAAATAGCTCTTTTTGCACTCTATTCATAGGCACAAGTTTGTAAGTTGTTTTTATTTGATTTAAGGTTAAACAAAGAAATTTTGAAACAAAATCCTGATGAGCTTGCTGGCTCTGCCAACTGATTAATCTAGCCCTATATTGGTGGTCTCTATGTTTTGCCAGTCAGAAGCAATTCAGTCTGTAATGATGTATAGACATGGATCACTCGTTAAGTTAAAGTTGCAACCTGGGAAATGGCATAAGTGTTTGAAATATTTACTAAGTCAGTTACTATTGTAGTTTATTTTACTTTGATTTATTTGCTTCTGTTTAGTTTTGTGTCTATCAAGCTGCCAGACTCTGCTAGAACCATCGGTACACGTTTCAGTTGGTGGCAACCAAGTCATCCTGGAGTAAACCAAGCTGACTGGGCCATTGATAACATACTCATCGGTGGCTCGAAGAACCTCCAAACCACTTTATCCGACAACTTTGATTCTGGTCAGCCAAGTAGTGATTGGTTATTCCTTGACAATGCTGCAGTGGGATGGATCTGTGAGAATGAGGAAGGGATAATGTCAAGCGTAGTGTCTGACCAGATGAGTACTGGTTTGTCATTGGTTGGTGGGATAGACTCCGAGGAGGGGACAGTGATCACCACCACTGATCTACAACTACAGGAAGGAACCGTCCTGGAGTTTCAGGTAGTTTGGTTTTTCTTAACCCTTTGTCTATTTCATGGTTATAATTAAACTTGAATTTATATTTTATTGACCAAACCAACAGCGGACGAGCCGCCAATTACAAGAAAGGATAAAAAACAATTAGAAATATTCATACAGCCTATATAAAAACAATCTGATATGTACAAAGTTAACAGGTAAAATAGAATCATCCAACTACTAATAGACCTTTATCATGATGCCTCCATCTTGGTCATGTTCCTTGTATCGAATAACTATAAAGAATGCTAATTATCTTGATGCAAACAGGAACCAGACTATTTTGTTCATCCAGCCTCAGAATGATTACATTGATATCAATGGGGAAATTTCAAGATGGCTGCACCATGATAAAGGTCTATTGGTATTTTACCTGTTGGACTCAGTACTCATATATTATAATACTTAGTACTTGGATACTGTACTCACACTCGATGGCCCAAATACGCTCATACTCAAACACCACTCTCAACTACCTTAGTGTTCGGCAGTTCTTGATACTCGATTGTGAACTACTTTTGACTACAGCAATGTTTTGTTGTATTTACAGATAAGAAGCAGCTGTAATACATCATGGGATAGTCCATACAACCCAGTAGAGCTCCTGTACTCTACAGACTATGGAGTGAGTTGGTCGAGCATCTTACATCAGTGTCTTCCATCTGACCCTGAGTGTGATGGGATTGTCTCTCCAGCTAGTTCATATTACATTCATCTAGGATGGAGACGGGTCACTATACCTCTGCCTGACACTGCAATATCAAGGTATTGACTTTTTAGCACTGATGGCAAATGGCCCCAATTTCTTAGAACCGCTTAGCGGCTGATTTTGTGCTTTACTGTACAATTTCAATTTCACACACGAAAAGGCATGCTAACCTTCCGGTGTTTACCGCACAACAAATAATGACGCCACGATGCAAATCTATGGTGATTGCTAGATGGATCATGCTTACTTTTCTTGCTAACCTGTGAAACAGGTTTCCACCTTAGCAAATTTTACTGCTACTGTAAGCAGGAATATTTGTTTACCGTTAAGCAGCTCATTGAAATTGGCTCTGGTCTTTCTTATCAGCAGTAAGAGTGTGGGTTCGAGTCCTGGTCTTGACACTTGTGTCTTTAAAGAAGACATTTAATGAAGTGTTTCATCTTTTGTGTGGGGGGAGGGGCTCGTTGAGTTTACCTCAAGATTTTGGAGACGCGTTTTTCTAACCCAAAGTTTAGAATGTTAAAGACAATTCTTTATTCAATTTAGATTAATTTGGGCATGGGACATCACATTTCTTCTAGCACTCTGCACTTTAGACAACTATATCTTTGTTATTTGGAAATACTGTTAGTTTCCAAAATAATTTGCTATCACTAAAATGCATTTCATCTTATTCTTCAGGAGTACTCGTTTCCGATGGTATCAGCAGGTATTGCCTGGTTCCCTGTCTCAGCAATGGGCATTGGATTCTGTCTCCATTGGACCAGCTTGCCCGCTAATGTGCAGTGGTCATGGTCGTTGTGACTACCCACAGTGCGTATGTGATGAGGGATTTTATGGCTATGCGTGTGAGGAGAGTCTAGGGGCAAGGGTAAATTGGACCTTTTTTTCCATAGTCAGAGTCGAGCCCAACTTGCTTTGATTCCTTCTACCAATTACACAGTGGTATGAATAACATTTTTGTAGACCCCAAAATACAGATAAGGCCAAATGTTTTGTCATATCTGATTACAGAGACGGAGAAACTGCCTTTTACATTGAACATTATAAAAATCATGAGAAAGAACAAATTTAGAAGAAAACAAAAATTATGAAGACAAAACTGAAGATCCATGCACACAGTTGTATGTTAATGCAGACAAGGTGTGGTCAAAGATTTGGTGTCCTTTAAAACATTCTCTTGTTAGGTCCAGTGTTTCGAGATTTTTGAGATTTTTGGTCTTCCACTCTGTTGTCAGGAGACCAGAATTTCCATTGTTTATGTATACACCTCTAAACCAATCAAACTGTCTCAAATTAATGAAATGTTAATGAGTAACTATAAATAGATAGTAATGAAGCGGGTTTTTTTTCTTTCCAGAATGTTGTTAAAGAGAGTTTCCTGAGTGTGGATGTTGATGGAGCAGTCTGGGGTTTGGTGCAAGGTGGAAGGACTGCCTTGCCCCATGATGATAGCTGTGGCACAGTCAGTGAGGGTAGATCGCTATACTTTGGTAGTACTAGTGCTCTACGGATGCTTGAAACAGTGGACTTGGATCTAAGGGATGCCAGGTAAGGAAACTATCATTTCTTTGTCTCTGCATTTAATAGCAAAAATGATGATAATAATAATAGCAAAACTTTTTACGTATAGCGCTAAATCCATCGAAATACAATGCTCCAAGGCGCGTACAGATAAGCATTTTTTTAAATCCCATAGATAAACTCAAACATATGAATAGAATTTTTTTTAAATGTGCAAAATTTTTCAGCAAAAAAAACACAAACAAAGAATGACAATCCCCTGTCGAATGAAGCCCTTTTTCAACAGCCTCCAGTAATGTCTATTCTAAGTGTCATTCTACAGTTGTTTTCAGAACTAAGAAGTCTACCGAACTATCCGAAAAATCTACTCCGCAGTAGTAGAATATATACATGTACATGTAGCAAGACAACTTCTTTAAAGAACAAACTTTACCTGGAATATTCCATATTCATTGATGTCGGCATGACATCTGGGCCATATTTTATAGAGCTGCTTAAGTAGACAAAGTTGCTTAGCAGAAATAAGCAGGATACCAGTAAAAAGTGGTGCATGTGATATGGTAGTTTGGCTGGTAACATGGCGGTGCTTAGCAAGCTATGCTTTAAGCGGTAATGTAATTTTAGCACAGATTTTGTAGATACATATTGCTAACCATCTCTGTATTTATCTTTGTTTTCAACCTGCTGTAGTTTTGTGCAGTATGATGCTGTAATTGGGAGTCCATTTAATGTTCCATCATGCAAGACACCAGTGAACAGATCAGAAAGCGTTATACTCCAGTACTCAATCAATGGAGGTAGGAAATTATGGCTTAAAGTTTTAATCTTCATTTTGTATTCAAATTTAAAAAAGTAGAATCAAGTTCAGTAGAATGCTCATTCAAAGTTAACTTTGGAATACTTATTCTAGAGTTCATACATGTACCAGTACCAATCCTCCAGAGAAAGCTCACTGATTCTAAAGTTCATACATGTACTAGTACCAATCCTCCAAAGAAATATTTCCATCTGAAAGCTCACTGATTCTAAAGTTCATACCAGTACCAATTCTCCAGAGAAATATTTCCATGTGAAAGCTCACTGATTCTAAAGTTCACACCAGTACCAATCCTCCAGAGAAATATTTCCATGTGAAAGCTCACTGATTCTAAAGTTTATACCAGTACCAATCCTCCAGAGAAATATTTCCATGTGAAAGCTCACTGATTCTAAAGTTCATACCAGTACCAATCCTCCAGAGAAATTTTCCATGTGAAAGCTCACTGATTCTAAAGTTCATACCAGTACCAATCCACCAGAGAAATATTTCCATCTGAAAGCTCACTGATTCTAAAGTTCATACCAGTACCGATCCTCTAGAGAAATATTTCCATATGAAAGCTCACTGATTCTAAAGTTCATACCAGTACCAATCCTCCAGAGAAATATTTCCATCTGAAAGCTCACTGATTCTAAAGTTCATACATGTACCAATCCTCCAGAGAAATATTTCCATCTGAAAGCTCACTGATTCTAAAGTTCATACCAGTACCAATCCTCCAGAGAAATATTTCCATCTGAAAGCTCACTGATTCTAAAGTTCATACCAGTACCAATCCTCCAGAGAAACATTTCCATCTGAAAGCTCACTGATTCTAAAGTTCATACCAGTACCAATCTTCCAGAGAAATATTTCCATCTGAAAGCTCACTGATTCTAAAGTTCATACCAGTACCAATCTTCCAGAGAAATATTTCCATCTGAAAGCTCACTGATTCTAAAGTTCATACATGTACTAGTACCAATCCTCCAAAGAAATATTTCCATCTGAAAGCTCACTGATTCTAAAGTTCATACCAGTACCAATTCTCCAGAGAAATATTTCCATGTGAAAGCTCACTGATTCTAAAGTTCACACCAGTACCAATCCTCCAGAGAAATATTTCCATGTGAAAGCTCACTGATTCTAAAGTTTATACCAGTACCAATCCTCCAGAGAAATATTTCCATGTGAAAGCTCACTGATTCTAAAGTTCATACCAGTACCAATCCTCCAGAGAAATTTTCCATGTGAAAGCTCACTGATTCTAAAGTTCATACCAGTACCAATCCACCAGAGAAATATTTCCATCTGAAAGCTCACTGATTCTAAAGTTCATACCAGTACCGATCCTCTAGAGAAATATTTCCATATGAAAGCTCACTGATTCTAAAGTTCATACCAGTACCAATCCTCCAGAGAAATATTTCCATCTGAAAGCTCACTGATTCTAAAGTTCATACATGTACCAATCCTCCAGAGAAATATTTCCATCTGAAAGCTCACTGATTCTAAAGTTCATACCAGTACCAATCCTCCAGAGAAATATTTCCATCTGAAAGCTCACTGATTCTAAAGTTCATACCAGTACCAATCCTCCAGAGAAATATTTCCATCTGAAAGCTCACTGATTCTAAAGTTCATACCAGTACCAATCTTCCAGAGAAATAATTCCATCTGAAAGCTCACTGATTCTAAAGTTCATACCAGTACCAATCTTCCAGAGAAATATTTCCATCTGAAAGCTCACTGATTCTAAAGTTCATACCAGTACCAATCTTCCAGAGAAATAATTCCATCTGAAAGCTCACTGATTCTAAAGTTCATACCAGTACCAATCTTCCAGAGAAATATTTCCATCTGAAAGCTCACTGATTCTAAAGTTCATACATGTACTAGTACCAATCCTCCAAAGAAATATTTCCATCTGAAAGCTCACTGATTCTAAAGTTCATACCAGTACCAATTCTCCAGAGAAATATTTCCATGTGAAAGCTCACTGATTCTAAAGTTCACACCAGTACCAATCCTCCAGAGAAATATTTCCATGTGAAAGCTCACTGATTCTAAAGTTTATACCAGTACCAATCCTCCAGAGAAATATTTCCATGTGAAAGCTCACTGATTCTAAAGTTCATACCAGTACCAATCCTCCAGAGAAATTTTCCATGTGAAAGCTCACTGATTCTAAAGTTCATACCAGTACCAATCCACCAGAGAAATATTTCCATCTGAAAGCTCACTGATTCTAAAGTTCATACCAGTACCGATCCTCTAGAGAAATATTTCCATATGAAAGCTCACTGATTCTAAAGTTCATACCAGTACCAATCCTCCAGAGAAATATTTCCATCTGAAAGCTCACTGATTCTAAAGTTCATACATGTACCAATCCTCCAGAGAAATATTTCCATCTGAAAGCTCACTGATTCTAAAGTTCATACCAGTACCAATCTTCCAGAGAAATATTTCCATCTGAAAGCTCACTGATTCTAAAGTTCATACCAGTACCAATCCTCCAGAGAAATATTTCCATCTGAAAGCTCACTGATTCTAAAGTTCATACCAGTACCAATCTTCCAGAGAAATAATTCCATCTGAAAGCTCACTGATTCTAAAGTTCATACCAGTACCAATCTTCCAGAGAAATAATTCCATCTGAAAGCTCACTGATTCTAAAGTTCATACCAGTACCAATCTTCCAGAGAAATATTTCCATCTGAAAGCTCACTGATTCTAAAGTTCATACCAGTACCAATCCTCCAGAGAAATATTTCCATCTGAAAGCTCACTGATTCTAAAGTTCATACCAGTACCAATCTTCCAGAGAAATAATTCCATCTGAAAGCTCACTGATTCTAAAGTTCATACCAGTACCAATCTTCCAGAGAAATATTTCCATCTGAAAGCTCACTGATTCTAAAGTTCATACCAGTACCAATCTTCCAGAGAAATATTTCCATCTGAAAGCTCACTGATTCTAAAGTTCATACCAGTACCAATCCTCCAGAGAAATAATTCCATCTGAAAGCTCACTGATTCTAAAGTTCATACCAGTACCAATCTTCCAGAGAAATAATTCCATCTGAAAGCTCACTGATTCTAAAGTTCATACCAGTACCAATCTTCCAGAGAAATATTTCCATCTGAAAGCTCACTGATTCTAAAGTTCATACCAGTACCAATCTTCCAGAGAAATATTTCCATCTGAAAGCTCACTGATTCTAAAGTTCATACCAGTACCAATCCTCCAGAGAAATATTTCCATCTGAAAGCTCACTGATTCTAAAGTTCATACCAGTACCAATCTTCCAGAGAAATAATTCCATCTGAAAGCTCACTGATTCTAAAGTTCATACCAGTACCAATCTTCCAGAGAAATATTTCCATCTGAAAGCTCACTGATTCTAAAGTTCATACCAGTACCAATCCTCCAGAGAAATATTTCCATCTGAAAGCTCACTGATTACAACTAAGATAATGTTGTATGACTTATAATGAGCCCTTACTGTGCATCAATGAATTTCCATACAATAACTGATACATTTAAGTATTATTTGTCTGTCAGGCATTACATGGACGTTGTTACATGAGTTATACTTCAAACGCTACAGTATGCCACAACATGACTATCTGACCCTACCCCCTAAAGCATGCAGCCAGGCTACAAAGCTACGCTGGTGGCAACCAGTCGGGCAAAGACAACAAGCTCAATGGGCTCTAGATAACATTCATATCGGTAAGCATTTCTTATTCATATTGGTAAGCATTTCTTATTTATAGCGGTAAGCATTTCTTATTTATAGCGGTAAGCATGTCTTATTCATATCCGTAAGCATTTCTTATTCATATCGGTAAGCATTTCTTATTCATATCGGTAAGCATTTCTTTCAACTTTCAAACCTTTTGTTAACATGTCGTTCCACTATTCATCCAAATTCAGTTGAATTTATATTATTTTGGTTTTACCCATGTACACTGATATCATGTGTACTCAGTACTCTCCTGAGCTCTGTGAAGTAAAAAAACACACAGGCATATTACTCTGTGGGATTTGAACCCGTGACCTTTGCAATTCTAGAGCAGTGTCTTACCAAGTAGACCATTAAGATTGCTCGGTAGCTAGTAGCTAGAGGCAGTTTGAATTCCATGTTTCAGCAGCGGGTACTGCAACAGTGGCAGTGTCATGGCCGAGCGGTTAAGAGCTCTGGATTCAAGCACTGGTGGTTCGGATCGCGGTCATGACACTTGCTACATACGTAAAATTGGGGAGGTAGTGCTTTCTGCTCTACCGGCCAGGCTTCGAATTGATGATGTATATAAAGAATATTTATTTTGGTGTTGCACATATACACCGATGTGTGTTAGCACTGTACACTCTTCACTTTCCCAGATTATGTGCAGAAAAAAAAATCCACAGGCATATATAACTTGGGTGGGATTCGAACCCAGGTGAATTTACTCAATCAGTTTTGCAGGCAGAGGTTGCTTCCGAAGTATATGACATCATTAGCACATTTATAGAAAAAGGTCAAAGCCGTCACTGAACCATTATTAGCAGCTCCTGGTGCAATCTAGTTTCCAACTAAAAATGCTTAAATTTGGCTATGAAATTTGTGCTGTATGCCCTCACCTGATAGCGCCTACTTTTCACTTTATAAGTTTAAGTAATTTGTAATAGCTTCTAACTGTGTTTGTATTGCTCAATAAAAACATTGCCAGCCATGTGATCTCCTCTTGGCCAATCAGAATTGCTAAACTGTCCCAGGAATGTATTAATATCATTGCATGGTTTATTAACAATTCAAGCATCACAGCCCAAGAGCTGAATTTTGCTTAATTAAAATATAAACATTATAAAAGGAAGTGTTTGCAGAAAAACGAAATTATATTGATTCTGTAAAACAAATGTTCAATATAGGAAAAAAACTTGGATTCCAGCTCCATTTTAAAATAAAAGTAGTAAAAAGTTCAACCATTGAGTAAGTGTGGTTAGAGTTGGAATCAGGTTTTTTTTCATACCTGTTGGTTCTACACTTGTTTGAGCTAAAGTTTGTTAGTATTTATGACTAGTGAATACTTATTTTGCATTACAGGTGGCTCTGAAATCAACCCTAGTCACCTCACCGAGTCCTTTGACATGGGTCTTAGTGAAAATCTGTGGGAATTCCATCCCTATGGGCAGGTTCAAAACGGCGTGTGCCTCAATGGAGATAGCGCCCTCTATTGGTCCAATCAACGATACAACCAGCGAGATAACTTTGTCATCACACGTCAGCTCATCATTGACAGGAATTATATGCTGCAGTTTAAGGTGAATTTTAAAGGTTGATTTTTATATGAAGGTGTGTTTTTGACAAGGTCTAGGGATCAGATTTGTCCAGATTTTTGAAAAAACTTCAACTCTAACAATTGTAGCCTGTTTTCAAAAACCTTTTGTAAAATAGTTGACAAGTCTTGATTTGCTATATTTTATGTTCATTTGTTCACTTTACAAACACGCATACAAACAAATGTTTGGTGTTTAACACGATGGTAGACTTGTAGTAGACACATCGCAAGTTGAAAGTCTAAGCTAACCAATAGTTAGCCTGCTGCGATTGGCTGTTTAGTAATATCTATGATCAAATAAGATTATCTTTGCCCATCAATTGGTAGTAAATGCCAGACAGCTCCACTGTACTACCAATTCTAGGACACGAGGTTTGTCTTTTGATGTCCCATCTAAAGAACAATTAAATGATTGTGAAATATCTTGCTCAAGGAGGCAAGTTCCATGACCTGGACTCCACTCTGCTTAGCAGAAACACAAGGGCCCAATTTCGTGGCTCTGCTTATCGTCCAAATTCTGCGCATATTATTATTCTGCGCTTAATTTGCCACGCTAGCTGTGTAAGTGTTCTCTGCCTAATAATGTGAAATACGCACAAGCCAAAATTCCCCGCTAACCCATGAAATATGCTTGACATAAGCACAGAATTCCCTGCTTCCGTAAGCGCTGATTCTTTGCTTACGTTACGCAGAGCCATGAAGTTAGGCCCATCAGAGTTTGAGAAGCCACTGCTCTTGACCACAACGTGCAACAATGCTTACTGACGATGCTTTAACAAGAATCTTTCTCTCAATATCAGGTTGTAGTTGGATGTCAAGAAACGTCGGCTTCCTGTATTACAGACTACCCAATTCATTTAGAATACAACACGGATCCCGCCGTGCCTCGCTGGACTCTCCTAAAACCCAGATGTCTGCCTGATGATGGGGACCAGACTAGATGTAATCCCAGAGTGTTCGGCGGAGGAAGCGTCTTCACTGCTAATCAGCACGGTGTTTGGAAGAGAATGATGTATGCTCTACCGCTGCAAACAGTTTCAAGGTATGTTATTCTCTATCCCTCATCTCTATCTCGGGTTCCAAAGCTTAGTGCCAGAATCTGCGCAAGAGAAATGAAGTTTGCAGGGCACTGCTATCGCCACCCTGAGCTTCCAGCCAGCAAGCTTGTCCTCTGGGAGCCAAGCAAGGTCGAGCTCAAAGAGGTTGAGGTCACCTCACTTATACAGACATACTTAAGAAGGGACACAGAATTTGTGTCAGCTGAGGAAATATCTACATGCATGAGGGACAGGGAGATCCGGGGAACAACTCAGCTGTAACATTATTGACTGAGGACACCATTCAAAATAAAAGAAGCACAGTCATTAATATGTACATAAAGCTAGTTAACCATGTACTGTGTGTAATGTTCTTTATTTTGCCACCATCTTGACATGCAATTGTCTTTGAACTTGTTCTCTTGCAGCTCTACCCAGTTCCGATGGATCCAACATTCTGCTGGTCATATGGCCCCAATGTGGTCCATTGATGATGTGTACATAGGTGTTAGATGTCCCAAAATGTGCAATGGACATGGAGCATGTGGGTCTGACGGGCGATGTCAATGTGACCACAAGTATGTAGGTAAGTATCCATGGTCATCGGTCAAAATGCGCAAAAACATTGCATATAGATTTTGCAAAAACATTGTATAATTTTGCATGAAAATGTTCGGTGATAAAACACAGTTTCTTGATTTGTATTGTTTTGTGTGTCCATCCAGATTATTTTAAGCGAGGTATGACGTACATTTGTCAGTTTTCAGTTTGCGTGTAGTATAATTGCTATTGTAGGAGCTACAACAGACGTGATGATACACAGTTGTCAGTTATTTGGTTTTAATATACAGTAACATCTGATATCTTAAATTGTATTTTCCATCTGATCCATACTGAACCATCCTTTATTGAGCTGAGTAGCTCATACTTGTTGCACAGGCCGTATACTCCCCAGGGAACTGAGATGCTTGGAAGTACTTTGTGGTGCCCTTCTGGTGTAAAAAGCACCATATTAAAACTAGTTATTATTTATTTAGTAAAGTGCCTCACCAAGGGATGAAATTCTTCCATTTTAAAACGGAATTTCGAGGTGTTTTTTTTTTTTGCCCTAAAAAAATATATTTCTTTGATTGTTATCCCACCCCCCTCAAGAAATATCAAATTCTAAAAGAAATGGAGATATAACCATATAATAACGCCCCAGATTGCAGAGTAGAAACTTTGAAACTAAAAATATATGTTAATATTTGGGCTTCATGCTTGCATGTTTTCGAGTTTGAATGCTTTCGCGCTTTGTGCTCAGAGTTAAAAAAAAAAAATCTGAACAGCGTATCCATTCCTGGGGCTGATTTCACTAACGCTTTGCGATCATCGCAAACACCGAAATCAAGCGCTAAATCCAAAATCAATGGCAACTTAACAATGGATTTTTGATAGTGATTTCACTCAAACTTAGCGATGAGAACACTCATCGCAAAGTTTTAGTTAGCAGTGACAATCTTGCGATGGCTCGTTAGTGGTTGCAAAGTAAAAGTTTGTGGCAAACTTATGATACATTGCGCCATCATTATGTGCTTAGTTATAGCGGTGTACGGCTTGACATATAATTTGTCCGCGATTTAGAGTAAAATTGCGCTACATTTAGTCTTGCGGTCTTTTACCTTGGAGACTCAGATTGCCGATGACAACTATCAGCGACGCAACTGCCGCAAAGAGAGCTTAAAATCGGTAAAAAGCAGATACATTCTGGGCTCAATTACTTTAATAATAATAATAATAATAATAATAATAATAATAATAATAATAATAATAATAATAATAATAATAATAATGATAATAATAATAATAATAATAATAATAATAATAATAATAATAATAATAATAATAATAATAATAATATTATTTAGATTTAGATTTATATAGCGCCTAATAACTAACACTTAATTCTCTAAGCGCTTTACATTAGTGCCCTGGTCATAGGGCCAATAACATCCCTTTTAATGTTTCTCAGCTCCCTTGGGAGTATACAACCTGGGCAACAGTTTATATCGCTCCACATGCTTTTTCATTCACAATATCAACCTCTACCCATTTATACCCCTGGGTGAAGAGAAGCAATTATAGTAAAGTATCTTGCTCAAGGACACAAGTGTCACGACTGGGATTTGAACCATCATTAAAATGTGTATGTGTTGGCCTAGGCAAATTGACATTGCACCCAATAATTGTCTTTTCTGATTAATATCACTGCATGTAGGGGCCTTTAGCCACCACTTTTCGGTGGAAACACATGACAATAGGCCCTATGCCTATACTAAGCATTTAAAAATGAGTTTTGTTGTTTCTCTTTTGACGTTCATACAATGGCGTCATGCAGTGAAGCTAGTATTACTATGAGACAGATATTTACAGAATTAGTCAGAATTGTCATCAATCCCATCCTGTCTTTGTACCACAACATTCAAATCTCTTCTCAAAACTTAGCTTATCTCACAGGTTTTCAAGGACTAATTTTGTTGTGTCTGTTTTTCTTTGTGTTGTTTTGTTTTGTTTTTGTTTGTTGTTGGTTTTTCTGCGCCTTGAACACCCAGTAGGGTAGATTCGTGCACAGTATTATTATTATTATTATTATTACTATTACTAGTATTATTATTACTACCACAGATTTACGAAAATTGTTAGAATTATAATAAAGGCCATAGGCCTACAAACATAAACAAGTAAAATTTTATTTTATGTAACCTAAACCCTTTGTAAATTAAACATCATCAACAATAGTTGTTAATTCATATGCACGAACATGACAACAATTTACATATAAACTGCACTTTATCATATGCATTTCTTTTCGAGTGACGACCATCAATTTTGTTTGGGGTTATGTCAAAGGTCACTACTTTTAGCCTTGTACAAAAACTTTCTTTTTCTTTTTACGTCATCACAATTGCGATGGCTTTGTGAAACGCAAAATCAGCGACATTGCGATGGATTTGAGGTTTGCGATGCCATCGCAATTGTGTTAGCGATGATTGTTAGTGAAATCTGCCCCTGGCCTAACCTCACCTTCCTCTTCTTCTTACAGGTAATGATTGCATCCCAAGGCAACTCTTTCCCTACCACTTGATGGACAACTTTGAGGCAGGTATCTCACAGCGTACCTGGGCGTCGGTTAGAGGAGGTCGGTTGGGGATAGGGTGTGGTGCCCTTGTACCCTATGGTCATGGCAAGTCTCTGTATTTCAGCCTGTGTGGAGTGAGAGAGGCTGTTACAGTGGAGTTTGATACCAGACGCAATAGGTAAAACATGTCTGTATTAGGACATTTTAAACTTTTGTCTAAAGATGATAATTGTGGAAAACTTCCTGTAAATATTTTTGCTTGAAATGCTATGTTGCCATCATTGTTATTTTGTCCTACTTGTCTGTCAAAGGAAAATTAACAAGTTTCTCGAGCATTCTGCAAGCATGTTAGTTACACTCAAAATTGTCTTTGTAATTTCTATACATTTTATTGTTGCATTATGTGGCATTCATCTCTTTATAATTGTTTCAACTGTATGTTTCATTGTCATTGTCAACATGACAAATAATTGCCATTGAATTGAATTGTGTTGAAAATGAGTAACACAAACAGTTTGGATGTGTCCATGATGTAGGTTTGTTGGACGAGTCCAAAATGTAACTGTATGTTTGAAATCTGAAAACATATGAGAGGATTTTCACCATTTTCTTGTGACTCTTTTGATTGATTTCCTTCCCAGGTTTATTATTTCGTATAATGTTGGGTCACATCAATGTGGTTTGCATTCTTTATAATACTTAGAATACTGGATGCAAGACTTGCAAAGATTTGTGTTCGTTCAGTTGTAAAACTGAAAGAATGAAATACATTTTGTTATCTTACCTTGTTTGTTATTTTAGCAATACTTGATATTATGCTTCTTTTGTAATCTCTTTTTTTCATACATGATCTGTTTAGTTTCTTTACTTTCTGTACAGTAGCTTGCAAAACTTTTAAGCTTACTGAAACTAAATTTCTTTTGCAATTGTAGAGCTTGTAGTTGTGTATCTTTTTGTTTTAAACTCCTAACTGTTTTTATTCCTATATGCTTTCTATAGACAATGTAACGTTCTATAGACGATGTAACCTATGTTTACATTCAAACTGCCTCTGTTGAAAAAACACTATACGTCATGTTTCGCCGGGCAAAAATACATGGTAGTCATGGTTAGATGGCTGCCAAAACACAAAGGTTTTGCCCGGCCGGTATGCGCGCGAATCATGTTATGGTTTTCGAGTGACGTCACATTGTCTATACTTTCGATGAAATTTACTTTTAACTGTGATTTGGAACTTATTAATTAACAATTTATTAAACAGTTGAATGATGGTAACTTGAAAAAAGTAATTTTCCACACCCATGTTTGTTTCCCTTATTTCTTGCCACTCTGTTCCCGCCGTCACCCACTCTTTCTTTTGTCCCTTCCTTTCGGGTATTATTCTTGTATTGGCCATGTAGTGTAATTGAAGAAATATAATGATTGCGACTCCTTCTTATTTTGAGGCATAAAACAGTTTATCTTTATTTCTCATTCAACTTTTAATATAGGCCTATGTGTAGTGTTTTCTTATATTTTATTTTTTTAGATGTGCAAACCGAGGTTATGATTTGCATGCTGGCATGTTGAAAACATAATAAAATGGAATTGAATTGATATTTCAGTGACCTGATGTTCGTCCTGCAAATCGGCAGTACCACCATTGATAACCCAAGCTGTTCTGTCAACCTCACATCCCCACACACCAAGAACAAGGCCATCCTCCTACAATACACAGTCAACAACGGCATCGACTGGCACCTGATTGAGTCACATGACCCAGTGGACTACCAGCGGGCACAGAGATTGTCCTACAGGCTGCCTACGAGGGCCAAGGGTAGAGCTGTCAGGTTCCGTTGGTGGCAGCCTCAGCACGATGGGCCAGGGAACGACCAATGGGCAATCGATAACATACAACTCGTTATGTAAGTTTTCCCCCGCTTATTGGTAGAAACCTTTTGTTGTTGTTATTGAATTCAGGTTGTTATAATTTGCACCAACTTTTTACATAATAATAATAACCCGTTTTTATATAGCGCTTTTCACATGTGTCTCAAAGCTCGTTCGACATTATTACCCCTGGTCACTGGGATTTAAATCATTCCTTAAACCATCTTAGCTCCATGTAGGAGACACAAGAGTGTATCGCATAATGATGATCGTCCAATAAGCCCTAAAATAAACCTTGTACTTGACTTGATGACCAAACTCAATGATTAGTGCATGCTCTGTGTAAAAGAAAAGCTGTGAAAGTTTAAGATCATTGGTATTGGCGTGTACCCTAAACCAGTTTACAACATGGGTTGTTGCTGGTTGGTGCTCTAATGCCTCAGACAGCATCAGTAACTTCAGATTGTTACCTTAAAAAGCACTCTATTTGTGGGTTTATTTTAATCAAAAATTACATGTAGATACCTTAGACTAAACAAGAGGAATAATATAGTGTTGTCTTTTTTTCTTTTGTGTTCAGGTTACGAAGCCATATGTTAAACCGCTACCACCAGTGAAGGGCTAACAAGAGTTTGATATTTATCAACACATTACCAACTGTTTTGGAATCTCAGACCTCCTGACTTGCCGGTGTCTCCAAGATTAAACATTATACCGTTTTAAGACCTTTTTTGGTTAATGAAAAGATTAAACAACGATTCATTATTACTCATGATATTAAAATTGCAAGCTTTAATACCTCTGGCAGAGTCTGCTGATTTTGTGTAGAAAATGCAAGGTTTACCCCATTGTTTTGTTTTTAAACTGACTATTTCCCCGTCATGATTGTGTACACACAATTAAGGGTTTAATGTATATGGTTTTGAGTACAAGTCAAAGCTAACCAAGTATGACTTAAGAAAAACCTGCATAAGGTTTACCCCATGTGATTCAATCTGTGGTTAAATTGAAGTGCTTTCCCCTTGAGGAGTTCAGTGAAAACTGCAAGGTTGGACCTTTTTGTGATTTTTATAAAAATACAACATTCAATCAAAGCAGCTAGGTTGAAAACATACACCAAGTATTACACTAATATTTTTGCTATTTGGTTTTTTGTTGTTTTGTTTTTTTTTCAAAGTAGAGAGTTGTTAGATAACTTTATTTCATTTTAAATGTTATATATTTCTTCCACATTTCTTAAACTAATTTTAAAACGGAAGTATTTCACTTTCAATTAAGCAAACCAATCTATTTTCATAAAACATTTAATAATTTTATACTTTTATAAATTTAGAAAAAGATCCAATAAAACGTAACCATACCATATAATAAAGTTACTAATTGTTTTCTTGTTATTCAGCATCGTGTGATGATCTAAATATAGTAATATTGATAATAATTGTTTTTTATATAGCCCTTCAAACATTGTCTCAAAGCGTTTTATTACCACTAATCACTGCCTTTTCATTCCCCAAACCTTCTCAGCTCCCTGGGGAGTTTACAGCCTGTGCTACCAAGTATGTAGCGTACTTAGCTAAGTCAATCACAAAAAACATCTCTGCCTTCACAGGTACCCATTTACCCATGGGTGTCTTGCTCAAGGACGCAAGTGTCACGACCGGGATTCAAACCCACACTCTGCTAAGCAAGTGATATATAACACAGGAGCTGTGTGTATACATGAACATTCTGGTCACTGTTTTGAATTGATGCAGAATTTTAATATTTATTTTGGTTTTGACTCATACACCGATGTGTGTTAGCACTGTATGCTCAGTACTTTCCCGAGTCCTGTGAAAAAAAATCACAGGCATATTACTCTGGTGGGATTTGAACCTATGACCTTTGCAATTCTAGGGAAGTGTCTTACCAACTAGACTACCGAGGTTGCCTTGTAGCTAGAGGCAGTCCGAATCCTATGTTTTGGCAGCGGGTACTGCAACTATATAAGAGTTGCAGAATTGTTTTTACCCTTTTCAGATCAATTAAATTAAACTTGATCTAGAAGTAAAAATGTAAGCCAGACACTTTTTATAATAACGGACTCGGTTTTCTTTAGGAAGCAATAGAAATAATTATTATCAGCAATGGACTAACACGACCAAAAATGCATTTGAATTTCATTAGAAAACCCTTTTACCATTTTAACCTATTCAATTCCCTACTCTTGTTGGATAAAAAGAACAATTGTGAGAATTAAACAGTACAAAGAAATGTAAAAATCAAAAGTACATAAATTGTACAAAATGAAAGCCAATTGTAAATGAATAACTAGGAATTCAAATCTCTTCTCAAATTTTATCTTATGTCACAGGTTTTCAAGACCTAACTTTGTTGTGTCTGTTTTTCTTTTTTTTTTTTTTTTTTTTTTTACTGCGCCTTGAACACCCAGCAGGGTGAACATGTGTGCATTACAAGTATTATTATTATTATTGTTATTATTAATTAACTATGTACAAGAGAGGATTAAGAGAGTATGAGGCATGAAGAAAGTGAAAAATGTGCGAGGAAGGAGATTACTTGTACATTAAGATGCCACTTTGAAGTTTATTGATGTCGGTAAGAGTAAGGGTGCATAGGCACGCAGAAATAGGTACAGAATGGTGCAGAGACTCTTATGAAGAAAAAAAACTTGGAGCCTCGCATCCTCCCCCCCCCCCCCCCCCCCCCCATCCCCCTTGACTGTGGTATGTTTGTTAGTCCATAGAGTAAGTCTCTGTCCTTACTCTATGGTTAGTCCATGCCTGTTTTTATGAAACTTCAATAATCAATATTGTTTTGGAAAATAGAGCAAATATCCAGGGTCAAGAGGATTTAAAACTGTATCATCTTAGATTACAAAATATCAAGTTATGTCTCCAAATTTGACAAGAGCTTGTTGCAACAACCAACAACAACCAACGTGGAATGTAACTACTCTGTATCTAGCGCGCTCATTCGTCAAGATCAAGGGGTGTGTTGTGGGTGTGTTGTGGGCGTGCCCGTCCGTGCTTGGATGATAGCGCCCTCTTGTGGGGAAATTTGATAGCAGACTTGACTTCCAGACGAACACTTCATTCTGCTGGATTTATATGTGTCAAATTTGAGTTGGAAAATGGTGTTGTTTGCATGCAGAGTGAGGGCTCAAGAAGTATCTTGTGCGTATTGTGCGCAATGTAGATTTCTCCAAAACACGAAGTACGTTGGTTATTCATCGGTAAGTGTTATACAATGTGTTGTTTTTTTACACTTACAGCGGCATTTTCTCCCCATTCATTTGCGTTGTGTATGCGTACAACTACAAAAATCATGAATGAATCAGCGCAAGCGCAGAGAGGCGACGATGATACAAAATTGATAATTTTGGTACATTTGATTTATGACTTTGTCTCTTTCTCACTCATGTGGCAAGGTCTAGCAATATGCCACCATTGCAAATGTATCATTTTAATGAGGAATACCGCAGCTTTGCATTAATACGTAATTTAATACAGAGTAATAAATGGTAAAAATATACTTGATTGAAAAAAGTTTCCTAACTTCTTGTGAGCAGTTTATTTGAATGTTTGTTCAATGATTATTACAGCAACTGCAGTTGCGTACGAAAGGGCGATACTCCCGACTTTCTTACTTTCAACTAAATACCAACAAACAACCTAGTCAAAATTGAGACCACCGAAGGCGTCTTTGACTCCTTGACTAAAATAGTGCACAAGTAATCCAATCCTAAAAGTTTACTTCATGATCCAATGCAATATGATTTCAATTTTCAATGCATCCGAAATTATAACTTTGATAACTTTCTGTATCACTCCACCACGTTTTCACTCTTTTGTATAAAAAAAAACTCATCTATCCAGCCTTTTTACCATGACACGTTCACTTCATTTTGCGGGTGTTGAAATTTAAATAAAAGATTTGTTTTTCCGTTGCGAGAGATAGCCCATTATTTACAGTGCTAATGCATGCATTTGGAGCGACGACAAACGTTTTAATTTCATTACTTTCATTGGTTGGTATTTTATTTAATATTCAGAAGCTAGTATGCCGTGCAAAATAAAAAATCTCATTCAAATAAGTATAATAAAGTATAACAAATTTAATTACATGTTTGTCCTAAGACATGGCTACTAGATTAGAATCTGGAGATATCACAAGGCATATTGAGAGTAAAACAACCATCCCCTTCCCCCTTGAAGCACAAACACTTCATAACAATGCTTTCCTCCATTTCAGACATGTGGTTGCGTATACAGAAACTTTTCCCTGTAAAACTTTGTGCAGCCTTTAATGTTATCGACCCCCGTATGTTTTTGACCCGCAACTTTGATTCCTGTTTACCGCGAGACTGTTTTAGCTCCACCGGTGACAGAAGCTCGGCTGTTTACTCATGGTCTGTATTTTTGTCAGGCTTATTCATGCTAAGAATAAAGTTTCCTATCGTAGGCTATGCTCAAAAATTTATAAAATTATTTATTTTTGGTATAAATCACAATACATTTATGCCAACAATCAAATGAGTCAAAGAAACAAGATCCATCCTCGAAAGTTCCAAACAAAATTATCATCTTCTAGATTGAGCTTCATTCTCCTTCAGTCACTAGATAGATCACATGATATGGTTGCTATTTAGGATTCTATGGCGTGCCAATATTGGGGAAAATTTAAATATTTTAATTATTTTTGATTCCTGCAGACTATTAATTGTCCGGTAGCTAGAGGCAGTCTGAATCCGATGTTTGGCAGCGGGTACTGCAACAACAATGGATGTCAAATTAATATTCTTTATCCCTGATGCAACTTTGACATCTACAACTACAGACTGTAATAAATTCTGTTCCGTAATAAATAATAAATGTCTACATTACAGAGAAATTATACCAGATAGGTTTCTTTTCTCCTGAAACCATCAGAGATAGCTGTTTCTCACATCAACCTCTCGATCCCCATAACTCGTTACCAAGTGAGGTGTTATGCTGATAATTATTTTGAGTAACTACCAATGGTGTCCACTGCCTTTAGTGTGTGTAGCATTAAATATATTTTTAAATTGTCTAGTACTGCTTAAACAGCGGCTAAAGGATAATCTCAATATTTTAAATAAAACCCTTTTTTGACCAAACAGATATCTGTAGATACCGATTTAATAAATAATTCAAGTCAAAAGTGCACCTCTCCCCACAAGGGGGGCACTTTTTTTCTAGGGGGTACTGCTGGCAAGTTCACTATGCTTTTTTGACTCTCATCTCCTGGGTCTATTTGAAAATGGCTACATGTATGATTTGGCTTTGCCCCTTATATACACACAATGGTGGGTTCCAAACAGCTATTATTAAACCAAAGGAAATAACACGGTAAATTTGCAAAATAATGTTCCTACGCTCTTTTTCAGCACTTTGTTTACTATAGGGACATACCAGCTAACCAATTACCTTATTCAGTGGCATAACATCATAGTAACATTTGTTAGATTGTGGTCCGAAAATAAAAATCATCAAAATACCACATTATTAGTTGAGAAAAATAAGATGTTTAAATGACCCGAAGAGCGGTCAAAGGTCAGCGTATTTGTCAAATTTACATGACATTGTTGCACAATGTTTTTGTAAGTAGACTGGTGCTCTGTATAAATGTTTTACTACATGTATGAGGTACTGGCATGGAGATCCAGTCTACTATATCCATGTGTGTATGTGTGTGTCCCTAACACCAACCGACAACAAAACACCCATCAGCCCAATCCTCAGACATCCAAAGATTGCCCGAAAAAAACAAATAAACTAAGCAAGAAAGGTTTGGTAGAACAAAATGTAAAAAAGACATGTAAAAAAGGATCTGAAGGTGACTGGTAGTCCTAGTGACTGGTGACTGTTCTGCAAACAAGTACACTAGACTAAAGTACTAAGGCCTACTACTTTTGCAATGCCATTGCAAGTGGTCCTTACGATTTAAGTGCAACGGCACACAGCACATTGTGTAGCTGGTGACTGCTCTATATTCCGACACCCCTATGTTCCGACACCCCTTTGTTCCGACAACCTGAACCACCATTTTGTGTCAGCCATTTTCCATGAAAAACGGGGCAACTTAAAGGCAGTGAACACTATTGGTAATTACTCAAAATAATTATCAGCATAAAACCTCACTTGGTATTTACGAGATGTTGTTAGTATAAAACATTGTGAGATACGGCTCCCTCCGAAGTGACATAGTTTTCTAGAAAGAAGTAATTTTCCACAATTTTGATTGCGAGACCTCATGTTTAGAATTTGAGGTCTCGAGATCAAGCATCTGAAAGGACACAACTTTTTGTGACAAGGGTGTTTTTTCTTTTATTGTTATCTCGCAACTTTGATGGCCAATCGAGCTCAAATTTTCACAGGTTTGTTATTTTATGCATATGTTGAGATACACCAAGTTAGAAGACTAGTCTTTGACAATTACCAATAGTGTCCACTGTCTTTAAAGAAACTACAGCTGACCGCAATTTTATCCATCAACGTCCAGTAACCTATCTTTATGTAGTCCCCATCCAACAATTTATATGAAGAGTGTTCTTCTGGTATAGCAACTTTGATTTATTAATAAGAGGGCTGAGTGGGAGAGGGGGGGTGGACTTTATTAGTCATTATTATTAATTGTTAACATTATTATTATTCTTTTCTTTTTTCGAGGGGCGGGGGGGGGGGGGGGGGGGGCAAATGAAAGAAATTACACATCGGAATTAGGCCTATACATCTTTTTTTTTTAAATAGTACAAATTCAACTTTGAATGTTCAAACTTATTCCCAGCCGAAACTCACCTGGAAATCTGTAATACAAGTTGTGTTTTTGTTTTTAGGGGTGTCGGAATATAGGGGTGTCAGAACATAGGGGTGTCGGATAGGTTCAGTTGTCTGAACATACAGATAGGGGTGACGGAATATAGGGGTGACGGAATATAGGGGTGTCTGAATATAGGAATGTCGGAATATAGGTTCAATTGTCAGAACATACATGTAGGGGTGTCGAAATATAGGGGTTTCGGAATATAGGGGTGTCAGAATATAGGAATGTCGGATAGGTTCAGTTGTCTGAACATACAGGTAGGGGTGACGGAATATAGGGGTGTCGGATAGGTTCAGTTGTCTGAACATACAGGTAGGGGTGACGGAATACAGGGTTGTCGGAATATAGGAATGTCAGAATATAGATTCAGTTGTCGGAACATACATGTAGGGGTGTCGGAATATAGGGTTGTCGGAACATAGGGATGTCGGAATATAGGTGTTTAACCGTGTGTAGCTTCTAGTACTGTACCATATTAAATGTGGCAGACTGTGGCAGAATGGGGCATGGGTGAGCGATGAGTCGCCATGAATACAATTTGCTGATGTACTCTGAAGACGTTGATGAAAAAAAGGTCCATTGCAAAGGTAATTAAATTACAAAAAAGTTGTTTGAAACATATGCCACCAGTGCTCCATAGAAATTGATCCAGCTTAACATTTGATAATGGTATGCCCTTTTTGTGTTCATTTTACTCTATGTACACATACATACATGTAGGAGTAAAGATTCTAAAAATGAAGTTTGCCAATTGGCACCCCTCAAAGCCAATGTGAATTTATGTGATGCATTTTTGTATTCATTTTACCCTCCATACATGAGTATGACACCTCTTCAAGTTATAACCAAAGTGACTTTATGTAATCATTTTACTCTCCGTACATATGAGTAAAGACTGTTGAATGACAATAAACGGATTGTGTGACAAAGGTCACTTGACCTGAGATGGGTAAAAAAAACATCAACAAATCAATGTGCAATATTAAAAAAGACATGATTATTTTTGCATTTGTTTGTTCAATCAAGGATTTTCTTTCTCCAAATAATTGAAGACTATTCTGGAGTTTGTACCACAGACCTTATGGTGGCTGAACAATGCCGGTAATGGGTAAACACAGTTCCACCAAAAAGGAAATTATTCAAGAATGTTCACACAATAATTGTTCAACTTTGCAGTCTCTCTTGGCACAGCCCGACTTTACGTCGTGCTCAAAAACCATTGCCGTAAGCTCACTCAAACCTTTTTAATGTACATACATGTAGTCTAACCATACTCCCAAAAACAACGCAGAAGTTCTGATTCAGTCACAAGGTCGAAGTGTCTTGTAAGAACTAAGAAGGTACGAAGTGTCTTGTAAGAAGGTATGACGTGTCTTGTAAGAAGGTACAAAGTGTCTTGTAAGAAGGTACAAAGTGTCTTGTAAGAAGGTACAAAGTGTCTTGTAAGAAGGTACAAAGTGTCTTGTAAGAAGGTACAAAGTGTCTTGTAAGAAGGTACAAAGTGTCTTGTAAGAAGGTACAAAGTGTCTTGTAAGAAGGTACAAAGTGTCTTGTAAGAAGGTACAAAGTGTCTTGTGAGAAGGTACAAAGTCTCCAAGGTACACAGTGTCCAAAGTCACTGCGTACCTTTCCAAGGTACGAAGTGTCCAAATTCACTTCGTACCTTGCCAAGGTATAGTGTCCAGGGTACCAAGTGGCAAAGGTAGGAAGTGTCCTGACACCATCATACGAGTCTTCCTAATGTCTTTACTGTGTAGCTGTGTTTTTCCGTACCTAGCTCAGGTCTCATGATCACATGTAAACATTGGTCGCACAATCGATCTATTGGTACCCTTCATAACCAAAGTGACTTTATATTAATAATAATAATAATAACCAATTATTATATAGGGCATTTCACAATAACCGTATCAATGCGCTTTACATTAGTGCCCTGGTCATAGGGTCAATAACATCCCTTTTTAATGTTTCTCAGCTCCCTGGGGGGTATACAACCTGGGCAACAGATTATATCGCTCCAAAGGCTTTTTCATTCTCAATATCAACCTCTACCCTCGCAGGTACCCATTTATTCCCCTGGGTGAAGAGAAGCAATTATAGTAAAGTATCTTGCTCAAGGACACAAGTGCCACGACCGGGATTCTAACCCACACTCCGGTCAATTAGCACTAGAACTTGAATTTGATGCTCTTAACCACTCCGCCAAGACACTCTGAGGCCTTTTTGTATTACTTTTTGTATTACTAATTCTCTGTACATAATGAATAGAGTAGACTCATTATGAATATATGAATATTTTAGTTTTTACCCATACACCAATGTGTGTTAGCACTGTATACTCAGTACTTTCCCGATTCCTGTGAAAAAATATCACAGGCATATTACTCAGGTGAGAATAGAACCTGCGACCCTTGCAGTTCTAGAGCAGTGTCTTACTTCATGAAGTTTGCCAATTGGTACCCCTAATAACCAAAGTGAATTGATGGTATGCCTTTTTGTACTTAAGTAAAGTCTCAAAGTCGCTTCATTTGAGGCCTTTTTGTATAGAATTTTACCCTCAGTACAAGCGAGGATGGACACGTCTTCAAGTGTTTGCCAACTGGCACCCCTCATAACCAAAGTGACTTTATGGGACCGTAGTCGTGACAGCAGTAGTAGAGTACCGCCGAAATCGCGGGACGAGTTGGAAGGCTTTCACCGCGACAGACATTTATTGACTTGTCCACAATTCTTAGGGGTGTTGGAACATTGGGGTGTAGGAATATAGGGGTGTAGGTGTGTAACCCTCTCTGCGGTTGATTGATTGATTGATTGATTGATTGATTGATTGATTGATTGATTGATTGATTGATTGATTGATTGATTGATTGATTGATTGATTGATTGATTGATTGATTGATTGTATGGTAGAGTTCGGCATGTGATTAAGTGATTAATTAGGTATTAATTAGTCAACCAATTTAGGTTAGTCCAAATTTAAGTCTGCCCAGTGGCATGGTCTGTCAGATTTTGTGGAATAAAGTTTTATCTTTTATGCATTATTAAGGGAAAATTTACTTTACAGTGAGTAAAGATTGGCGAGAATGAATGATTCTACATAGGATATGTCTTCTCCTAAGGTTTATTCATTCTCAATGGTTTGTTTAACATAGCTGACTAATGTGGGAGTTAATTCGTCGCGTGAACAGCATTTTAGAACTGCTGTATTTCTTAAAGGGACACACCGGCTCACCGTTTACACAATTTAGGGGTGGAGAATCATAAATAATGTGTTTATAGATGGTTGCTGTAAACAAAAATCATCAAAATGTCACGTATTTAGCGAAAAATTATTTAAAAAACCAAAGCGGCCATATAACAAGCTTCAGTTACACGGACTCTTTGAATGTGAATCTTATGTTAGAATTTTCACCATTATTTACATTTTGTAGCGATAATTTGAATACATGATCTTTTTCGTCAATTATCGTACATAATTTTGTAAAAAAAAGATTTAAATTTGGTTAAGTAAGTTACTTTTAGACGGCTGCAAGTAAAACTAGCCTGGAAGGTCACGTGATTGTTTGTACCACTTTTTGGTTAGAACAATCACGCGACCTGCATTTTTGTCTTAAAATGCTCAAAAACGGCTTAATTTGATGATTTTTTTTATGACTGTTCTTCTTCATTCCTGGAAGACTGTTGAAGTCACATCTTAGTCTATTTTGTAGCCCAATTAGCCCAATTCGGCCGGTGTGTCCCTTTAATTTGAATTGTGCAGCCATTTTAAGAGTAAGGATAGAGATTTACTCTTAGGTCCAGCATATCGTATGTTGAATGGAAATGCTAGACAGTGTGTAGGCCCACATGAAGCTGTGTAGCTATCCACCCATTCACCACCCATACCCACAGTGCAGTCCCATGGCACTGTAGGCAACCCACCCATTCACCACACGGCAGCATACCCACAGTGCAGTCCCATGGCACACACAAATACACGTTGGCATAATAGACCTGGCGGCTGGCCTTACACTCTATAGCCATATGTATGTATACACCTGTACATGTTCTGTGCTGTGCAGCACAGAGGGAAGGGTCCTTGCATAGGCCTACTGCCCTGCCTGGCCATTCGACCGGCACCACGGTGTGGACGTTCAGCCATTTCCCACCCGCTGCACTTCCAATGAAACGTGTGTCAGTACGGCGTGTATTCTAGCGGCTGATTAGGTATTAATTAGTGGACCTCTGAGTTTCCTCCAGAGTGAAGTCTGCCCAACATAGGTATGGTCTATTAGAGTATGTAATAATTGTTCATCATTTATGTAACATTAGAGTACATTTACCATGATTTACCTGGGTTTGAGTGCAAGTAATTTAGCAGCTGTTTTGTTATGGTCTGGTTGATGAGGTCTTAACTGTGGCGGTTAATTACTGTTTAATACGCAACCAATTAATCTAATTCTTTGTCTCCGAGTTTGTTCACTGATATGTTCTTTCAGAATTGTGGGGAAAAAATTACTCTAAATTACATAACAATTAAAAATCGTTAAAATTAGAAAGAATCGGAGGCCAAATGTCAACCGCCTTTAACTGCATGGGTTCGAATTATCCCAAGTCCAGATTGTAGGTTATTGACGGTAAAAAGAAATTGGGCCAGAAACGCGGCTAGCTAGGGCCAGAAACGCGGCTAGCTTCAACTCGGCCGCGAGGGAGCAAACTGTGTGTCTACATTTTCAGCGGCGTGATTGGGGTTTTATTACCAAGTATTTCTTGATGGTAACATCTTCATCAAGCAATGTATTGTGGCAGTGATTTCTTGGGGCAATGTAATTTTTCGGACACCTATTTTTCTAGTGTTGTTAGTTAGAGTCATATAGTGTGTGATCTTCAGTGTTGCTGCTGCGTACAGTTAAGAGAGACACGCCAACACAACGACCGTAAGTTATGTTAGTTTTAACATAGAGCAAGGAACATAAGTTGATCAAACTCATATCCCAAATCGTGAAGAGCATGTTTGAACATTGTTTGATTGAAATCTATGTTAGTCCTCTATGTTTATGTTTCCTAGATGCATTTTGAGACGTGAAGGCCATCATCCAACAGGTTTTTTAGGCCGAATGTTTGCAACATCCACCCTCACATACACCAGGGCCAACCTGTCCAGAAGCACCATCCAACAATACCTGGTGAAATTAAAGACTGCTGTATCATCCACTCTCCTGATTTAAAGGTATTGTGGCTTTTTCTTTACATTGGGGAAAAAAATAGTGATGCAATATATCAACTGATGCCCTGACTTGCCCTAACTACCTTCGTTTATTTATTATAAGAAGTATGCGAACATTGCATGAATAAGAGCTTGATGGACATTGAAATTTTCACACCACACACCGAACTTGGATGACTTCAACTGGTCCAATTTGTCTCGAGTTTTCACTGATTTCGAGGCAAACGAGAAGAAAGTATTGTTTCCCGGTGAAGCCATACGAGTAAGAAACATCTGCAGTGACTACAAGTGTTCTGTGAGACTTTGTGTATGACTCTATAGCCCGCAGTTGTCTTTATTTTATTCAAAATATTTTTTATGACATTTACAAAATTTCATTAAGAAAATTATCATGTTACCATGGTTATTTGCCCCCCCCCCAAAAAAAAAGAGAATAATTGTTGGCTTTCAAATCTGATTTTTATTTAGTTTGTTTTCCTTTTTTTATCTCCTGAACATTTACACTAAAGCGTTTAAATAAACAGTGATAATTGAATCACCAGGCCGATGTTTAAATTTTAATATTAATAATAATATTGATATGAAGGTTAAAAAAAAAAACAAGTTTCCAATATAAAAAAATGATATAGGGCACATGGCTTCTTTAAACCTCAATGCTCAGCAGAATGTTCAGTCATGATTTGATCATCATGAATTGTCAATTGAAATAGTGATTGATGAAACTTTTTGGTGGGCATTTCCTTTAATATGGCCCCCAACATTATGACACATTTGTACCTTGTAGAAATGCCTGACATACCAAACTTTTTGCATTTACAAGTGCAACTAACAAATGGAGCCTTAAATGGTTCTTAGTTTTGGTCAAGGGAGAGGAGACTCTTTGCTTGGCAAGTCAAACCACAAACATTTTATCTAGGGACTGTTTACATCGCGCACAGAGAGGTACAAAATTTGGCACGATTTTAGGGACACCTTGAAAACAGGGCGTTCTACAATATTGCTTTAATATTTGTGCTAATTATTCTCCTGTCATTTACAAACCTGACAATCTAAAACTTCTCAATGCTCAAATTATTACCGATGGTGTGCTGTATTTGGTTGATGGCTCATGATGTCTATTTATCTAAATGTTGCCAGTGTACCGATATTTCAGCTCTCAAATTGTCAAAGTAGACGTTGTAATAATTATTTTCCCCAATTATGTTGTGCCATCCCCAAAGACTTGCCAACCTAGTGATTTTTTTTTTCAACGATCAAACTGTACCCAAGTGCTGGCTCAACTGACATATTGCCCATTAGGCCTATATGAAAACTTGCTGAGTTAATGTGTTTTTCAAATCTGAAATTGTCTTAAGATTGATGTGCTTTCTCTGTTAATTGTCTCTGGGCTAATGCTGCGCAAATCGTTTAGTACCCTCAGAATTTCCAAACCTGAAGAGTTTTTAATTAACTGATAAATTGTTCTGTGAAGCCATTGTTGTGACGTCTGTGAATTTTAAAAACAAAGCGATTGCTATTTTAAAAAAAAAAAATTTAAAACTTACTTTTCCTTGTTTGTTTATTTTGCTTGTTTGTGTCTGTCATTCACCGCCGAGCAAATCTAAAACTTTTGAATGTTAATTTTTTTACCAATGATATGCTATCTTTGGTTGGTAATTTTTGATTGGCGCTCACGATGTGTATTTCTCAAAATGTTGTCAACGTACTGATATTTAGCTCCCTAATTGTTCAGAAGTGAATAATGTAATCTTTAATTTTCCCATTGCATGATGTTCCTGTTCTCAAATACTTGCCAACATTTTATTGGTTTTGTTCGATTCACTTTTTTCCAAAACTACATTGTTGGTGTCAGATGCAATTGTGTCCGCCATACATACTGTCCGCTCGGGACACTTTTGCATATGCAATCGGTCCGGGGCTGTGCAAAAACTGTCCGGTGAACGTGCATGCACTGAACCTACGTATATGCAGCATGAATATTCACGTATTTTATGATTGCAGCAAATACTCAAAGGTCGAACATTTTGTCATGTCATTAATGACATGCACTTTAGCTTGTAAAATGGCGAACGGGTTCCATCAACCATGGGCGTTTTGTTTACTGCAAGGACGGTCTTGCACGGGGGCGGACACAACTGCACATGCAAATGTGTCCGGGCGGACACAATTTCATTATGCAGCAGCGTCCGGGCGGACACACTTGCTTATGCTAAACCGTCCGGTGGACATTATTGCATATTGCATAGAGGACACAAATTTTGTAACTCAAAAACAATATCTACATATTTACATTAAATTTACCCCGTTTGAAGATAATGACACTAGAAAGCGTATACCTTAAAATAATTCTTGCTGAGGTGCAGTAGTTTTAGAGAAATTAAAAACTACAGCAGTAGCACCTCGGATAGTAATATTTTAAGGGAAGCTTTCTACCATCATTCATTATCTTCAAACTGTGCGAGTTTTATGTAAATCTGTGGACATTGTGTTTTGTGTTCTACTAAAAGTACCTAGCCTTTAACCCAAATGTTATTTGTTAATCCTTAGGTCCTAAATATTATTCCCAAGCAAAAGTATTTTCTGAAATATCACACTGCTTGTTCAGAGTGCCCGTTGTGCCAGCCAGGGCCCAATTTCATAGAGCTGCTTAGCACAAACATTTGCTTAGCATGAAATGTCTTTCTTGATAAAAACAGGATTACCAACCAATTAATTTCCTAGTGTTGCATAATATTCAGCTGTTGTTTGATTATCCTGAAAATCACGTTGAAATTTGGTTAGTTAGTAATCCTGTTTTTATTGAGGCAAAACATTTAATGCTCAGCAAATTTTTGTGCTTAGCAGCTCTATGAAATTGGGCCCCAGGTTTTGCGTCATGCTGAACCGCTATCAAAACATTCCAGCACTCTTTAATTCCTCCGATACGCTATGATAGTCTATACAAAATAATCATGATTGTTTTTTGTCTGTTAAAGTTGGAAGAAGAACTTATGTGTTTTGTTTTCTTTAATTAATTAATTTTTTGTCAATCTAAAACATTTTCTTTCGCGCAAACATCAAAACCACGTTCAAAAGTTACAACGACCGTCATCCAGCATGCAGCGACTCAATGCCCGTGGTATGACGGCAGTTCACACGCGTTTTCGTTAGGTACCAATCTCATCTCTTCGATCAGGATTTGCCTACTGTGACGTCACGTGTAGAAGGCACCTTATACCGCATACATTCTACAGTTGCTTTGTACGAATTGGTTGCGTCACGTGTGACGGCAAACATGCTGAGATGTCTATTTTTCTGCTTGCAACGCAGTGCACGTCGTTCGGTCGATTAAATTAGTTATGGTTTGAAACATCGTTGTCAAATGATATGATGTTCCAGGAAGTGAGTGTTATGACATCTGTGAAGAAAACAGCAAGCACATTTCAAAACCATTATTTTTTTTTTCCGTTTTTTTTTTTTTTTTTTTTTTTTTTTCGGAGTTGATTCTGTGCTAATTTACTCGCAAATCTGCTATTTTAAAAGAAACATTGAATTTTTTTTAGTTGTTGTGCTGTATTTAGTTGATATGTCTCATGAAACTCATGATGTCTTTTCCTCTCAACTTGCCTAAGTATTGATTGGTTTGCTTTAAAATGTTTACAAGCTGATGTTGTGAACCTTAATTTTCACCACCCAGGTTGGCCCATTTCCTCAAACAACCCAATGATTCTTAAAACATAAAATGCTTCGCTGTTTTAAAACTTGCCAAAAATCATTTGTCAAGTGTTTTTTAAAATTGTGGCATTTTTGTGATTTTTTGTATGTGTGTGGTTTTGTGATTTTTTGTATGGGATTTATATTGTCATGTTTTCTTTGATTTCATCTAGATTGCCATGCTGGCTGTCCTTAGACAGGGTTGGCTACTGCTAGCACAGATGATGAAAGCATGTCAATCTGGAACAAAAAAACATCTGTTAAGGTTCTACAAGACAGATTATTGTGACATCATTGAAGGTATATTATAAGTTATCACACAAGCGCGAGTGGAATATGGAAAAATGTAGCGCTTCTGCATCCCATGGATATGGAACGCAGATGTGCTATATTTTCCGTATTTCCATGAGCGCGCGTGTGATAACGTATTCATCTTAACATAGAACACACAAGAGGCAGGTAGTGATATTAGATATGCAATATAGGTTTTATCACCACTCCATTCTGCGAATCTGATTGGAGGATTAGAAAGTACTTGGAGATAATCACATTTATTTAACCTTGTGGTTTTATTACACTTTTATTAAAATTGTATTATTCCTAAGCTACAACTGTGCCATTTCTGATAAGCAGAATGTTGAGGCCCGCAACACTTGTTGAGCTGAAAAGATTTCCAACTCGCTACAAGTTGACAAGCTTCACCAGATTATGATTGTGTGATCTCTTTAAATTATCTGTGTGTTGTCCAGCCCTTCAAAAACTTATCGACCAAAAGATTTTTGTTACTCTGAAACTCATTTTTATCACTTGATGTTGTAAAAACTCCTGTTGTCCAGTTTTGTGACATCTCTATAAACCAGACCTAGTTCATGTTGAACTGCTCAAGTCATTTTCAAAGCAACCATGTACAATCTCTCAATACCATTTCATGTTGAGATTGCATGGCTGTAATTATTGTATAATTACAGCCATGCATCGCCTTGCTATATGACTTTTTATGAAATGCTTAATAACTGGTGTAATTTCATTTAGGACCATAGACTCCTCACCCTGCCCTTCCTGCTACAATATGCATCTTGAGATACCACTCGCCCATATAAGCAAGAGTTGGATTCCAGGAGTCACCTGACGAACAGAGTATACTGTCTGAACCATTGAGCCTCACTCAATAAAGATCTACCTACAGGGTTTGTAAATCATTATGTTGCCAAACTTCATAGGGTAGACATTTTGTTAAGCCATTCCAAAGTTTTTTTCTTTTGTTACTAAACATTATTATGTTCTTTCTCGAAGTCAATCAACTTTCCATGGTTCTGTGCCAATAATTACTGAGGCCTCAACCTGACAGAGTGAAGAGCCCAGGCTGATTCTTTATAAAGATTTTACAAATGTAGTCAGACAAGTTTTTAAGCTACAAAGTACTTTGCACTTTTTTGGAAACTTTTGGCTGTACTAATCCTTTGAAAAGTCAACAGTTATGATATATTTTGCTGAAACTCCGGAGCAAATCTGTACAGGAATGCACAATCTAAGAAGCATTACTGCAGTATTCTCACATAGTCAAATTTCATGAGAAAGAACATTATACCTTTTTCCATTATTGTACTGCTTCAAATTGCAATGTTGCTCAAACACTCATTATACCAACAAAGGCTGCTGTACTTCTCAGGTTTTTGTTCACCCTGGAGAGAAGGATTTGCCTAGGTGTTTCTTGAGTATTAGGCAAGTGATGTTGTAAATACGTGTCTTGTATTTCAACAACTTAGCACAACTGTCTTAAACATTATGGCTCTCAATAACTAAATGGATGACTCTTTATAAATGCTTGATTTTGTTATTGACCAACTACTTCAGATCAAAAGGCTCTTGAAGAGGGTCAGAATACTCAAGCAGACCACCTTGTTTTAAAGACGGTAGAGATTGAACAGAAACAGTGTAATGAGAACAGCAGTGATGAGCACGACGTCTAGAGTCCCCATCAAGACAACTACCTCTAACCATCATGAGAACACTGGTTGGATGCTTAGTACTGCCCTCAAAGAAATAGTTAAGTATATTTTTTTTATCAACCCTTCAATTTTCCATAACCATATTTTGTCCGAGCCCTTAAAATTGTTCAATCTGCTTATTTTCAAAAATCAAACTGTTCCTGAGTTGCTTAAATTTTCTCAAACCAAATGTATACAGACCCTTTAATTTTTAGCTTGACTTTGTTTGGATTGGTCACCCAGTTGATTGTAACATAGAAAGCTCCAAGCTCATGTTGTGTTGTTCCTCAAAAACTAAGATGTTTGGCTGTCTTTAAATTTACCGAAAATCGTTTGACAAGTGTTTTTTCAAAATGTGGCATTCTTGTGATTTATATTATGGGATTTATATTGTCATGTATACTTTGATTTCATCTAGATTGCCTTGTGACTTTAACACAGTTTTTATTAAACTTCCATTATTCCTAAGCCACAACTGTGCTAATCAGAATAACGATTCCTAAGAACTTACTGAGCTGAAATTTTTTAATGTTTTGTCTAGCCCTTCAAAAACTTGCAAACCAATCGTACTCTGAAATTTGTTTTTTATCACTTGATGTTGTGGTGCCTTTGATATTTTGTCAAATTTGTTGTTGTCCATTTTTGTGGCATCTTTAACACTATACCTAGTGCATGTTGAACTGCTCAAGTAATTTTCCTAGCAACCTTGTACAATGTCTCAATACCATTTCATGTTGACATTGTATGGCTGTAATTAAAGTTTAATTACAGCCATGCAATGCCTTGCAGATGACTTTTGATGAAATGCTTAATGTTGTGCCTTTTTCCCAGATTATTCACTGATTGAAGAACCAACCTATTGTCGGAAGCAATACACTAGTCCCCCCATAAGACCTAGGGTCATTTATACCGGAAGTCCACTTGATTAAGGAACCTAGTCTCTTCATCACCAGTCTCCACCAGACTTGGGGTCTTCTTTACCCGAGGTCAATTTTTTGGGAACCATAGACTCCTCACCATGCCCTTCCTGCTCCAAACGCATCTTCAGCTACCACTTGCCCATATAAGCATGAGTTGGAGTCCAGCAGTCTCCTGACCCAAAGTATACTGTCTGAAATATTGAGCCCACCGGTTCTTCTTAGAACCAGATATCACTCAATATAGATCGAGTGACTACCGAGTTTGTGAATCATTATGTTGCCAAGCTTCGCAAGATAAGTTTTCGCAAGATAAGTTTTCTTTTGAGCCATTGCATATTTCTGTTGTTACTTTTACAACCCAATGTGTGTTCTCTATTCAAGCCAAGCCAACTTTATATTCTACTGTGGCAATAATTTGTGATGTAATCATTCTCCATCTATCATAACAATTCCAAGGTTATTTTCTATTCTCAAATCATTTCAAAAGCATTTTTGTGCAGTTTCTCAACACTTAACCATTATTGCTCCGGCCTGTGAGTGGGGGGAACCAAATTGTCCCATCTTGGGAATAAAGGGTTTGCCCTGGTGTTTCTGGCATGTTGGGCAAATGGCATTGTTTTTATGGGTTTTGTATTTCAACATGTTAGCAAAACTGTCTTAAACATTATGGCTCTCGGTAACTAAATGGATGACTCTTTATATTTGCTTGAATTTATTGGTTCTCCCAATTCAGATGAATGAAGTAAAAGAACACTCAAGCGGACCACCTCGTTTAATAGACCGTAGAGATTGAGCAGAAACTGTCCAGGGAGAACAACAGCGATGAACACGACCTCTGGAGTTCCCGCCAAGACAACTGCTTCAAACCATCACGAGACAATGGTTGGATGCTTCCTACTGCCCTCAAAGAAATCGTTAAGTTTACTTTTGTATCAACCCTTCAATTTTCCGAAAGCACATTCTGTCTGGTCCCTCATCATTTTTGATCCTGCTGATTTTCAAATATCAAACTGGCCATAAGCTGCTTTTGTGCTCAAATTCCTCGTAAATTTTCTCAAACCAAATGAGTGCAGACTTTTAACGTTTGGCTTGACTTTGTTTGGATTGGTCACCATGTTGATTTTAACATAGAAAGCTTCAAGCACATGTTGTGTTGTTCCTCAAAAACTAAGATGATGGGCTGTCTTTAAATTTACCGAAAATCGTTGTCAAGTGTTTTTCAAATTGTGGCATTCTTGTGATTTTTATAATGGGATTTATATTGTCATGTATACTTTGATTTCATCTAGATTGTCATGCTGGCTGTTCTTAGACAGGGTTGGCTGCTGCTAGCACAGATGATGAAAGCATGTCAATCTCGACCAGCGGTGAAGGTTCTACAAGATAGATTGTCATGACAGCATTGAAGGTATTTGCACATTTTTTAAACCTTGTGATTTTGTTACAGGTTTATTAAACTTCTATTATTCCTAAGCCACAATTGTGCCATCTCTGATTAGCAGAATAACGATTCCCTAAAAACTTGCTGAGCTGAATAAATTTTCAACCCGCTACAAGTTCACGACCTTATGATTGTGCGATATTTTGTCAAATTTGTTGTTGTTCATTTTTGTGGCATCTTTAACACTATACCTAGTGCATGTTGAACTGCTCAAGTAATTTTCCTAGCAACCTTGTACAATGTCTCAATACCATTTCATGTTGACATTGTATGGATGTATATAAAGTTTAATTACAGCCATGCAATGCCTTGCAGATGACTTTGATGAAATGCTTAATGTTGTGCCTTTTTTCTAGATTATTCACTGATTGAAGAACCAACTCATTTTCCGATGCAATACACAAGTCTCCCCTCGGACCTAGGGTCATTTATACCCGAAGTCTATTTGATTAGGAACCTAGTCTCTTCATCACCAGTCTCCCCCAGACTTAGGGTCTTCTATACCCGAAGTCAATTTTTGAGGAACCTTAGACTCCTCACCATGCCCTTCCTGCTCCAATATGCATCTTCAGCTTCCACTTGCCTGTATAAGCATGAGTTGGAGTCCAGCGGTCCCCTGACGGACAAAATATGCTGTCTGAAATATTGAGCCCACCGGTTCTTCTCAGAACCAGATATCACTCAATAGAGATCTACCTACCGAGTTTGTGAATCATTATGTTGCCAAGCTTTGCAAGATAAGTTATCTTTTGAGCCGTTGCATATTTCTGTTGTTACTTTTACAACCCAATGTGTGTTCTCTATTCAAGCCAAGCCAACTTTATATTCTACTGTGGCAATAATTTGAGGTAATCATTCTCCATCTATCACAACAATTCCAAGGTTATGTTCTACTTCTCAAATCATTTCAAAAGCATTTTTGTTCAGTTTCTCAACACTTAACCGTTATTGCTCCGTCTTTTGAGAGGGATGTAGCCCAATTATATCTATCTTGGAAAGAAGGTTTGCCCTGGTGTTTCTGGCATGTTTGGCACATGAGGTTGTTTTTAATGGTCTTGTATTTCAACATGTTGGGATAACTGTCTTAAACATTATGGATCTCAGTAACTAACTTGATTTTGTTATTGTCCAACTACTTCAGATCAAGGATGCTTATGAAGAGGGTCAGAACACTCAAGCAGACCACCTAGCCTCCAAGACAATTGAGATCGAACAGAAACTGTCCAGTGAGAACAACAGCGATGAACATGACGTCTAGAGTCCCCATCAAGACAGACAACTGCCTCAAACCGTCATGAGGAACCCTGGTTGGATGCTTCGTACTGCCCTCAAGGAATTCATTAAGTATACATTTTGTATCAACCTTGCAAGTTTCCAAAAGCATTTCTGTTCAGTCCCCCAAAACTTGTTAATATCCTACTGATTTTCAAACATCAAACTGTTCATGAGCTGCTTAAATTTTCTCAAACCAAATGTATACAGACCCTTTAACTTTTTGCTCTAAAACTATGTTTGGATTGGTCACCAAGTCCGTTTAAGACAATAAGTTAAGTTGGTGTTGGGTTTACTAATTGGAACTTAAATAGGCTGAACTTCATTCATTGGACCTGTGAGTATAAACAAATTACTTTACTAACTTTGCCACAAAGTTGAACAACGACACTAGATTGAACTTCAGCTGCATTTGGACATGTGAGTATGAAAACAATTTCTTGAAAAATCACGCCACACGCACAACATGGAACGGAAATTATGCGGCCCCAGGCCGACGGTCCTGAGTGCAAACCTTTATCACAGCTATCCTTTAAATACTCTATTTCTCGCTCAAAAAACTCCTTACAAAGTTTCCCTAAAAAGTGTCCCCGAAAGTATCTACCAAGTGTTCTCCAAACTTGTTTAAACTTTTAAGCGTTGTCACACTCTTCTAAGTTTGTTTTTCTTCACTCTACACTTTGTTTATCAACTTTTCTTCATCAATTCATCCTCAACATTTATTTACACCAAGGATAATCACTTAAGGAAAACACAAAACAAATGATACAATAAAACTCATGTGGAGGCATAACACAGGAAGCCAAAGCTTATAGACGAAAAATATACTTAAATAAACAATATTGAACAAGGAAGACAAAACACAAAACAAAACAAAACAAAACAATGAAAGTTGTTTTCTCAACTCTTACAAAATCTTTCTCAACTCTTACAATTTATTTTCTCAACTCTTCAAAATTCTAAATAAATTCTTGCAACTTTGTATCTTAACTCTCCAAATCTTCAACGGTTTGTTTATCAACTCTTCCAAGTTCTTCATCAACTCGTCTTACAAGTTAATTTCTCAACTCTTGAAAGTTCTCTCACAAACCCATTCCAAGTTATTTTCTCAACTCTTCCAAATTCTAAACAAACTCTTGCAACTTTTTATCTTAACTCTTCTTAGTTGATTTCTTGAACTCCTTTCTCAATTCTTACAAGTTATTTTCTTAACTATTGAAAGTTCTTTCTTAACTCTCTTATAAGTGTTTTTTTCAACTCAATCAAGTTATTTTCTCAACTCTTCCAAGTTATTCTCCTACTCTTCCAAGTTCTTTCTTAATCAAGTTATTTTCTCAACTCTTTCAAGTTCTTTCTCAATCAAGTTATTTTCTCAACTCTTTCAAGTTATTTTTTTAACTCTTCCAAGTTGTTTTCCCTACTCTTTCAAGTTATTTTCTCAACTCTTTCAAGTTGTTTTCCCTACTCTTTCAAGTTATTTTCTCAACTCTTTCAAGTTGTTTTCCCTACTCTTTCAAGTAATTTTCTCAACTCTTTCAAGTTGTTTTCCCTACTCTTTCAAGTTATTTTCCCTACTTTTCCAAGTTCTTTCTTAATCAAGTTATTTTCTCAACTCTTTCAAGTTATTTTCTCAACATTCAAGTTATTTTCTTGAATCTTCCAAGTTATTTCCTCGACTCTTTCAAGTTATTTTCTCAACTCTTCCAAGTTATTTTCTCAACTCTTCCAAGTTATTTTCCCTACTCTTTTCTCAACTCTTCCAAAATATTCTCCTACTCTTCCAAGTTCTTTCTTAATCAAGCTATTTTCTCAACTCTTTCAAGATTTTTTCCCTATTCTTCCAAGTCCTTTCTCTTTCAAGTTATTTTCTCAACTCTTTCAAGTTATTTTCTTAACTCTTGAAAGTTCTTTCTTAACTCTCTTATTAGTGTTTTTTTTTCAACTCAATCAAGTTCTTTCTTAATCAAGTTATTTTCTCAACTCTTCCAAGTTATTTCTTAATCAAGTTATTTTCTCAACAATCAAGTTATCTTCTCGACTCTTCCAAGTTATTTTCTCGACTCTTCAAAGTTCTTTCTTAATCAAGTTATTTTCTCAACTCTTTCAAGTTATTTTCCCTATTCTTCCAAGTCCTTTCTCTTTCAAGTTATTTTCTCAACTCTTTCAAGTTATTTTCCCTACTCTTTCAAGTTAGTTTCCCTACTCTTCCAAGTTAGTTTCATCAAGTTATTTTCTCAACTCTTCCAAGTCCTTTCTTAATCAAGGTAGTTTCTCAACTCTTTCAAGTTATTTTCCCTACTGTTCTAAGTTCTTTTTTTAATCAAGTTATTTCCCTATTCTTCCAAGTCCTTTCTATTTCAAGTTATTTTCTCAACTCTTTCAAATTATTTTCTCAACTCTTTCAAGTTATTTTCTCTATCCTTCCAAGTCCTTTCTATTTCAATTTATTTTCCCTACTCTTTCAAGTTAGTTTCCCTACTCTTCCAAGTTAGTTTCATCCAGTTATTTTCTCAACTCTTCCAAGCTATTTTCCCTACTCTTCCAAGTTCTTTCTTAATCAAGTTATTTTCCCTACTCTTCCAAGTTATTTTCCCTACTCTTCCAAGTTATTTTCCCTACTCTTCCAAGTTATTTTCCCTACTCTTCCAAGTTATTCTCCTACTCTTCCAAGTTCTTTCTTAATCAAGTTATTTTCTCAACTCTTTCAAGATTTTTTCCCTATTCTTCCAAGTACTTTCTCTTTCAAGTTATTTTCTCAACTCTTTCAAGTTATTTTCTAAACTCTTCCAAGTACTTTCTCTTTCAAGTTATTTTCCCTACTCTTTCAAGTTAGTTTCCCTACTCTTCCAAGTTAGTTTCATCAAGTTATTTTCTCAACTCTTCCAAGTCCTTTCTTAATCAAGGTAGTTTCTCAACTCTTTCAAATTATTTTCTCAACTCTTTCAAGTTAGTTTCCCTACTCTTCCAAGTTAGTTTCATCCAGTTATTTTCTCAACTCTTTCAAGTTATTTTCTCAACTCTTCCAAGTTATTTTCCCTACTCTTCCAAGTTCTTTCTTAATCAAGGTAGTTTCTCGACTCTTTCAAGTTATTTTCCCTACTCTTCCAAGTTCTTTCTATTTCAAGTTATTTTCTCAACTCTTTCAAGTTATTTTCTCAACTCTTCCAAGTTATTTTCCCTACTCTTCCAAGTTCTTTCTTAATCAAGTTATTTTCCCTACTCTTCCAAGTTATTCTCCTACTCTTCCAAGTTCTTTCTTAATCAAGTTATTTTCTCAACTCTTTCAAGATTTTTTCCCTATTCTTCCAAGTACTTTCTCTTTCAAGTTATTTTCTCAACTCTTTCAAGTTATTTTCTAAACTCTTCCAAGTACTTTCTCTTTCAAGTTATTTTCTCAACTCTTTCAAGTTATTTTCCCTACTCTTTCAAGTTATTTTCATCAAGTTATTTTCCCTACTCTTCCAAGTTGTTTCTCAATCAAGTTATTTTCTCAACTCTTTCAAGTTATTTTCTCGACTCTTTCAAATTATTTTCTCAACTCTTCCAAGTTCTTTCTTAATCAAGTTATTTTCCCTATTCTTCCAAGTCCTTTCTATTTCAAGTTATTTTCTGAACTCTTTCAATTTATTTTCTCGACTCTTTTAAGTTATTTTCTCGACTCTTCCAAGTTATTTCTTAATCAAGTTATTTTCCCTATTCTTCCAAGTCCTTTCTATTTCAAGTTATTTTCTCAACTCTTTCAAGTTATTTTCTCAACTCTTTCAAGTTATTTTCCCTACTCTTCCAAGTTATTTTCCCTACTCTTCCAAGTTCTTTATATTTCAAGTTATTTTCTCAACTCTTTCAAGTTATTTTCTCAACTCTTTCAAGTTATTTTCTCAACTCTTTCAAGTTATTTTCTCAACTCTTTCAAGTTCTTTCTCAATCAAGTTATTTTCTCAACTCTTTCAAGTTATTTTCCCTACTCTTCCAAGTTATTTTCCCTACTCTTCCAAGTTCTTTATATTTCAAGTTATTTTCTCAACTCTTTCAAGTTATTTTCTCAACTCTTTCAAGTTATTTTCTCAACTCTTTCAAGTTATTTTCTCAACTCTTTCAAGTTCTTTCTCAATCAAGTTATTTTCTCAACTCTTCCAAGTTATTTTCCCTACTCTTCCAAGTTCTTTATATTTCAAGTTATTTTCTCAACTCTTTCAAGTTATTTTCTCAACTCTTTCAAGTTATTTTCTCAACTCTTTCAAGTTCTTTCTCAATCAAGTTATTTTCTCAACTCTTTCAAGTTGTTTTCTCAACTCTTCCAAGTTGTTTTCTCAACTCTTCCAAGTTGTTTTCTCAACTCTTCCAAGTTGTTTTCTCAACTCTTTCAAGTTGTTTTCTCAACTCTTTCAAGTTCTTTCTTAATCAAGTTATTTTCCCTATTCTTCAAAGTCCTTTCTATTTCAAGTTATTTTCCCTACTCTTTCAAGTTCTTTCTTAATCAAGTTATTTTCCCTATTCTTCAAAGTCCTTTCTATTTCAAGTTATTTTCTCAACTCTTTCAAGTTATTTTCTCAACTCTTTCAAGTTCTTTCTCAATCAAGTTATTTTCTCAACTCTTCCAAGTTATTTTCCCTACTCTTCCAAGTTCTTTATATTTCAAGTTATTTTCTCAACTCTTTCAAGTTCTTTCTCAATCAAGTTATTTTCTCAACTCTTCCAAGTTATTTTCCCTACTCTTCCAAGTTCTTTATATTTCAAGTTATTTTCTCAACTCTTTCAAGTTATTTTCTCAACTCTTTCAAGTTATTTTCTCAACTCTTTCAAGTTCTTTCTCAATCAAGTTATTTTCTCAACTCTTTCAAGTTATTTTCTCAACTCTTCCAAGTTATTTTCTCAACTCTTCCAAGTTGTTTTCTCAACTCTTCCAAGTTGTTTTCTCAACTCTTCCAAGTTGTTTTCTCAACTCTTCCAAGTTGTTTTCTCAACTCTTTCAAGTTCTTTCTTAATCAAGTTATTTTCCCTATTCTTCAAAGTCCTTTCTATTTCAAGTTATTTTCCCTACTCTTCAAAGTCCTTTCTATTTCAAGTTATTTTCTGAACTCTTCCAAGTTCTTTCTTAATCAAGTTATTTTCCCTATTCCTCCAAGTCCTTTCTATTTCAAGTTATTTTCTCAACTCTTTCAAGTTATTTTCTCAACTCTTTCAAGTTATTTTCTCAACTCTTTCAAGTTATTTTCCCTACTCTTTCAAGTTATTTCTCAATCAAGTTATTTTCTCGACTCTTCCAAGTCCTTTCTATTTCAAGTTATTTTCTCAACTCTTTCAAGTTCTTTCTCAATCAAGTTATTTTCTCAACTCTTCCAAGTTATTTTCCCTACTCTTCCAAGTTCTTTATATTTCAAGTTATTTTCTCAACTCTTTCAAGTTATTTTCTCAACTCTTTCAAGTTATTTTCTCAACTCTTCCAAGTTGTTTTCTCAACTCTTCCAAGTTGTTTTCTCAACTCTTCCAAGTTGTTTTCTCAACTCTTTCAAGTTCTTTCTTAATCAAGTTATTTTCCCTATTCTTCAAAGTCCTTTCTATTTCAAGTTATTTTCCCTACTCTTTCAAGTTCTTTCTTAATCAAGTTATTTTCCCTATTCTTCAAAGTCCTTTCTATTTCAAGTTATTTTCCCTACTCTTCAAAGTCCTTTCTATTTCAAGTTATTTTCTGAACTCTTCCAAGTTCTTTCTTAATCAAGTTATTTTCCCTATTCCTCCAAGTCCTTTCTATTTCAAGTTATTTTCTCAACTCTTTCAAGTTATTTTCTCAACTCTTTCAAGTTATTTTCTCAACTCTTTCAAGTTATTTTCCCTACTCTTTCAAGTTATTTCTCAATCAAGTTATTTTCTCGACTCTTCCAAGTCCTTTCTATTTCAAGTTATTTTCTCAACATTCAAGTTATTTCCGCGACTCTTTCAAGTTATTTTCTCTATTCTTCCAAGTTATTTTCCCTACTCTTTCAAGTTATTTTCTCACCTCTTTCAAGTTATTTTCTCGACTCTTTCAAGTTATTTTCTCAATCAATTAATTTTCTCAACTCTTCCAAGTTATTTTCCCTACTCTTTTCCCTACTCTTTCTAATTTGCATATTAAAAAGACAATATAATCCAATTTGCATATTTAAAGAAAGCTAATTTGCATATTAAAAAGACAATAGAATCTAATTTGCATATTAAAAAGACAATAGAAATCAATTTGCATGATAATAAAAGAAGCTACTTTGCATATTAAAAAGACAATAGAATCCAATTTGTAGAATCATAAAAGAAAGCTAATTTGCATATTAAACAGACAATAGAGTCCAATTTGCATAATAATAAAAGAAAGCTAATTTGCATATTAAAAAGACAATAGAATCCAATTTGCATAATAATTAAAGAAAGCTAATTTGCATATTAAAAAGACAATAGAATCCAATTTGCATAATAACTAAAGAAAGCTAATTTGCATATTAAAAAGAATAGAATCCAATTTGCATAATAAAAGAAAGCTAATTTGCATATTAAAAAGACAATATAATCCAATTTGCATCATAATAAAGAAAGCTAATTTGCATATTAATAAAGAAAGCTAATTTGCATATTAAAAAGACAATATAATCAAATTTGCATAATGAAAGAAAGCTAATTTGCATAATAAAAGAAAGCTAATTTGCATATTAAAAAGACAATAGAATCCAATTTGCATAATAATAAAAGAAAGCTAATTTGCATAATAATAAAAGAAATCTAATTTGCATATTAAAGACAAAAGAGTCCAATTTGCATAATAATAAAAGAAAGCTAATTTGCATATTAAAAAGACAATATAATCAAATTTGCATAATAAAAGAAAGCTAATTTGCATAATAAAAGAAAGCTAATTTGCATATTCAAAAGACAATAGAATCCAATTTGCATAATAAAAGAAAGCTAATTTGCATAATAAAAGAAAGCTAATTTGCATATTCAAAAGACAATAGAATCCAATTTGCATAATAATAAAAGAAAGCTAATTTGCATATTAAAAAGACAATAGAATCCAATTTGCATAATAATAAAAGAAAGCTAATTTGCATATTCAAAAGACAATAGAATCCAATTTGCATAATAAAAGAAAGCTAATTTGCATAATAAAAGAAAGCTAATTTGCATATTAAAAAGACAATAGAATCCAATTTGCATAATAATAAAAGAAATCTAATTTGCATATTAAAAAGACAATAGAATCCAATTTACATAATAATAAAAGAAATCTAATTTGCATATTAAAAAGACAATAGAATCCAATTTGCATAATAATAAAAGAAAGCTAATTTGCATATTTAAAAGACAATAGAATCCAATTTGCATAATAATAAAGAAAGCTAATTTGCATATTAAAAAGACAATATAATCAAATTTGCATAATAAAAGTAAGCTAATTTGCATAATAAAAGAAAGTTAATTTGCATAATAATAAAGAAAGCTAATTTGCATATTAAAAAGACAATAGAATCAAATTTGCATAATAAAAGAAAGCTAATTTGCATAATAAAAGAAAGCTAATTTGCATATTAAAAAGACAATAGAATCCAATTTGCATAATAATAAAAGAAATCTAATTTGCATATTAAAAAGACAATAGAATCAAATTTGCATAATAAAAGAAAGCTAATTTGCATATTCAAAAGACAATAGAATCCAATTTGCATAAGAAAAGAAAGCTAATTTGCATAATAAAAGAAAGCTAATTTGCATATTAAAAAGACAATAGAATCCAATTTGCATAATAATAAAAGAAAGCTAATTTGCATATTCAAAAGACAATAGAATCCAATTTGCATAATAAAAGAAAGCTAATTTGCATTATAAAAGACAATAGAATCCAATTTGCATAATAAAAGAAAGCTAATCTGCATATTAAAAGAAAGCTAATTTGCATATTCAAAAGACAATAGAATCCAATTTGCATAATAATAAAAGAAAGCTAATTTGCATATTAAAAGAAAGCTAATTTGCATATTCAAAAGACAATAGAATCCAATTTGCATAATAAAAGAAAGCTAATTTGCATATTCAAAAGACAATAGAAGCTAATTTGCATAATAAAAGAAAGCTAATTTGCATAATAAAAGAAAGGTAATTTGCATATTTAAAAGACAATAGAATCCAATTTGCATAATAAAGGAAAGCTAATTTGCATATTCAAAAGACAATAGAATCCAATTTGCATAATAAAAGAAAGCTAATTTGCATAATAAAGGAAAGCTGATTTGCATATTCAAAAGACAATAGAATCCAATTTGCATAATAAAAGAAAGCTGATTTGCATATTAAAAAGACAATATAATCAAATTTGCATAATAAAAGAAAGCTAATTTGCATAATAAAAGAAAGCTAATTTGCATATTCAAAAGACAATAGAATCCAATTTGCATAATAAAAGAAAGCTAATTTGCATATTCAAAAGACAATAGAATCCAATTTGCATAATAAAAGAAAGCTAATTTGCATAATAAAAGAAAGCTAATTTGCATATTCAAAAGACAATAGAATCCAATTTGCATAATAAAAGAAAGCTAATTTGCATAATAAAGGAAAGCTAATTTGCATATTCAAAAGACAATAGAATCCAATTTGCATAATAAAAGAAAGCTAATTTGCATAATAAAAGAAAGCTAATTTGCATATTCAAAAGACAATAGAATCCAATTTGCATAATAAAAGAAAGCTAATTTGCATAATAAAGGAAAGCTAATTTGCATATTCAAAAGACAATAGAATCCAATTTGCATAATAAAAGAAAGCTAATTTGCATAATAAAAGAAAGCTAATTTGCATATTCAAAAGACAATAGAATCCAATTTGCATAATAAAGGAAAGCTAATTTGCATATTCAAAAGACAATAGAATCCAATTTGCATAATAAAAGAAAGCTAATTTGCATAATAAAAGAAAGCTAATTTGCATAATAAAAGAAAGCTGATTTGCATATTCAAAAGACAATAGAATCCAATTTGCATAATAAAAGAAAGCTAATTTGCATATTAAAAAGACAATATAATCAAATTTGCATAATAAAAGAAAGCTAATTTGCATATTCATAAGACAATAGAATCCAATTTGCATAATAAAAGAAAGCTAATTTGCATATTAAAAGAAAGCTAATTTGCATATTCAAAAGACAATAGAAGCTAATTTGCATATAGAATCCAATTTGCATAATAAAAGAAAGCTAATTTGCATAATAAAAGAAAGCTAATTTGCATAATAAAAGAAAGCTAATTTGCATATTCAAAAGACAATAGAATCCAATTTGCATAATAAAAGAAAGCTAATTTGCATAATAAAGGAAAGCTAATGTGCATATTCAAAAGACAATAGAATCCAATTTGCATAATAAAAGAAAGCTAATTTGCATAATAAAGGAAAGCTAATTTGCATATTCAAAAGACAATAGAATCCAATTTGCATAATAAAAGAAAGCTAATTTGCATAATAAAAGAAAGCTAATTTGCATATTCAAAAGACAATAGAATCCAATTTGCATAATAAAGGAAAGCTAATTTGCATAATAAAAGAAAGCTAATTTGCATATTCAAAAGACAATAGAATCCAATTTGCATAATAAAGGAAAGCTAATTTGCATATTCAAAAGACAATAGAATCCAATTTGCATAATAAAAGAAAGCTAATTTGCATAATAAAGGAAAGCTAATTTGCATATTCAAAAGACAATAGAATCCAATTTGCATAATAAAAGAAAGCTAATTTGCATAATAAAAGAAAGCTAATTTGCATATTCAAAAGACAATAGAATCCAATTTGCATAATAAAGGAAAGCTAATTTGCATATTCAAAAGACAATAGAATCCAATTTGCATAATAAAAGAAAGCTAATTTGCATATTAAAAAGACAATATAATCCAATTTGCATAATAAAAGAAAGCTAATTTGCATAATAAAAGAAAGCTGATTTGCATATTCAAAAGACAATAGAATCCAATTTGCATAATAAAAGAAAGCTAATTTGCATATTAAAAAGACAATATAATCCAATTTGCATAATAAAAGAAAGCTAATTTGCATATTCAAAAGACAATAGAATCCAATTTGCATAATAAAAGAAAGCTAATTTGCATAATAAAAGAAAGCTAATTTGCATATTCAAAAGACAATAGAATCCAATTTGCATAATAAAAGAAAGCTAATTTGCATATTCAAAAGACAATAGAAGCTAATTTGCATAATAAAAGAAAGCTAATTTGCATATTCAAAAGACAATAGAATCGAATTTGCATAATAAAAGAAAGCTAATTTGCATATTCAAAATACAATAGAATCCAATTTGCATAATGAAAGAAAGCTAATTTGCATAATAAAAGAAAGCTAATTTGCATATTAAAAAGACAATAGAATCCAATTTGCATAATAAAAGAAAGCTAATTTGCATATTCAAAAGACAATAGAATCCAATTTGCATAATAAAAGAAAGCTAATTTGCATATTAAAAAGACAATAGAATCCAATTTGCATAATAATAAAAGACGCTACTTTGCATATTTAAAAGACAATAGAATCCATTGTCTTTTTTGATATGCAAATGAGCTTTCTATTGTCTTTTTTGGTATGCAAATGAGCTTTCTATTGTCTTTTTTGGTATGCAAATGAGCTTCTATTGTCTTTTTTGGTATGCAAATTACCTTTTATTATTATTATGCAAATTGGATTCTATTGTGTTTTCGAAAGAGTTGAGAAAATAGCTCGAAAGAGTTGAGAAAATAGCTCGAAAGAGTTGAGAAAATAGCTCGAAAGAGTTGAGAAAATAGCTCGAAAGAGTTGAGAAAATAGCTCGAAAGAGTTGAGAAAATAGCTCGAAAGAGTTGAGAAAATAGCTCGAAAGAGTTGAGAAAATAGCTCGAAAGAGTTGAGAAAATAGCTCGAAAGAGTTGAGAAAATAGCTCGAAAGAGTTGAGAAAATAGCTCGAAAGAGTTGAGAAAATAGCTCGAAAGAGTTGAGAAAATAGCTCGAAAGAGTTGAGAAAATAGCTCGAAAGAGTTGAGAAAATAGCTCGAAAGAGTTGAGAAAATAGCTCGAAAGAGTTGAGAAAATAGCTCGAAAGAGTTGAGAAAATAGCTCGAAAGAGTTGAGAAAATAGCTCGAAAGAGTTGAGAAAATAGCTCGAAAGAGTTGAGAAAATAGCTCGAAAGAGTTGAGAAAATAGCTCGAAAGAGTTGAGAAAATAGCTCGAAAGAGTTGAGAAAATAGCTCGAAAGAGTTGAGAAAATAGCTCGAAAGAGTTGAGAAAATAGCTCGAAAGAGTTGAGAAAATAGCTCGAAAGAGTTGAGAAAATAGCTCGAAAGAGTTGAGAAAATAGCTCGAAAGAGTTGAGAAAATAGCTCGAAAGAGTTGAGAAAATAGCTCGAAAGAGTTGAGAAAATAGCTCGAAAGAGTTGAGAAAATAGCTCGAAAGAGTTGAGAAAATAGCTCGAAAGAGTTGAGAAAATAGCTCGAAAGAGTTGAGAAAATAGCTCGAAAGAGTTGAGAAAATAGCTCGAAAGAGTTGAGAAAATAGCTCGAAAGAGTTGAGAAAATAGCTCGAAAGAGTTGAGAAAATAGCTCGAAAGAGTTGAGAAAATAGCTCGAAAGAGTTGAGAAAATAGCTCGAAAGAGTTGAGAAAATAGCTCGAAAGAGTTGAGAAAATAGCTCGAAAGAGTTGAGAAAATAGCTCGAAAGAGTTGAGAAAATAGCTCGAAAGAGTTGAGAAAATAGCTCGAAAGAGTTGAGAAAATAGCTCGAAAGAGTTGAGAAAATAGCTCGAAAGAGTTGAGAAAATAGCTCGAAAGAGTTGAGAAAATAGCTCGAAAGAGTTGAGAAAATAGCTCGAAAGAGTTGAGAAAATAGCTCGAAAGAGTTGAGAAAATAGCTCGAAAGAGTTGAGAAAATAGCTCGAAAGAGTTGAGAAAATAGCTCGAAAGAGTTGAGAAAATAGCTCGAAAGAGTTGAGAAAATAGCTCGAAAGAGTTGAGAAAATAGCTCGAAAGAGTTGAGAAAATAGCTCGAAAGAGTTGAGAAAATAGCTCGAAAGAGTTGAGAAAATAGCTCGAAAGAGTTGAGAAAATAGCTCGAAAGAGTTGAGAAAATAGCTCGAAAGAGTTGAGAAAATAGCTCGAAAGAGTTGAGAAAATAGCTCGAAAGAGTTGAGAAAATAGCTCGAAAGAGTTGAGAAAATAGCTCGAAAGAGTTGAGAAAATAGCTCGAAAGAGTTGAGAAAATAGCTCGAAAGAGTTGAGAAAATAGCTCGAAAGAGTTGAGAAAATAGCTCGAAAGAGTTGAGAAAATAGCTCGAAAGAGTTGAGAAAATAGCTCGAAAGAGTTGAGAAAATAGCTCGAAAGAGTTGAGAAAATAGCTCGAAAGAGTTGAGAAAATAGCTCGAAAGAGTTGAGAAAATAGCTCGAAAGAGTTGAGAAAATAGCTCGAAAGAGTTGAGAAAATAGCTCGAAAGAGTTGAGAAAATAGCTCGAAAGAGTTGAGAAAATAGCTCGAAAGAGTTGAGAAAATAGCTCGAAAGAGTTGAGAAAATAGCTCGAAAGAGTTGAGAAAATAGCTCGAAAGAGTTGAGAAAATAGCTCGAAAGAGTTGAGAAAATAGCTCGAAAGAGTTGAGAAAATAGCTCGAAAGAGTTGAGAAAATAGCTCGAAAGAGTTGAGAAAATAGCTCGAAAGAGTTGAGAAAATAGCTCGAAAGAGTTGAGAAAATAGCTCGAAAGAGTTGAGAAAATAGCTCGAAAGAGTTGAGAAAATAGCTCGAAAGAGTTGAGAAAATAGCTCGAAAGAGTTGAGAAAATAGCTCGAAAGAGTTGAGAAAATAGCTCGAAAGAGTTGAGAAAATAGCTCGAAAGAGTTGAGAAAATAGCTCGAAAGAGTTGAGAAAATAGCTCGAAAGAGTTGAGAAAATAGCTCGAAAGAGTTGAGAAAATAGCTCGAAAGAGTTGAGAAAATAGCTCGAAAGAGTTGAGAAAATAGCTCGAAAGAGTTGAGAAAATAGCTCGAAAGAGTTGAGAAAATAGCTCGAAAGAGTTGAGAAAATAGCTCGAAAGAGTTGAGAAAATAGCTCGAAAGAGTTGAGAAAATAGCTCGAAAGAGTTGAGAAAATAGCTCGAAAGAGTTGAGAAAATAGCTCGAAAGAGTTGAGAAAATAGCTCGAAAGAGTTGAGAAAATAGCTCGAAAGAGTTGAGAAAATAGCTCGAAAGAGTTGAGAAAATAGCTCGAAAGAGTTGAGAAAATAGCTCGAAAGAGTTGAGAAAATAGCTCGAAAGAGTTGAGAAAATAGCTCGAAAGAGTTGAGAAAATAGCTCGAAAGAGTTGAGAAAATAGCTCGAAAGAGTTGAGAAAATAGCTCGAAAGAGTTGAGAAAATAGCTCGAAAGAGTTGAGAAAATAGCTCGAAAGAGTTGAGAAAATAGCTCGAAAGAGTTGAGAAAATAGCTCGAAAGAGTTGAGAAAATAGCTCGAAAGAGTTGAGAAAATAGCTCGAAAGAGTTGAGAAAATAGCTCGAAAGAGTTGAGAAAATAGCTCGAAAGAGTTGAGAAAATAGCTCGAAAGAGTTGAGAAAATAGCTCGAAAGAGTTGAGAAAATAGCTCGAAAGAGTTGAGAAAATAGCTCGAAAGAGTTGAGAAAATAGCTCGAAAGAGTTGAGAAAATAGCTCGAAAGAGTTGAGAAAATAGCTCGAAAGAGTTGAGAAAATAGCTCGAAAGAGTTGAGAAAATAGCTCGAAAGAGTTGAGAAAATAGCTCGAAAGAGTTGAGAAAATAGCTCGAAAGAGTTGAGAAAATAGCTCGAAAGAGTTGAGAAAATAGCTCGAAAGAGTTGAGAAAATAGCTCGAAAGAGTTGAGAAAATAGCTCGAAAGAGTTGAGAAAATAGCTCGAAAGAGTTGAGAAAATAGCTCGAAAGAGTTGAGAAAATAGCTCGAAAGAGTTGAGAAAATAGCTCGAAAGAGTTGAGAAAATAGCTCGAAAGAGTTGAGAAAATAGCTCGAAAGAGTTGAGAAAATAGCTCGAAAGAGTTGAGAAAATAGCTCGAAAGAGTTGAGAAAATAGCTCGAAAGAGTTGAGAAAATAGCTCGAAAGAGTTGAGAAAATAGCTCGAAAGAGTTGAGAAAATAGCTCGATAAAGAGTTGAGAAAATAGCTCGAAAGAGTTGAGAAAATAGCTCGAAAGAGTTGAGAAAATAGCTCGAAAGAGTTGAGAAAATAGCTCGAAAGAGTTGAGAAATAGCTCGAAAGAGTTGAGAAAATAGCTCGAAAGAGTTGAGAAAATAGCTCGAAAGAGTTGAGAAAATAGCTCGAAAGAGTTGAGAAAATAGCTCGAAAGAGTTGAGAAAATAGCTCGAAAGAGTTGAGAAAATAGCTCGAAAGAGTTGAGAAAATAGCTCGAAAGAGTTGAGAAAATAGCTCGAAAGAGTTGAGAAAATAGCTCGAAAGAGTTGAGAAATAGCTCGAAAGAGTTGAGAAAATAGCTCGAAAGAGTTGAGAAAATAGCTCGAAAGAGTTGAGAAAATAGCTCGAAAGAGTTGAGAAAATAGCTCGAAAGAGTTGAGAAAATAGCTCGAAAGAGTTGAGAAAATAGCTCGAAAGAGTTGAGAAAATAGCTCGAAAGAGTTGAGAAAATAGCTCGAAAGAGTTGAGAAAATAGCTCGAAAGAGTTGAGAAAATAGCTCGAAAGAGTTGAGAAAATAGCTCGAAAGAGTTGAGAAAATAGCTCGAAAGAGTTGAGAAAATAGCTCGAAAGAGTTGAGAAAATAGCTCGAAAGAGTTGAGAAAATAGCTCGAAAGAGTTGAGAAAATAGCTCGAAAGAGTTGAGAAAATAGCTCGAAAGAGTTGAGAAAATAGCTCGAAAGAGTTGAGAAAATAGCTCGAAAGAGTTGAGAAAATAGCTCGAAAGAGTTGAGAAAATAGCTCGAAAGAGTTGAGAAAATAGCTCGAAAGAGTTGAGAAAATAGCTCGAAAGAGTTGAGAAAATAGCTCGAAAGAGTTGAGAAAATAGCTCGAAAGAGTTGAGAAAATAGCTCGAAAGAGTTGAGAAAATAGCTCGAAAGAGTTGAGAAAATAGCTCGAAAGAGTTGAGAAAATAGCTCGAAAGAGTTGAGAAAATAGCTCGAAAGAGTTGAGAAAATAGCTCGAAAGAGTTGAGAAAATAGCTCGAAAGAGTTGAGAAAATAGCTCGAAAGAGTTGAGAAAATAGCTCGAAAGAGTTGAGAAAATAGCTCGAAAGAGTTGAGAAAATAGCTCGAAAGAGTTGAGAAAATAGCTCGAAAGAGTTGAGAAAATAGCTCGAAAGAGTTGAGAAAATAGCTCGAAAGAGTTGAGAAAATAGCTCGAAAGAGTTGAGAAAATAGCTCGAAAGAGTTGAGAAAATAGCTCGAAAGAGTTGAGAAAATAGCTCGAAAGAGTTGAGAAAATAGCTCGAAAGAGTTGAGAAAATAGCTCGAAAGAGTTGAGAAAATAGCTCGAAAGAGTTGAGAAAATAGCTCGAAAGAGTTGAGAAAATAGCTCGAAAGAGTTGAGAAAATAGCTCGAAAGAGTTGAGAAAATAGCTCGAAAGAGTTGAGAAAATAGCTCGAAAGAGTTGAGAAAATAGCTCGAAAGAGTTGAGAAAATAGCTCGAAAGAGTTGAGAAAATAGCTCGAAAGAGTTGAGAAAATAGCTCGAAAGAGTTGAGAAAATAGCTCGAAAGAGTTGAGAAAATAGCTCGAAAGAGTTGAGAAAATAGCTCGAAAGAGTTGAGAAAATAGCTCGAAAGAGTTGAGAAAATAGCTCGAAAGAGTTGAGAAAATAGCTCGAAAGAGTTGAGAAAATAGCTCGAAAGAGTTGAGAAAATAGCTCGAAAGAGTTGAGAAAATAGCTCGAAAGAGTTGAGAAAATAGCTCGAAAGAGTTGAGAAAATAGCTCGAAAGAGTTGAGAAAATAGCTCGAAAGAGTTGAGAAAATAGCTCGAAAGAGTTGAGAAAATAGCTCGAAAGAGTTGAGAAAATAGCTCGAAAGAGTTGAGAAAATAGCTCGAAAGAGTTGAGAAAATAGCTCGAAAGAGTTGAGAAAATAGCTCGAAAGAGTTGAGAAAATAGCTCGAAAGAGTTGAGAAAATAGCTCGAAAGAGTTGAGAAAATAGCTCGAAAGAGTTGAGAAAATAGCTCGAAAGAGTTGAGAAAATAGCTCGAAAGAGTTGAGAAAATAGCTCGAAAGAGTTGAGAAAATAGCTCGAAAGAGTTGAGAAAATAGCTCGAAAGAGTTGAGAAAATAGCTCGAAAGAGTTGAGAAAATAGCTCGAAAGAGTTGAGAAAATAGCTCGAAAGAGTTGAGAAAATAGCTCGAAAGAGTTGAGAAAATAGCTCGAAAGAGTTGAGAAAATAGCTCGAAAGAGTTGAGAAAATAGCTCGAAAGAGTTGAGAAAATAGCTCGAAAGAGTTGAGAAAATAGCTCGAAAGAGTTGAGAAAATAGCTCGAAAGAGTTGAGAAAATAGCTCGAAAGAGTTGAGAAAATAGCTCGAAAGAGTTGAGAAAATAGCTCGAAAGAGTTGAGAAAATAGCTCGAAAGAGTTGAGAAAATAGCTCGAAAGAGTTGAGAAAATAGCTCGAAAGAGTTGAGAAAATAGCTCGAAAGAGTTGAGAAAATAGCTCGAAAGAGTTGAGAAAATAGCTCGAAAGAGTTGAGAAAATAGCTCGAAAGAGTTGAGAAAATAGCTCGAAAGAGTTGAGAAAATAGCTCGAAAGAGTTGAGAAAATAGCTCGAAAGAGTTGAGAAAATAGCTCGAAAGAGTTGAGAAAATAGCTCGAAAGAGTTGAGAAAATAGCTCGAAAGAGTTGAGAAAATAGCTCGAAAGAGTTGAGAAAATAGCTCGAAAGAGTTGAGAAAATAGCTCGAAAGAGTTGAGAAAATAGCTCGAAAGAGTTGAGAAAATAGCTCGAAAGAGTTGAGAAAATAGCTCGAAAGAGTTGAGAAAATAGCTCGAAAGAGTTGAGAAAATAGCTCGAAAGAGTTGAGAAAATAGCTCGAAAGAGTTGAGAAAATAGCTCGAAAGAGTTGAGAAAATAGCTCGAAAGAGTTGAGAAAATAGCTCGAAAGAGTTGAGAAAATAGCTCGAAAGAGTTGAGAAAATAGCTCGAAAGAGTTGAGAAAATAGCTCGAAAGAGTTGAGAAAATAGCTCGAAAGAGTTGAGAAAATAGCTCGAAAGAGTTGAGAAAATAGCTCGAAAGAGTTGAGAAAATAGCTCGAAAGAGTTGAGAAAATAGCTCGAAAGAGTTGAGAAAATAGCTCGAAAGAGTTGAGAAAATAGCTCGAAAGAGTTGAGAAAATAGCTCGAAAGAGTTGAGAAAATAGCTCGAAAGAGTTGAGAAAATAGCTCGAAAGAGTTGAGAAAATAGCTCGAAAGAGTTGAGAAAATAGCTCGAAAGAGTTGAGAAAATAGCTCGAAAGAGTTGAGAAAATAGCTCGAAAGAGTTGAGAAAATAGCTCGAAAGAGTTGAGAAAATAGCTCGAAAGAGTTGAGAAAATAGCTCGAAAGAGTTGAGAAAATAGCTCGAAAGAGTTGAGAAAATAGCTCGAAAGAGTTGAGAAAATAGCTCGAAAGAGTTGAGAAAATAGCTCGAAAGAGTTGAGAAAATAGCTCGAAAGAGTTGAGAAAATAGCTCGAAAGAGTTGAGAAAATAGCTCGAAAGAGTTGAGAAAATAGCTCGAAAGAGTTGAGAAAATAGCTCGAAAGAGTTGAGAAAATAGCTCGAAAGAGTTGAGAAAATAGCTCGAAAGAGTTGAGAAAATAGCTCGAAAGAGTTGAGAAAATAGCTCGAAAGAGTTGAGAAAATAGCTCGAAAGAGTTGAGAAAATAGCTCGAAAGAGTTGAGAAAATAGCTCGAAAGAGTTGAGAAAATAGCTCGAAAGAGTTGAGAAAATAGCTCGAAAGAGTTGAGAAAATAGCTCGAAAGAGTTGAGAAAATAGCTCGAAAGAGTTGAGAAAATAGCTCGAAAGAGTTGAGAAAATAGCTCGAAAGAGTTGAGAAAATAGCTCGAAAGAGTTGAGAAAATAGCTCGAAAGAGTTGAGAAAATAGCTCGAAAGAGTTGAGAAAATAGCTCGAAAGAGTTGAGAAAATAGCTCGAAAGAGTTGAGAAAATAGCTCGAAAGAGTTGAGAAAATAGCTCGAAAGAGTTGAGAAAATAGCTCGAAAGAGTTGAGAAAATAGCTCGAAAGAGTTGAGAAAATAGCTCGAAAGAGTTGAGAAAATAGCTCGAAAGAGTTGAGAAAATAGCTCGAAAGAGTTGAGAAAATAGCTCGAAAGAGTTGAGAAAATAGCTCGAAAGAGTTGAGAAAATAGCTCGAAAGAGTTGAGAAAATAGCTCGAAAGAGTTGAGAAAATAGCTCGAAAGAGTTGAGAAAATAGCTCGAAAGAGTTGAGAAAATAGCTCGAAAGAGTTGAGAAAATAGCTCGAAAGAGTTGAGAAAATAGCTCGAAAGAGTTGAGAAAATAGCTCGAAAGAGTTGAGAAAATAGCTCGAAAGAGTTGAGAAAATAGCTCGAAAGAGTTGAGAAAATAGCTCGAAAGAGTTGAGAAAATAGCTCGAAAGAGTTGAGAAAATAGCTCGAAAGAGTTGAGAAAATAGCTCGAAAGAGTTGAGAAAATAGCTCGAAAGAGTTGAGAAAATAGCTCGAAAGAGTTGAGAAAATAGCTCGAAAGAGTTGAGAAAATAGCTCGAAAGAGTTGAGAAAATAGCTCGAAAGAGTTGAGAAAATAGCTCGAAAGAGTTGAGAAAATAGCTCGAAAGAGTTGAGAAAATAGCTCGAAAGAGTTGAGAAAATAGCTCGAAAGAGTTGAGAAAATAGCTCGAAAGAGTTGAGAAAATAGCTCGAAAGAGTTGAGAAAATAGCTCGAAAGAGTTGAGAAAATAGCTCGAAAGAGTTGAGAAAATAGCTCGAAAGAGTTGAGAAAATAGCTCGAAAGAGTTGAGAAAATAGCTCGAAAGAGTTGAGAAAATAGCTCGAAAGAGTTGAGAAAATAGCTCGAAAGAGTTGAGAAAATAGCTCGAAAGAGTTGAGAAAATAGCTCGAAAGAGTTGAGAAAATAGCTCGAAAGAGTTGAGAAAATAGCTCGAAAGAGTTGAGAAAATAGCTCGAAAGAGTTGAGAAAATAGCTCGAAAGAGTTGAGAAAATAGCTCGAAAGAGTTGAGAAAATAGCTCGAAAGAGTTGAGAAAATAGCTCGAAAGAGTTGAGAAAATAGCTCGAAAGAGTTGAGAAAATAGCTCGAAAGAGTTGAGAAAATAGCTCGAAAGAGTTGAGAAAATAGCTCGAAAGAGTTGAGAAAATAGCTCGAAAGAGTTGAGAAAATAGCTCGAAAGAGTTGAGAAAATAGCTCGAAAGAGTTGAGAAAATAGCTCGAAAGAGTTGAGAAAATAGCTCGAAAGAGTTGAGAAAATAGCTCGAAAGAGTTGAGAAAATAGCTCGAAAGAGTTGAGAAAATAGCTCGAAAGAGTTGAGAAAATAGCTCGAAAGAGTTGAGAAAATAGCTCGAAAGAGTTGAGAAAATAGCTCGAAAGAGTTGAGAAAATAGCTCGAAAGAGTTGAGAAAATAGCTCGAAAGAGTTGAGAAAATAGCTCGAAAGAGTTGAGAAAATAGCTCGAAAGAGTTGAGAAAATAGCTCGAAAGAGTTGAGAAAATAGCTCGAAAGAGTTGAGAAAATAGCTCGAAAGAGTTGAGAAAATAGCTCGAAAGAGTTGAGAAAATAGCTCGAAAGAGTTGAGAAAATAGCTCGAAAGAGTTGAGAAAATAGCTCGAAAGAGTTGAGAAAATAGCTCGAAAGAGTTGAGAAAATAGCTCGAAAGAGTTGAGAAAATAGCTCGAAAGAGTTGAGAAAATAGCTCGAAAGAGTTGAGAAAATAGCTCGAAAGAGTTGAGAAAATAGCTCGAAAGAGTTGAGAAAATAGCTCGAAAGAGTTGAGAAAATAGCTCGAAAGAGTTGAGAAAATAGCTCGAAAGAGTTGAGAAAATAGCTCGAAAGAGTTGAGAAAATAGCTCGAAAGAGTTGAGAAAATAGCTCGAAAGAGTTGAGAAAATAGCTCGAAAGAGTTGAGAAAATAGCTCGAAAGAGTTGAGAAAATAGCTCGAAAGAGTTGAGAAAATAGCTCGAAAGAGTTGAGAAAATAGCTCGAAAGAGTTGAGAAAATAGCTCGAAAGAGTTGAGAAAATAGCTCGAAAGAGTTGAGAAAATAGCTCGAAAGAGTTGAGAAAATAGCTCGAAAGAGTTGAGAAAATAGCTCGAAAGAGTTGAGAAAATAGCTCGAAAGAGTTGAGAAAATAGCTCGAAAGAGTTGAGAAAATAGCTCGAAAGAGTTGAGAAAATAGCTCGAAAGAGTTGAGAAAATAGCTCGAAAGAGTTGAGAAAATAGCTCGAAAGAGTTGAGAAAATAGCTCGAAAGAGTTGAGAAAATAGCTCGAAAGAGTTGAGAAAATAGCTCGAAAGAGTTGAGAAAATAGCTCGAAAGAGTTGAGAAAATAGCTCGAAAGAGTTGAGAAAATAGCTCGAAAGAGTTGAGAAAATAGCTCGAAAGAGTTGAGAAAATAGCTCGAAAGAGTTGAGAAAATAGCTCGAAAGAGTTGAGAAAATAGCTCGAAAGAGTTGAGAAAATAGCTCGAAAGAGTTGAGAAAATAGCTCGAAAGAGTTGAGAAAATAGCTCGAAAGAGTTGAGAAAATAGCTCGAAAGAGTTGAGAAAATAGCTCGAAAGAGTTGAGAAAATAGCTCGAAAGAGTTGAGAAAATAGCTCGAAAGAGTTGAGAAAATAGCTCGAAAGAGTTGAGAAAATAGCTCGAAAGAGTTGAGAAAATAGCTCGAAAGAGTTGAGAAAATAGCTCGAAAGAGTTGAGAAAATAGCTCGAAAGAGTTGAGAAAATAGCTCGAAAGAGTTGAGAAAATAGCTCGAAAGAGTTGAGAAAATAGCTCGAAAGAGTTGAGAAAATAGCTCGAAAGAGTTGAGAAAATAGCTCGAAAGAGTTGAGAAAATAGCTCGAAAGAGTTGAGAAAATAGCTCGAAAGAGTTGAGAAAATAGCTCGAAAGAGTTGAGAAAATAGCTCGAAAGAGTTGAGAAAATAGCTCGAAAGAGTTGAGAAAATAGCTCGAAAGAGTTGAGAAAATAGCTCGAAAGAGTTGAGAAAATAGCTCGAAAGAGTTGAGAAAATAGCTCGAAAGAGTTGAGAAAATAGCTCGAAAGAGTTGAGAAAATAGCTCGAAAGAGTTGAGAAAATAGCTCGAAAGAGTTGAGAAAATAGCTCGAAAGAGTTGAGAAAATAGCTCGAAAGAGTTGAGAAAATAGCTCGAAAGAGTTGAGAAAATAGCTCGAAAGAGTTGAGAAAATAGCTCGAAAGAGTTGAGAAAATAGCTCGAAAGAGTTGAGAAAATAGCTCGAAAGAGTTGAGAAAATAGCTCGAAAGAGTTGAGAAAATAGCTCGAAAGAGTTGAGAAAATAGCTCGAAAGAGTTGAGAAAATAGCTCGAAAGAGTTGAGAAAATAGCTCGAAAGAGTTGAGAAAATAGCTCGAAAGAGTTGAGAAAATAGCTCGAAAGAGTTGAGAAAATAGCTCGAAAGAGTTGAGAAAATAGCTCGAAAGAGTTGAGAAAATAGCTCGAAAGAGTTGAGAAAATAGCTCGAAAGAGTTGAGAAAATAGCTCGAAAGAGTTGAGAAAATAGCTCGAAAGAGTTGAGAAAATAGCTCGAAAGAGTTGAGAAAATAGCTCGAAAGAGTTGAGAAAATAGCTCGAAAGAGTTGAGAAAATAGCTCGAAAGAGTTGAGAAAATAGCTCGAAAGAGTTGAGAAAATAGCTCGAAAGAGTTGAGAAAATAGCTCGAAAGAGTTGAGAAAATAGCTCGAAAGAGTTGAGAAAATAGCTCGAAAGAGTTGAGAAAATAGCTCGAAAGAGTTGAGAAAATAGCTCGAAAGAGTTGAGAAAATAGCTCGAAAGAGTTGAGAAAATAGCTCGAAAGAGTTGAGAAAATAGCTCGAAAGAGTTGAGAAAATAGCTCGAAAGAGTTGAGAAAATAGCTCGAAAGAGTTGAGAAAATAGCTCGAAAGAGTTGAGAAAATAGCTCGAAAGAGTTGAGAAAATAGCTCGAAAGAGTTGAGAAAATAGCTCGAAAGAGTTGAGAAAATAGCTCGAAAGAGTTGAGAAAATAGCTCGAAAGAGTTGAGAAAATAGCTCGAAAGAGTTGAGAAAATAGCTCGAAAGAGTTGAGAAAATAGCTCGAAAGAGTTGAGAAAATAGCTCGAAAGAGTTGAGAAAATAGCTCGAAAGAGTTGAGAAAATAGCTCGAAAGAGTTGAGAAAATAGCTCGAAAGAGTAAGGACTTGGAAGAATAGGGAAAATAACTTGATTAAGAAAGAACTTGGAAGAGTAGGGAAAATAACTTGGAAGAGTTGAGAAAGTAACTTGATAAAACTAACTTGGAAAAGTAGGGAAACTAACTTGAAAGAGTAGGGAAAATAACTTGAAAGAGTTGAGAAAATAATTTGAAATAGAAAGGGAAACTTTGTAAGGAGTTTTTTGAGCGAGAAATAGAATATTTAAAGGATAGCTGTGATAAAGGTTTGCACTCAGGACCGTCGGCCTGGGGCCGCATAATTTCCGTTCCATGTTGTGCGTGTGGCGTGATTTTTCAAGAAATTGTTTTCATACTCACATGTCCAAATGCAGCTGAAGTTCAATCTAGTGTCGTTGTTCAACTTTGTGGCAAAGTTAGTAAAGTAATTTGTTCATACTCACAGGTCCAATGAATGAAGTTCAGCCTATTTAAGTTCCAATTAGTAAACCCAACACCAACTTAACTTATTGTCTTAAACGGACTTGGTGACCAATCCAAACATAGTTTTAGAGCAAAAAGTTAAAGGGTCTGTATACATTTGGTTTGAGAAAATTTAAGCAGCTCATGAACAGTTTGATGTTTGAAAATCAGTAGGATATTAACAAGTTTTGAGGGACTGAACAGAAATGCTTTTGGAAACTTGCAAGGTTGATACAAAATGTATACTTAATGAATTCCTTGAGGGCAGTACGAAGCATCCAACCAGGGTTCCTCATGATGGTTTGAGGCAGTTGTCTGTCTTGATGGGGACTCTAGACGTCATGTTCATCGCTGTTGTTCTCACTGGACAGTTTCTGTTCGATCTCAATTGTCTTGGAGGCAAGGTGGTCTGCTTGAGTGTTCTGACCCTCTTCATAAGCATCCTTGATCTGAAGTAGTTGGACAATAACAAAATCAAGTTAGTTACTGAGATCCATAATGTTTAAGACAGTTATCCCAACATGTTGAAATACAAGACCATTAAAAACAACCTCATGTGCCAAACATGCCAGAAACACCAGGGCAAACCTTCTTTCCAAGATAGATATAATTGGGCTACATCCCTCTCAAAAGACGGAGCAATAACGGTTAAGTGTTGAGAAACTGAACAAAAATGCTTTTGAAATGATTTGAGAAGTAGAACATAACCTTGGAATTGTTGTGATAGATGGAGAATGATTACCTCAAATTATTGCCACAGTAGAATATAAAGTTGGCTTGGCTTGAATAGAGAACACACATTGGGTTGTAAAAGTAACAACAGAAATATGCAACGGCTCAAAAGAAAACTTATCTTGCGAAGCTTGGCAACATAATGATTCACAAACTCGGTAGGTAGATCTCTATTGAGTGATATCTGGTTCTGAGAAGAACCGGTGGGCTCAATATTTCAGACAGCATATTTTGTCCGTCAGGGGACCGCTGGACTCCAACTCATGCTTATACAGGCAAGTGGAAGCTGAAGATGCATATTGGAGCAGGAAGGGCATGGTGAGGAGTCTAAGGTTCCCCAAAAATTGACTTCGGGTATAGAAGACCCTAAGTCTGGGGGAGACTGGTGATGAAGAGACTAGGTTCCTAATCAAATGGACTTCGGGTATAAATGACCCTAGGTCCGAGGGGAGACTTGTGTATTGCATCGGAAAATGAGTTGGTTCTTCAATCAGTGAATAATCTAGAAAAAAGGCACAACATTAAGCATTTCTTTAAAAGTCATCTGCAAGGCATTGCATGGCTGTAATTAAACTTTAATTACATCCATACAATGTCAACATGAAATGGTATTGAGACATTGTACAAGGTTGCTAGGAAAATTACTTGAGCAGTTCAACATGCACTAGGTATAGTGTTAAAGATGCCACAAAAATGAACAACAACAAATTTGACAAAATATCGCACAATCATAAGGTGGTGAACTTGTAGCGGGTTGAAAATTTATTCAGCTCAGCAAGTTTTTAGGGAATCGTTATTCTGCTAATCAGAGATGGCACAATTGTGGCTTAGGAATAATAGAAGTTTAATAAACCTGTAACAAAATCACAAGGTTTAAAAAATGTGCAAATACCTTCAATGCTGTCATCACAATCTATCTTGTAGAACCTTCACCGCTGGTCGAGATTGACATGCTTTCATCATCTGTGCTAGCAGCAGCCAACCCTGTCTAAGAACAGCCAGCATGACAATCTAGATGAAATCAAAGTATACATGACAATATAAATCCCATTATAAAAATCACAAGAATGCCACAATTTGAAAACACTTGACAACGATTTTCGGTAAATTTAAAGACAGCCCATCATCTTAGTTTTTGAGGAACAACACAACATGTGCTTGAAGCTTTCTATGTTACAATCAACATGGTGACCAATCCAAACAAAGTCAAGCCAAACGTTAAAAGTCTGCATTCATTTGGTTTGAGAAAATTTACGAGGAATTTGAGCAGAAAAGCAGCTTATGGCCAGTTTGATATTTGAAAATCAGCAGGATCAAAAATGATGAGGGACCAGACAGAATGTGCTTTCGGAAAATTGAAGGGTTGATACAAAAGTATACTTAACGATTTCTTTGAGGGCAGTAGGAAGCATCCAACCATTGTCTCGTGATGGTTTGAAGCAGTTGTCTTGGCGGGAACTCCAGAGGTCGTGTTCATCGCTGTTGTTCTCCCTGGACAGTTTCTGCTCAATCTCTACGGTCTATCAAACGAGGTGGTCCGCTTGAGTGTTCTTTTACTTCATTCATCTGAATTGGGAGAACCAATAAATTCAAGCAAATATAAAGAGTCATCCATTTAGTTACCGAGAGCCATAATGTTTAAGACAGTTTTGCTAACATGTTGAAATACAAAACCCATAAAAACAATGCCATTTGCCCAACATGCCAGAAACACCAGGGCAAACCCTTTATTCCGAAGATGGGACAATTTGGTTCCCCCCACTCACAGGCTGGAGCAATAATGTTTAAGTGTTGAGAAACTGCACAAAAATGCTTTTGAAATGATTTGAGAATAGAACATAACCTTGGAATTGTTATGATAGATGGAGAATGATTACCTCACAAATTATTGCCACAGTAGAATATAAAGTTGGCTTGGCTTGAATAGAGAACACACATTGGGTTGTGAAAGTAACAGAAATATGCAACGGCTCAAAAGAAAACTTATCTTGCGAAGCTTGGCAACATAATGATTCACAAACTCGGTAGGTAGATCTATATTGAGTGATATCTGGTTCTAAGAAGAACCGGTGGGCTCAATATTTCAGACAGTATACTTTGTCCGTCAGGAGACTGCTGGACTCCAACTCATGCTTATATGGACAAGTGGTAGCTGAAGATGCGTTTGGAGCAGGAAGGGCATGGTGAGGAGTCTATGGTTCCCAAAAAATTGACCTCGGGTAAAGAAGACCCTAAGTCTGGTGGAGACTGGTGATGAAGAGACTAGGTTCCTTAATCAAGTGGACTTCCGGTATAAATGACCCTAGGTCTTAGGGGGGACTAGTGTATTGCTTCCGACAATAGGTTGGTTCTTCAATCAGTGAATAATCTGGGAAAAAAGCACAACATTAAGCATTTCATCAAAAGTCATCTGCAAGGCATTGCATGGCTGTAATTAAACTTTAATTACAGCCATACAATGTCAACATGAAATGGTATTGAGACATTGTACAAGGTTGCTAGGAAAATTACTTGAGCAGTTCAACATGCACTAGGTATAGTGTTAAAGATGCCACAAAAATGGACAACAACAAATTTGACAAAATATCAAAGGCACCACAACATCAAGTGATAAAAAACAAATTTCAGAGTACATTTGGTTTGCAAGTTTTTGAAGGGCTAGACAAAACATTAAAAAATTTCAGCTCAGTAAGTTCTTAGGAATCGTTATTCTGATTAGCACAGTTGTGGCTTAGGAATAATGGAAGTTTAATAAAAACTGTGTTAAAGTCACAAGGCAATCTAGATGAAATCAAAGTATACATGACAATATAAATCCCATAATATAAATCACAAGAATGCCACATTTTGAAAAAACACTTGTCAAACGATTTTCGGTAAATTTAAAGACAGCCAAACATCTTAGTTTTTGAGGAACAACACAACATGAGCTTGGAGCTTTCTATGTTACAATCAACTGGGTGACCAATCCAAACAAAGTCAAGCTAAAAATTAAAGGGTCTGTATACATTTGGTTTGAGAAAATTTAAGCAACTCAGGAACAGTTTGATTTTTGAAAATAAGCAGATTGAACAATTTTAAGGGCTCGGACAAAATGTGGTTATGGAAAATTGAAGGGTTGATAAAAAAAATATACTTAACTATTTCTTTGAGGGCAGTACTAAGCATCCAACCAGTGTTCTCATGATGGTTAGAGGTAGTTGTCTTGATGGGGACTCTAGACGTCGTGCTCATCACTGCTGTTCTCATTACACTGTTTCTGTTCAATCTCTACCGTCTTTAAAACAAGGTGGTCTGCTTGAGTATTCTGACCCTCTTCAAGAGCCTTCTTGATCTGAAGTAGTTGGTCAATAACAAAATCAAGCATTTATAAAGAGTCATCCATTTAGTTATTGAGAGCCATAATGTTTAAGACAGTTGTGCTAAGTTGTTGAAATACAAGACACGTATTTACAACATCACTTGCCTAATACTCAAAAACCACCTGGGCAAATCCTTCTCTCCAGGGTGAACAAAAACCTGAGAAGTACAGCAGCCTTTGTTGGTATAATGAGTGTTTGAGCAACATTGCAATTTGAAGCAGTACAATAATGGAAAAAGGTATAATGTTCTTTCTCATGAAATTTGACTATGTGAGAATACTGCAGTAACGCTTCTTAGATTGTGCATTCCTGTACAGATTTGCTCCGGAGTTTCAGCAAAATATATCATAACTGTTGACTTTTCACAGGATTAGTACAGCCAAAAGTTTCCAAAAAAGTGCAAAGTACTTTGTAGCTTAAAAACTTGTCTGACTACATTTGTAAAATCTTTATAAAGAATCAGCCTGGGCTCTTCACTCTGTCAGGTTGAGGCCTCAGTAATTATTGGCACAGAACCATGGAAAGTTGATTGAACTTTGGAATGGCTTAACAAAATGTCTACCCTATGAAGTTTGGCAACATAATGATTTACAAACCCTGTAGGTAGATCTTTATTGAGTGAGGCTCAATGGTTCAGACAGTATACTCTGTTCGTCCGGTGACTGCTGGAATCCAACTCTTGCTCATACAGGAGAGTGGTAGCTAAAGATGCGTGTTGGAGCAGGACGGCAGGGTGAAGAGCCTATGATCCTAAATGAAATTACACCACAGTTATTAAGCATTTCATAAAAAGTCATATAGCAAGGCGATGCATGGCTGTAATTATACAATAATTACAGCCATGCAATATCAACATGAAATGGTATTGAGAGATTGTACATGGTTGCTAGGAAAATTACTTGAGCAGTTCAACATGAACTAGGTCTGGTTTATAGAGATGTCACAAAACTGGACAACAGGATTTTTTACAACATCAAGTGATAAAAATGAGTTTCAGAGTAACAAAAATCTTTTGGTCGATAAGTTTTTGAAGGGCTGGACAACACACAGATAATTCAAAGAGATCACACAATCATAATCTCGTGAAGCTTGTCAACTTGTAGCGAGTTGGAAATCTTTTCAGCTCAACAAGTGTTGCGGGCCTCAACATTCTGCTTATCAGAAATGGCACAGTTGTAGCTTAGGAATAATACAATTTTAATAAAAGTGTAATAAAACCACAAGGTTAAATAAATGTGATTATCTCCAAGTACTTTCTAATCCTCCAATCAGATTCGCAGAATGGAGTGGTGATGAAAACTATATTGCACGGCTAATATCACTACCTGCCTCTTGTGTGTTCTATGTTAAGATAAATACGTTATCACACACGCGCTCATGGAAATACGGAAAATATAGCACATCTGCGTCCCATATCCATGGGATGCAGGAGCGCTACATTTTTCCATATTCCACTCGCGCTTGTGTGATAACTTATAATATACCTTCAATGATGTCACAATAATCTGTCTTGTAGAACCTTAACAGATGTTCTTTTGTTCCAGATTGACATGCTTTCATCATCTGTGCTAGCAGTAGCCAACCCTGTCTAAGGACAGCCAGCATGGCAATCTAGATGAAATCAAAGAAAACATGACAATATAAATCCCATACAAAAAAATCACAAAAATGCCACAATTTTAAAAAACACTTGGCAAATGATTTTTGGCAAGTTTTAAAACAGCGAAGCATTTTATATTTTAAGAATCATTGGGTTGTTTGAGGAAATGGGCCAACCTGGGTGGTGAAAATTAAGGTTCACAACATCAGCTTGTAAACATTTTAAAGCAAACCAATCAATACTTAGGCAAGTTGAGAGGAAAAGACATCATGAGTTCAAGAGACATATCAACTAAATACAGAACAACTAAAAAAAATTCAATGTTTCTTTTAGAATAGCAGATTTGCGAGTAAATTAGCACAGAATCAAATCCGAAAAAAAAAAAAAAAAAAAAAAAACGGAAAAAAAAAATAATGATTTTGAAATGTGCTTGCTGTTTTCTTCACAGATGTCATAACACTCACTTCCTGGAACATCATATCATTTGACAACGATGTTTCAAACCATAACTAATTTAATCGACCGAACGACGTGCACTTGCATTGCAGGCAGAAAAATAGACATCTCAGCATGTTTGCCGTCACACGTGACGCAACCAATTCGTACAAAGCAACTGTAGAATGTATGCGGTATAAGGTGCCTTCTACACGTGACGTCACAGTAGGCAAATCCTGATCGAAGAGATGAGATTGGTACCTAACGAAAACGCGTGTGAACTGCCGTCATACCACGGGCATTGAGTCGCTGCATGCTGAATGACGGTCGTTGTAACTTTTGAACGTGGTTTTGATGTTGTTTGCGCGAAAGAAAATGTTTTAGATTGACAAAAAATATATTAATTAAAGAAAACAAAACACATAAGTTCTTCTTCCAACTTTAACAGACAAAAAACAATCATGATTATTTTGTATAGACTATCATAGCGTATCGGAGGAATTAAAGAGTGCTGGAATGTTTTGATAGCGGTTCAGCATGACGCAAAACCTGGGGCCCAATTTCATAGAGCTGCTAAGCACATAAATTTGCTGAGCATTAAATGTTTTGCCTCAATAAAAACAGGATTACTAACTAACCAAATTTCAACGTGATTTTCAGGATAATCAAACAACAGCTGAATATTATGCAACACTAGGAAATTAATTGGTTGGTAATCCTGTTTTTATCAAGAAAGACATTTCATGCTAAGCAAATGTTTGTGCTAAGCAGCTCTATGAAATTGGGCCCTGGCTGGCACAACGGGCACTCTGAACAAGCAGTGTGATATTTCAGAAAATACTTTTGCTTGGGAATAATATTTAGGACCTAAGGATTAACAAATAACATTTGGGTTAAAGGCTAGGTACTTTTAGTAGAACACAAAACACAATGTCCACAGATTTACATAAAACTTGCACAGTTTGAAGCTAATGAATGATGGTAGAAAGCTTCCCTTAAAATATTACTATCCGAGGTGCTACTGGTGTAGTTTTTAATTGCTCTAAAACTACTGCACCTCAGCAAGAATTATTTTAAGGTATACGCTTTCTAGTGTCATTATCTTCAAACGGGGTAAATTTAATGTAAATATGTAGACATTGTTTTTGAGTTACAAAATTTGTGTCCTCTATGCAATACTATCCAGAGAACATTATTGCATATGCAATAATGTCCACCGGACGGTTTTGCATAAGCAAGTGTGTCCGCCCGGACGCTGCTGCATAATGAAATTGTGTCCGCCCGGACACATTTGCATGTGCAGTTGTGTCCGCCCCCGTGCAAAACCGTCCTTGCAGTAAATAAAACGCCCATGGTTGATGGAACCCGTTCGCCATTTTACAAGCTTAAGTGCATGTCATTAATGACATGACAAAATGTTCAACCTTTGAGTATTTGCTGCAATCATAAAATATGTGAATATTTATGCTGCATATATGTAGGTTCAGTGCATGCACGCTCGCTTACGCGCGCACATACATGTACAGACATGTACATGTTCACCGGACAGTTTTTGCACAGCCCCGGACCGATTGCATATGCAAAAGTGTCCCGAGCGGACAGTATGTATGGCGGACACAATTGCATCTGACACCAACAATGTAGTTTTGGAAAAAAGTGAATCGAACAAAACCAATAAAATGTTGGCAAGTATTTGAGAACAGGAACATCATGCAATGGGAAAATTAAAGATTACATTATTCACTTCTGAACAATTAGGGAGCTAATTATCAGTACGTTGACAACATTTTGAGAAATACACATCGTGAGCGCCAATCAAAAATTACCAACCAAAGATAGCACATCATTGGTAAAAAAATTAACATTCAAAAGTTTTAGATTTGCAGGGCGTTGAATGACAGACACAAACAAGCAAAATAAACAACAAGGAAAAGTAAGTTTTAAAAACAAAAATTAAAAAACAGCAATCGCTTTGTTTTTAAAATTCACAGACGTCACAACAATGGCTTCACAGAACAATTTATCAGTTAATTAAAAACTCTTAAGGTTTGGAAATTCTGAGGGTACTAAACGATTTGTGCAGCATTAGCCCAGAGACAATTAACAGAGAAAGCACATCAATTTTAAGACAATTTCAGATTTGAAAAACACATTAACTCAGCAAGTTTTCATATAGGCCTAATGGGCAATATGTCAGTTGAGCCAGCACATGGGCACAGTTTGATCGTTGAAAAAAAAAAATCACTAGGTTGACAAGTCTTTGGGGATGGCACAACATAATTGGGGAAAATAATTATTACAACGTCTACTTTGACAATTTGAGAGCTGAAATATCGGTACACTGGCAACATTTAGATAAATAGACATCATGAGCCATCAACCAAATACAGCACACCATCGGTAATAATTTGAGCATTGAGAAGTTTTAGATTGTCAGGTTTGTAAATGACAGGAGAATAATTAGCACAAATATTAAAGCAGTATTGTAGGACGCCCTGTTTTCAAGGTGTCCCTAAAATCGTGCCAAATTTTGTACCTCTCTGTGCGCGATGTAAACAGTCCCTAGATAAAATGTTTGTGGTTTGACTTGCCAAGCAAAGAGTCTCCTCTCCCTTGACCAAAACTAAGAAACATTTAAGGCTCCATTGGTTAGTTGCACTTGTAAATGCAAAAAGTTTGGTATGTCAGGCATTTCTATAAGGTACAAATGTGTCATAATGTTGGGGGCCATATTAAAGGAAATGCCCACCAAAAAGTTTCATCAATCACTATTTCAATTGACAATTCATGATGATCAAATCATGACTGAACATTCTGCTGAGCATTGAGGTTTAAAGAAGCCATGTGCCCTATATCACTTTTTTATATTGGAAACTTTTTTTTTTTTTTTAACCTTCATATCAATATTATTATTAATATTAAAATTTAAACATCGGCCTGGTGATTCAATTATCACTGTTTATTTAAATGCTTTAGTGTAAATGTTCAGGAGATAAAAAAAGGAAAACAAACTAAATAAAAATCAGATTTGAAAGCCAACAATTATTCTTTTTTTTTGGGGGGGGCAAATTACCATGGTAATTTTCTTAATGAAATTTTGTAAATGTCATAAAAAATATTTTGAATAAAATAAAGACAACTGCGGGCTATAGAGTCATACACAAAGTCTCACAGAACACTTGTAGTCACTGCAGATGTTTCTTACTCGTATGGCTTCACCGGGAAACAATACTTTCTTCTCGTTTGCCTCGAAATCAGTGAAAACTCGAGACAAATTGAACCAGTTGAAGTCATCCAAGTTCGGTGTGTGGTGTGAAAATTTCAATGTCCATCAAGCTCTTATTCATGCAATGTTCGCATACTTCTTATAATAAATTAACGAAGGTAGTTAGGGCATGTCAGGGCATCAGTTGATATATTGCATCACTATTTTTTTTCCCCAATTTAAAGAAAAAGCCACAATACCTTTAAAACAGGAGAGTGGATGATACAGCAGTCTTTAATTTCACCAGGTATTGTTGGATGGTGCTTCTGGACAGGTTGGCCCTGGTGTATGTGAGGGTGGATGTTGCAAACATTCGGCCTGGAGAACCTGTTGGATGATGGCCTTCACGTCTCAAAATGCATCTAGGAAACATAAACATAGAGGAATAACATAGATTTCAATCAAACAATGTTCAAACATGCTCTTCACGATTTGGGATATGAGTTTGATCAACTTATGTTCCTTGCTCTATGTTAAAACAAACATAACTTACGGTCGTTGTGTTGGGATGTCTCTCTTAACTGTACGCAGCAGCAACACTGAAGATCACACACTATATGACTCTAACTAACAACACTAGAAAAATAGGTGTCCGAAAAATTACATTGCCCCAAGAAATAAATCACTGCCACAATACATTGCTTGATGAAGATGTTACCATCAAGAAATACTTGGTAATAAAACCCCAATCACGCCGCTGAAAATGTAGTCACACACAGTTTGCTCCCTCGCGGCCGAGTTGAAGCTAGCCGCGTTTCTGGCCCTAGCTAGCCGCGTTTCTGGCCCAATTCTTTTTACCGTCAATAACCTACAATCTGGACTTGGGATAATTCGAACCCATGCAGTTAAAGGCGGTTGACATTTGGCCTCCGATTCTTTCTAATTTTAACGAATTTTAAATTGTTATGTAATTTAGAGTAATTTTTCCCCACAATTCTGAAAGAACATATCAGTGAACAAACTCAGAGACAAAGAATTAGATTAATTGGTTGCGTATTAAACAGTAATTAACCGCCACAGTTAAGACCTCATCAACCAGACCATAACAAAACATCTGCTAAATTACTTGCACTCAAACCCAGGTAAATCATGGTAAATGTACTCTAATGATGCATAAAAGATGAACAATTATTACATACTCTAATAGACCATACCTATGTTGGACAGACTTCACTCTGGAGGAAACTCAGAGGTCCACTAATTAATACCTAATCAGCCGCTAGAATACACGCCGTACTGACACACGTTACATTGGAAGTACATCGGGTGGGAAATGGCTGAACGTCCACACCGTGGTGCCGGTCGAATGGCCAGGCAGGGCAGTAGGCCTATGCAAGGACCCTTCCCTCTGCGCTGTACAGTGGTGTACATCAGCACAGCGGTGTACAGCACAGGACATGTACAGGTGTATACATAGGGCTATAGAATGTGAGGCCAGCTGCCTGGGCTATTATGCCAACGTGTATTTGTGTGTGCCATGGGACTGCACTGTGGGTATGCTGCCGTGTGGTGAATGGGTGGGTTGCCTACAGTGCCATGGGACTGCACTGTGGCTAATGGGTGGTGAATGGGTGGATAGCTACACAGCTTCATATGGGCCTACACACTGTCTAGCATTTCCATTCAACATACGATATGCTGGACCTAGAGTAAATCTCTATCCTTACTCCACATATGGTTGACGATTCAAATTAAGAAATACAGCAATTCTAAAATGCTGTTCACTCGACATATATAAACTCCCATTAGTCAGCAATATTAAACAAACCATTGAGAACGAACACACCTGTAGAATTTTTCATTCCAATCTTTACTCACTGTAAAGTAAACATACCCTTCTTATTGCATAAAAGATTAAATTATTCCACAAAATCTGATAGACCATTCCACTGGGCAGACTTAAATTTGGACAAAAATCGGATGACTAATTTATACCTAACTAATCACTTGATTAGCCTACACGTGGAATTGTACCATACAATTATTCAATCAATCGACCGCAGGAGACAACAAGAGTCCGTCGAACCGATCTCCTGTGTCAACGTCTTACCGTACAATAACAGACATAATACCATAAAGTCACTTAAAGTCACCTGGAAATAGGTTTTTTTTTTTCTTCAAACATTAGAGTGTATGTTAATGAACAATAAAATAATTTTTGCGCAATTTTTGGGATTGATTTATATGTTCAACAAATATATAAAGTTGTTTGGGGCGACTCCGCCTACCCCTTTTAATGACGTCAATCAAGGCAGACTTTGCCTCGATCGAACATTGAACACACGTACGTCAAGTCCTAGTCGTGAGTTTGTACGATTCGAAAAAATGTTTATTTCTTGCATTTTTCCGGCAATGTCGACCACGTGTATTCCTGCTGATGTATTGAGGCAGTAAAACAACTAAAAATGGGGTTAGTTTGCAAAGTGGTCCGGTTCGACGTCTTTTCCAGTGTGGCGGGCAAACACTTCAAGCCGCCGTGCTTCAAATATCGGCCTCGATTGCTGTCAAGAACAGCGCCCTTCTCGGGTCGGGCCTACTTTTAAATTTATTAATAAAGTGGAAACTAAATTGTTGGAACCTTAGTTAACTGTTTATTCATATTCTACTCATCAAAACATATTTTAGTGACAAAAGCTTCATCTTGACAAAATACCACTTCCAAGTGACTTTCAGTTATGAGGGGTGCTGAAGTGTCCATACTCGTAACATACAGTAGCTGTCTTTTCTCTAGTCTTATAAGTACAGAAAGTAATAAAAAAATTACAAAAAGGCAAGCCAAAATGACTTTGGCCTCAAGGGGTGCACCAATTGGCAAGCTATACGAAGCATCTATGTACAGAGAGTAAAAACAATACAAGGCATGAAGTCACTTTGGCTATTAGGGTAGACTTGTGGACAAGTCTTTAAATATCTGTTGCGGTGATAGCGTTCCAACTCGTTCCGCAATTTCGGCGGTGTTCTACTACTGCTGTCACGGCTATGGTCCGATAAAGTCACTTTGGTTATGAGGGGTGCCAGTTGGCAAACACTTGAAGACGCGTCTATCCCGACTTGTACTGAGGGTAAAATTCAATACAAAAAAAGGCCTCAAATGAAGCGACTTTGAGACTTTACTCAAGTACAAAAAGGCATACCATCAATTCACTTTGGTTATTAGGGGTACCAATTGGTACTTCATGAAGTAAGACACTGCTCTAGAATTGCAAGGGTCGTGGGTTTGAATCCCACCCGAGTAATACGCCTGTGATATATTTTCACAGGACTCGGGAAATGACTGAGTAAACAGTGCTAACACACATCGGTTATTGGTAAAAAACAAAATTAATATTAGTTTAATAGAATTAATATTCTTTATCCCCGATGCAATTTTAACATCAATAATATATCGTTGCAATGCCTGCTGCCAAAACATAGGATTAGAACTGCCTCTAGCTACCGGGCAATCTCAGTAGTGTAGTTGGTAAGACAGTGCTCTAGAATTGCAAGGGTCGTGGGTTCGAATCCCACCCGAGTAATATGCATGTGATATTATTTCACAGGACTCGGGGAAGTACCGAGTATACAGCGAAACACACATCGGTGAATGGGTAAAAACCAAAATTAAATATTCACGAAGAGTTTATACTCTTATATGTACGGAGAGTTAAATGCATACAAAAAGTCCTAACATAAAGTTACTTTGGTTATGAGGGGTTGGCAAAAGTGTCTATACTAACATGTACAGAGAGTTATTGGAAAGAAAATCCTTGATTAAACAAAGAAATGCAACAATATTCATGTCTTTTTATTGCACATTGATTATACCCATCTCAGGTCAAGTGACATTGGTCACACAATCCGTCTATAGGCAACTTATATGAACAGTCTTTAATCATGTTCGGAGAGTAAGATGATTACAAAAAGGCATGGTCGTGGCCGAGCGGTTAAGAGCACTGAACTCAAGCTCTGCTGTTTCTGTTCAGCAGAGTGTGGGTTTGAATCCCGGTCATGACACGTGTCCTTGAGTAAAACACTTTACTATAACTGCTTCTCTCTACCAAGGGGTAAATGGGTACCTGTAAGGGCAGAGTTGGTTTAGTGATTAATAAGCTTAGTGCGCTACATATTTGGCGGCACAGGCTGTGTACTCCCCAGGGAGCTGAGATGTTTTAAGGAATGATTTAGGCCCAGTGATCAGGGGTAATAATCAAACGGCTTCAAACGAGAATCTTTTTTACGTTGGGAGCTGCACTATTTTACGGAAATGACGGATTTGTGAAGAATATATAACGACCAAAACCCACAGCAGAAAAAATGTATGCTGCCATGAAATGTGAATCTTTTGAAAAAGATTTGAGTTATAGAAGCTTTAAAAGATTTCGCCCCGAAATTGGAGCTTGATGTCCAGGACGTATCTGTAGTATAATATGAAAGTGTAAGGCCGCCAGGGCTACTTTACAGTGGACCTATTTTTTCCATCAACATCTTCAGAGTACATCCACAATTTTTATGATGACTCATCACTCACGCATGCCCCATTCTGCCACAGTCTGCCACATTAAATACAGTACAGTACTAGAAGCTACACAATGTGCTGTGCTGGGTGCTGTTGCACTTACCGTAAGGACCACTTGCAATGGCAATGCAAAAGTAGTAGACCTAGTACTATGTACTTAAAGTCACCTGGAAGTGGTATTTTGTCAAAATAAAGCTTTTGTTACTAAAACATGTGTTTTGATGAGTGGAATATGAATAAACAACTAACTAAGGTTTACATAAATTAGTTTCCATGTTATTTACAAATTGGAAAAAAAGCCCGACCCGAGAGGGCGCTGTTCGTGACGTCAATCGAGGCGCGATGAATCGCATGCAGTGCCAACACAGCATAGTGACGCTTGACGCAAGCTAAAAACATGCCCTCAAAGTTAAAACAATACCTGATTTCTTTTTACGTTATAGGCAAATGCTCCTTTAGGTTCGTTACGTCTTTCAGGTACCTTCTTCGACTTCCCCACTAGCTGGAAAAATTATTGGGATGGCATCATGTTTTAAAAAAGAACTTTTCTCTTCATGTCAAAATGTGTAGTGTATTCCGGATTCTCGAAGCACGACGGCTCGAATGAAGTGTTTGCTGCACAGCGCTGGAAAAGACGTCGAACCGGACAACTTGGCAAACTGACACCATCTTTAGTTGTTTTGCTGCATCCAGCAGCAATACACCTGGTTGACATTGCCGGAAAAATGCAAGAAAAAAACATTTTCAAACGTACAAACTCACGTCCAGGACTTGAATGTACTTGCACGTACGTGTGTTCGATGTTCGATTGCGGCAAAGTCTTCCTCGATTGACGTCACAAAAGGGGTAGGCGGAGTCACCCCCATAATTTGTTAAACATATAAATCGTCAAAAACAATTATAGTTTGTTCGTTAGTTTGTTTGTTTATATGATCTTCCCATCAAGGGAACTCAGCAAACTCCCACAACGGGATATAAACACCAAGCTGACGTCTATGATTATGAATTGCACAGTAACTAGACGACAATATTTATTCTAGTCATTGTGAAATCAGCGTTTAGCTGGGGGATTCGAACCCACAATCTTGTGATTGCAAGTCCTGCAGTCCAACCACTTGACCACAGTGACAGTAATCCATTTAAACAGAGCACCAATCTACGTACAATAACATTGAGCAACAATGTCATGTAAATTTGACAACAGCGGGAAAGCAAACCTTTTACCATATTTCGGGTCAATTAAACATCTTATTTGTTCACTTGTAATGTTGAATTTTTGTGATTTTTACTTTCCAACCACCATCTTACAAACTGTAGTTCTATGCCACTTAATAAGGTTAATTGCTAGCTGGTATGTCCCATTGATTAGTAAACGAAGTGCTGAAAAAGAGCATAGGAACATTATTTGCAAATTTACCATATTGATTCCTTTGGTAGTAGCCGTTTGGGAACCCACCATAACAAAATCATACTTATTCTGTTTATGACAAAACATGTCCCAACATGGCAAAGTTCAGTTAACAACGTGTGTCTTTGTCCAGTCATTTGTGTCATCAAACTGAGTTAAGTCCAACCAATTATTATTACAACATTGATAAAGCACATAAAGCAGACCGGCATCAATGCGCTGTGAGCAGATATTAAAATTCTTCAACAATACTAGACAACTTAAACATATCAAATGCTACACACATTAAAATGTAAACAAAAATAGATGAACAATAAAAGTTAAAAAGAACAGAAATGTTTGACTGATTGACGTCTTGCACAAAATACAAAAAAAAAAACACTATCAAAAAAGAGAGGAAAAGTCAATAGCATAGCACACAGAAATGGGAATACATAATTACAGTTCATTCATAACTACCTCAGACAGTTTCGCTATTCTTATTGGTGGAGAGCGTGTCAAGTGGGGGTGTTTAAACCGTAGATAATGACCAGTGTTTATAACCGGTTGTCCGCACTAGTCTTGATGCAAAACGTCTATTGTTACGGGCGATGCAGGCGCTGTCGGTGAGTTGAAAGGAAAACCAGCGAATATGCACCAAGACTATTGTCGCAAGTGCACGAACAGAACCGGAAAACACACCTGTATGGACAATGTACATGTACATGTACAACTGAACATACCATGGAGGTGGAAACAGAGCTTAAGCACTCGGAAACGAACACGTTTTACAGAGTTTCTTACTTTATTACGCCTTTTAACCAAAAAGGTATTAAGAATGGGAGTCAAAGTGTGTTGAATCGGTTTTCCACTAGTGGTTTAAACCCGCCAAGGCCTGGTTCTTGATAATTTACCTCGACTTCGTCTCAGTAAAACTATCAAGAACCAGGCCTCATTGGGATTAAACCACTAGTTGAAAACCTCTTTACCACACAATGATACCCTTATTTAAGCATAATATGGCTTGGAGGCTCCTAATCGTGGTCTCTATGCACACACAATTAAGTAAGCACATGTGTGTAAGTCTTCACAAGGAAGCCAGTTTAGGACTCGTCTAAAAGCCGTCAATTATAAATCTTATTTTCAAAGATCCATGGATAAAATCCACAATTCTCAACCCATCAGTGTGAAACCACAAAGTTCACTACAAGGATGTGAGTGAAGGTCCAGCTTCCTCAATAAGGTAATACACTGGACCCAATTGCGTTGTATGCAACTAACAGAGGAGAGTCCTAGTCTAAATAACTACACTACCGGCCCTAGCATTTATAAGGAAGGAAATTGTCAGAATCAAAAACTTATTTATGTTCTTTTTTAAAATTCATCTCACCAACCTTTTTAAAAGACCCTTACACCTCATTGTATGTGGAAATCTTAGAAGTGTTGTTCTTGCATTGCGAGAGATCATTCGCCATTTACAGTGGCACTGCATGCTTTCGGTTCTTTCATTGGTTGATATTTAATGAATATTCAGAAGCTAGTATGGCGTGCAAAACAAAAAACAAATGTTGCAATATTGTTCAAACTGCACTGCCGTTAAAGCCATTGGACCCTTTCGGTAAACAGTATTGTCCAAGGCCCACACCTCGTGTATCACAACTTCTATATCAAATAACAAACCTGTGAAAATTTAGGCTCAATCGGTCATCGGAGTCGGGAGAAAACCCACCCTTGTATCCGCGCGTTTCGCCGTGTCATGACATGTGTTTAAAATAAATCCGTAATTCTCTTTAACGAGAATTGATATTGTTTTACTGTTTTCTCAAAAAGTAAAGCATTTCATGGGATAATATTTCAAGAAAAGTATTTCACCACTACCTTCTGTAAACCCTGTAAGTTATTTGTAAATCTGTGAACTTTTTTTTTTTCTGTACCGAAAGGGTCCAATGGCTTTAATCAAGATGATTTACTTATAACTAACAAGCTTGTTTTTTCACATTATTTACATTTCTTTAAATTAATAATTTTTATTTATTTTGTTTAATAAAACTTTGCCTTTCTGTTTATTATTCTGTATAATTTAAAATAAAATTAAAATAACAATTGTCTTATTTTGTTTAATAAACTTCCGTCTTTCTGTTTGTTCTATTGGATTATATACATTTCTTTAAATCAAGTTTATTTATTTTGTTAAATATGCTTTTTTCTTTCTGTTTAATTAATCTGTTGTATTATTTACATTTTTTAAATTAATTCTTGGCCAGTGTTTCATGAAGCTATAAATCACTGCAGTGAGAGGGTGTTTATCGGACTTCTTTATCTTTCCATGGAGGACAGACGAGTTAGTAGCAATAGACCGGCAGCCCAGAGCATTTTGGTTAAAGGAGCGAGGTACCAATATTTGAGTACAGGAACATGTAGTTGATAACCTGACAATGGAGATGGATGTCTGCCGGGGACCCACACTGCATGTGGCGCATGTACCCCCAACAAAGAGGCAAAATAATGGGCTGAGGGGACAAATTTTTGTCTAGCGGCTGATTCCTTTTTGGGGAATAGTGTGTTGGTCATTTCGAGGTTCCACCCATGTTTAACCGTGGGGGGGGGGGTGGGGGGGTTTCTGGCGGGCCTAGTGCAGCGAAACATTTTGTCTGGTGGCTGATAGTTGTATTGGAAATAATTTTTGCTCTGTGTTCATTTTAGCCATAGTGGAACAGTCAGACAAAGTTTCATGTAGGCCCAATGCAGCAGAAAATTTGTGTGGCAGTTGATATTTTCTACTTAGTATCATGTGATTGACCGTTTACACTTGGTTTCATGTGGTACCTACAATGTTTGATTCAGCCCATTATTTTGCCTCTTTGTTGGGGGTCCATGCGCCACGAGCAGCAAGGGGTCCCCGGCAGACATCCATATCTGACTATGTCAGGTTATCCACTAAATGTTCTTGTACTCAAATATTGGTACCTCGTTCCTTTAACCAAAGCTGCCTGTCTACAAGTGCTGTAACCCATCCATAGCCAAAGGCAGCCATTGACTCAATGAGTGTTGTTAGTGTTTACTAGTGGTTGATTCTTTGCTCACAAATACATGATTGAAATGATACACAAATTCTTAAGGATGAAGAAAATATTCTGACACAAACATAAATAAAGAAAATAATCTACAGATTTGATAATTTAAAAGAAGTTTTAAAGTTTGTGCAGTTTTCACAGTTGGTGCAGCTCAACATTATGCATAAAATAACTAACCTGTGAAAATTTGAGCTCAATCGGTCGTTGAAGTTGCGAGATAATAATGAAAGAAATAAACACCCTTGTCACACAAAGCTTTCAGATGCTTGATTTCAAGACCTCAAGTTCTAACCTAAGGTCTCAAAATCAAATTTGTAGAAAGTTACTTCTTTCTCAAAAACTACGTTACTTCAGATGGAGCCGTTTCTCACAATGTTTTATACTATCAACAGCTCTCCATTACTTGTAACCAAGTAAGTTTTTATGCTAAAAACTATTTTGAGTAATTACCAATAGTGTCCACTGCCTTTAAAATATCTATTTAATTTGTTTTGTTTTGCCTATAAATTAGTCTTTCCTGGGGGGGGGGGGATTTTTTTGAAAATAAATGTTGGAAATTTCAAGCTGGAAGAATTTAAGCATGGATGAACAATGCATTTCATCACTTTGTATTAATTTTCAGAAATGTCAACATTTTAACCTGGTGTCATGGGTTTCCAGTAGGATAACAGACAAATTGTTTGCAACAATACTATAGGGTATTTGGTTACAATTATATACACTTACCCTATTTCTGAGTCTGGGCAGAATTAAGCTTCATTTTGGCGGCGCTGGTCAGCTTTGACTTCATTCAAATTAATAAGATCTCACAAATACAATTACTTAACTACTATTTATATTTAACTATTAAGAGATATTACTTTATACCCTAATGGTGTCCTCCAGCTGAAAGGTTGCTGTATAGGAGTAGTGTACTACCAATTCAGTTTCCAGTCAGCCTTTGGACAACCACAATAAATGAACCTAAATACTACGACTATATAAGTTAGAGAGATACAACCTTTCTGTACCAAAAGCTGGAGAAGAGTGAGGGTGACTTATGGTCTGCATTTGCTTTTATATGGCTATGTGCACTAAGGAAAAAGATTAGGGCCTGCTCAATAGGCGTAAACAAAGGAACTTACAATAGGCCTTTATACTACACTGGGGGTTTTGGAGCTCATTGTTCACCATTTACAGCTGACATTCCCAGATGGTCATATACAATAGGGGAATGGTAAAAGTCTCCAGTGCAGAGCACTAAAAGCTAACACATGCTTGGCAGCTGTTAATGGAATTCACTACAATACTAAATGATTTTTTTTATTATTCATCTATCCAACCTTTTTACAATGACACTTGCAGTCTTGCACTTTATCGTGTGTTGAAATCTTAAAAGATTTGGTCTCACGTTGTGAGATTTGGTCCGCCATTAGCAGTGGTAATGCATGCATGACATTGGAGCATTGGAGGGACGTCATATGTTTCAAACACTTTTTGTTGGTTTTTTATTAAGGGAATCAATGTGTGATGAAGAGGTTTAAAACTAGTGGTCTAAACCTGCCAAGGTCTGGTACTTGATCATTTTACCGAGACGAAGTCGAGGCCTTGGCAGGTTTAAACCACTAGTTGAAAACCGATTCAACACACTTTGATTCCCATTCATAAATACCTTTTTGGTCAAAAAACATCAACACTTTATGGTCAAAAAGTAAAATAAATGCAAAAATTATCTTTTAATTGTTCAATGATTTCTTTCAACACACAACACCCCTCCAGCTGTGAAATGGTAAGGCCCTCAGGTAAACAAATCCATATAAGGGAATGCTGTGCGCGTCGCACGTATCGCATGATGTGGCGCAACTGTTCCAGCCGTTGCTCTCGACCAATAAGAATGAAGAAACTGTCTTATAAGCACAGGTGCAAGCTCGCGTGTCACGCCCATGATTCAACACTTTTTACTGGTGTTATATCGTCCGTTCAAACACCCCAACGTGGTGCCCTCTCGACCAATCAGAATGGATAAACTGTCTTAGGTTTTTATGGATGAATATTCAGAAGCTAGTATGGCGTGCAAAATAAATAAAAAATCTCATTCAATATTATTAGTGTAATACATATTTAATTACATTTTTGTCCTAATACATTTCATAACAATCTGTTTTCCCCCATTTTAGACCAGCAATGTTTGGTTTTAGGAGAAAAGAAACCAATCTGTTATATTTCCTCTTTCATGACATACTGTTCATTACACTTACAAAATTTATTACAGTCTGCAGTTATATAATAGATGTCAAATTTGCACCGGGGACAAAGAATATAAATTTGACATATATGTATTGTGCGGTACCCACTGCCAAATATAGGATTTGAACTGCCTCTAGCTACCGGGCAACCTCGATAGTCTAGTTGGTAAGACACTGCTCTAGAATTGCAAGGGTCGTGGGTTCGAATCCCACCCAAGTAATATGCCGGTGATATTCTTCACAGGAAAGTATCGAGTATACAATACTAACACACATCAGTGTATGGCTAAAACAAAAAAATTAATAGTCCACAGGAATCAACAATAATTAAAATATTTAAATTTTCCCCCATATTGGCACGCCATAGAATCCGAAATAGAAAACATATCATGTGATCTATCTAGTGACTGAAGGAGAATGGAAACTGATCTAGAAGATGATAATTTTGTTTCGAACTTTCGAGGAAGGATCTTGTTTCTTTGACTCATTTGATTGTTGGCATAAATGTATTGTGATTTTTACCAAAAATAAATAATTTTATAAATATTTGAGCATAACCTACGATAGAAAACTTTATTCTCAGCATGAATTTAAGCCTAACAAAAATACAGACCGTGAGTAAACAGCAGAGCTTCTGACACTGGTGGAGCTTGCACAGTCTCGTGGTAAACGGGAATTTGGGGGCAAAGTTCTGGCCACAGAACGCATGGTGAAGTTATCTGACTAGGTGATTTTAACTGTGATTCTCTTAAACCAAATGACTGGCAATGGAAAAAGCTTCATGGCATAATGTCAGTGCGTCAGCTATCTCAAGTGATTGGTGTTATTACATTAACCGTATGTGATCATTCTCTTATAATATGCTGTACGTAAATGTAAAAAAATTCCAAAGGGGCCTGCTCGTTCAACCTCGCTACCATGGGCAGCGCGCCGTATCACGCTAGCTCTGCGTATGTCTCTAACCCCCGGGAAGGAAACTCCGATCCGTGTATTTGATTGGCTATCATATACTCGCAAAATTTGAAACGCCCTTTCCAAAAAGCTCTACGCGCCGAAACGTGTGCGTATAAAGATGTACGTTTTTTACTTTTTTTGTCACGTAACACTGAACGCAAAGGCAAGTTCATGACTTTTATTACACACAGCACATCCAGCGTGAGCGCAACTAACGCCCAACACAAAACGGATCAACCACAGGACTAATTGTAATATCCCTTATATTTGGATATTTTGGAGTTACACTTCTAGGGGTTATGATCGAGCAAGGCATGCTGGGAAAAAATGGCGCGGCGAAAGCGATCACCCCTGGGAACGAGGTTGCTGCTCGTTATATCAGGGCACTGTCTTACCGGACCATTAAAGAAATTTTTATTTTATCAATGATCCCAGAAATGCATCTTTTAATGATGTTGAGTAGTCCAACAGCCCTAACCAGGCGTGGTGTATTTTTGAAGGTATTTTTATTTATGTGATAAACACGGTCCTTTTAAACAAATTTAAGTTCCTAACAAGGTTCCTAGCTGGCTTAATGATGATTACTTTGTTCTCAGGAAAAAGTTGGAGCAAGCTAAAATTCATGCTCATGTTAGCACTAAATCTCCCACAGATTGGGACGCCTATCGAGATTTTAAAAACACAATCAATAATCTGGCCAAAGGTTGAAACATGAATTTTATGAATCTTCTATCAGAAATGCTGGCTCTGACACGGGTAAATTATGGGAGGTTATTAAAAGTATTCTGCCTAGCACTAAAAAGGTCAGCATAAACAATATTAGGTCCGGACATGAAATTTTAACTGATGGATCAGACTCACACACACATACTGGGATCGAGGGTGTGTGTACCGTCCCGGTTACCGTCTTGACTTCCATTGCTAATGAGCTTCACATTTTGTTTGCTAGTATCGGCAGGAAATTAACTGATACCCTGATTCAGCACAGTTCAGTTGACTTGGTCAGCTTATGTAACCCAGGACACAGAGCCAGTGGAAGAGCCATTTCATTTTGTGGGTGTGGTGCCGTGAGGTATACTTAGTGAGGTAAGCCTTATGCTACGTGGCCTGACCACCAAGGCTACTGGTCTTGATGGTTTTGGCCCCAGGCTGTTGAAGGTGGGGTACAGACAACTTGCGGCACCGCTTACTCCCATCATGAACTTGAGCCTCTCCACTGGCTCTGTGCCATCTGCCTGGAAACTTAGTCATATATCACCTATTTTTAAAGAAGGCAATAAACTAACATCAATAACTATCGGCCTATTTTTGTTATTCCGAACTGCATGAAATTTTTTGAGAAACTCATCCATAAACAGTTGTTCTAAATTTGCTGCTCGTGGGGGTCAACTCATTTAACCAACTCCCCCTTACACTAACAAATCCCATGCCATACACTGTAGCAAGTTTTAATGTTCAGTACAAAATTTTGAGTTTTTAAAATATGGGGCATATGGTGTTTTTCCTGGCTGGACCAGATTTTTTAACCTTTGTCTCTGTTGTATCTATTGCTGTTGTAGTATATCCTTAGTCTTTATTTAAATTTGGCTGTTTTTCTATTTTTAATATTAATCAATTTTTATTATAAATATATTTTTATAGGCCATGTTAATTTTAAACTTTTAATGTGTTTGCATTGCTAAGCACCTCAGAAAAACAATGTTTTAGTGAGAGGTTTCCCCAGGGTATAGAAGAGACGTTTCCCCAGGGTATAGAAGAGAGGTTTCCCCAGGGTATAGAAGAGAGGTTTCCCCAGGGTATAGAAGAGAGGTTTCCCCAGGGTATAGAAGAGCGGTTTCCCCAGGGTATAGAAGAGAGGTTTCCCCAGGGTATAGAAGAGAGGTTTCCCCAGGGTATAGAAGAGAGGTTTCCCCAGGGTATAGAAGAGAGGTTTCCCCAGGGTATAGAAGAGAGGTTTCCCCAGGGTATAGAAGAGAGGTTTCCCCAGGGTATAGAAGAGAGGTTTCCCCAGGGTATAGAAGAGAGGTTTCCCCAGGGTATAGAAGAGAGGTTTCCCCAGGGTATAGAAGAGAGGTTTCCCCAGGGTATAGAAGAAAAATAAATAAATAAAATAAAAGTTGAGGGGTCGAAAACATATGAGGGTCGATAACAATATGACTGACCCTATGATAGTAGTAGTACACTTATGTAATTATACACATTTAAAAAAAGGCTGCACAAAGTTTAACAGGGAAAAGTTTCAGTATCGCGCCACCACTTTTTCATTTGTTGAAATAATGAAATAATATAGTATCAGAGGGTCTGTTATCGACACTCATATGTTTTTGACCCCAAACTTGAATTCCTGTTAACCACGAGACTGTGCAAGCTCCACCAGTGACAGAAGCTCTGTCTGTATTTTTGTCAGGCTAAATCATGCTGAGAATAAAGTTTCCTGTCGTAGGTTATGCTCAAACAATGATGACTAATTTTTGGTATAAATCACTAGTATTATTATGCCAGCAATCAAATGTGTCAAAGACACATCATCCAACCTCATAAGGTCAATACAAAATTATCATCTGCTAGATTGAGTTTCATTTTCCTTTAGTCACCAAGTCAGATCACGTGATGTGGTTGTTATTTGGGATTCTAGTAAAAATGAAATTACAGACTGTAATAAATTTGGATCAAAATAAATAGGCCTAAGATGTCTAAATTAAAGAGAAAACATAACAGATTGGTTTCGTTTCTCCTGAAACCAAACATTGCTGGTCTGAAATAGTGGAAAACATATGTAAAGGGAAGGTACACGTTTGGTATTTGTCAAAGACCAGTCTTCTCACTTGGTGTATCAGCCTGTGAAAATTTTGGCTCAACTGGTCATCTAAGTTGTGAGAAAATGAAAAAAAGAAAAAACACCCTTGTTGGATAAACTTGTGTGCTTTCAGATAAGAATAAAAGACTTCTGGCTAGAGAAGTCTTTTATTATTTTAGTGGAAAATTACCTTTCTCAAAAACTATGTTACTTGGGAGGGACACATTTCCCACAATGTTTAATACTATCAACAGCTCTCCAATGCTCATTACCAAAGTCAGTTTTTAAGTTAATATTTGTTTTGAGTAATTACCAAAGGGGTACCTTCCCTTTAACAAGTGTTTGTGCTTCAAGGGGGTGGGGGGGGGGGGTATATCACTGTCATGCCTTGTGATTTCTCCTGATTCTAATTTTAGTAGCCATATAAGTCTTAGGACAAAAAGCAATTAAATTTGTTAAATTACATTATTATTTGAATGAATATTTTCATTTATTTTGCGCGGCGAACTAGCTTCCGATTATTCAATAAAAAGCCAACCAATGAAAGTAACAAACGTATGTCGCCGCTCCAATGAAAGTAATAAAAAAGTATGTCACCGCTCCAATGGCAATGTCTTAATAATAATAATTAATAATAGTTAAAATTTATAATGTCGTACATGCATTAGCTCTGTAAATAAAGGGCGATCTCTCGCAAGGGAAAACCAAATCTTTTATAATTTCAACACACAATGAAGTGAAAGTGTCATTGTAAAAAGGTTGGGTAGACGATTTTTTTTTTAATACAAGAGAGTGAAAACGTGGTGGAGTGATACAGAACGTTATCAAAGTTATTATTTCGGATGCATTGAAAATTAGGTCAAAGATGTCTTCGGCGCCCTCAATTTTGATTTATATAGTTAGTTTGTTATTTTATATTTAGTTGCCAAGAAAGACGAGTATCGCCCTTTCGTACGCGACTTGAACTGCTATAATAATAATAATTGAACAAACATTCAACTACATTGACAATTTTCAAACATAATAATTTATACTGGGTCTATTTATAATCTATGTGGAGCAAACGGTGATTGTTGACAGCAAAGATTTTCAGGTTCAAAGTTGAGCGGGATGTATCATCTCTGCGCGTGCGCTGAATCATTTATGGTTTTTACTACGTGTTTCATGGTCATGGAGGATTAAAAAAAACTATTAAAAACAACACATTTTATAACACTTACCGTTGAATAACCAACGTACTTCGTGTCTTGGAGACATCTACATTGCGCACAATACGCACAAGATACTTCTTGAACCCTCACTCTGCATGCAAACAACACCATTTTCCCAAGTCAAATTTGACACATTACTACGTAGGCCTACTACTCGTCTACCACATGTGCGTGCAGCAGGAAGTCTAATATTCCTCACAAGAGGGCGCTACTATCCGAGCGCGAACGGGCACGCCCACGCCACACCCACAACACACCCCTTGGTTTTGACGAATGAGCGCGCCAGAGTTGCATTCCGCGTTGGTTGTTGATGGTTGTTGCAACAAGTGAAATTTGGGAGATAATTAACGTAATATTTTTTATCTAAAATGACGCAGTTTTAAATCCCATCGACCCTGGTTGTTTGTTGTTTTGTTTTTTTAAACAATAAAAAGCAGGCATAGACTAACAAACATACCTAAGTCAAGGGGGGGGGGGGCTCCAAGTTCTTTTTTTCTGATAGCGTCTCAGAAAATGGGGAATTCCAAGGTTCTAACCTTTGGTTTAAACTCTGCACCATTCTGCACCTATTTCTACGTGTCTATGCACCCTTACTCAATACTGACATCAGTAAAGTTGGTTTATGAAATTCATGAAACCATATAGGGTCAACCCTTAATTTTTTTGTACACAATCATGAGGAAATCGCTAGTTCAAAAACAAAACAAATTGAGGTAAAATTTACATATTCTACATAAAATCAGCAGAGGTATTAAAGCTGCTTGCAATTTTAATATAACGAGTAGTAATGAATTGTTGTTTAATCATTTCATTAACAAATATATGGGTTTCTTTAACATGACATATATTTTCACCTAAGAATAATTGTTACACCATTTTAGAAGCTGCGACACTTCAACAAAGTCAACAAAGTGCATACTCTTTTTTTTGTAATCGTTTATTTTGTTATACCCAAAACCCCTGTGTGTGTTTTGCAACAAACACTATAACTAGTTGATTATTATTACATGTACTTCTAAGATTATGAACTTGTGGTAATTTCCCATGTGGAAATGAATAAGTAAAATAATTTTGAACGATTAATATACAGACGAGAAATAATCCAGGACAAAATTCATTTTGGCAATAAAGTGGTTGGCCATCATAAAAGTTAATCAACTTAAATAATTTTGACTGCACTAAAATGTACACTTACTTAAAAGGATTAGCACCGCCTTAAATAAATGCAAATCTCCAAACCATAAGCCATTTAGTCCCATACAAATAATGTCTGGTACAATGACTTGCGACATCAAAGCTTACCACTTAAGTTTGAATCTCTCGGTTGTTAAACAAAAGCTTGCCCTGAACCATTTGACATAGCAACTGTCGCTACAGTCCGAGGTATTCAAGTTTAAGAGGTACCTTGTGACTAAGCAAAAACATTGTACCAGACATTATTCAGCTCTAAAACGCAAATGGCTTAAATTAAAATGCTATAGAGTAAAGAAGTTTTCATTCAAATAATTAACTGATATATGCGGATACAATTCAAAGAAGGTTTCTGCACATACACGTTTTGTCAAAGACCAGTCTTCTCACTTGGTGTAGCCCATCATAACCAGAAAATAACAAGCCTGTGAAAATTTGGGCTCAATTGGTCATTGAAGTTGCGAGAAAATGATGAATGAAAACACACCCTTGTTGGACGAATTTGTGTGCTTTCCGATAGGAATAAAAGACTTCTGGCTAGAAGTCTTTTACTATTTTAGTGAGAAATTACCTCTTTCTCAAAACCAGTGAGAAATTACCTTTTTCTCAAAATTTATGCTACTTCCGAGGGAGCCGTTTCTCACAATGTTGTATACTATCAAGAGCTCTCCAATGCTCGTTACTAAGTTAGTTGTTAAGTTAATATTTGTTTTGAGTAATTACCAAACGTGTACCTTCCCTTTAAGGGCCGGTTCTTACTTCATACGAATGCGATATGAATTTTGACGTCACTAACTCACAACGAATAACTCACAACGAATAACTGTGACGTCAACATTCGTATCACATTCGCATTTGTAGAAAGTATGAACCAAGCTTTAGAGAGAAGGGCTCCAAGATGGAATTCTGTTTTGTGATACAACCATCTGCCAATGGAAAGGGATATTAGAAAAATGGTGAAAACATTAATCACAGGTTAAAACAGTTTGCACACAATTGTATACTTCTACGGCAAAAATTACAAAACATCAAATGTCATCTCATTTAAAATAAGGTGAAGTTAGGAACTTGTTAAACTTTCAAAAGTATACCTTTTGGAAAATGAGTGAATCACATTAATTATCTGAAATAATTCCAAATACAAAGTCTCTTTCAAACCCAAATGATTTACAAGTCAATAAACTAACTGTTAGGCATTCTGGAACACCCAGACACTTTAAATTCCACCTATCTTTGCCAGGCTTGAAAAGCTCAGCCTTAATTTGGGGAATGCTTTGCTGAACTCCAACATTCACAGTGGTTGGAGGAATAATAACTTAAGAAATTCAGACCATTTGTCCGCTATCAGATGCCGCACCAACCGCTACAAGACAAGCACTATTCCATATGTGGTTAACCTCATCAACAAACAATAGCTTGTTTTATTCCCCTTGTCAGGAGGTCAACCACTGTAAATGTCGGCTTATTATATCCTCATTCAATTGTTTGTTTATTTTGTTTTAACTTCTTTAACTGTTGTCCATTAGTAATGTTTCCAGATCTGGTAAGGGACTGTTTTGTGATTTTTATGTTTCTTGTGCAATTCTTGGTCTTTTGATGTGTTTAATCGTATTACATGTCACAATTTTTTTTATTGTATTAACTGACAAATTGTAATTTAAGACCACAAATCAGTTTGTTTTTACTGCCAGTGTCTTTTTTAAATGTTGTTGAATAAATAAACCATTAATATTAATAATACTATGAAATAAAGTGCATACTGGTTAACTAACACTTCTTCATAAATACCTGGGACTGTTCTCCATTTTGATTGGTTGAGAGGGCATCACATGGGGGTGTTTAAACGGATGATATAACCACAGCTAGAAGTGTTTAAACATGGGCGTGACACGCGAGCTGGCATTTGTGCTTATTGAATCTATTGGTCGAGAGCAACGCTGGAACAGTTGTGCCACATCACGCGATACGCGTGACACGCACGCCAATCTCCTTATTAGGAGTTTTTACCAGAGGGCCTTAACTATTTTATAGCTGGAGGGGTGTTTTGTTGAAAGGAATCATTGAACAATTATAGTTTTTGCGTTTTTAAAAACTTTTGGACCAAAAAATGTCCTTGATAATTACCCTCGCCTCCGGCTTGGGTAATTATCACATCCAGACTGCAACCGCAATTAAACCGGCCAAGCACATATTTATTCCCTTATCTAAAGGGAGGATCAAAGATTGCAAAATACCGGGGAAAAAACTAACTTTGTGAGAAGCTGCAACTATGATAGTAACATTATTTTGAGAAAGGATTCCCTTTCAAAAAATATGGTTTGGATACTGTTTCACACAATAACATTTTAATCTGAGGAACAATTCATGCATGTATTGTTTCTGAGATTTGAGGTTGAATAAATTTTGGGTTGTATATTAAAGACACATTCAATAGAATAGGATTTGAACCTGCTACCTCAGGTTCTATGTGCCAGTGCTATATCAATGAGGTACTCAACCGGTAAAAGTATTATCACCAAACTATCGTACTCTATAGCCAAGTCATTGCTTCACGCCCAAAGATTTCACTACTTTTTACCGCTCAAAGCAAAGTCATTGCTGCACGCCCAAATTTCACTAATTCTCATCGCTCAAAGCCAAGTCGTTGCTGCCACCCAAATTTCACTACTTCTCATCGCTAAAAGCCAAGTCATTACTGCACGCCCAAATTTCACCATTTCTCGTAGCTCAAAGCCAAGTCATTGCTGCACGCCCAAAGTTTTTACTACTTCTCGTAGCTCAAAGCCAAGTCATTGCTGCACGCCCAAAGATTTTACAACTTCTCATCGCTCAAAGCCAAGTCATTGCTGCACACCCAAAGATTTCACTACTTCTCATCGCTCAAAGCCAAGTCATTACTGCACGCCCAAAGATTTCACTGCTTCTCATCACTCAAAGCCAAGTCATTGCTGCACGCCCAAAGATTTCACTACTTCTCATCGCTCAAAAGATTTGCTACAGACAAGAGATATCAACCCATAAATAACAAGTTATAATTCATAAAGTGAAGTAAATACAAGAGGAAAAGATTGCACCTGCACTCTGTGGCTTTGATCATTGATACAGATATAATGTGTCAAAAATAGAGTTTGAAAATCAGTTCTCGATTGATATTCTGACAGCCAAAAATCATTCAAGAAAAGCAATTCTCTAATATTATTTACATACACTCTTGTCACATCTTGCTAAAAGGCACTGGACACTGTTGGTAATTACTCAAAATAATTGTTAGCATACAACCTTACTTGGTAATGAGCAAAGGAGACCTGTTGATAGTGTATAACATTTTGTGAAACGGCTCCTTCTGAAGTAATGTAGTTATTGAGCGAGAAATAGTTTCTTGCTGAAATATTAAAACTGAATTTGAGAACTCAGCTGAAGTCTCGAAATCAAGCATCTGAAAGCACACAACTTTGTGCGACAAGGGTGTTTTTTCTTCCAGTATTCTCTCGCAAGTTCGACAACCAATTGAGTTTAAATTTTCACAGGTTTGTTACTTTATGCATATGCTGAGGTAAGCAAAGTGAGAAGACTGGTCTTTGAAAATTACCAAAGGTGTCCAGTGCCTTTAAGACACCTTGATTAAAGTTGCAGGCCAGATTTTGGTCGAAATAAGTTTATTAATTTTTAATCTCTGAACAACTTTTGACAAAGTGAAAACCTACAAAAACTATTGTTATTGTGCCACGGTGTAACATGCAGAACTGTATGTACAGGGCTGATGGATGTGAGACAGTGTCGGGATTGTGCAATAATTAATTTTTAGTTGCTGAGAAGAAGTTGTTAATTAACCACCACCTTTACCATTGGCAAATTAATTTGTGCAACACCATATTAAACGCATAGATAACTTTCCTGAATCTTTAAAAATAGCTATTGAAAGTTTACCATTTTTGGGCCTATAACCAGCAAAAAAAAGAACCTTACATCTTTAAAGGTTATCTTGATGGATTTCATACCCAACAATGTCAGGTTCTCTTTAGTGTAATTTCATACATTCTGGACACATTAGGGCCCAATTTCATAAAGCTGGTAAGCAGAAGAAAATTCTGCTTAGCAAATTTCTTAGCTAAGCCAAAAATTACCAGTATACAAGTCACAGTAATGGTGACTGAATGGTACTCTGGTTGGTAACCCATTATTGCTAAGTAAAAGTTTTTCAAGTTAAGTAAGTGTTTATGCTTACGGGCTTTATGGAGTTGGTCCCTGGTTACGTTGATGGCATTCTTGACTACAACAGACCGTCTGTAACACCACTCCATCTGATGCACTTGTAGCATCCCCAAGCCAGAACCCCGATCAATGAAGCTCTCAAACTCCAGCGTAGCACACGCCCTGACAAAGACGGTGGAGGAACACTGGGGGAATAAGGAATACATTGGTCAAGTTATGCGTTCTTCTTCTTTGATAGAAGGGTGTGAAAAGGTTTGGCTACTTTTTGTACGTCACAAAACAGAAACATCCACACATTCACAGGGAACTTTCAACTTACACAGCTTAAAGATAATGAAGGTAGAAAGCATCATTTGAAATATTACTTGCTGAATGTTGTAGATTTGAGAATTTAGTGAAAACAGATTTAGGGAACTCTCCTGAAAACATTGCTCTGTGATTTTCACTTTTTTTTCATCAAAAACTTGATGATAATGTAGCTGAAACGTCTACAGGTAAACTATGTTACACACATCTTCATTCACAATCTTACCGCATAAGTTCTTTGATTTCTTCTAACGTTGCAGCTTTATTCCACTGCTCTGTAATGCCTGGCATATGACCAATGCCTACAACACCAACTACGACTGGATTCACTATACCTGAAAATACAACCACCATAATAAAAACATGTTTACTTTTAAAGCTTACAGGCACAACAAAATGCACAAAAATAATTTTGCAGAATTCATAATTTCAATTACCGATCTTTCTGTATGAATGTAACACTAAGTGCCTTGAGTACTTTGTTTGGTATACGTGCGCTGTATAAGACTTTGATATATTATGATATTATTGTGTAGTGTGTATTATATAATAATAATAATAATAGTAAACAGCATTTATAAGGCGTATTATGAATCAAAAATTCCTCAATGGGCCTAACAATAACAAATAAAAGCCAAAACAAATACTATATAATATAGGCTAAATACTATTAAACCAAAAAATAATCAACATAAAAAAGATTCAACAATGCAAACACAAGTAGATACAAATTTAAAAGATTAGAAACAACAGACCTAGATATAGACATACAGGGTCTAAACCCACAAAATGGAAATATTAAAAATACAAGAAATTAATACATCAATATACATTGAATCATGAGCAATTAGCAAATGTAAAATGTGTTTAGTGACTAAAAAGATTCAACAATGCACACAAAACTAGATACAAGTTTTTAAAAACATTAGAAACAACAGACCCAGATATATACACAAAACATAAAAATGGAAATATAAATACAATTATTTAATCCATTAATAATAAGCAAATGAAAAAAATGCAAAGATATGTTTTGACATGTTTTGATATGTTTTATATGCATGCACCTGTTCTAAGCTTCATCTCCCCCATACATACAGGAACAAAGGGTACTGGAGCTTGCGGTTGTACAAACAAGATTTACAAGAGATCCATACCACCTTTTTTTTCACTTGGAAACGATTTTGTCTGCAAAGCGAAAAACTTCAGTTGAGATGTTGTATGCGCACTGAATGCTAAAAGATGAACTTCAAGTAAAGCCCAGTACACACTTGACGTCACAGCTTTGTTTGTATTCGTGCCAATATTTCGCAGGAGTTAAACACAGCTCAACTCTTCTGAATTATTCATCGCAAATTTGTTAGGTCAAAATTTGTATAGCGTTTGCATTTGCAGGAAGTATGAACCAGGCTATACTGATTATGAGACTTACCCCCATACATAGGATGTGACATAGGTTGGGAACACACCCTGAGTGAGTTGGCTAAGAAGACGTCTCTCTCTGACACAAAGACCCGACTCAAGGCGGGGAACTCCCCCATCATCTCCTCAAGTAGTTCCATCAAGAGATCTTTCTGCTTGAAGCGTTCCACATCTTCAGGACTGTCAGGAAATAAATACACAAGATTTACACAAGTGTTTACTGTTGTATTAGCTTTAAGAAATTGGCTCCTGGATACCAGTCACAAATTGAACATGTGACATGGCAGTTTGGCTGTTTACTGTATTTTGGTAAGCATAATGTTGTTGTGCTAAGCTACTTTTTGTGCTTAAGCAGCTCAATGAAATTGAGTCCTAGACATTCTATTGTGTAGCATTCAAAGGCATGTACCTTCAACGTTGTGCTTAGTTTCAGCCATACAAAGAGTGACAGAAGGTACTGGAAATCTTCTTCTTCATGCTCGCATCATTACTGACGCTTCGTGGTTCGCACGATGGAACGCCAATGAGATCTTACTAGGGCTTTGATGCTTGCTTTATTGAGTAATATGACGGTTAGAGATTTCCCATCATCTGACTCTCTAAGCCTGGGTCGTCATTGGTTTGAATGGAAATACAAACAAGATGGCTGCTCCATGATGAAAGTCTACTACAAGAAGTTGACTACTTACGTGATTGGGTCTTTACTTGTGAGAAGACACCAAGCTAAGCGTAGCTTCTGGAAGCTTGTCAATGCACCCATTGCTCTGTTCAGGGTTATCTGAATGGGTCTATCACCAAGATGAACTTTGCAGCCTGGAACTTTCTGTGCCTGAGTTGGTCAATATCCAAAAATCAAATAGTCATTTTCAAGACAGCATATGTATTCTTGTAAAATAATATGTCCTTTTTTGTGTCGGAATGTAACTTCCTATGTCCGAGTTGGTCAATATCCAATAACTTAACTCAATTTCCAAAAGCATACATGTTATTTTTTTTAAATACATGTAATAGCTCATAATATCAAGAGGAACATACAGAAGTGACTACACTAAATTATTTATTTTCAAATATTGTGCTTACTGTACAATTTACATTTCATACAGCTTCTAACAAACTGTAAGCACACGAAGATGCATGCTAACCTTTTGGTGCTTCTTGTATGAAAATGAATGACATAAAACAATACAAGTCAATGATGAACACACAAGATGGCTGCCTTTTTTTTATGTGAATTAACCTGTGAATAATGCTTGTGCTTAAACAAATGTTTACCCTCTACACCAATGGAAATAGCAAGTCCCCAGGGCCACATTTTTTTAAAATCCAGGCTAAAGCAACTTAAGATCTTTGCGATATTCCTGCATCTTGTTTCCTACCTCTTTGAAAGCCCTTCTGAACTCTCCCCCAGGTGCCATACCTAGCTCCTTAGTGAGATGAGCCGACATGTGTAGCAATAAAACCTGCATTACACCACCGATGACCCCATGCTAATATAAGCAAGAAAAACACAATCAGTTATAGAATCCAATAAGCATTAAGAACAAGAACTCCATACTCAACAGGCTCCAGTGTCATAATGTTGTAACAAATGAGGCACCAGCTACAACACTGTAAACTTACTGGAATTTTGGCTGAAAACCAGTTTCTGTTTTAAAAGCAAGATTTATGCCTACAAGATTTATAAAAATTGTGCCCAGATCAGTAACACAGGCCTGTTGCTTTGTATGTGAAGGGCATCAGCACCAAGGCCTTTTATCCTTGGTAAAGGGCACCTCTCTGTTGAAATCGTACATTTCTGTTGGAATATTTCATGGGCACCAAAGCAATGACCAGAGGCTCTGCTGACCTGTGAAGAATCAGCATTTATATGGTTGATCATACAAAACATGAATTGTCTGTGACTATCATGTAAGTGTTGTGTCATTGTTCAATATAAACCACAAGGGAAACTGACTGGGAAAATTATTAAGATTTGGGGGTTGAACAAAGAATTGACTAGAGTGGGATTTGAACAATCGACCTCCAGATTAACATGCCGGCGCTCTACCAACTGAGCTATCTAGCCCTATGTTGGCGGTGTCCCTATTGTCAATATCTTTGATCGGGGTGCCAGTCAGAAGCCATACTGTTAACTGCCGTGTAGCCCGGGATCACACCCAAATTATGATACAACCTGTCTAACAGTTGTATGGCTTCGGACTGGCAACGCCAAAATAGGGTCACCGCCAAAATAGGGTCACCGCCAACATAGGGCTAGATAGCTTAGTAGGTAGAGCGCCTGCACATTAATCTGGAGGTCATTGGTTCGAATCCCACTCAAGTCAATTCTTTGTTCAATCTCCAAAACTACATAAGTGTTCATAAGACAACCACATAAGATTTCCACTATGCAGACATAAGTCTCAACGAGTCTTCCTATTAATACCTGCTTGATGGAAATCCGGAGTTTCTCTATGTTCAGATCTTTAGCTTCTTCAAGTAATGTTTCCTCATCCAGTTGTAAGATACTAAGACGTCCTTTACACAGCTCCACCATCACAACATCAGGTTGGACAGCTTGTATTATCTAGAAAATAAAAAAGGACATTATTAGTTGTATTATAGCCGAGACATTAAGTTAAAAAAAATTATATTACTTTAGATGACAATTTAATATCACTGTTCCGTGAAACACATTAACACCTTCAGCACATGTTATTAATAACATTTTATTAATTATTGCAGAGGTTAAATCCATCCTTACAGCTGATAAGCTGAATTTTGAAGGACGCAGCTACACTGGTCTGACCACAGTACTACCTACTTGGTTTTATTACCAGAAACATTGTTTTTACAACCATAGATAACTTTGGTAATTGTCAAAGACCAGTCTCCTGACTTGGTGTATCTCAACATCATAAAATAACTAACCTGTGAAAATTTGAGCTCAATTGGTTGTCGTAGTTGCAAGATAATAATGGAAGAAAAAACACCCTTGTCACACAAAGTTGTGTGTTTTCAGATGCTTGATTTGGAGACCTCAAATCTTATTCTGAGGTCTCAAAAAGCAAATTCAAATATTTAAGTGGAAAATTACTTCTTTCTCGAATACTACGTTTCTTCAGAGGGAGCCGTTTCTCACAATGTTTTGTACTATCAACAGCTCTCCATTGCTTGTTACCAAGTTTTTATGCTAACAATTATTTTGAGTAACTACCAATAGTGTCCAGTGCCTTTAATGTTCATGAAGGAATTGTGGCAAGTGACAATAACTTTAGCATGCTGGATTAAGATCTTATTCATTACAATGGGAGAGACTTACACAAGTCTAACAACCCTGGATACATGTATGACTAGTAGCTCATAACCTACTAAGTGTTACATCCCATTCATCCTTAGAGACTTAACAAAAGAAAGAGTCTGGCCACAATTATGAGTGATTCGTCAATGACTCGTTTGCAGCTGATCGTAGTTGTATTGCAGCAGCCACACAACTACTGTAAAGTATTTTACCTGGAAGACATATTATACGGTGTTTAAAGGCACTGGGCACTATTTGTAATTTATACTCAAAATAGTTGTTAGCATATATCAACCTACTTGATAACGAACAACGGAGAGCTGTTGTAGTATAAACATTGTGAGGGGCTACCTCTTAAACAGCCAATAAAGGATGATCTTAAATATTGATATTACAATTTTCTAATAGCTGCAGTCCATAGGGAACATTAAACAAATATAGCGAGTCTCTCACCTCACGTTAAAACATGGTAAAAATGGGTTTTTCTCAAGAATGCACCAAGCCAATTTCTGAAAAACAGGGGGTCAAACAAACCCGCGCGACACAGGAATTGTGACGTCAGTGGTCGCTATTTGATGTGCAAAATAGCGTCCTCAGTTTGCCAAAGCTGGAGAACTGTGGTAATTAGGGGAAAATCGTCATTGGCGTCAAGGGGTCATTATAATAGATAAGCCATTTTTGACTCTCAGCTGAAAAAGCCGTGCGGCCAGGTGCATTTTTGACTCAAGCTATTTATTACTAATGCAAATTTTGAGAGTAAAATGGTTATTAACTGGTGTCCAAAATGTCTATTTGGCCATAAAAAGGTAATAGTTAAAATATTGAGATCATCCTTTATTGGTTGTTTAAGTAATGTAGTTTTTGAGAAAATAGTATTTTTCTCACTAAAACATTTGAATTCAACTTGAGACCTCAATCAAGCATCTGAAAACACACAATTTGTAGGACAAGGGTGTTTTTTCCCGCATTATTTTCTCGCAACTTCAACGACCAGTTGAGCTCAAATTTTCACAGGTTTGTTATTTTAGGCTAGTTGAGTTACATCTAGTGAAAAGACTGGTCTTTGACAATTACCAAAGGTGTCCAGTGTCTTTAAAGGTGGAGCTCTATTTCAGCAGTCTGGGTCCAATTTCATGGTGCTGCTTACTACAGCATTTTGTGCTCAAAGCACAGAATGAGCAGCAAAATATGAAATTGGGCATTGATTGTAACAGATAATTTAGAGTAAAACACACTGGATGTAGTTTGTTTAATTTTTTTGCCATGCATTCTCAATTGATGTGCTATTTTCCAATTTTTTATGACGTTTTTGTCCTTGTACCCTTTTGTGCCTTTGTTATTTTTATTGTCTGTATCTACTTTAAATAGTGATTATTTTCGCTTTTTGGTTCTCCGCAGGCTTGTTCACTGTGTAGTTATATTTTTATTGCCTATTCTTTGTTTGTACTGTTTGCCTGGAAATAAATAAATACAACAAATAAATAAATAAATTGTTTTATTTGGATCAAGTCCAGTAGTATGATTTTGATTCATTCTGCCCTTCTCAAGCTTGAGACTGGGCCCAATTTCAAAGAGCTGCCATGAAAGCACAACTGAATTATCTATGTATGTGATCTGTCAAACTCATTTACCTAAAATAGAAGAACAATAATGTTAATTTCATTTAAGTTGATCACTAATTATTTGTGTAAATGTATCAAAGCCCGGTTTATACTTCCTGCAAATGCGATTCAAACTTTGACATCGCAAATTTGCAAATAATACTTCGCATCAATTGATTTGTGCTCAACTCCTGTAAAACATTTGCTGCAAGGGCAGCCCTGTGATGTCAAATATCGCTTTGCATTCGCAGGAAGTATGGACCGGGGTTCAAGCATTACCTCAGCAACATCTTGTTGGCTTTTCTCGCTGAAGTGTGCCGTGCCGACTAAATACACCTTGCCACCACCCTGTACTTCCAGCACGCTCACAGTATCTGGGAGTATAGGATTATCTTGCCTGGTGTTATACTTAACTCTCAATAGCTCCACAGTATTATCAGCCTCATCCGAGTCCACACCACTACTCATGTCATACTCAGCATCGCTGAGTTCACTATCAGCGTCCCCGTCAACCTGATCATTGTCAGAGTTGATATGGTAGCTTCCTAGATCACTCTCACTATCATCGCACATGTCATGCACGGCGTGGTCGATCGGGTCGTCCATAACCTGATTGGGATCACCCTGGACTTGGTCAAGGTCATCTTCCTCAAGATTCCCCTCATCAATATGACCCACCTCTATGAAATCAGGTTCATCTACAACGGGGCGCGTTCTGTATGTACCTTGCTCTAGAAGGGAATCGTCTTCTTCATCAAGCTTGTCGGCGTTTGGTGAGTAACTTCCAGATTCACTCAAGCTGTCTCCGCCACTGTTTTTGTCACTGTTGACATCATAGTTTCCTTCAGTGTTTCCATCATCCCCATCACTGTAATCCAGACTGTCATCGTTATTATCGTTTTCTTCATCTGGTCTTTCTGTTGTCTCCTCACCGTCATCAGCTGCAAAGCTAGTGTCAACACCTTGGTATTGTGGAATCAGTGGCGTGTGTGATGATCCGTTTGTCAAGACTGGACCTGTTGATGATGAGTTCAAAATATCTGCATTTACGCAAGAGCTACCATTTTTTATCAAAGACCAATTTCATGGCTGTGGTTTACTAAGCAAAGAATCAGAGCTTATATTTTAATAAGCAGGAAGTTCTGCACTGACTTCAAATGTACGGGAAGCAGGGAAGTTTTGCTTGTGCGCGTGTGCACTCCACTTTGCTCATGTTTCATACTAGGTGGTTGCACAGTTAACAGGGACATGTGATCAAAAGCGCATACTTTGGCGGTAAGCAGAGCAATGAAATTTGGCGTAGATGTGTTGACACGACCGATGACAAATATAAAATGTAAAAAAAGGAGTACAGCACCCCCAGTGTTGTGTGTAATGTGATGCAAGTTTTAAAAGCTAAAATTTGTCATTATAGGTCGTACTACACTACGCACCGTAATGACAAATTTCAGAAAAAAAGGAGTACAGCGCCACAGTACTATAAATGGGTCTACATTCCCCCCCCCCCAACCCGGCCCCCCACCCCAAAAAAAGGAGAACAAAAAAGTTGTAGGCCTATCAAATCATCCATTCTGAAAATCAATTCAGTCATAAATCAAATTAGTGTAAATTCTCTCTCTTAATAATTGTATTTATACTTGAGTATGTTCTTCCTAAACTTGATACAAACTACACACAATGAATAAGTTATTGAATAACAAGTTACCTTCATCTTTTTCAAGTCCCTTGTTGTCTTCTTGAAAGTGAGCAGCATCAGCATCACCATCAGCTGCCATATCTGCCATGACAATCAACAAAACGTCAAAAGACGGGATTGTAGTGAGCTCCGTAGGATAGGGGCCTACTCGTCGTATCGATTCAAAATGCTTTCAATATGCTCACCGAATGAGAATGTACAATCACAATATGGCACTCTTTACATGCTGTCAAACTTCCATACGGTTTTTCAGCCAAGATGCACAGTCACACACCCACTCACGCAACGATGTGTACGGGGCGAAACGGCACGCACCACGGCGCACTGTTGTTAACAGTAGGAAGTCTCGAGCAAATGTTTTCTGATCAATGTGACTTAGATATTTTCCCTCTCAAAACATGTTCAGAATTGCACATACTGTTTACTTGCTTTCGTCGTAGCCAGTTACCTGAAAGCTGATTTTACCAAAATGTCCACACAACATCCATTGCGACATTCAGACAATGTCAGAGGTCAGATGTTTAGTTGCATGTGCATGATCAAATTGACCGGGGAGGGCGCCCTTGTGCAACCTAGAAGACAAATAAATTAATTTGGGAGGAGGGGGGGGGGGGGCGGGCGCATGGTCAATTAGCATAATGAGCATGTTTTGTACGTCATGTACAATTCCCAAAATAGTCTATGCGTATAAATATGTAAAAATACTTGAGGGGAGTGGGCCCGGGCCCATATCCCGGCAGTGGCGCTAATGTCTTCATATCTGAATAATTTTTTTATGTTAAAAACAATATTTATTTACAGAAAATACAATGAACATTACTCGTACCTTAACAAGTTGTAAGGACCGGTTTGTCTCATTACTGCTAGAGGGTAAGACTTTGCGAAACATCAAAATGGATATACCAGCTGAAAGTTAAAGTAACGTTACCATTATTAAATAACACTACATTTCTTTGGTGGATAAATAATCGATTAGTTCCTAAGGATTCACCAGAAATATCTCACAGACCATAGAAATAGACTCTACTTGTAGTTCATTTTAACACAATACTAAATTGTACCGCCAAATCTGAATTGGCAGTCTGCAGAAAAGGGCCGATTTTTAGTTGAACAAAAGTAAAGTCCACATGCTCAATAAATTATGTACACTTATCAAAATAAGCAATGAAAGTATGCACGCTCAACAAGTTGTACAATATTAAACATAAGCAATTAAAGTCTGCACGCTCAACAAAGTTGTAGGCCTACAATATTAAATGATAAGCAATGAAAGTCTGCACGCTCAACAATTTGTACAATATTAAATGATAATCAATGACAGTCTGCACGCTCAACAAGTTGTACAATATTAAATGATAAACAATTGATACTACGCTAAACAAGTTGTACAATATTAAATAATAAACAAGGGATATTACGCTAAAGAAGTTGTACAATAATATCAAGTAAAGCAATTCCTCATTTTGCAATTTACTGGAACTTCAATGGAATGATGCTACCGGTTTACGTCGGGCTGACATGTGGCATCATTGTGAGCTTTGTGTAATTAGATGTGGCATTGTGAGCTTTGTGTAATTAGAGTCGTTGACAGAGCATAATATATAAAGCACGTCAACTATAGGATAACTCCGCGCCACACCCTAAACGCCTCAGCGAACTGCAAGTATTCTTTACAAATTGAAGTTACTTATAAGGAAAAGAATTCGGTTGATATAAATACGTGAACAGTTGTATATTTCTTACTGATTAAAATGGCATGCAAACTGCTCCTGACTTTAAGAGCATATCAACCAATAAAATTAGTTTCACATAATATATTTCTGTATTCATTACCAATGGGAAACTATAGGTAAAAACTGTGCCTTGTTCACATAATAAAGCCTACTTATATGTTTAGAAAAAGGTAAACAAATTAAAATACATGTAGCATGAATATATATTCTTGTTCATTCGCAATTGTATTTAGTTTCAAAAGACATGTGCTGCATAATTAACCATCACCATGGCAACTGAAAACATGCATTTTATGTCAATATAATCAAATGCCAATAAAGATATAATATGTATTTGTGTTGCAAAAGGCTGTAAACATATTAACCAAGTATTTTAACAAATATCAATTTATTCGAGTAATTATGTTTACGTCTCCGTATGTTATGACGCAAATTCTAAGCCTTTGTTTGGAGTCTACCTGTCAAAGAACTGTAGCGATCTACGAATATGTCATTTCGAAGCATTTTTAGGAAAGAAATCTAGTACATATAATCCATAATTCAGGTGTTCGAAAAATTTGGCAAAAACTCGCATTTTATTCACGTGAATTATTACAAAATGGTACTATTAGAAAGTTGACAAATTCTACACCATTTACTTTGGTTTATTGCATTATTTCAAAAGAACGAGCACCCTCCAGAAGTCTTGAGAATATACTTCTTGTGGTGATGACAAATAGACGTTAAGAAATTTAGACGCGTCAATGTCTTCCCAAAAACGCAAAAGTAAATTAAATTTTTCACACTTTCACTGCATCTTTTTCCAAGGTATATTTCCCTTGAAAATGTTAATCTTTTTTATTCTTTAAAACTGAATTCTCGTTTGATTTGGACAAGGTTAACAATGACAAATAGCGAGTTATTCACCGCTACTTTCCACACACAAACAAATACGTTTTTTACAAAACTGCCATTTAGACAGACTCGCTATATAGTTTAGATTGGAACAATAATACACATGTCACTCTATATGCCTATTAGCAATACGGTCGGTCCGAGGTTCACCTCCTTTTTCAACACACAAATGTATTATTTTTACACAAAAACAGGAGTCATAAAACATGGACAATGAAGATATGTGTACTTACAATCACTAAGATGGTGTGGTGTGCCTATTAGATGTCCCCAGCTCGGTCAAATTACTCTTTGATATTAAAATCTCTCGCAAAATGTAACTAGGACTGGCTGCACAATCTGCGGTATAAGCACACGGTTTTGAAACCGGTTCGCGGGCTCCTTGTCACATGGTTCAAATGAGCGTCAAAACAACGTCAACAGACACAACAAAGAAAAGGAATATGGCGTTACAACTTAAGGATCATGAATATTCAGTAACCTCTGTCCACCATGGTCCCACAAGACAGGGTTATCTATTGTTAAAACGCACTGGAAAGAATATACCAACAATACCAGGTTTTAAGATACACACACCCAGACTTTTGTATCATTCCTAAACGGACACCTCTCAAACCTAATCATAGTCCTAGTTCATTTTTCAAGCCCGACGTGCCCATAAGCCAATCACGCGCATATATTTTTCTGTTCCCAAATGGGAACACGTGCTGGAGGAGGGTCATTCAAAAGAGCGCGCTGTCAGTAGCCTTGATTCAAGGCTGTTGGCGTAGTGTGCCCCAGCCCGATACGGTTCGGCAACAACTGCGTGCAGTGCATAAACGAACAACGTATACATGTATGTACATTGTAAGTCAATAAACCTATCCATCGCAAAGTCCAGCCCTGTAACCTCCAGCTTTACCCAAACCGCTACATTCTCTTTATCTTTTGACTAAAACTCTACAAGACAACATGTCTCCTAAATTACAATAACTAGTTTATACACTTTTTATATCGTATTTATGATGTCTTAAACATAATAATCTCTAACCTTTTCATTTTAAAACACATTGATTATTCAATGTTAGAAAGCCCTCATTTCAACAAACCATTTCTCAAAAACCTATTTTTAAAACTAGCCACTAGGTCAATGCATCACCGTGCACATTGTAATCAAATGAAATATTTACAAAATACTTGTTATTTACCATCCTGCAAATTTGAGAAAACATTTTCGCAATATGTTACCTGTGTGATTGTATAGTAACATATATTTTATTTATATTACTTTTTAATCCTACACTACACACAGCATTAAAGGAACATACAGAATTGGTAAGGAAAACATCGTCCAAGATCACAGATTTAAATCAAACTTGCGCGTTCTAAACGATGACGATCATTATTAGTAAACATCCCTTGAAATATTTCTGTCTGAAACTTCATATTTGATGAGAAAGTTAATAAAACAAATTTCCCGTTTGGAGTTTCTGCTCAGTGAGCGTTTTTATTTAAAAAAAAAAAAATACATGTCATGCACAATTTATAATCGTTTTTTTACTATTTTCTCGTGACCCAGATGGCCGATCGATCTCAAACTTCTACAGGTTTGTCAGTTTATTTGTATGGTGGACGGAATTAACATTTGTAGTGAATTCCCTTAAAGAATAAATAAAGCTTTCTTGGTGCCCAGGAAAACGCACGTTTTTGTTTGCCTTTTCTTTTGAAAACCACTGAGGCGTAGCGACAACGAGGGGCGCAAAGCAAAAGCTGATCCACTTCACCGTCAGCTCTTGTCAGAGAAGGTTCGCTTATCATCGCGAAGACCGTTTTTTTCACTGCTATTTTCGTTAGCCAATGTACCAGGTTTAGACTTGGCTTGGTGGTGTTTGCCCCTCACAGGGAAGAACCTGCTCATTGGTTAAAGTTGTAAGTTATATAGATTTATTCGCATTTTTAATAATTTTATATAGGCCTCGGCAATTGCAGGCCGATCTTACTAAAATTGTTGGTACATGCAAAGGCTTGTATAAAATTAATTAATTCTTACCACAAAACATTTCATGACTTTGACAATAAAATCAGACCTCTGACTGACCATGGACTGACAGAGACAAAAAGGATTGTACTGGGTGGTCGGAACTTAACAATAAAATCATGAACTTGGCCTACCGGTACACAACAATTAATATTTGGTTATTATTGGACTGCAAATAATTATTAGGTAGGCCAACCCATCAACAAGTTAACTTGCCGCGTATTCGTTATGGCTTTGACGTTTCGAACACCACTTACTATATTTTACAACAAACTTAGTTTACCTAATTAACGTTTCCCCCACGCTAAGCTAACATTATTGATGTGTGACACTAGATTTGACCCCACTAGTTCTTTTGCCCCAGCCCCCACCCGTTTATCCCCACTAAGAGGACACCATTGCCCAATTTACGAACGCCTAGTGAAACAAAGTTCAAACGGACCGGGAGAGAGTACCAGCCCTGCCACTCCGTCCTGTGAGGGGGTCGGTTTACCCTCAGGGAACGTGACTGTAAATTGTTGGAGAATGTTCACGGAGAAGAGGAACATTTCCATTTTAGCGAGGTTCTCACCCAAGCAAGAGCGGCGACCTGCAGGAAGTTCAAAACAAGTTTTGGTCAGATTATCTCTATAGATTAATCCATGCGTTTAAAACCAAACCAATTTCGTTTTCCCGCCAAAATTGTTCAATTTTGATTGATACAAATGTGTGTTGTGATATGAAATTCCTTGAAACCAGATCATGTATTAAATCACAGAATTGTATTTACTTCTCGAGAATAAAAAAAACAACGTGATCTTACCTGTACCAAATGGGATGAGTGAATTATGATGAATGACACTTTTTCGATCAACAGAAAGGAATCGACTCGGGTTGTATTTCTCTGGTTCCGTCCACGTAGCAGGATCATGATGCACTGCCCAAACGTTGATCAACACGCCTACATTTTAAATATTATAACAAAACACGTGGTTTAGCATGGTGCACTTCTACTGGTAATCGAGGACGAACAAAACATTGTCCACAAGCATTCATATAAGGTTAGAGTGCAACACTCCATAGGAAAATTGCTTACAAAATATAATTATTGCAGATGTTCATAGGGAGCAAAAATTCAACTGTGCTTTGTATAGATTTAAAACCTTCGTATGGAACCCAGGCCCAAAGAGGTACTGATAACCCAATCCACATGCAAAGCTCCAGTCTATATAGGAACCAGATCCTCAGAAAGGTAGCCTTTAGACAAGGCGCACGCGGCGGCGGCGGCACCCCCACAATGTCACGCACGAAAAAAGACCACTGAGCGCAGTGCGTGTTGGGGTCGTGTGTAACATCTGTAGGTGCCGTGTGCGCCTTGGCTAAAGGCTATCAGAAAGGCAGGTGAGAACCCATCGAGGCTATTTCCGATTGTCCCTTCCCAGACTCCGTAATATTCAAGTTAAATAAAACTTTTATAATCTTGCTAGATTTTCGTACATGTATGTTTTGGAAGCGTATGTCCATCCAGCGTGGTTTGGTCTTTGGTATGCCGAGGCAAGCCCAACGGACCGACGGGCCGGATCCGTTGAATTTCCAAAATGGCGGCATTTGTATAAGGCAAGTTGGGACAGTCGGATGATGAGGGCTGGCGGCTACCTCCAATGACGTCATCAATCTCAGATTGAACCTGCAGGTGATCAATAAAATTCAGTTTAATTCAATTAAACCCAATTATCCATCCTGGCTTCGGCAATTACAATAGATTATACAGCCAATCAAAGTTAAGAAATTACAGTAAAAAGAAGTAGTTAGCGCTGGCGCAATGGGTATTTGCGAAAAGGTCTCTGGCATGCAGGAGATAATGTACCCCATAAGGCGAACTATGTACAAACTACTTCAGATAGCGCCCTCTTTTGAATCATCCTCCTTCAGCGCATGTTAATATTATTTCCTATAATCTTTGTTTTTTCCCATAATAGTGGGGACAGAATCCCCGGGGACAGATTTCCCAAATGACAACAGCACTGACCTTCTTCTGTATGTCTTGGTGGAGCGCCATGTACATCAAAAACCATAGCAGAGAGTTGGAAGAGGTGTCTGATCCAGCAACGAAGAAATCGTATAAACCACGCCCCAAGGTTTCATCATTGAAGTTGTCTTTCCCGAACAGATCGTTATCTTTGCCGCTGTTTTCCCGCTTTTCTACCTCGGCAAAATGCATGTCAATAATGTCCCGGATGTCATTCTTATCGTACGATTCTCGATGTTCCTGACAACAAAATCATTGGGTACAAACATTATATGAAAACTATTCGCTAACTTCAAACTTTGATTTGTAGCCTTCGAGAAAGACTCTGCTATGGTCAAAATGTCAGGCCATTTAACATTTATACCATCGGTCCTTTTGGTCGTTAAGTTATTTGCAACAGCTAATTCTATTCTTTCGCATTCAAATTTTGAAGCTATACAACACAAACTCAATAATAATAGCATGTAGGGCCTTTAAAATTGTGATCTAAAATAATACAGGGCCTCACAATCAATGCACTCAGAAAAAGAATGGTAAAAAAAAGTTATGTTAAATGTGTTAAGTAAAAAAATACTTAACATAAGTAAAAATTAATGAAAAATTTAAACAAAATGTTTGTGTAAATAAAAAACTACTCAAAAAGTTAGTAAAACTAATAGTTTACATAACTTAGCAACTTTAAACACATATTATGTAAATTTTACTGAACTGGTTGTAAAAGTTTACATGGTGTTTAGTAAACCACAATGTTTTACTCAAGTGTTGTGCAAAATACGCAGCGTGTGACTTGTCTGCTGGGGTCGCGCTCTGCAGTACCACAGTGTAACCACACACACATTCAAATGGATCTCATGAAGGAAAAACTTCTTGAGTGGAACTTCCCTCATTTAGTTGAGACGTTTGAAGGTAAGTACTATAACAGATTTCTGTATTGATGTTATTATCTGTAGTGATAGACTATACACGACTCGTTAGCACAGATAAAGGGACAGTTGAACGTCATATTTAGACTGACAAAACTTTTGAACAGTGACTTGAATATCACAAATACATACGTAGGTCTGATCAATGGTCCCCGTATTGTGCACACATGCATCGTTGGAGATCATTGTACACATGTACATCGCCACTGTGTTAAAGCACCACCACTGCATACAGCCACTGTGCATCAGGCCAATGATTGGGCCAACTTTTTGTTCAGAAGTACAATCAAATAACTTTTCAACATTTTGTCTTTACAAGATACTGACAAATGATACAATTGACTTCAAATGCAAATTCTGGGAGAGGGGAATCGCACAAACACATCTACCCTTTGTTTATTTTAACCTTTTAAAGGAATTATTCAAGAAATCTCTCACCCCCCCCCCCCCCCCCACACACACACAAAAAGAAAGAAAGAAAAAGAACAAAAAGAAAAATCAGATAAAGATCAAGAAAAATCAAAGTTTTCAGGTAGTCTACTGTTATGTGGGATTGAATATTCAGCACCAAAATTATCTCTCCTCCTTGGATCCTATCACCTTATTCCAGAACTGCAAGTATCCATCCTTGAACACTTTGTTAATTTGTTTAATTTTAGGCCCCTATGTGTTTGTTTATTTATTTTATTTTATTTCAATTTTTATTTGTACTTTTTTAAATTTATGTGCATGTACATCATGTACAACTTGTATTGCACATACATTGCAGTACTGGAACATTGTCTCTATTGATCTCAAAGTGTTGTAATATGATAATTAAACTACTATTTATATCAAATAATGATTTAATGTGACATTGTGTGTACCCCATCCTTAAGACAATCAGATTAAATCATTATTTTACAGCAAAATTGGTTTAATTGTACAACACTTTGAGTTCATTACACACAATATACACGTGTAATACAATTTGTACTGCACCCCCATTGAAATTTAACCTATTGTGTTTAATATTATTCCCCTTTATGCAGGAAAACACAAGTTTGGACCAGTATTTGAAAGACATCAACAGGGACACCAGATCGCAACCATATATGCTGATACTAGGTGGGTCTGCACTGGCTCCACAGCAAGTGTTCGTAATTTTTGAGCACAGTATGCATTTGAACAGTCATCTCTTGTGAAAGCACTGGATGTGTGTTTCAAAACACACTTTGTCTTCGACTTGAGCTACCAGGAGAAGTGTTCTGGCGTTTGGGAGTTCATTGAGTTGGTTGTGTTTGAACTCAAAGGCAGTGTGAAAGCAGCACTATTCGAGAGTTCAGGGCTTACTGTTCATCTCATGATTCATCTGCACAAAATGTTTGCAAATACGTATCAAAATCATAAGAGATGTGATAGTTGTGATAGTTTGGATTTATGGACCAACCTTACAGTTTAAAGAGGAACTCAAAGGTCAAATTTAAATTTGTATTCAATACCCTTCCAGTTTTGTCAAATTTGTGAAAATGTCAAATTCAACGCCGTTTTAATTGCTTAGCGACAATTAGGCTAAACCAACAATTCCCCATACAAATTGTTCAAACCCAAAATTGAATTTGACCTTGGAGTTCTTCTTTAAGCTGTGTTAGCCTGGAAGTATTTATTCTGACCTTGCCAATTAATGTTGACCATTCCAGAAGCATTGTAGTTAAAGAAGTTTTTGCACGTATTGTTTGCAAATAAGTATCAAAATCATAAGAGATGTGATAGTTGTAACAGTGTTGATTTATGGAACAACCTTACAGTAGCTGTTTTAGCCTGGAAGTATTTATTCCGAACTTGCCAATTAGGTACATTTTTTTTTTTATTTTTTAAATTCACTGAAATTGTTGATTGATTATGAAACATACAGAACACCCCATTTTGCACATGTGATGTTTTGGATTGTTAATGTTGTTACCATTAAATTTTTATTAAAAAGTTGTTATCTTGAAATTCATGTTGTGGTCGCCAAGTCTCAGTATTTATGATGTGTCCATTTATTACAGCCCTAAACTCCATGAAAGAACACTTTGCTAGTATTCAACCCAAGCATTGTGTATATTATTACCAGTTTTAAAGGCAAACAGTTTACATTAAAAATCGGTAAATAATTTACTTCAAAATTAAGTAATTATTTTACATGAGTGGGTTTATACCCAGCAATTCAGTAAAGAAAACTACCCAATATTTATGTAAACTTTTACACAGCTATTAAGCAAGATATTACCCAACGCCTGTTGGGTAAAGTTTTACCTAATAGTTATGGTGTTCGCCCACTACATCTAAAACAGGTAATATTTTTACTACCCAATATTGATGTAAAGTTTTACACAACTATTTACATTGTAAAGCGGTAAAGTCTTTACTTCAAAATTAAGTAATATTTTACATGAGTGGGTTTACCCAACAATTCAGTAAAGAAAACTACCCAATATTTATGTAAACTTTTACACAGCTATTAAGCAAGATATTACCCAACGCCTGTTGGGTAAAGTTTTACCTAATAGTTATGGTGTTCGCCCACTACATCTAAAACAGGTAATATTTTACACAAGTTGTGTAATCTTTTCTCTGTGTGTGGCATATTAATATTAAACAAAAAGGAGAGAAAATAGTACATTCAAACAAACAGAAGAATAGCGTAGCCCCCTACGACTTCCAGGCCCCATTTGTAATATGTTGAATTACCTGAATGATTTCATCTATAGATTTCTTGAGGCTCCTGATGTTTTCTTTTGCATGCGAGTAAAGCGGTGTGTGGATCAACCAAGGTATGGAGTTGCCCAAACAAGTTGCAGTGAAGACAAACTGTTTCCTTATCCTGGCAAGAAGCTGTGCAAACTTTTCATCCGTGTAGTCAAATCTGTAGCCGAAGCAGATCTTACAAATGATGTTTGAGACAGCATTGTGGACTAGGTCCGTGGGATCAAATGCTTTTCCTTCTTGAGCAGCAAAGCAATCTAGGAGGTAGCGAGATTCGTCATTAACGGAGCACTCAGCACTTCTCTTTCCCATGCCAAAGCTTCGGAGAGCTCCAAGCCCGAACCGGCGACGCTCCTTCCAAATGGCCCCGTTTTCATAAACAAAGCTGCCTGTTTATATTAAAGGGAAATAACAACCAAAAGGTGTTGAAAATCGACTTAGTTTGATAAAAAATATCTCTATGATAAGTGTTGAACTGGAAATGTAAATAAATGAGAAAATTTTGTAAAAATATGTTGAAACCATTTATTTTCTACAGGTTAGCAGCAACAAGTGTCATTTATTTATGTGTTTATTTATTTATTAAATTATTTTCTAATTCGGCTTACCTTTAACTCCAGTCATTTTGGCTGTGTTGGAGAGAATTCTGTATGAGAAGACATCGGCTTGATTATGCAGGGCTCTTTTGATGCAACCAATATCATTCAAAACAATAAAGAGCTTAAAACCCATCCGAACACTGATGACATCTCCATAGATCTTAGACCAATCAGTAAACACAACATGAGCCGGTGCATTGCGAAGAGCTAGCATGCTGCCGACAAAGGGCAAACCAAGGGGCCCCGGAGGCAAATTTCTAGGCCGACGGATCCAGTATAATCCAAGCAGAAACACTACCAGAAAGATGATGATCGACCGTAAACTGGTCCAGTCTAATAACTCAGTAAATGCCATCATTATGTTGTGTATACGAGCCTTCTATCGTAAACAAAATGACTACCTCTGCAAATTTGCCTAACGAAAAAAACAAAATCGTTTAGAAGTCAAGAGCATTTGGCAAAAATCGCCGTGGTATTTCACTGCATTGCTGCTATAAGCTTCAGTATAAGGCCGTGACTGAATCAAGTAACTCTATCGAACAGCAGCAACTATACCCCTCCCCCCCCCCCGGTTGGCTGCAACATGGCTGCAGTATTAATGTTAAAGAGCATGACTTTTGTCGTTCCAGCCATAGCCAGAGGCCATAGTCAGAAGCCAATTCCGGAGTCATTAAATCGGAAACGCCTTCACAACCAATCTGAAAGTTGAACGTCAAAGTCAGCAGGAAGTGTGCTCAAGTTTATGTCAATATAGAAAACCAACAAATAATGGCACATGTATTGGCTTGTAACGTTTTCTGATGCTGGGAATAAGTTGTGTTTAAAACAGCTTTAGTCAAACCCAGCTCCAGGGGTGTTTCTTTATGTTTCTCTATATAGACAGGAACCGGGATAAACCGTACGCGTAACACATTAAAGACAAAAGGTTCAAACACCTCAAGACATTTGTGAGCATTGAAGTATCTAGTTGATTTGGCTTTGAAAAAACATGGCGTTGATTATACAATAATTAACAATAATTATGAACAAAATATTAGAATGCGTTAACATACGTTTTGCAAATTATACTTCAAAATGAATACTTGTCAAAAGTGTACAGGTATATCTCCCAAAATCATCAACCATTTTAAAACTCAAACACGCCAACACTCGGTTGTTCCAGTTTGTACCGGAAAATGTGGCCTACTTAATCAATCTTCCGCCTGAAAAAAAACACCATTTCCTATATAAAAACCAGGAAACAATGAGATCGCAGTTTACAGAAAAGAGCTGTTATAAACAAAATGCTTGTTCTGTAAAACATCGTAAATCATGATTTTGTTAATGAGTTAAGTCTGCACAAAAAATCCATCGCAAAGTACACTGTTCGTGTTTTTGTACTGTCTATTTCGAGTAATGTGTTTTTGTCCAGTTACACGTCATTTTCTAGTTTCAATTCGGCGCATTCCGAGTTTCACGCCCACAATGTTTCCGACTCTCTAATTGTAGCTTTTCTCAAATAAAGAGTATTTTAAAGTAAAATTTACGACCGACTCCCAAGGCACGGTCTAAAACCTAGACACATTTCTATTTTGCGACGCAGTCGATAAAGCACCGATATGAATTTAGTGGTAGTTGCCTAGCGAGGCAATACGCAATGCCAAGTGAGCTATACAGTCGAACAATTCTAAACAATTACCAGGAATAAGTGGAAACTGCCTTGGACAAGGATGGATTTCATTGTGTTTGTATAAACACTTCCAATACGTCCTTATTCGTATTACAGAAAGCCTAAATCATCTACCTTTTCGGTGTTAGTGCACACCCGATGAGACCTTTATCTTACTGCGTCATGATAGTAATAATCCCCGTATACACAATGGCAATTACAATTTGAACTCTCAAGTTGTAAAAAGGCGCCAGACTATTTCCCCCTTCTAGCCTCGGTTTGGTTTCATTGGTTTGAACGGAAGAACAAACACGAGGACTGCTCCATGTCTGATACAAGGCATTGGTAAACACCGCCCGCAACTTGCACCCTTAATAATCTTGCCTATTTGTGTTTCTTTTTACAATGTCTAAAGTTGTAATGTAGTTTGGGGAAAAATACAAATAAAAAGTAACAAAGTTTAGGAAAATCATGCTCCTTAATGCAAGAAGACGAGAACAGAAGAACTTGTGAGAAAATAACACAAATCTATTTGTGCAAATATTATTTGCATTAGCCCTTGCGCAAAACTGTGTATAGTCAAACTTATACATTTAACAAATTCAAGTACAATACCAACAAATCATGCTTTTGCATGATTTCGAAAGAAATTTGTTATATTTTTGCAAATAAATCACATACGGCCTTTAAATAAAGTTTGTTATGACATAAAATATGGTATACAGTACAGTAATATTGGTGCTTGTTTTAGTCATGAACAATATAAGAGACAGCAATTATGCTTGATTGTTTAATCTATTAAAGTATTCAAATAAACATTTAGTTTTCACTCTGTGTAATAAACACATTGTTACGGGTGATACCACTACTAGAAATACAACAATAAACCACAAGGCAAACTGACCAGGTCAAATGTTAATGATTTAGGGTTGACACAAAAAGAATACCTGTGACATCTCCCACCCAAACTTAATGTTTCTAAGCAACAAGAATCTAATGAGGAGATATATTAAGAAAATACAGTCTATCTTGCATTGGGGGAGTGGCTTCGTGATCTTATGCAACAGGTTCAAGTCATAACAATTTGACATTAAAACAAACAAAAATGCTCTTCCCCTAAATTGCTTTTTTGATCCTTTAAGAATTTCTGTACCTAATAGTAGTTCTGATTTGTTGAAGACGAACAAGTATGCTATCTACCATGTAAATCAGCAGGCTTGACTCTTGTGAAAGTAAGAGAAATGTGTAGTACAAGGGCTGACCAACATCTACACAAATTTGTTGTAACGTTTCCAAACAGTGTTAGGAGCAAAAACTCAAACTCTGAACTCGGATTAAAGTAGGGACAGCATTATGCTTGTTCAATCACTTCTACTCAAATATTAAAACACTTTTAAGCAAAATTATTTTGGGGAACACTTTGCTAAGATTATGTGAACTGGTCATAAGTTTTGTTCATCGGAATTGAACTTGAGGTTTAACTTGCTAACTAATAACACAGGCACACTTACAGGCACTGGACACTAATGGTAATTACTCAAAACAATTGTTAGAATAACAACTTAGTTGGTAATGAGCAATGGAGACCTATTGATAGTATAAAACATTGTGAGAATCGGCTCCCTCTGAAGTAACATAGTTTTTGTGAAAGAGGTAATTTATCAATAAATTAATAAAAGACTTCAGCTGAAGTCTTATATTATGCATCTGAAGCACACAAAGTTGTGCAAAAAAAGGTTTTTTCTTCTTTCATTATTCTCTTGCAACTTTGATGACCAATTGAGCCACAGTTTTTCCAAGTTTGTTATTTTATGCAATATATGTTTGAATGAACCAAATGAGAATTTGACAATTACCACATGTGTCCACATGCCTTTAACAAGAATATTTTGTATTTGAAAGGGACAATATAATATTTGTTTAATACTGTAACTGCCGCCTATATACAGCAACCACAACAGTGAATGGTAATACACACATTCTTAATCAACAAACTTGGATGAGCATGCATGTACATAGCATTTACACAGTGTCATCTCCCACCGGTGATGGTTGTATACTATTGCTAATTTTTTGAACGTTTCTCTTACGTTTATCAGTTCATCCCTTTTTGCATATGTTACAGGTCAGTGGCCACAGCCAATCGCCTGCTGGCATCTTACGAATTTTGTTTAGGGTGCGGCAAGACCATCTGGGTGCCGGTTTTGCTCAGTCATTTCTGTTCCTGATTTCGTTTGAGTAAGTTCGCCGTATTTTCTGTAGTCATTTCCAGTTAGTTTTCATTGCCGATTTCGTATGTAGTATATTTCTTCATTGTTTAATATTCAATGTCACTTATTGCAATTTTATAAATGTATTGGTTAATGTAAATTAGTTCCTTTCTATTTCGATGATTCGGACCATTTGGAGTTATTTTCTGGTTCATCCAAAAGCTGTTCTGTATTCATTACGAATCTAACATATTTTGGTACGCAAAGGTTTTACGGTGCCACTGGCAAAGTTGTTTTATGTTTCAAGTCCTGTTTTGGACCCAACATATTTGTTTCTTAAATAACCTTTATTATCCTGTGTGTATTTCCCTACAGTTTTTGTTATATCAGTATGCCGCCCTTAACCCCAGAAACCTCTGTACACCACCGTTACGTCTCGATGTGACGATTGAAGTGATTTTCCCCGGTAACAATTTGTAAGTGTTAATTTAGTATGGTCTAAAATTGTTACAGTACATCGTTATTTGTCGAACTGGGGCAAAGTAGATTTGTTCAAGCCTTTAATAATTGCATTCTTTAATTCTGGAGACCTCCGATTGGTGAGGTTATTTTCTTTTAATCTTTTTGGAACTATTAACTGTTCATTTACTTATTATATTTCTGGCAACCTTCGATTGAATTTTCTTTAATTTTCGGAAACCTCTGATTGCTTGTTTTATTAAAATACCCTTCTTGTATGTTTGATTTTATTAATGAGTTAATTATGTATTTATATATTAATTTTCTATTTCATTATTTGTTATTCTAGTTCACCTGCTCCTCGCTGAGTTATAAAATAAACTACAGGGTCGATTAACACAATTTGTCAATCGACTGTTCATTGTTGCATGAACATGGTGACACACATTACCATTGTTATGTAAAACAATCCATTGTTCACAGGATAAGAATGCTCCTGTCCAATGTACTTTTAGAAAACACTACATAAATGCTCCGCACAAACCCCTTCAATCCTTAAATCGGTGGGAGAAGTAATTACAGGTGGAAAAAGACAAACCTATAACAGAAACAATTATTTTAACTGGTGTCAGTGGATAATCTGCGTAGCCCAATAACTTACACAACTAATAATTTTAATGGGCAAGACATGACAACAATTCCTAAAATGTGGTTGGGGAACTTGATGCAGAGCAGTCATTATTTGCAACTTGTAATCAGGGAGATTTTGGCCAAAGTCGAGCGAGCGATTTAACCCAGGATGTATTGCAAGCCTAGGTAACTAGTGGCTCATGCACAATTGACTAATGCTTGATAAAATGGTCGCTACTAAAACTTGCCCCTAGTTTAAAATAATCAATAACATTATATGTAAAAATTACATTTAAAATAAAAGGGAAAATTTTCAGTACAAACCGAAGGCGTGTAGTGTTAATCTTAACTAATGAGTCTATTTCACCCAATCTTTGTAACTATTTTGCACAATTTATCAAGAACATTTGTTGTTTTTATTATGTTTTTACTAAAGTAAATTGTACACTCAACCTTCAGTTGGGTGAAGTGTAGATTCGTAAAAATAATCAACACTTTCATCAATAGAGTGACGTCTGGTATTAACACAAAAAAAACTGGTTACCTCGAACTGATAAGAATGTGCATAGACTTATGGTTTCTATGGGCCAACAATCTTATGTTCTGTTACAATGCTAGGGTTGGGGATAGGGTTGGAGCTATAGGATTAGAGCTAGGGTTAGGGTTAAAGACACTGGACACTATTTGTAATTGTCAAAGATATTGGTGTATATCAACATATGCATAAAATAACATGTTTTTTCAACATCTCAAAAAACGCTACAAAATTTTCACAGGTTAGTTTAATGGCATCAAACAGTGGGTTCCATTTACCAAATGATCGAGGGCTTACTAATTGTTAATACTATCATTTCGTGTGTGTATGTGTTTTGGTGGGATGTGCGCATTGATCGGATTGGCAGTACAACCAGCTCCCATCATGTATCATTATATCCTGAATCAGCATTTGTACATTCTCGTCAGCCCATCCCAGTAGTCTTGGTTGAGACCGGATGGACTAAGTAAACAATATTAACATTTTTATAAAGCAAGTGAATAAACAAGGAAATAGTGTACACTGAACCTGTTCATCGCTTGTGGTGTACCAAACAAAATCCACATTTACTTAAAGACAGTGGACACTATTGGTAATTGTCAAAGACTAGCCTAACAGTTGGTGCATCTCAACATATGCATAAAATAACAAACCTGTGAAAATTTGAGCTCAATCGGTCATCGAACTTGCGAGATTATAATGCAAGAAAAAACACCCTTGTCACACGAAGTTGTGTGCTTTCAGATGCTTGATTTCGAGACCTCAAATTCTAAACTTGAGGTCTCAAAATCAAGTTCGTGGAAAATTACATCTTTCTCGAAAACTATGTCACTTCAGAGGGAGCCGTTTCTCACAATGTTTTATACCATCAACCTCTCCCCATTACTCATCACCAAGTAAAGTTTTATGCCAATAATTATTTTGAGTAATTACCAATAGTGTCCACTGCCTTTAAAGGGATGGTATAGTTTGGTAATAACTCCTACAATAAATGCCAATGAAATATTTGGAATGGAAGTCTACAGCAGCTTTCAATAATACAAAGCATTTTTAGAAACATTTTACTTTGAAGCACTGTGGTTATGTAATAAGATATCAGTGTGTAAGCTCGAAGTTACCGCAGAAATGTTTCTCAAATTGTGCATTCCTATGAGGGATGGACATTAATTATTCACTCTGGATTTTCAGTGACATCTCAAAAACGTCACCATTTGCAATGACATTTTCTCAGGTTAGTTTGATTGTATACATCTACATTGTATTAAAACAATCAAACGATTCCAAGAACCAAATGTATACTTTGCCTTTGTCTAACTGTACAAACTTAAACAATCCGGAGTTTGTTCCCCAACTTAGCTTGCCCCGCCATTTCTTTGTTGCGCTATCAATAACACATAAATCGTACTGGTTCAAAGTGATAGGCACTTAAAATAATGCACTCAAAATATGCAGCATTTGTTTTAGCTTTGCTAGCCCCGCTAGGTCTGGCAACAGAGTTTAAGCTTTGCAAGCCTCGCTAGGTCCAGCAACAGAGTTTAAGCTTTGCAAGCCTCGCTAGGTCCAGCAACAGAGTTTAAGCTTTGCTAGCCCCCCTAGGTCTGGCAACATAGTTAGATCTTTGCTAGCCCCGCTAGATCTCGCAACAGAGTTTAAGCTTTGCTAGCGTCGCTAGGTTGCTTTGAATCTTTAAAGAGAGAGCCAGCGCTCAAATTTATGAAGGTAATACAATATTAAAATCCCTGTTTCAAAACAATATCTTTGATTTATAATGTTAGTATTTATATATTGATGACGATGGTGACGATATGTACATGTAGGAAAAATATCTGCCACTTTCTATTTTAAGAAGGTGGGAAGTCTGTAAATTACTGCTTAGCAAATCTCATTGCTAAGCAACAGTTGAGTAGGGCACCATGCACTTGCAACGTTTCAAACATTGTGAAATGTTGTCTGGTAACCTGTTCCTGCTAAGCCAGATTCTTCTGTGCTTAGCAAGTTTATGTTCTTATGGGTGTCAGGAAATTGGACCAATTTCCCGTAAGGTGTTTACAGTCTTGTCATGATGGACAAGAAATCCTGTAATCAGGAAGGTATTTCATTTTCATTTCATTTGATTTATTGATTCTGGTTGTGAAACCAAGAACTCTCAGAAAAGTAAACTTAATTACTGCACCCCATGGACAGAAGACAAGGAGGGCAGTTTCAGTTTTAGTTGTGGGAGAAAAACCCTACCATCCATGATTTCACCAAACTCTTCCTTACTTAGAATTAATCTTAGAACTTAACAATAGACATGTAAGGATGCATTGAACCCATCCTAAGTTAGGACGACCTACTCGTCCTTATGCGAAATAGGATTAACCTTGAGTTTCTTAAAAACGACTGCTGGAGAATTATTTGAGGGAAAACCCCTGCAATCAGTTAGGGACCGAAAACCCAATCCACTCAGTGACCCGGTGGGATTCAAACAATGGTCCCAGACGTTGAAGGCGAGGTATGGGTTAACCATGATTTCTAACCAACCATTACAGACAAGCTCACTCTAGCTGATGTCCGAGTCTCTGAGAGTGCACTTAGGATGTGGAAGGATCCTCCTCGGCTGATAGAAGTCTTGTCTCTCCATGCTTCAAGGTAAAGAAATCCTCATCAGTCAGTTCTGCCTTATCTAACGCTATCTTGAGATCTTCCTTTGGGGCCAGGTAGTGCTAATTAGAAAAGTAATGACAAACAGAATGGAAACTATAAATAGCTCATCAGCGACAGATGTAAGGAAGGTAAAATATCAACAAATGCAGTGTCATTTTCTCAGTAGATCACCAACAATTAAATCTATCATTTAATATAGCATATCGTAGGCATAGAGTTATATATAAGAACTAGAGGGCGCGCTAACCTGTATAGGCGGACCGATATGCGCGCATGTAGGTTGAAAAAACAACATCGCATACTGTGTATTTATATAAACACACTGACGAGCAGGCCGACTTCATAATCACCGCACGTACAATGTTACTGCAAAATGGCTCGCGTGTCTCCTTACAGTCCCGTTGCGTTTGTGCACGCAGCATCACCAGTGCGCCATCTAGTTCTTATCTATAACTCTATAAACGTGGGGGAGTGGTTAAGGGGACCAGACTAAAGCGCTGGGGTCTCTAATCTGCCAAATGTGGGTTTGAGTTCCCGTCATGACACTTGACACTTGAGCATAAATCACTTTTAAAACCATTATTGCTTTGTCTTTTTGGAAATATTAGGCCTGAGCTTACTAACAGACTGTGCAAATTAAAGGGAGAAATAAAAGCTTCCTTTGAAATTCTATGATACATAACTCCTGATAATATAAAAACTCATTAATATAAACTATGATTAAATAATGTTTTAAAAAGTATTTTGTAAACTGTTCATAACTTCAAAACCACACCAGCTCTTTTTCAGAGCCAACACTCCTAAAAAAAAGATATTGAACATGTTACTTTTTATTTATAGTATTTTGCTATTGACTGAACATGTCACTTACCTCTTTGCCTAATTCAAACGTCCCCCAGTGTATTCCAAGTGATTGCTTGGCTTGTATGTCCAGATGAATCTGAACGGCTTCAGTTGGATCCACATGCTGTGGACTTAGAAACCACCTGAGCATAAAAAACAACATCAACAATTAAAAAAACAGTTCTTAAATTGCGCATCAGAGGAAAGTCTCAATGCACAACAATGAAGGTCATTCAACAAACAGGTGTATTGTTAGGAGTGGTGTAATAAGTAGCAATGTTGAACAGCAATCTTGAGTTAGATATAGTAGGCCTAAGATATAGATAGATATAATAGATATAGATAGTATTATCGTCCACATTTATAACAGAAAAAATGGAAGATTAATTTGAACTGGCAAATGGATAAAAAACTAACAATATATATTTCTACAATATGTAGGAAAATAGTACAACCAACAGTGAAATACTAGCATTAATTACGCATTTGATTGTTTTTTGATGGATTAATTTTCATAATTTTAATTTTTTTTTACTGGAATTGTGTTAAATTTGTATGCACTCTCGAACAGGCTGGTCCTGGAGAGAGCGCAACTTAAGTTCAATAAATTATTATTATTATTAATATACAACAATACAATTGACATACAGGTTAGTACAATCAACATCAAAATACCACATAAAAAAAACCTTAGCATACAAAATACAGGATACACAATCAATCAATCAGAAGAATTTATATAGCACCCAAATCAACAAAAATGTTCAAAGGAGCTCAAGAAAGTTACATGGAATTAATATACAATGCACAAGTTAACATCTAAGCAGTTTCTGGAAAATGTTAATATGAGATGATAAAAAGAATCAAGCAAATACAAAGTACAGGAGATGGGGTATGACTAGTGAGCTGAGTGGGCAAGTGGAGGCAAACAAGTACAAATAAGTGCCCCTCTGAGCAATAGAATGGAGTGTGATGGTTGTACACTTGTAAGTTACAAATGCAATTTATGTACTAATTGTTGAAATGGAATCAATTTATCAATATGTAGAATCAATTTATCAATATGTGGTAATGAAAGAAGACAACAATACAAAAACATAGTAACAATGGGTCGAGGGGGGGGGGTGTCCTGAGATGGACTGGCCCTCTGTGGTAGGAGCACCCAAAATGCAGTCACGATTACATATAACCATTGAGAATGGTTGTCAACATGAAACAAAGTGTACCTTAAAATAGTCAAGTGGAAGTCAATTAGGAGAACAATCAATTAATGCACAGTAAGATGACAAATTTTGGAAATCACAAAATAATATCATAAATTGGGGTTGAACAAAGAAAATTTGACACAAGCTACATGTAGGTTTGATTTTATATAGGTGCATAAGCAGAAAAGTATTGCTTAAAAAGTTTCTGCTAAGCAAACATTAGTAGAATATTAGAAACATTGTACATGAGAAATGTCACTTTGGCTGGTAACCATATTCTGGTTAGCATTATTTTAATAATAACATTAATAATAATTTAGGGCGCTATTCATCCTTACTCGCAGCTAAGAGCTAAATTGTGAAGGACGCGGCTACAACATGTTCAAGAAGCTGGCATGCAAGGGCGCCTTTGGCTGCCAGCCACATCAACCCATTATGACCACGGAGCACCGCCAGAGATCACAAGTGTTTGATTTTCCCGCTGGATTTTCCCTCATGGCACAGCAGAGAATCAGTGCACAACTCAACTCACATATGGCCCTGGCCTTATATCGAACCAGGGTCACCTTGATGAGAGCATGCGCTTTACGCACAAGCCAACCATGCCCCCCCCCTTTATGCCCCTCCCCTTTTTGGTGCTTAAGCAGCTCTATGAAACTGGGCCCTGGATTTAAACCCACACCCTCTTGACTAATGTGCTCTTAAAGGAACATGTTGCCTTGGATCGGTCAAGTCGGTCTTTGAAAAGCGTTTGTAACCGTTTGTAATAAAATGCATATGGGTAGAAAGATGTTGTAAAAGTAGAATACAATGATCCACACAAACATGCCTCCAAATTGCAGTTTTCCTTTTACCTCGTAAACTAACACGGTTGGCCATTTATTGGAGTCAAATTTTTTACTCCCATCAATGGCCGACCATGTTAGTTCGCAAGCAACAGGAAAATCACGCAATTTAGAGGCAAATTTGTGTGGATCATTGTATTCTACTTTTAATACATCTTTCTAATCATATGCATTTTATATCAAACGGTTACAAACGCTTTTTATAGACCAACTCGACCGATTCAAGGCAACGTGTTCCTTTAAACACCTACGTACCTTGGTATGTAAGCCCCAATGGGTATAGCAGCTACATCAAATGGTCCGTAGCGTTGACCAATCTCCTTAAACCCCTTGCAGTACCCTGTGTCTCCTGCAAAGAAGAAACTATGGTTGGGTCCGATGATAGACCAACTTCCCCACAGACTCTTGTGCTTATCAAATGCCGTCCTCTGTGACCAATGTTGGCTGGGTGTGAAGGCAAACGTCACATCACTGTGGTCGGGGATGCAATTCTCCTGCCACCAATCAAGCTCAATTACATTCTCCACACCGGTTTGAGTGAACCAGTCCGCTAGACCCAAGGGTACAAACCATCTCAAGTGGCTCCCAAATCGGTTATTCAAAGCCACGACTGTTGGCAAGTCCAGATGGTCATAATGAGAATGGCTAATGACCACAGCATGGATCTTAGGCAGCTGGTTGACTGTACAGGGTGGCGGGCGGAAGCGGTAGTAACCAACTAAAGATGCAGGTCCGCAGTAGTCACTAAAGATTGGATCAGTGAGGATGGTGATTCCATCCATCTGAACCATAACGCTAGCATGACCAATCCATGTTACGTTGACACCTGAGGGAGGAGCAGCATGGATCTTGTGAGGGTCAGGGGTCAACACTGGTAGCAGTTCATCAAGAACCTGTTGGAAGTGGAGAAGAAAAATAAAAATGTGTAAGTGTTATGATTTGCTTTAAGCTGCCTAATGAAAAATCCCTAATCAAAGATGGCAACTGCCACAAACCTATACTGGTGTGAATAAACACGACTGAGGGCGCTATAGCGGTATCGTAATAATAAGGTTACTCATAAGTCAAATCAGCTTTTCTTGTTTTGTTTTTTCCAAACAGATATACAAAAAGGAAACAGATGGCTGCTTACATGCAGCAATTGGATACATCAGCAAAATGGATTCACAAAGGAAGCTAGGATTTTATGAACTCATAAGTACTGATCCTCAAACTACCCAAAGCAAAAGGTACACTTACGCTTTGTTAAAGTGAGTTTTAAATGTAAGGGAATACATTTAAGTAGTGACTCTACCACTCAAAAAAGTCTGCATCTTAACAACTCGTCACCTTTCCAAACAATTTTATTTAAACATAAAGTTTCCTCTTTTGCTTTGTAGCTCAATTAGAGTACTTGAGTATGGCCTACATGTTGAATTCAGTCAATTTAGTTTACAGTAGGACATCACTTTCAAAAAAAGATCTTGTCGCCATATTTTTACCAACGTAGGCAAACTTTTGCAAAATCAGCTCATGATTAATTTGCAAATTAGCTCTCGTACTTTGAAAATGATGACTTTGAACCGTTAAGCATACACGCCCTGTACCATGATTCACCTCCCAGTATCCCTGTCCCTGGACCTACAGAGTTATTCCTTATTTATCTTTCAACTCGCCCAATATCCAACAGAAAAACAAATCCAATTAGCTGTGCAGGCACACAATAAACCCACTGACTGCCCCCCTCCGCACCTTCAAAACAACGACGTCCCTTCTTTAAAACTGACAGACATTTAAAACAATGACGGACCTCCAATGAGGGGTCAATTAATTCCCTTTAAAGTTGACGAACCTTCAAAACAACGATGAACTTCCCCTTTAAAATTTATGAACTTCCGAAGCAATGACGTCCCTTCCCTTTAAAGTTTATGAACCTCAAAACAAAATGACATCCCTTCCCTTTCAAGTTGATGGACTTTCAAAACAATGACAGATTCCCTTTGCTCATGCTTTTTTTGTTGTACAAACAGTAGAAGAAGAACAAACATTGCAACCACATAATATTTTGCACAAAAATGCCCATGAAGATGTGACAGCAGGCCCATCAAAATGACTCAGACCAATGAAAGATCAGCAAAAAGCTAGCCGACTTGAAGGCAAGCTGAGTAACTTAAGGATTATCAAGGGTTTTTACAATCTTAGTGAATAGCATAAGGCATGGTGATGCCGTGACACACTATGGATGTCAAGATAGATTACTCATTATCATTACCTTAAAGACACTGGACACTGTTGGTAATTGTCAAAGACCAGTCTTCTCACTTGGTGTATCTCAACATATATGCACAAAATAACAAACCTGTGAAAATTTGAGTCGATTGGTCGTCGAAGAAAAAAACACCCTTGTCATACGAAATTGTGTGCTTTCGGATGCTTGATTTCAAGACCTCAACTTCTAAACCGGTCTCAAAATCAAATTCATTGGAAAATTACCTCTCTCTCAAAAACTACGTCACTTCAGAGGGAGCTGTTTCTCACAATGTTTTATACCATCAACCTCTCCCCATTACTCGTTACAGAGTGAGGTTTTATGCTGATCATTATTTTGAGTAATTACCAATAGTGTCCACTGCCTTTAAATACTGTATAGTGGAACTGATTGAGGAATATATGAGGATTGTGCCTTTGATGATACAAGAATTGAATTTGGCTCACAGTCAGGTTTGTTATTTTATGCTTATGTTGGGATACACCAAGTGAGAAGACTGGTCTTTGACAATTACCAAACGTGTACAGTGTCTTTAAAACCCTGAGCCTGAGGCAATGCCATGGTTAATCAAGTTATAGCAGGGCTCCAATTTTAGACTGGATTGCTAGCCTGAGGCCAGTAGTCTTGGTGTCAGACCAGTAAACTTTATGTATGACTGTAGACTAGTTTGGCGATCACGTGTTTTCTAACTATTAATTAAAAAAATATACCTCACTGTGCAATTATATCTTCCCAAAAAACAAAATGTTTAAATGTTGTAAACTACCGTTCAGTTGATTGATGGATTGAATTGTTGTTGATACATAAAGACAAAACGGGTTTTCTCTTACATGCCATTACAAATGATGCAAAGAATTTGGTTTTCCTCATTTTCATTCTGGACTCATAAATATATATTTGGTCAAGTAAACTTTTTGAGCTACAAGGCCTGAGGTCTTGAGGATTTTCTCCAAACTTTTAGCCAGACAGTTAGCAACAGAGATTAGCAATACACACACACGTATGGGGTGCATTCTTCTACCAAACAATGCAAAAGTTTGCCAACATACGCACATTTTCAAATGAAATAGCTTAAAATAAATTATTTTTTCCTAGAGCAGCTGACTCGACTTTGTTCAAGACACATGAAGTTATTTCTCATGTTTTCAACCTGGCCTTGTGCAAAAAGATTGAGCCCATTATCTTTTTTCAGCAGTAAGCCTCCAGAGTCCCCAGACCCCCCCCCCCAAAATTTAAGTCGAGCAACCCCTGCTGCAGTATTGTGCCAAACATACTTACACTTTTGGATGGGATGGTACCCTGTTTCCTCATACAGGCCCACCGTATCACATTCGCCAACTTTGGATCGTTCCACGTTTCCCATGGATTGACAAAGCGCCCATTCACCATCTTAGAAGGAGTAACATCTTCTAGCTTTCTCGGATCCAAAGTGCCAAAGCGTATCTTATCATCCTGTAGGACCTTTTGTCTGCTGGTATTTATATCAAAGGGTGACATACAAGTGCTGTACCGAGCTGTATTAACGGTGGACTCTGGTTTAACCTCACTCCCAGGGATGACTGCAGGTTCAGTAGCCCCTGGGGGTGTTTGGTCATCCTCCTTCTCAGTTCTATATTTACTTATGGTGGTGTAGCCATCTTCAATGTAGCCAAGGGCATCAAATCCCTGGTTACTCTGGTTTGTGTTGCCACTAGCAACCAGTTCAGTCTTCTTCATTATCACTGTGTCCGCAGACGGTTTAGGTTGCCTGCGACGGACAGCCATGTAATTCGGGACTGGCTTGGGGGTATCTGTCGACTCTGCGTTCAAATCTTGCTCAAATACTGGACATCCTCCGCTTGCAATGCTACTTCTGAAAGACGGAGGGCGACCAACAACAGCAGGAGGTTCCATATGAGGCTCAGGTATCTCAGCATATGGATCCATGGTATTCAAGGAATCACCTTGCTGCGGATTATCTCTAATCCGTTTCTCAACCAGTAGATCTAGATCAGGTTCTGATCCTTTATTTGAATCCTCCGTTCCAGTAGTGGGTAGTCCTGCATGAACTGTTGACACTCTACTGTCACTGTCAAAATCGATAGAGCCTGAAATACTATCCCCTAGACCAGAGACTGCTGTGTTCTCTAAGGTTTCCAGCATGCTCAATGGGTCAGCAATTGAAGGGTCCATCGCACCTTCCATGGGAACTACTGGTACTGTTTCTTCTATCTCATGATCAGGGCGGTACACCAAGTAGCTTTCCATCGCACCTTCCATGGGAACTACTGGTACTGTTTCTTCAATCTCATGATCAGGGCAATACACCAAGTAGCTTTCAAGCATAGAGTCCTGGAAGCTGCTTCCACCTAAAGATCCCAAACCTTCAAGGTTATCCAAAGGAGCTGGTTCATCATGAATGTCATCCATGACTGAGAGTTGCGTTTACTTTATCCACTGAGGAAATAAACAAACACAAAATCACTTGTTAAAATTATTGTTTGGTGGGCAAGACACAATTTGTGACAAACCCAAAATATCCGTCCACCGACAATTCACAGGACAGAGGACTTGACCTAGTTCTGCAGTTTCTTCCTCGGGAGAAACTCCTTGTCCTGACTTTAGGAGTATGTATACGAACAAGCACATCAGAATCTTTTAAGACTTGGCCAATAATTTTCCGGAGATGGAGCGAGGAAGTTACCAATCACGGCTACAATCTCAACTGACATTCTGCTATTTATAGAAAAGTCTTCTGGTACCATCACCAAGTTCAGAATGTATTTCACACAAGTAGAAATTTGACATAAGGGCACAAAAGGTCATCCATATTTACCTTTGACGATATTTTTTCTGTACTTAAGTCATGGTAGTGACTACTAGCCATGTGTTTTGAAACAAGTGATGCCAGTTTGCCCATCTGATTCAGTTAACTTTGCGATACTCTACAAGGGTGAAGCCTTTTTACTTTAAAGAGGAAGGTCATAAGTGCAATCCTGTAGGATCTCTCAACCGTCTACAATGCTGTCTGCCTCACAGGAATAGAACTTTATACTATTGGTGCCCAGTGGTACGCAGGGATATGACAATGGCTAGACATTAACCCAGCCACTGAATATGCATGAAGCATACAAGTACGTGTAGCTGGCGTTAATTGATTGTAAATCCCGAGGCGCATTAACACGAGGTGAATCATTTTCCTGGCTGCATGCACATGATTTTGACGGTTTTTCATGAAGGCTGTTGTGTATCGGGTTCAGTGACTAGTTTGTTAGATAAGGATTTGTTAGATATACAGCTGTGACTGGATAGGTATGATAACAAATGTGATTAATAGGTTCTTTCACTGCAGTAACATTCCTTTTAAAAGCATGTTTATTTTGTGCAATGTATTTATATATTTTGTATTTGTAAACTAATGCCAGCTGACATGCTACATTTTCTTCAACTTTTCGAATATCTACATGCAATCTGCTTAGCATTTTTTATTTAACATGTTTAGTATTTAACTAATTGTTTTGGATATTTTGACACAGGGCATTTGGGATATTTAGTCACCGAAAAATCTCAGGTATTAAAAGTGAAGTTTTGAAGACAGATGTCATTGTCAGGCAACAATTTTGTATAAACAAAGAGTTTTAACAAAGGACGATTAACTCTGGGGTTGTTCATTATTTGAAAGTTCTATTTAATAGTCAAGTTTTGTTTAAAGGCAGTGGACACTAAATTGGTAACTACTCAAAAATTATAAAACCTTACTTGGTAACAAGTAATGGGGAGCTCTTGATAGTATAAAACATAGTGAGAAATGGCTCCCTCTGAAGTAATGTATATTTCGAGAAAGAAGTAAATTTCCACGAATTTGATTTTGAAATCTTAGGTTAAGAATTTGGGGTCATGAAATCACGCATCTGAAAGCACACAACTTCATGTGACAAGGGTGTTTTTTTCTTTCATTATTATCTCGTAACTTTGACGACCAATTGAGCACAAATTTTCACAGGTTTGTTATTTTGTACACATGTTGAGATACACAAATTGAGAAGACTGGTCTTTGACAATAGACCCTTCCCATGAAATATGTAAATTGCACATAGCGCGTGCGCACTGACATTTTGGTTGGCAAAATGAGGGAACATCACGCTGTTTTGTACACGGCTAATGGGTGCGTGACGCAGACGCGATTGCGCGTCTGCTTAGTGCACAACTCTATGGCGTTTGCCAACCAACAGGGTCTGTACGCATGCGTGAATGTGATTAACATATTTCATGGGAAGGGTCCATTATCAATAGTGTCCAATGTCTTTAAAGGAACATTGCAGAATTGCTTTTTACTAGAAAACAGTTGCTGGCAGTGTAACCTGTAGATAAAATGAATCAGTCCTTATTTTAACTTACAAAAAGTACCTTTTTAGAAAAACTTAATTGAACAGTCTTGTTAGCATTTAACTCAAACTCAGGCTGTGGATTTTGGCATGCACTGTTAACCCCATGGTATGTTCCTTTTGTTGGAACCAGCCTTTGTTGCACACACACAGTACTTGTTGTTGTACCATTAGTTACTTTGTTCATATGGTGGAATGTTTCTTTCAACCTTTAACTAGGATTTCACTAGGCTTAAAGGCCTATTATTAGCTGGAAAGATAGCCACTGCATTGAAGGTATTGACATTTTGATGAGTGACGTTGAATGACTGTAGACGGGCAACTGAAGCTAGGGTACCGAGTCCAGAGAGAAGCTCATAGAAGACGGGGAACATTAGAAGGGCCAGAGTGCTAAGAGACTAGAGGGACAGAGTGTCCGCAACCTAGCTGACAGTGACGGCCAAGAACCAGTATTGTTTTAGTTTTTTCTTATCAATTGATTTGTTAATTTTAACTAAGGTGGAAGATACACAAAAACTGATAATACCCATACAGTAGTAATTTATAGCTGAAAGACAGCCACTGAATTGACTTTTAATTGCGAGATGATAAAAGTGTTTGTATTATAAAATTGAATGTGAAAGTTACACCTCAGTTACAAAAGAAATGGAGTACTCGGGAAAACCATGACTTCATAATGAAGCTGCTTGAATTCAAACAACGAACATTGTATAACTTATAATTTATTTAATTTTATTTTGATTTTAAATACCTGTGAATAATGTTGAATATTAAATAAACCTTGCACATGTACAGTTTGAAGTGAAGAAGACAACTAAAGGACTCTGGTTTTGGGACTTACTTTTGTTTGTTTTGAACTTGGTTCTAACAATGGGGGCTTGTCCAAGAACTAAAATTGAAAAAGAAAACTAAATTGAGTGAAATAAACTTTCTCAAGTTATAGGTCCTTTTTTCCCGGAATCCTTGATAAGTATTTTGTTGTGGTAAACCTAACACTATTTGTTTGTGTAGTTGTGTTTGTACAGGTTCATGTGAACGCTACAGCAACGCTACAGCAACTAACACATTAAATGGGCATGGTAAGTGGCTATTGAATGTGAGAATGGAGAATAGAGAGTTAAAGCAATAGGAGAGGCATGTAACAGAGACGCCCAGAATTACTGGAATTTGTGAAAGATGAGCTTGAGCTTAGGCGCCATGAAATAAGAAGGCAAGACCAGGAAAACCTAAACATGCAAACTGAAAACATCAAACAAGGAAATTTAAACGGTGTAAGTTTTATGTAAATCTGAGGTCTTATTAATTCTATCATGTTCCTTTAATCTATAGCTATTTAAAATTCAAATCTAAAATAGTTGAGGAAAACCACTTGAAACAGAACTAGCAATTTACAGACAGCTTTGTAATGTATGCAAGCTCCAAGTATATTATTGACACATGTTAACATTATGTATCGCCTAAACTGTACTTCCCCTAATGGTAATCTTGACTATTTATTAGAGGTTATTAAATTTAATTTAACATTTCCTTCAAGTAAAGCCTTTTCGACACATACTGGTTAGTCAATACAATCATTTTGATTAATATGAATCATTCTACATACTGCTTGGGCTGGCATAAAGGGACATTTTTATCATTGTAGTTTACATGAGAAAACCAATTGAGCATTTGTTGTGGTCTCTACAGTGACTCTGCATGTTTCAAATTGATGTATTTTTCATTTCATGACCTTATTTTACTCATTATATGAATTTGCCATGAACGACCTTATAGTGATTCAGGAGCAGTCGATTACTCGATTTATGAAAATGATTGATTGTTTTACAATGGCTATTGTCAAATAGTTTACTTACCAGCAATTTACCATTCACTCTAAGGCTGTGACGTCCTTAATGCGAGAAACATCTCCCTTAATGGATCTGCAATGCACATAGAATCAATAGATATTAACATTGCTTATCATAATGCTGGCACTTGTGTGCATTGGTATACAGTAACACCACATTGAATATTGCAAATAACAGACCAGGGGAATACCAGTGCCGTCATAATGCCCTGGTGATAAGCCTGATATAATTGTCTGGGTCAAAGAGCCATAATGCCACATGGGGCAGTAGGCCTATTATTTGTATTGTCAATATTGCACATTGTTGCGCACCTACATACGTACACTGTATGCACCTTGTCTCATTATTCTTTAATACTAGTACTCAATGTAACATATTTTTGTACACAGTGAATGTGTTCATGACTAAGTGGTTTTCTCCTGTATTTTTAGGGAACTCCAGGGCCACAGATGACATTGCCCGTTGCCCTGAATATAGTCATGGTGCCCCTTCAAAAGTTTCCCAGGATTTTTAGAATAAACCACAGGAGAGTAACTGCACATATAGGAAATTTCCTCATAATTAGCAATTACCAGCATTACTGTAGTGACACTTCGCTATTTCGCATACAGTACTTTAATCCCCTTTTTTAAGTGTGATAATTTGTGGCCCACATTTTGAACTTGTTATTCTATTGATTGGTACCTCTGCCATTACCTTCAAGCCCAGCCCAGCTGGAAAAGGCTTTGAATTTTGCAAGCCAGGCCTTGAATAAACCTGCACCCACGTCATAATTATGCCATGGTGCCGTGTGCTTTTACTTTGGTGCATTTTGCAAATGAAACATATCCTCATTGCTGTGTACCTGCAAAGATGACACTTAAGACCTGCAACGCCTTCACAATAATTCACTATAGAGTACACACTTATAATATTAATATTGATTCGTCAACTTCTTGCAATCTTTGGTCAACTCTAATAAATGGTTGTACTCGACCTTACTAGACTATGGTTTGACCTTCAAGCTTCTATGAGAAACCTCCAACTCCTATTAACTTTAGAAAGGTCAATCCTCAACTCCTGGCTATTTGAGGCTAAGCCTAAGAGGTCACAGTGCAAGAAGACCCTGGATGGATCAACTGGGTCAACCAGACAAAGTACAGAGTGACTAGATATAACCGTAGGACTAGGGAGTAGGAGGTCAGCATGACTGACCAGTGCTGTCTTAGTGGACGAGTGAGTGAGTGAGTAAGCACAGTGAGTTGAGCTGGGTCAGTTGGGACTGCTCCCAACTTGGGTTTACAGTTGGGACAGTCCAACTATGATCAGGTCTCCATGGCCCCCCAGGGTCATTGCCTTAGTGCCCTTGAAATGCTTTGACAATAGAAATTACAATTTACTCATTACAGGGTAGGCCTACCCAAGGAGAAAATGCCTTGGTACACTTGCCCTTATAAAAATGAAGAATACAGGCTTAACCAGGGATCTAGTTTCTAACTTAGAGATGTTTTCACAGCTGTAACACATCATTGCATGGGAGCTTGTATTGAAATGCGTGTTTGTGAATGTCTATTTCTGAATTTAATTCTATCGTACTGTTTTTATCTTTCGTATTTCGCCTGTATATTGTAATACTTTTCAGAGTTGTTTATTATACTTCGATGTATTTTTGTATAAATGGTAAATTTTTAGTGTAATTTTTATATAACATATTTTTAGACACGCAAAACCAAAACGAATTTCACTGTACTAATATTTGTTTTTTACAAGTGACAATAAAACATTATTCTATTCTATTCTATTCTATTCTATTCTATTGTGAAGGAGTTTACTATAACGGGATAGGGCCTAGTACTTCTATACTAGTACTCGTTGCTTGAGTTACATGTAGTGTACTACTATTCACCTCAAGTTTTTGCCCAAATGTCAAGATTAATCAGAGGACCAACCAAAGACACGTCGAAAGTTAAGCGTCCTAGACTCCTATGAGTCCTACCAATCTGTGTAGCTTTGTCCCATGCCTTGTCTCAAAATTTATGAACTTACACTATTTTATTTAGTGTAAAGGATAAGTTTACTTAGGATAACCATGGGATAACTTTCCGTATGTATTGTAGCCACCACTTGTTCTTTCATTTTTACAAAAAGGGATATCTCTTTGAGGTTAGGGTTACTACAATAATTTTACATGTACTAACTAGTAGTAGTAGTACATGCTATCCTTATTTCATTATAGAATTTAAAAAAAATGGTGGCGCCATACGGAATTCCGTTTTTTCATATAATAATAATACTAAATAGTATACTAAATACACTGTATTATGTATTAAATTAGTAATTCTATAATGCCCTATTATACAGCATGATATTATAATTAACATTTCATGACAAGGTGTCGGGTCGTCTGTATCTGTATCTGTTCGGTACTATACTGCACACAAACTCTACCAAAGAAAGTGTTTCGAGAATTATGCTGGTTGAAACACAAAGATCGCGCGGTATTCAGAGTTTACGCCCGAGGTATCCTGCGCAGATTTGAAAATCGTACAATTTGCCTTAAACAAATGACACAACGCGCGATTCTTAATATCGGTCATTATTAAAGATTGCGCCCAACCAAGTGTGTTATCCGGCGCATGCAACTGAGACTGACAACATGGACAACTTCCAAGCATTTGTTGTGAAAGATAGAAAAGCAACATACCAATGTAAATATCTACTCATGCATGCCCCCCTGTAAAGCTACAGATATGATGCTCTTTTTCAGGCCTGCCCTGATGCAGTGCATGCGGTGGTGGTGGCGGAATGAATGTTGATGATGATATATGGTCGCTGGCTGTCAAAAAAATGTTGTTACGTATTGTATACAAAATCGTCACAAGGTGGCGCTATGATAATAATAATGAAAACTTTATAAAACGCAAGAGTGCTCATGGCGATAAAATTAAACGTAAGCACAAGTTGAATGAAAATCTAGAACATGTGGTATAGACTACAGTACAAATGCAACATTTAAGAAAACATCGAAAGGTATTCACAAATATAACAAAATCAAACCGTTAATTGACTCAAATGCCTAATTTAAGAGATATGCTTTAAGTTTTTTTTTTTTTTTTTTTTTTTTTTTTTTTTTTAAAGTTGGGTTAAAGAAACGGATGATTTAACTAGTGCAAACAAGTTGCACTTAATTTGTATTGATTGGGGTGGGGGCGTCCGAGGGCACCCCTGCTGCCTCAACCAACGGACACATCCTTGTAAACAATACATTATTCAAACTGCAGACCGTCCAAACATTGGTTATATCAGAGAACAATGACAACCGTGGCGTGCAGTGGGCCTACCACAACGGAATTTAGTTTTTATGTTTTATTTAAATATAAAACACCGTCATCGGGCGGAATGTGCTCAAACCTATACAAACAACTATGTTTTACTTTATAAAAATGGACTGCTAAAATAATCGTTGTCATTAAATATAGGGCAAGAAGGCCAAATATAGTTTTTGTCATAATTTCCACAACTCCTTATTCAAGAGTTATACAATAACGGCTGAACACTGTCAACAATTGATACAAAAATCAGCCAATGCATTATCCATACACCCAGCAGGAAGTCCATGTTCGGTTGCTCTTTTGTAAACATGTGGAGTCACGGGTTACAAAACCGTTGAAAAGGGCACTATATATCAAGAAACAATCTTATAACAGTTTCAATTTTGAAAGCTGAATACTGCCGAGGAACATTACTGCATGTTCGTACCTATGGTCACATCAGTCACAATGGCCCGGTTACAATGACAAAACTAACCTTTGTTCACCACTTGTTTTCATTATATGAAACGGTTGGCTAAGCGGCGTTAGAAAATTGAAGTTTTAATTAAAAACTGTTTGAAAAATCTCCCACTATGATAAAACATTGAGAGTCCAAGTACATACCTAGTCGGCAAGACATGTTGTGACATGTAACTAGTTTACAATAATTAATAAAGTTAATGAGTGATGAGCAATGATGGTCACAACAGCTTGGGTTAATAACAACCAATGTTTGTGATTGAACTTCACGGTTTGATCCATACAAAAATAAACTCCAAAGATTCTAGGATGCATGCCCACCATACATATTGAAACATACAAACTGAGCTTCCACTCTCAAAATAAGATGCTATAAGTAAAAAAATTAAACCGTTTGACTGGAAAATTAAAATTGTAATGGCTATCTTGTTAGCGTAGGCACTGTATACGCTTTGGTACGGTATTATTTTGTCAAAGACGAGGATTCTCACTTCCCAACATACATGTACAATGTACATAGAAATGACAAACCTGTGAAAATTTTGACTCGGTCATTGAAGCTGCAAGAGAAGAAAGAAAAAAACCCCTATTGCATTAATTTGTTGTGCATGTGCTTTGCTCTTTACCAGGTAAGTTTTTAGAGTATTTACCTAGTGTCCAGTGACATTATGCAAATTAATTGTCTGTTTTTTGTTTAAAACGGCAAAAACAATGATCTTGTTATGTTGAAGTCACTTTCGTCATGCTACAATTTACCTAATTCATACACGGTATCAACGGTAGCCCTACTGGTTTCAAATTGAGCCGTTTTGACGTGTGTGAAAATGTTTACCAATATTATTGTTGTTTGTGTTTTGTGCGCCTTTTTCGGTTGAATCATCTCCCGCCTATTCCTTGATGGACATAGTCGAGAAATTCCCACAAGCATATGACGCTAAACCACTATAGCAACCATCGACCAATAAGGATGTCGAACAAAGGCAGATTTGAATGGGTTTCAGATCATAACAATAATTGACCTCGGCGATGGAGTGAATAGAAAGCAATACACGGTTGATGTGTACGCGTCCGTTAGCGTATAGCGTCCCCTCTAATACAGGGACACAATCAAAATCTAATCATAAACACAGTTGACCGTTGGATGCACTGCAGCTCGAACAACACATCGTTCTCTCTCTCTTGATTTACAAGAACCAGATTTGAATCATGCCGCGTAGAAGTACTCCCTCCAAGAAGAAGCCTGCTGCTTCTAAAGTCAAGATCGCCAAGAAGGGAGGTGTGACCAAGAAAAAGGTCGCCAAGAAACCGGCTGCTATTAAGAAGGTGACAAAGAGTGTTCCCAAGACCAAGGGAAAGAAGAAAGTCACGGCAAAGAAGTAACTGGAGTTACTTTGACAAGAAACTCATTGGCAACATGTTTCATCAATGGAGCCGTTTTTTCTTTTGGGTAATCTAAAGTGTGCTTCTTCTACAAGAGTTATGACTTACAAAGTAGTTCTACAATGTTCGCCAAACATCTTCCTAGTTTCACCCAACTCTATCAAAATCGGCCTTCGGATGAGACCTCTTCATTTGGAGACGGAAACCCAGGCTGTCACAACAAAACTAACCCTCATTATCATCACTGCGTCCACCTTCAAATGGGTCAAGAGTACGGGTCACCGATCGGTCACAATGAACCAGTACTGCAAGCAACAATACACAGCACCTTGAATTATCACGAAATGAATACCTGGCCTGGAGCCAAACATCTTCAAGAAACAAAATGGGTCATCTGCGTCATCTAGACTACCACTCGCCGCACTGGGATCTGGGATGATAGAACTTAGACTTATACACCAAGGTCTTCTTCGCTGACCAATGTTTGGGGAAATCACTGGACAAAATACGGGCTACGGCAGGTGCACTCATGGACCACTGAATGCACCTGTTCACTAATTGGAAATACTGACGTTTTTTGATGCTATGCTATACTGAAATACGTTTTAAAAATTCCAATGGTATTTATAGTATAAAAACATATCACTGGCGATTTAAAGTACATCAATGATATCATATTGGTCCCAATGGTAATCTAATGCAAAGCTAAAGTTCATAACTTGAAATTATTGTCAATAATATTATCCTATACCATCACTATATCTGAAGACACGCTTTGCACAAAGCAATAATATTGTGCTATATATTGCCTCAACCCGTAAAAATAATCCATAACCCTGACCTCATAAATCGCACTGCAAAATGTAATGTGCGTTTTGACCCTGCTGTTCCGTTTGCAAAACCAATCCAGTCATGTACCAAGCACAGCCGTATGGTTCAATAACAAAATAACTTCAACATCGTGGAAGTATAAAATAATTATGTCCTCTTTTAACGATAGCTCACTAACACAAAAGGTTCAGAACAATGTGGATAAATAGCCTAAGTATATTATTCCAACTGACTGTATTTCAAATGTGAGTTATTATTTTGACAAGTGGGTTCACAGTTGTGGTTTTGGATGTAGGCACAGATACATTTTGGACACCTATCGGACTGTCAGTGGTCGTTATATTTTGTGGTTTTATGGTTATTTCATAGAAAAATATAATATTACGAGTGTTAGATTTTTGTGCTGCTTAAAAACACGTTTGGGATTTTCAGTGTTTGTTTAATATTCTGTCGTTTAGGCACTTGAAAAAAAAGTTCGTTGCCTCATGACACATAAAGAATGATGTTTACTAACTGATGTGGATATGAAAATGAATTCGACAATTCCAGTTTTGATAATTATGAACAACATTCTTACACAATTGATTTCACAGATATTGATTTTGATGTCTGAGGGCCAAAAGCTTTAGGCCTTATACGGCATGTATATGACAACATACACTACTCTATATGTAGTGGAGAAGAATATACTATAGATAGTCTTTGTTTATGATTTGAAACCTCGGGTAGACGTTTCTGTGATAAATAATTATTTAGTTTGATTTAAGTCTGAAATCATGTTTTCTTGTTAGCTTTTGTCAAAAAAAAAAAAAAAAAAAAAGTTGCAAAGAAGGTTTACAAAGAAGAACTTGTTAATGCACCAAGAAACATGTACTTTGTAAGAAACTCACGTACGTTGTATTTTTGTTCCGACCAGCATAACCAATGTTGTAGGACGTTAAAAGCCTACCTCCATGTTAAAAGTATAAATGTTCTTTACAACACTTGAGACCAACTTATTTGTTTTTCGAATAACAGGTAAACTTCAAATTTGAAATTAAAATTAGAAAATCTAAAATTAACTTCAATCTGAAATAGTTGTTATTTCTATAAACTATTTATTTCGGTCTGCATAAATATAGCTTTACAGTAATATACTCGTATTTATTGAAGTTTCGTTTCAGTAGACTAATTCAATAAATGTTTTTAAACGTATTTGTATTGAGTGTTATATGGAGATAATACATTGCAGTTTGTACTGGAAAATCAATGTGAGTGTTGTATTGTTCTCATTTTAGTTGAATGCCTTTCTTTAGTTGGAGTCCTTAGATGGCCCAACCGATAGATGCACACCTCCGATAGAATTCGTGCTCAGTCAATGGAGCGAGGCCGTCTGTGTGATGGTTGTGGTTGTTTGTTTTGTTGTTGATGTTTACTGAGTCTGCCAGGAAAGGGGGGGGGCGGAGTTCAGTGTAATTTGAATGATTATTTACGTACGCTGGTTGAGCTTGAACCATGCATGCACGGCAATGTTAGCGCTCCCAAGGACAGTAACTGGGGGGGGGGGGGGGTCTGATGTAGCGACAAGGTTTTTCCCTTGGGGGGGGGGGGGGGGGGTAAACTCTAGGGTACTACACATGTTTGTGACGGGGGGGGGGGGTATATTATCAGAAGGGCTCAGAATGGACAAGAGATTGTCATGCATCCTTCTAAACACACTTTAACGGCAGCTAAGGGGCGTGCCTAGGATTTTTTTTTTGTTGGGGTAGGGGGAATGGGTGTCCAGGCCCGTAACCATTATTTTTTGGGGGGGGATAGGCGGATGTGGATTTTTGTTAAGAGAACGAACTTTAGTGGGAGTTTGGGGGGGGGGGGGGCGCCCCCTGGTTACGGGCCTGGGTTAGTGACGGTATTGGGGTCATGTATTTTTAGTCATTCCCCAACAACTCACAGCGCCATAGCCACGGGACCAGGAAATGAGGCGATATAACAACAAACTAGCACCGTAGGTCTATCCCCCGCCCCCGGTCCTCCATAAGGCTGAGGCTATCTGCGTCATGTCATCGGCAAGACTGGGGGACTTGTGGCCAGTTTACTAAAATGGACTTTAAACCGCGCGGTGTTCTGGGTAATTGGTGAGAAAAATGGCCGCCCCTATGTGATGACGAGGGAGGAAGGTGGAAGGGCATGATAGTAACTCTTAATTAAAGGTAAATTTTGGCCCTGATTTAAGCTATTTTTCGGTTTGATGCCTTCGATTTTAACTGAGATCTTCAAGAGTATTTTTTTAATATTAAAAATGACTGCCGATCATTTTTATCGTAAAAATTGTAAACACAACAGCGCGCGACTGCAATGCAAACCGACATTCAATATTGCATTTAATTTAAAGTTTGAACTTTTTAAGTTGAAGATACGATATGTAATGTAAGCATGATGACAAGTTAGGTACTGAATCACATAGTGTGTTCAAATCAAAGTCATTTAACGGTCTGTGGAAAAATCAAGGAGTCGTTGGCAACACAGTGTGAACGATTTCCCTTAATTAAAAATAACTTAACTAATTTAAGTTGTTGATTTTTGTTTTGTTGCATAGATTTTAAGGATTTGATCAATCAAACATGACAACAAGTCAAAAGTTGGCTTCTAAAATTAAACAAAATCATCATTCAAGTAATTCAATTATTTGTTTGCTGTTCAATATTGTCTTCAAAAGGGAGATACTTAACACTTTATAGGGGCAGGGGACATAATTATTAATAATTATTAATAAAATAATAGTTTTCAATAAAATAAAAAAAATGGATTGTCAATGTGCCTATCATGATCATGTGGCAAAGCCAAAAGGACTTGTGTGTAGTGCATTAATAAATAATATATGCATTCATGACGAACAATTATGATAATGTTTATGCTAGGATAGAATCCATTGTTCCTCGTTAGTTTACAAAATGCTTGTATTTTACAATTATTCACACACAATATAATTCAAACTTATGGTTTTCAGATGATCATAACTTCAAAGTAAACATTCATACATGTTCAGTATGCCCATGGAGTTCTTATTCTACCTCCATAGTATGCCATACTGAGTTTCATCCAAGTGTGTTGCCACTGGGCAATAGCTTTGAAATGTCAAGTATGGCACTCTCAATTTGTGGCACATACTGAAATTCACATTTCCTAATCCTTTACCCACCGCATCCCCAAATAATTACCAATGCCTTCAATACTGAACCATCCCGTCATTTTGCAGTCCAACCTCTGCTAATGTTCTACATTACACTAATTAAATTTGTTCCTTGCCTAGGCAGCCTAAAGGATTTTTTACTGTGGGCATTTTTTATAAAAAGCCTTTGCTAAAAGATTTAAAAGAGCTGTGCAATGTATGACCATAGATTGTTCCATTAAAGTTTAAAGGTAAGTTGAACTTTAATAGTCAAAGTTCAAAGTTGAGATGATTTTGCAAATAAGACTGTTCCATTACAGTTAAAAGGTAAGTTGAACTTAGTATCGAATCATGTTGTACACAGGTAAATCAACACATGTTACTGTGACAAATTGAGACAAGTCTATTTGTTGAACCTGAACCTATTAATTGAATTAATTTCACAGCAGATCTAAACAATGGCAGGCCGAGCCGGAGAGACAGTCGTGACTAAACGTCTCGTTGAGAACCTTCAAACCGATCTACGTGGTCTCTCCAATGAAAGCAAAAGAAAATTTCCGCCTGTGAAGGAGGTTTGTGTGTTTTGTGTTATGAAATATCATTTTATTGTTTTAGATCCACTTCAAAGTCATTTTTGTGTAAGGTAGAATGATCTAAAGTTACCATAACTTATATAGTATGTAGTTTTAAAAGGAAAGTTGCAGGTCATAGAAAGTTGACTTACATCCTTTAAGCATTGACCAATCACAACCATGAATGCATTGCAGAACAAGTGGGCGGGGCTTATATGACCTACTTATTGACCCCTGGCACAAGCCCAACCTCGCTGAGGTCAAAGTAAGACCTAGCATTGGCTGAAAATTGTGCATGGTGGCGTTGCACTCTACATGCAAGGGGCCTTATTGTACATATCACAAAACTCATTGGTATTTCTATTATGATTTAAACAGGCTGCAGAAGCGGGAATACTCAAGATTCGAACCATCGCTGCACGGAATAAAAACATTTTGCCCGGTAAGCTTGATTGGTAATTCATAGGGGGTGCTACCTTCACATAGTTCTTCACGTGAGTTGTATTTTGAGGTAGTAAATATACAGCAGGACAATTAGTTAATTAACAGAACTAAGTAATGTTCCAAATTATCTAAAACTACTCAGCAGAAGTAGGGCAAGTTATAACTTGGTCATGGTACTCTCCTAAATTTTATAAACCTAATAAAATTAAAATAAAACAATACAACAAACAACAACAGTTGAAGTTCTTATTTGAACTGATTTTTAACCTACTCTTCAGCAGTAGATAAATATGTAGACAGTTCTAATATAAACGACCTACACTTAAATCTATTTCCTAATTAACCCCATGGGCAAGTTTTTTTCTTTACCAAGGCAATTTTTTTAAATTAGACCAAAGTATTTTTGGTACAGTGTAATTTTACAAAGACAATTTGTTGATTGTTTTTTCAGCACTTGTAGCTTGCAGTGGTGAGATCTTGCAACCATTTCTACTTGGATGTGACACCAAGAACCTCAAAATAGTCCAGCTATGTCTGGGTTCGGTTCAAAGGCTCATCACTCATGAAGCGCTATCTGTTGTAAGTATACATCCATCTAATACATGCTAGTTTTGCATCAAGAATATAATTTGTTTTTACTTATACACCGATGGTTAATAAGCACTGTATTCTCAGTACGTTCCTGCGTTGTTAAGGTCATGGGTTCAAATCCCATCCAAGTGATTTGCTTGTGGATTTTTCACAGAACTCGGATAGTACAGTGCTAAACACATATCAGTGTATGGGTAATAAAGTATAAAGTATAATCCATCTAGTTTAATATTTGGTATACAATGTATGTGTATTGAATGAATCTGACTTTTACAGGGAGCTGCTAGCAATGTGATTAACATGTTGTGGAATCTAATGGAGGGAGGCATTGAGGATCTAAAAGTCCTACAAACAGCTGTAGTCATCCTCACCTCAAACACCATAGTCAGGGGACCTGCACTTGCTAGGGTGAGTCCGCTATTGTTTGTATAGCTCTGTTATGATTTCCTTATGGTATTTTCCCCATCGGTATACTCTCTAGCCCAACTGACAAATGATTCTTTGTGGATCCCACCCAAGTAATATGCCTGTGTTTTTTTCCACAGAGCTTGAGGAAAGTACTGAGTATTCAGTGCTAACGCACATTGATGTATTTGGGTAAAACCAAATTTAATATTCTTTATCCCCAATGCAAATAAATTCATCCATTAAAGATAATCAAAGCTGTACTTGGTAAGGGATCACTACAATAAAACCTGACTTGTTGTTTTGCAGGCAATCGTGGTGTGTTTCCGACTTCACTTTTCAAAAGACAATACAACAAGTAACACAGCATCAGCCATAGTACAACAAGTGATCTCAATTGTCATGGAGAGGGTATTGGCTGAAGACGATGCAAATGCAGGTAAAGATTTATGAATTCTGAATCCATGTGTGTTGCTTTGGTAGGCAGTTGCTACCTTAAACTACTGTCTGACTATGGTGAAACCACAAAACACTTTGATACCTCACCATGCAATGCCTCAAATCCCAAATACGTATGCTTAACAGGGAGTTCACTAATGGACCTGCAGACAAGTTCTCAAATGAACATAATATACCCAGCAAGTAGATAGACACATGGTGTTACCGCAAACCAAATAGTGATACCTCACTATGCAGTGCCTCAAATCCCATATCATCCACTGTGATGGATAAACTATGCCAGCCTGCAATATGATGAAATCTAGTGCCTGCATCGACACAATCCATGTACCCAATTGGTTCAGTGCACAGTTGTACCAACGAACACAACCTGTGCTGTGAAATGGTTTGAATGTGATTAATCAACTCCTTTGAGAATGGAACCAATAGTAGGACGGTTAATGTTGTCATTCTGTCTCATCTCAGATGGAGCTGAATCTGACGTGGATTTGGAGAAGTTGAAATCCAGCAGTACAAGCAGTAAGGCAGCACCCAAGTCACTCCGGCCATGTGCTACGGATGCTTACTTACTTTTTCAGGTAAAACAGAAAAACACACCTTTTTGTTTTTTAATTCAATCCTGATCAGTTGGTTTTATGGTCCAGTGTTTGTCATTTGTTTCATGTGAAAATTAGTAGATAAGATAATACTTTAATTTAAATACCATTAGATATGTCATAAATCAAAGAGCAGACTTTAACTTGAATGGGCTTGCATCAAAGCTAATGTATTTCAGACAAGTTGAAAAGCTCTTGGTCAAAACAAGAACTTAATTTGGCAAAGTTTGCTATAATAAGTCAATGCTGAATTATTCATTCTGATATAATAGGTACACACACTGTACCACAGTCATTACTTTCTAATACTGGCATGACACTTCCATAATCCAGTATGCAATATATATCCCTGTGAAATCTCAATGTATGTAAAGGCTCACATCATGCCAACCAAATAATTATAATAGTGACACAACAACTTCTATAAACAACAATAAAGTAACATGAGGAAATTCACATTGGAAAGCAGGTTACTTAGCAATGCACCGTTGAACTTGTTTACAAGGAAGCACTAACAAGTGAATATAAAACCAAAGTGGACTCAACAGAATACTTGCCACAAGACATATCTGGCAATGCTAGATGGAGGTAAACACGGTGGTGAGGATTTCCAAGTGATATTTGCAAAGCTGTCTGAAAACACTAATCCAAAGAGAAATGGAAGTGCCCATTGCAAAATGAAATTGGTCTTGCCCTCAAAGATGAAGCTCTATTGGTGATGTCAGAGTTCTGTTTTCTGTATTGACAGGATCTTTGCTATCTCCTGAATGGTGACCATCCATACTGGCTGTCTGGTATGACTGAAATGACAAGGACATTTGGTCTGGAACTCCTAGAGTCAGTCCTGAACAGCTTTCCACAGATATTCCTAAGGGTGAGTAATTCATTCAGATCATTACTCTCGGAGCTTGTCCTCAACCACTCCATATACACACCCCCCTCATGGTTTTGATTGAGTTTGATACATTCCAAATGACTGCACCCTGAAGGGCACTCTCTGTTAGCATGAGGCCAGGCAGACCAGTTTTATTGGTGCTATCCCCTAAACCATTTAGAAACCAAAGCAGCTGCAAGATTTTACATCTAAGTACTAAACCAAAAGGACGAAGTAAACATTTGCCAACTTTGTACGTATGTAAACATAGTATCGACATTGAATTAGCCTAACCATAGATCTGGAAGATGCTAAATGTACTTTTCTAAAGATTTTTACTAAAGAAAGCTTGGAGTAAAAATCAACAATATCTACTGTTACAAACAGCGGTGCATACCTTTAAAAAGCCATTATTATTATTATGATTAAGTATGTATTGACTTGACATAAATGGGTTATCTTATTCTTTTCAGCATAAGGAGTTTAGTTTCCTCTTGAAGGAGCGTGTGTGTCCTCTAGTGATCAAACTCTTCTCACCCAGTATTAAACATCGTCAGGGAATAGTGGCTCCTTCACCCCCTACTAGTCCTGAGAAACCCTCGTTCCCTATCAGTATGAGACTGCTTAGGGTGGTCTCAGTGCTTATTAACAAGTACTACACATTATTGGTAAGTACCATTATAAGACATCCTGTAGCGCCATGTCTGATGATCACTGCGTGCAATCTTACATTTATTAATATTATTATTGCTATAATATGTTTTTATTTCTGTGTACAGGTGACAGAGTGTGAGATATTTCTGTCTCTCCTTGTCAAGTTTATGGAGAGTGATAAGTGTATGTGGCAGCGCATCCTGGCATTAGAAGTCATGTACAAGCTTTGTTCTCAAGCTAAACTACTCAGGTATGTCATCAACCCTCATTTAGTACTAAGTCAGTAGAAAGACAAGCTTTGCAGTGCCTTCGTGTCTTTACTGGCACTACAAGCTGCAATATGCCAACCTGCAATATGATAGGGTCAACACAAATCACTATAGTTACGTTGGAGATTGATTGCCATACACAACCCATGTAGTTGAATCGTTTCAAAAAAGGCTCTGGAAGTGTGTGGAGTAATTAGTAAACAGTGTTTTGCATTTGTTATGTTTTTTGCAGGTGTTTTTGCCAGAGTTATGACATGAAGCCTCATTCAACCAAGATCTTTGCTAATATCGTCAACGCTCTTGGCTCATTCATCCAATCCTTGTTTGTTAACCCTGTAGTGGAGAGACAATCCTCTCTTATATGTAAGTATTATGTACGACTCTAGTCATACATGTAGGGACTAAAAGTTCAAAACAGTAGTCGGGGCAAATACGTGTAATTATGAAGGTTCAATACAAGACCGAGACCCGACTGTTTGAAACCTTTTCTGAGACCTGAGGTGTCGACACTGAGTAAATAGTTAATATAAATAGATCCAAGATGAGATTGGTACGTCAAGATTTGAGACTGAGACCAAGACCTTCAGGGTCACGACACTTACTACATGGTTATTAACATTACATATCACCACATGAGTTAAAGATTGACCTTAACGATCATTCTTTTGTAAATTGTTCAGAGATATATTGTTCACTGAAATACTATAAGTTAACACAATGAACCGAGTTATATAGTTTTTGATGCATTGCATGGTGAGTTATTAATAAATGTTTAGTTTGTGGTACAAACAAAATCTACACATCAAAGTAGATATACTTGTGGTTTTACCGCAAACTGAAAATACATACATAGGATTGTTGATAAAACAATCATTAAACTTTGCTGTTTTCCCTCAAATATGATGAACTATTAGATATTATTATTTTTGGTAGGTTGTATGATTGGTTAATTGCAAACTTAATTTACTCTTTCAAAAACCACTTGTGAGTTTTTATTTTTGCATTAGAAAGTAATGGTAAATTGTGTTTGATTTTGAAGCTGATAAACAGGGCAAAGAGATGGGAAGTACGTCCTCCATGCAAGCTGTCAATAATTTAGGTGGTAGCAGTGTAACTCCACATACAGCATTCTCATACAAAGGAGTCTGGATACCACTTCTACCCGTTTCATACTCCAAACCAGTCTTGTAAGTTATTTATAGAGGCGTGTCTCGTACATGTTCAAATGCTGGAACCTGTTAAAAAGCGCAATTCTGTTTTCTTCAGACAATAAATACCCTGACTCACAGTATTTTGCAACCAATAACTTTTCTATTTACAGAGTGGGTCAAATTTGATAAGAACCTCAGGTATGGGGAAGTGATGAATGAAAAGACATACATGATTCAGACAGACATTCAGCAAATTTAACATTCAATTCTTAATTACACTGGCCAAGCATCTCAAAGCACTCATTCAATTTTGAACAGATAGGCAGAGGAATTATAAGACCCATTTGTGTGCACATTATAAGTGTTTGCAAGGTGATGCAACAATGCAATCTGCTGCAATGCAATCTGCAAGCGACTATGCCATAAACACTGGGGCAGGTCCCTTCTCTTAACAATGCGTGAAGCCGGTTCTTTTACATCTTTTCCTTGAACCTACAGCCTAATTTGACAAAGTCCTGTCTAACCCAAGTCACCTTCAAACTTTATATAAAAATCAACAATATATTTTGTTTTCCCAAGTATAGCTCTGAAAGGAAACCCCTTTCACCTTGAAACATTGAGTCGTTAACCACTGGTTCATTTCAGAACCAACACTACTCAAGCGAGATTTTCACATGGTGCTACTGTAAACCTCCTTTAGTTAGATGTTTTAACTCAGTTCCCCTCATTTTATTTCCTCAGTCTTGAGATGTTAGATAAAGCTGATGCGCCATTGATACCAGAGGGCTATGCCATCTCAGTAGCCTTTGCGAGTCTCTTGGATGTGGTTAAAGGCGTGACGACCATTGTGACTCAAGAGATGCAAGGAGAGGAACGACGATTGCGCAATCAAGCTAGAGACAGGGAGCTTCATGTTGTCAACTCAGAAACCAAGGAGAAGGAATCTACTGAGGAGAAGGAGGAAGATACTAATAGTTTCTTGTTGCAGGTTGATGAAGGTATGCATTTGTGTCTCACATTAGAACACCATGGAAGTTTAATAATAATAATAAAGTGGTCAATGATAGGACAAACAAACAGTTGAAACATAGCTTTGACAGATACCAGAGTGAAAATGGATACGGGGTGTTAAAAGGCATAGCCTACAATACTAAAAATCCCATCAAACCTAAAGTGTAAGTGTATAATATCTGAGTCTTATGTAGCGCACGTATCTACAAATAAGAAACCCAAGGCACTGGGAGAAAGTGAAACTATAAGGTTGAAGATTTGTTTAGAAGGAATGATTATAAAGCATCAAAACACCCACTAGGGAAGCTCGGTGGTACAACTTGCTGCCAAACTAAACCAGAAACATCACGATGAGTGATCTGGGTTCACAACACCAGACACACATGCCATTACGGGATATGAACCAACACTTTAATACAACATCAGAACTTTCTTTACCTCCTGACTAAAATGCTACATGATTATCATTAGACTACAACAACCCATCCCAATTGGTCAGACCCCCCTAGTGTGTTTAGATTAGTTTCCCACACCATTGGAACAAGCTCCTGGAAATTTACCAATCTGACTCAAGTTAAAGAAACCATTGAAGACTCGTTAGAGACATTAGAGACGATTAGAGCACTGAATTCGCAGAGAGACTTTTACCATCATGGTGTCTCTGCAAACCTGACAATATCTTGAGAGCATGACAGGTTTTTTCTGCTTTGTGTTTTGTGTCTTAATCTTTTTTATTGACTGAGTGATTCCTTTTACTTGAAGGTCTTCGTCTGCTGTGGGAGGAGATTGTGAATTCATCTTGGTGTGGTGTCCTTGCAGCTTTAACTCTACTCCTTGATGCATGGTAATCAATATCAACTAATTATGCAAAGTTGCTTTTCATATCCCAGTCCCTTGTTTCGTTAGATGATCAAAATTAGTAGACCATGCTTTCATCTAATAAAATATAGCATAGACAGATGTGTTATTTTGTTTGTAGTTTGCTGTATAAGTGGGCACTAGATCTTGTCATTGTTTCCACAGTTTATTAGGATTAAAATCCTTTGAACTGTTTTCCAACCAGAGAGGAAACTAAAATGTTGCACTAACAACATCGTTAATCAATTTTGTTGTTGAGTCCAGAGTCACAAACATTGAGTCTGAGTTACAAGTGACTAAATTTCACTGGAGTCCGAGTCTTAACAAATGTGACTCGATTAAAGCTGGAGTCCGATTCATGAGTTATACTACACTGGATTTGGTATTAAGATTAATGATGCATTTTTACAGTGAGCCCTTTTGGAGTATGTACCTACGGTCTGCTATTGCTCATACAGACAGGTAAACCTGAGGTGCCAATTGACTAGCACTCAATCAATTAGCACTTAATTAACCACGAGGGAAGAGGTTTTTAGGTTCATCGCTGTGGGGTTGTCATGGTTGAAATGTTCACCAACTTTATAAACATTTTTGCAATGTCATGGTAGTTTTGGCTCTTGCATGTGAACATGTACAGTTTGCGGTGAATTTAGGGGTGTTTATTTTTTTTGTCTAGTCATCCAACTTGAAAATAAGCAGTTGCTATGGATTGAATGCTGTTTGTATGTAACCTTATAACGAGTTGTTTGTCAAATTTATAGTAAAATGGCATGGTTGTAAAAGTCAGCTTTTGGTCGAGAGATCAATGTTTGTGTTAACATGGTTTAGGTGGCTAATGTCAGGGCATGTTTAAGCACCATTGAATGGTTAGCAATGGGAGACTTCCGGGACGCTTGGTGCAGCAGACTTACCAGTTAAAATCCATTGTTCTTGGTAATGTGTGCATGCTCAGAACTATGTAAACAATGGAAATTTACCTGGTAAGTCTGCTGCCACCTAGTGTTCCAAAGTCTCTCATGGTTCAGGTGGTTAGTCTGGGGATGGTTCAAAGAGCCCTCTAAAGCACCATTGTATAGTCACTGATAAATCATTGTCATAAAGCTTCCCATACCATGTTGTGTAATGCACAAATTTATCTCATGTAATTCTCATACATTGAAACTCCATCCTATTCAAACCTCATTAGTGATCTTGAGTTTACTAAAACCCAAAATCACAATGGTGTTAATTTGTTTTTTTTTACATCACCGCATTCTCTTGAATTAGTCATTTAATATATCAAGGTTATCCCATTTATAATTGCATGAGTTCATAAACTGTATTCCAAACACTTCATTTTCGTTTTCCGTCTATAAATCTACCAAGGTTATGCACAACAACAAACATCAATAGAAAAACAAGAAAATTGTGTTACACTGTTTGGGGGGAGGCGACCAATGACTAAAAAACATAGTTTGAATTGACCTTTAGAATGATTCCTGTACAGTTTGCCCTCTGACATCTGGGCAATCAAAATAGACTTGTCCTTTCATACTGAGATAGAGAGTCTGTAAGTCCATCACTGAAACTATAGCCCACAAAGGTTCAGAGGATTTGAGGACGAGACTTAAAGGAAACTGCTACCAAATTTTCTGAGTACTTTCACATCCAGCTGTCCTTAACCATATCCTCAACAGAGAGTTGGATTTCTAGAAGTACAAAGGGTTGATGTAAACCAACTCTAAAGGAAAATTGCTACCAAATGTTTGAATTACACATACCCTCACCAGAAACTGATATTTTGAATTTGAGAAGTAGAAAGGTTTGATGTAAACCAACTTTCGTTTCCTTTGACTCCATTCAGCATGGAGGAATCTGCTACTGAATCCATCTTGAAATCACAGGAGTTATACGCAAGTTTGTGTGGTAAACTGGGCCTTACAGTGCCTAGGGATGCCTTTGTGACGTCTCTGTGTAAGGCGTCTTTACCTCCTCACTACGCACTGACTGTACTCAATATAGCTGCACCACAGACACCATCTAATCAACCAAGAGGTAGGTTCTAGAAGTAGCAGCTATGGCTACGGCTGTTCCTAAGGGGGGTTGCCAAGGACAGCCTATACTTCAATGTACAGTGATGAGGTGACCAAGCCAAAGCCATAGCTGCTACCTTTGTTTAACAACCAACACTAATGCATTTTCTCATTGTATGATCCGAACCACCCTTTGAAGAGGAGAGCTTGCATTGGAAGATATTGTGTAAAGGAAGGCACATTGTGAATACTACAGTTTTGGAACCGAGGCAGGAGTGGAACCAGTGTCCTCAGAGTTGAGGAAGAAAGATCGCTGACTAACTATTAAACAAAGTCCATCTTTCTCTTATAGGTCATATGCGATCACACAGCCGCGATAACTTCCTTCAAGGCAGCCAGGGAGCTGAAGGTGGATCTAATGAAACAGATGGTAGGAATCAAGTGGTAGCAGTAGGCACCCCTCTAGCAACGGTGGTTGGTACTCAACAAGGACCAGTTATGGTAAGGGTTATGATGCTCTCAAACAAACCCTCAAACAGTGATACAGTTTTGTGTTACATTGTAATCATTTTTATTTACTTTTATGATTGATGCAAAGAATAGATTTATTTGCATCAATCATAAGAGTAAATAAAAATATTCAGATCCAGAAGCTCTTCTCCTACAATGAATTAGCCAATCTCAACCGTGACTCATACATGTCGGACACAATAGAGTAGGTGTCATATGTTGTACAATAAAACAGGATGTAGCTGGAACTAGGCACATGTTAACTTAGTATGGTTATTGCTAGTCATCCTCACACAGTGTTACATATGTTCATGAGGTTCCTGAGGTGCAAGATTTCTGTCTAACAAGCCCTAGTTGTAGTCAATCGATGATATTTAAAAAAAATGATAAGCTGGCATTCATAAAGCCCCTTCATAGGATTCAAAGCGCTTGGATGTCTCCAAAACAGATCAAATCAAAATCAAAATTACTGTCGACCAAAATTACTGTCGACCAAACAAGTGAGTCTTCAACAACTTCTTGAATGATTCAATTGAGTTTGCATTTCTGATGATAATGATGGGATCCTTGAATACACGACCAACCAGTTTGTCATCTCTTATTACTGTTTCAGCTAACGGCCAAGAACATCCAGTGTATGCGTGCCATCTTGAGCTTAGCTCACTGCCATGGATCCATCCTAGGCACTGCCTGGCATCTGGTCCTTACCACCCTCCAACATCTGGTCTGGATCTTGGGTCTCAAGCCAGCCGCTGGGGGTAGCTTGAAGGTTGGCAGTGCAGCCGAGGCTCCTAACACGGTCATCACGACGGCTGTCATGGCCGAGCTGCCAGTACTCTCTGCCATGTTGTCTCGTCTGTTTGAGAGCTCACAGTACTTGGATGATGTGGCTCTACATCATCTGATTGATGCATTGTGTAAACTGTCTACTGAGGCAATGGATATGGCCTTCTCTAACAGAGTAAGGAAGACTGTGTGTACATTTCAGAAGGGAACAAAAAGTGGCTTCTTGTTTTGTCCTAACAGTTCAATTTCTCTTGAATCCCTGAGGGGCTTAGCAAGAGACCATTCCAATGCAATCACATTCTCAAAGTCAACATTTTTGAACTCACATGGTTTCACTACCTTCACCTCAAAGTTTGCTAGGAATTCCTTCTGAATACAAAATGTAATATTTCTAAATGAGTCTTTGCATCTACTACGCCAAGAAGAAAAAAAAACAGGGATTTTGTTCCTTGTATAAATCATAGAAAATCTGACTCATTGCATTTGAAATATGTTTCTTATGATGTCTTGTACCAAGTCTTCATACCATTGGACATTGTTCCTGATGGTACTGCATAACAATTACAGACTGGATCAATCATTTTTACAAATCTGTAAACTGTTTCCATTTTTTTTTTCTGAAGGAACCCTCATTGTTTGCGGTTGCAAAGCTGCTGGAGACGGGTTTGGTAAATATGTCAAGAATGGAGGTATTATGGCGCCCTGTAACGGCTCACCTCCTTGAGGTGTGTAGTCATCCTCATGTAAGGATGAGAGGTTGGGGTGCTGAGGCAGTTACAGCGTTAGTCAAGGCATCCCTGGGATTTAAACATGAACCTCCTGTACATCAGAATCTGGTGAGTGTTTCCTTTTAAAAACATCCTAAGTGAACTTAGTCAGTGGTGCTTGCAAGCCGGAGGAAACATGATTGGTCTATACTTCCAGAATGTAATATTTATTGGTTGTTTTTCATTGTCCCCCTGTCAGAGACTGCAGACACTATTGTTGGGTCCACTGCAGGAGTTATCCTCCATCCCACATGCAGACATCAGACAGAAACAGTTAGAATGTGTACATCAGTTACTGTCTAGTAATGGTGAAACCATGGTTCATGGGTGGCCGCTGGTGTTAGGGGTCATCGGAGCTGTCACTGAAGATCAAGGGTAAGGCATGGTTTCTCCAAATACAAGTGTGTAAGAACAGTATTACATTCAGCGCTCATTGTTATTACAACGTTTCTTAAGAGACCAAGTAGCCCATGTAGTAACACACTTTTATACCTGTTAATATTTTGTCTTCATAGGATTGGGGAAAGTACTAAGTATACACACCTCTGTATGAGTTAACCAAATTATAACAATTATATGTTTTAAAAAAATTTATTTGAAGTTGAACTGTGCAAGGCAGACATTTTCAAACATTCAAATTTGAAATTTGTTATGTATTTCTAAAACAAAAATTGCTTATTCTTGATGAGTGTGTAACCTTTGAAAAGACTCTGCTAGGGTCGGAACCTCTAGAGGCCATTTACTATGCATACAATTTTGGTTCGTAGGCAGTTTGTAATAGCTTATTCGTGATGTTTATTACTGAAGTTTTGACAGAGATTTCTAATTGTCTCCTATCATCTCAGGGAAAGTCTTATCAGGACAGCCTTCCAGAGTTTGCAATTAGTCGTCACAGACTTCCTTCCTATCATGCCTTGCTACTGCCTGCAAATCAGTGTCACAACTGCAGCTAAGTTTGGTCTCCAGCAAGAAGAGCTCAATATCAGTCTAACTGCTGTGGGACTCCTAGTAAGGACATTCTGTTGTTTTATCTTTCTGGGTTTAGTAAAAAGAATTTACTGGAGCGTGACATGAACAACGACTTCCAGATTAACACACCATCTGAGTTATCCAGTCCTTTGTAAGGGGGTCTCCCCAGTAGTCAATATCTTTATTGAGACGTGCCAGTCAGAAGCCACACAATCATTAGCTGCCATGTAGCCAGGGATCACACCCAAATTTACGATACAGCCTTTTGAGATTCTGACATCTTCCTCCACAGTGGAACATCTCAGACTACCTGTACCAGAATAGAGACAAGATCCGTGAGGGTCTAGAGAAGGAATCTCAAGACATTGAGGCTCAGCCAGAGGGTTGCGAGCAACCAGTACCTCCTTTTGACGCTCTGTGGTTGACCCTGTATTCCCGGCTGGCTGACCTTTGCGTTGACCCACGACCTGCAGTCAGGAAGAGTGGTGGACAGACACTATTCTCTACGATCAGTGCTCATGGAGCACTCCTCAAGCTATCAACATGGCAGATTGTTCTGTGGCAGGTTAGTGCACAATGCAATCTCAAGTTTTGTAACAGAATTTTTAGAAATTTAAAAAAAGCTATTGTAGGTACCATATTTAGAGCTACCCATTTACTCCTGGGAGAAGCAATTATAGTTCAGTGTTTTGCTCAAGGTAAGAATTGCTATGAATGGGAATCCAACCACACTGTAATGACTTGGCCACCATAAATGACTCTGCTATTTTTGTTAATACCTTTCTGGCCGTTAACTAAGGGACCCTAAAAGCAACTAGCACTGTGACAAGATGACAAACAAATGTAGAAAAACTCACACAATAAGCTGGAGACTGAAAACCCAATCCACACAAAAGGCTTTGGTGCAGGATTCGAACTGGGTCGAAAGGCAGGAAAGAAACCACTGAGCCATTCTAAACGCTCCCAAATGGAATCTTCATATATTGCTGATGGCTCCTTTACTCTCTGTAGGTGCTGTTCCCATTACTGGACAAAGTGAAGAAGCTTTCAGGCACAGCGGGTCAGGATAAAGTGGAAGGTGTTGTGAGTGGCAACATTCTGATTCATCACTCTAGAGACACGGCTGAGAAACAATGGGCAGAAACTAAAGTGCTTACCCTAGCTGGGGTAGCTAGAGTCTTCAACACATGGAGGCACGCACTACTCGCATTAGGTCAGCACTCCTACTGTTATTCCCATTAATAAATACCTTTTCACTAAAAAAAATGCGGTCAAGATGTGAACTTTTGCTTTGCGTTTCTGTTGTACTTGTGTTCAAGGGCAACGTTTTACTGTTAACTGTAAGCTTTTCTAATGTAAACCAGACCATTTTGGACACACAGGTTTGTATGTGCGCACATGTTACATCAAAATTTATACAATTTTAGTGGGAACGTGCATGGGCGCAAGGTGCCAATGAAACATAAACAAACATACGATTCAATGCAAAGCGAAAACACTGGTGGTATAGGATGCAATATAAGGCAAACTTAACTGCTCACACAAAATTAGGAACTTTTTTCAAACAAGTGTATCTTTATTATTTATTACTCTCTTTGTATATGGTATATATCAATGCAAAGCTGAAGTGTTCCTCTTTAAAATGATACCACATTTGCAATGATTACATGATGCTGGACTTGACCATGTTAATGAGAATGAGACAAAGTCACAATTCAAATGTGCGAAAAATAGCAATTCTTTGTTACTGTGTGAACAAACAAGTTTTACTGATTTAATGCACTTAAATGAGACAAGAAGTTCAGTAAATACCCAAACAAGTTGTTTTTTTCAAGAAAGTGGTAATTTTGGCACATTTGATTTGTGACTTTGCCTAAGGGTCATTCATGTAGCCAAATTCAGCATCATGTAATCATTGCAAATGTGGTATCATTTTAAAGAGAAACACTTCAGCTTTGCATTGACAATATAACATATACAAATAGAGTAATAACTAATAAAAATATACTTGATTAAAAAAAGTTTCCTAACTTTTTGTGAGCAGTTTAGAATCATATGCTCTTTCTAATGGTATACATTTTGTTAAGGTCTTTGTATTTGCAAGGCAGTGAATCATAAATGAATGTTAATTGTACGCGGACAGCTGCGCGCATGTGTTGGTATTTGCCCGACAGTGAATCATAAATGAATGTTTATTGTAATGCAGCAATGTGCTACATTGGCTTAATAGGCTGGAACAATGTTAATGGTATGGAATCAGTCGGACAGAAAAGAGTTATTCACAAATCTTGACATACCAAGTAACCAAGTGCAACCAACATCCATTTAAATGAAATTCTTATTAAAGCTGGGTGATACAACCACCAACTGTACTTACAGCATGGTTAAAAGTTTAATACTATCCTCCACAGGTGATTTTCCACGTGCCTGGGCGTTACTTCTTGAGCACATTGAAGCCTCATCACTGAGTCAAAGCAGTGAAGTATCACTAGCAGCCCTCAAGAGCTTTCAAGAAATCTTACAGATTCAACCAGCTAAGATGCCAAAGTCACTAAAGTCTTCTAATCAGGTTGCTACGGGCTTGGCTAATGACCTCCCCATCCCAGGAGACGAACAAATCAAGAGGAACAACCATAAAGACTCTGTGCAAGACCACAAGAAGCAAGTTAATGGCGCCACAGCAACTCCGTCTTCAACAAGCAATAAAGACACGTTTGATGACACGGCGATGTGGGCGATTGCATGGCGTGTATGGCATAGCATCGGTATCACCAGCACAACACCACCTAGCTCTCGTACGGCCAACTCACTCCCAACTCAGCCGTTCTTAACAGCGCTAGTGCAGATATTCCCACCCTTGTTTGATCATATCAAGCCAAGGTTTATCGCAGCTGATCTGCAGAAGTTGTGTACAGTGTTGCAGTGTGCTGTGTCGGTACCAGTACAGGCTGATGTATCTGTCTTCATTATTCCATCATTGTCTGATTCAGATCTCACTCCACTACAAGAGGCAGTACTACATTGTCTCTATGTTGTTCAACAGGTCAGTGTGTTTCTTTGTTTGTTTGTTTGTTTATTTTCAACAAGCCCTGGTGGATCCCTTCAGTTAATAAGCGAGTTGAGTAATCCTTGTACATAGGACCTCTGGCTTAATGTCCCATCCAAAGGACAAACAATTTTAGTATAATATCTTGCTCAATGACATTAGTGCAGCAACTAAGACTCACTACCACGCTCTGTTGAGCAGAAACACCAGAGCTCAAGTCCAGTGCTCTTTACCTCTCAACCACGACAAGCCATTCAAACTAAATCAATCAAATTCAGGTCAACCACAAGATTCCTAAGCCTACCATGGTTTCATGTGTGTGCATGTCACTTATTTACTTTGCACAACTTTCCACCTGTTTTAGGCACACCTAGTCTTCACCTCAGCTTTTACATCCAGAAGAGGACTTTACCGAGTACCAGCGTAGATATAGATAGTTATAGACCAATATGAATCTCATCATTATTATTGTTGGGCACCAGAACAACTTAATACATGTAATAATGGCATCAATAATAAAAAATATTATTTTCCCTGATATGTGGTGAGCACTGTACACTTAGTGCTATCCAGAGTCTTACAGAAAGAAAAGCCGCATACTGTGGTAGGATTCGAACCCATGACCCATGACCCCTGCCAATCTAGAGTAGATGTGTTGCTACTAAGCCATTGGGTGTGCTAGGTGACTAGTTGCTCGATTGAGTCTTGAGTTAATAAAATTGCATATGTTTTTCTTCCTGCTAATTCATTCAGGCTATTGGCGGTGCATCCGAGTCTATGCAGTCCATGTATCCAGCAGTATTTGATCAACTCCTGACCTTCGTTACATACTCATGTCAAGCGCCCTCGTTTGGCCAGATTGAGACCAAGGTTGTCACTAAAGCCTCTTCCAAACAGGTCAGTTATTCATTATGTGTTAATAATCCCAATAATTTGTTGGTTAGATGGCCCTAACCAGATGTTGATAACATGTATAATCTCTTTGAGTCAAGATAAGGTACAGTACTGGAAATCGACACTACTGGGATGCCTACCATCTCTGAATCAATATATGGTTTAGTAACGCTTGAAGAAACGCTCCAATTGCAGGCCTGGAATTACACACAAGCCACGGGAGGCCATGGCACCCTGGTCTTGGCCTTTCAACAATTTTTTATTGTCTTTATGATTTCCCTATGGAAGTGCCCTTTGTAAAATGAACATGGCCTTTCCCTTTCAATGATGAAATTCAAGGCCTTAACTGGTTTGCTATGGAACTAATATGTAGCACATCAATGCAAACAACTGTTTGCAAATTGTTTGTGTGGAGTTGTATCTTTAAAACCACAGAGTCTCAATTTGTATTATAAAGTACATTCAGTGGATTCTTATATTGTATGTCTCTTCTCTAATCATTTCATTACAAATTAAAAACCTCTTCCTCTTTTTCAATCTCCTAGAATCCTTTCTATAACAAACTTCCAACAAACAACTAAACATTTTTTTTTTACTTCTTTTCGCTGTGTCTGTTTTCTGTCGTCTTTTCATCCTTTCTCAATACCTGTAAGTTTTCTTGGTATTTGTTGGTGCCAAAAACATTTGTGTGGTTTGTTGTGGCCAAGTAGAAATGTATGATGGACCCCTAGGGACTATTGGTACACACATGTGCCAAAGGCCCTTATGGTACTTACATTGACTCAGGCGGATTCACTTTGTATTTCAGGAACTTTGTTTAATATTTAGCAACGTGAATTTGTTATGAATTGTTACTCCATTACTGTTAAAAACAAATCATTTAACAAGGGCGATCTTTCCAGCACAGCTGATCATATAGGACCCTCACATTCAATTTAAAAACGTCAAAGACAAAATACTAACAATGACAAGACTTTGGCTGTAAGTGCATACAACAAAAATTGGTTACTAAAACTGAGCTTACATACCCTATCAACCAACCACACAATTAAAAACTTGATTTTTGTTTTTAAATAAATGAGTAAAAATGTACACCCAATAAGTCAGAAGTTCAAAATATGAATTACAAGGAATGAGTGCCCCCCCCCCTGTATTAGAAAGTTTTGTTTCACATGGAGTAACAAACAATGGTGTTTCTTTTTGTCCCTCACTCTACCTACATGGATCTGTTTAGTTTGATCGAGCAATCTTTGAGTGGAAGGTATCGTACCCCTTAAACCATTATACCATCCTGCTGTGTGTCATTCCACCTATAGACTTTCCATTACTCTCAGCTGCTTGCACCCACTGTAGCCTGGTTTCACACATAATGCATGTTTCTTTTTGCCTGCCTCTCGGTAAAATGGAATTGGTTTAATTTTTACTTCCAAACCTAAAGTAAAGACTACCTTGCCAGTGTGATTAGCTGCTTTCATTTGATCGCTTCTTTGTACTTTTTGCAGTATTATTATAATTTTTGTTTTTATTTAGTAAAGAATTGATTTTCAAAACCCCTGAATCACACTTCAATGAATGTTGCTAGAACCATCACATCTTCAGAGATATTTCTACTTGAATCACTAGGATGAAATGATAACTGTAGGTGTTAACAATAAGGTCAAGCTAGATGCATGGAGCCTCATGCAAGGCTGCAGTACACGTATTAAACTTGTAAACAAATCAGCTTGTATATGTGTGTAGTTTTTAACTACCATCCTATAGCCCCCCCCCCCCCCCCCGCCCATCCCAGGCTTTCCTCAAGGTAGAATTCGTTGTCTGTTGTAAACAGTTGCCTTGGGCTAATAAACATTTGTGCTCGTATAGAAATTGTTACCTTTATGTGTATCTTCCAATTATTTGTTTTCTTTTGCAAGAGATGTGTTATTGTTACCCCCCTCCCCACCCTCCTTCACCAAGATGTAATTGTTAGCGTGATGTACATTTTGTTTTGGGCTGTTAGAATCTGTGCTAGTATAGACACAATAATGTGTATCTGCAAATTATTTGATTTTTTTGCCAGAGATGTTGTGATAATTTATTTGGATAATTTGGTGTACTGAAGCACTGTGGCACTTGTTTATGTTGGAAATAGCTCATTTCTGTTGTTGATAGAGGTTGGGTGACTTGATTTATGTATTTCACTGAACATAGTTGTTACACTAATGGTCGTTACTCTATTGTGCAGTGTGGAAACCTCAAAGTGAAGTCTGTATCAATAAACAGTGTATCCAATAATTCCATACACTCTGCATGTTGCTGCTATTTAGGCCTGGCACTTGATGATGGCAAGCGCCCTCTTGCACATTGCATCTGGGCCCAATTTCATAGAGCTGCTTGAGCAGCAAATACTGATTAACAATTTTTCGCTAAGCAAAAATGAGCAGGATACCATTCACCAATTATGGTAAGCATAACTTTATTGTGCTTAGCTACTCTAATTGTGCTTAAACAGGAGTATGTAATTGGGCACTGGTCATTGCCTAGGTGCCCCTGTTAATGTTCGTACCAATTTGCATGTCCCTCAAATAGGTGCCCTTTATCAATGAGAAACTGCACAGACCATACATTTAATCAATCATTGATCATTTAATACACGTAGCTTGTAGTTGGTTCAGCAAGTTGTTAGTGCTTTTTGTAGTAAATTGTGAATGATAAGCATGTTGGTAAATTTGTTGAGTATTCATTTATGATGATGTGTTTCTTTGCATTTGATGTCAGGTTAGCTCTAAATAGTATACCCAGGGGCTGGTTTTATCTGTAAGCAGGCTTGATTTCTGCTTACTGGGCATCCCTATAAGCAGAGTGTCTATTTAATAGTCACTGCTTAGCGACAGCAAAGCTGAAGGCATGCTAACTTGCCCTCGGTTCTTCTACAATTGAAGACACAATGCAAATCCATTGAAAATGCACACCATGCTGTCAGGATTGTTGTGAAATAATTTTTGCCTGGGCACATAATTCTGTTTAGTAGGCAAATAAATTTGCTTACTGGAAAACAACTCAGTGAAAATGAAATAGGCACATATGTACAATTGTGTATGTACAGTGTATTGTATATTTCAGAATCCTTTTACAACCCTTTTCTCCAAACAGTATGAACTTGTAATTGTGTTAGATTCCATTGGTACAATACAATGTGTATTTGAACAAAACACTTTTCTCCAAGTATACATTGCTTTACATGTGTATAGGTAAAACAAACAATGAAAACCCGAGTGGTTGACACTTGATGATTGGCCCTCAAACAACCCCACCATGTCTCGGCAAGAAGTACTTAGCCTTGATGGGATCACAAAGAAGGTTCCTTCCAATTCTCAAATCTTAAAACTAACCCATGACAATATCATCACATTACAATGTAGGTACCGATGTTAAGAAAACAGCAAACAACGGTAAAAACCTTTTCAAGTTCATAAGCTTTCGCATAATTATTAAGTTACCAAAATCAAGCTTTAAATTTCTTAAGTATTGTGGTTGTGGAGAGTGAAACTAAAATGGCTCTAATTTTAACAAAAAGACAGAAATATTTCCCGGGGCGACTGGGACTTTTACTAATGCTGCATCATGATTGCTTGGGTTTACTAATTGGTTTAACACTAACTATGGGTCTTGCAAACACCACATTCTCAAAAACAAACGTACTGTGGCATCTTGGTAGCTGAGGTTGTTTTGCTTGCACTGCGACAGAAAATTCATGCATGGTGAAGTATCAATATGTATTTGGTTTGCGGTAACACCATCTACTTGCCAGGTAGAGTTTGTTCTTTAGAGAACTGTCTGCTACCAAAAAATCTACTCTGCGGTAGTGGAATATATAGCAAGACAGTTCTCTCAAGAACAAACTTTACCGGGCAAGTAGATATACACATGGAACCATCACGATTAAGCAGAAAATTAACTGTAAATTAAAGCTTAAACTATGAAGAGGGTATGGTTGAATAAAAATCTAATTACTTCAGCTATGACTATTTCCATGAGCTGAAGTCACTGACAACATCAAAGAACCGGCTTCACCAGCCATAGCCGCATAGCTCTGCCAGCCATTCATTCCAACGAGACTTAAAGCCATTGGACACTTTCGTTAAACAGTATTATCCAAGGCCCACAATTCGTGTATCACAACTTATATATAAAATAACAAGCCTGTGAAAATTTAGGCTCAATCGGTCATCAGAGTCGGGAGAAAATAACGGGAAAACCCACCCTTGTTTCCACATGTTCGCCGTGTCATGACATGTGTTTAAAATAAATCCGTAATTCTCGATAGCGAGAATTGATATTGTTTTAATGTTTTCTCAAAAAGTAAAGCATTTCATGGACTAATATTTAAAGGGAAGTCTTTCACCATTACCTTCTGTAAACCCTGAAAGTTATATGTAAATCTGTGAACTTTTTTTTTCTGTTCTGAAAGTGTCCAATGGCTTTAAGATGTCGACTTGCTCACATCAACAAAACATGCAATCTTTGCCTTAATTTTGTGCTCCAAAACCAGACATTTTTTAATATTTCAACTACAACCCTATAGTTTCACAGCACTTAGTGATCAGGCAGAAAAACTTCATTGCACAATTAAGTGAAAATGTCCACGATTTGGTTTTATTCATGTCATGCTGGCACTGTACGTATGCACATGGGGTCATTCACGTTTTTAGCCACAAACATGACATTTTTCATTCACAAACAGTAGCCAGGACTGAATACATGTAGGTTTGAATCAAACACCATCAGTTTTGCTCATTTCATTTTTTCACAGGAAAAATCGACTTTCAAACAAATCGTTTGAAAGTACAACAAACCACAAGGGGAAATGACTGGGTGACTTTTATAACTTTTGGATTGAACAAAGGCAAATTGACTAGAGTAGGACTTGAACCGGCAACCTCCAGATTAACATGCCAAACTGTGTGACTAAGCAAGTCATTGTATCAAACACTGTTCAAATGATACAGCTTATTGGCCCCAGTTGGTTGTACACAAAGCCTTGGTGATGGAATTGCATTGTACGTATTTGAATGCTGGTATGGTTCTTGCAGTGTCTTTCTTTATAACTTGGTTTTAGTTTCCCTCTAATTTAAGCTTATGGGGAGAGCCAAGGATGCCATAAATGCAATTTGTTCAAATGTTTAAAGGCAGTGTCATAGATTGGTAACTTCTCAAAAAATTAACTATGGTGGAAATTTACTTGATGAGAAGGGCTACTTGATAGTATCAACTATTTTGAGAAAGTAGTCCCATGGAACTAATATGGTTTGGATATTTGTTGACTGAAAACCTAGTTTCTGAGGGTTGGCGTCTGTTCGCAAATGATGCAGCCAGAGATGCGGTTGGTAAAGCTGCTCTTAAAACATGGATGGATTTTATACATGCTTGCAAAAGTAGAGTGACAGTTTTTTCTGTTTTCTGAAGTAGACACTGTATTCAGTAATAGTTGACATAAACCAATCTATAACTCTACCTTTATAGGAATCTATAAAAAATTATTATCTAACAATAGAATGTGTCTACTTTTCTTTTGTCCGCCTTGCTTCTGTACAGGAGAAATGGGATAATTATAGAGGCAATACCCAGGTATGTCACAATAAACATCAGAGGAAAAAGAACAAAATAGAGTTTCTAGTTGTGATTTTTTTTTAAAGGATGTGGAGAATCAATGTAGGAAACTTGTGTTTCTCAGTGCAAGATACTGAGCTTTGTAAGTCTCTCTTGGGACAGCCTGAAGCCATCATATGTTTACTTGCATCTATTAACTGGAAATTGTCAAGCAAAATGTGATGTTTGTGTGTTTCAGAAACCAGTATGATGGTCTAAACTCAGTTTGTTTTATTTGTTTGACATTAAACAAAACTTCATTATTACTTGTTTTTACAACACTGTTCAGGTCATTGAACTACACTGGTTGGTGTACTATACACTTCTTTCCACATAACTTCTTAACGTTACTTTATATTCTCACAAAATTACTTTGTTGTATTTCCCTTCTTAAAATATTGTTATCATTCTTTTGCTATTTAACTTCTCCTTTTTCCTATTCTCTTATCAACCTGTATCACTCATCAGTTACTACTTGACTACATGTATGTGTACAGTGTGCCCACTTGAGAGAATTAAAAGTTTCTCAAGAACATGAATTCAGCAAAACAGATTGTGAAAACAAAGTTTTAACCAACAAAACTTCCTAAGCGTCTTATTTTATTTCAATTATTTGCTGTCTAGATGAGAAGTTTCAAAGTTGTCAACCTCCTTCCCAGAAGGCTCCAGAACCCCAGCCGCTTGTAAACATTTTAAAAATCTTATTTTTGCAAATCTGCTGTGTATGTTTATAATTATGTTTGTTCATAACAGGCATTGAGATTCATTACAGTAATGTCATGGAGTTATTATGATGATTATTATTTAACTCTCTAGTATTTTCTTTGTATTTAGTCTGATTGGGTCTCCATGAACTACGTTCCATTTGCTGAGAAGGCCTTAGAGATGACGACTGCATTGTATAAGACCACAGCCAGTCATCCCCAAGTAGTTAGACTTCATGTTCTACAGAACATACTCAAGGTACGGACTCAATAGACCCTATACAAAACACGCAGCACACATTACACGCGCGTCTCCTGTCAGCCATTTTGGGTGTCAAAAATGTACACAACAGGATGGTACACGTGTTTACACACCTACACACCTCCTGGGAGTCCATTCCTTTTGTGCATGTTTTGACACCCAAAACGGCAGACAGAAGACGTGTATGTGCGCTGCATGTTGTGCATGTAGTAGGGTATATATAATAGGCTACATCATCACAATAATCTTGGTTGCACTAATTTGGGAGTCTATGTTCCAGTGTCTGCTTGTTTTAATAATCTTCCCGCCGAGGGAACTCGGCAAACATCCTAACGATTGAACTCTGACAATAAGTGCCTTGGTTCATGCCAACATTGGATGGTTTGGAGATAACCAAATCCATCAAACTCCAACACCACCATGACACATGGATTGTGCGTGGACGATTAAGAGTGATCAGTGTTAATACAATTGTGATTCACACTATAGGTTCTCCAACTACCACTTGGCCTGAAATATGCTTGCCCCTCCCCCACTACATGGAAGCTAGCCATCAGCTCACTGCTTGAGATCCTACCAGTGGGCCTACCAGTCGCTAGGCAACCATCAACAGCGAGTCACTTTACAGATATGTGGCTTGATCTCGCAGCTGCGTTTGAGTTATTCCTCTTCTCTGATCAGTGAGTATTCAGTTCAAGCATTCCATGAGTTTTGTTTGTTTGTTTGTTTGTTTGTTTGTGTGTTTGTTTGTTTGTTTGTTTGTTTGTTTGTTTTTTAAGGTAATCTTTCCAACAAGGGAACTCTGCAAACTCCCACAAGGGGATATAAACACCAAGTTAGCAAAAGCAAGTCTCTCTCTTGTGCAAAAGTTTGTTTATGATTTGGAGTTGAAAAAAGAAAAATTTATCAGAGTGGGACTCGAACCGTATACTCAGAACTTCTTCTGTGAAAAAAATCACAGGCTTTACTCGGGTAGGATTTGAACCCAGGACCTTTGCAATTCTAGAGCAGTCTCTTACTGACTAGGCACAATGACATGGATTGGTAAGACACTGCTCTAGAATTGCAAAGGTCGTGAGTTTGAATCCAACCGGAGTAAATGCCTGTAATTTTTTTCACAGAGCTCAGGAAAGTACCATTTATACAGTGCTAACACACACATATCAGTGTATATGGGTACAAAAACAACTATTCTTTATCCTTAATGCCAATTGCCATATATTAAATATAAAAAAGAGATTTAAATCTTGTGATTGTTTTGTCCCTCAGTCCGGCCCCAACATCAACATCTGTTGAAGAGCAACAGCGTGTAGAAGCCATTGATGTACAGGTTGTACAAATGGTGCGTCAGACTATATTGCCCCACTCCACAAATACACCGGAGCTGTTTACTGCTAGGATAATGACTCTATTGAACAGGGGATCAATTCATTCAGCTAACACCGCCAGCTTCCTAGGTAGGTCTATCACATTCACACTATTTATGTCAGGTATTTATTTAGTTCTTTTGCCCGTCGAGTATCCTAAAGCACTGTGATAGTTATGACAGGTATGCTGTGTTTGAATCATGAGGTTCTTTTTCTAATGAAATCTGCAGCCAATCATCATACCAGAAACACCAGGGCAAACTCCCTCTCTTAATCATCAGTGTACTGTGTTCGTTAAAATATGCATTACACAACACACAGGACCAACGGCTATAGTCATATCCAAAGGACAACACAATAATGGATAAGGGTCTCGTTTAAGGACACAGGTGTCAAGACTGGGACCCGAACTCACACTCAGCTGATCAGAACATTGGAACTTGAGTCTGGTGCGCTAGACCACTCGAACATAGTACACCACAACACCAATATGCTCTTTACAGTCCACTTAACGTACTGTATTTATAACAACACAACAAATTGAAGAGGATAGTAACTGTTGTAAAACAATGAATTGTGAATGTAATTTATTTTCTTGATGTTCTTGCTACAATTATATGCAATTTACACACAAGCTCCAAAACGTTCCAACACTTGGCCTCAGGGGTCCAGATCATTGTTTTTAGGCAAGAGTCTTCATGGGTTTCGTCTGAAACACTAAACGCTAACCTCTGTATCTCTCCAATTATTAGATGTTGACAACCGTCAATTGAGAGAAGAGTTTGCCAAGTCCTGTTTTGAGACATTGCTACAGTTCTCGTTCATTGCACATGACTTGAGTAAGATGACAGACGAGGGCGGTCTAACTAAGATGGCTTTGTCTGCGTTGCTACAACGTTGCCAAGAGGTCTTACAGAAGTACGTAGAGGATGAACGACTAAGTGGAAAGTGCCCTCTTCCCAGGTGAGTTATCTTGGTCTTATTTCCAATCAACACATAAATTCTGTACCTGAGGTGCAGTTAAGCGTCATACCCCAGGACCTAAAACACACATATAGATCATTCGCATAGCACTCATAACCCTCAGCAAAGTGGTCCTAAATCAGGTTGAGACAGCGTGAGACCTGAGGTGCAGTTTAACGTCATACCCCAGGACATAAAACACCGAAGACCATGTATACATTTGGTAGCCAATCAAATACTGAGCCTGCGATTACTCGTATTCAGAGATGTTCAAGTTACGGCCTACTAAGATCTAGAAGTGGTTGCAGATTGTGAATTTTTAAGTTTCCTGAAGTCCCGATTAATTGATGATATATTTTCTGTGGCCTTTGTTTCTAGATCTAGGATGGCCGAGATGTCGTTTGTTCTTCAAGCTATAACTACTTTGATACATTCCCTAAAGAAAGCTAACAGTGGCAATGGTAAGAGTTATCATTTCTCTTAAGGATAAGTCTACTGGGTTCTTTTACACTACACAACACACAGGACCTACATCCCATTGAAAGACAAAGCATTTATACAGCCTTGCTCGAGGACACTTGAGTGCCATGACCGGGATGTGAACCCACTTTCTGACAACTTCAGAACTCAAGTCTTGTTGACCACTCGGTCAACCTGACCAGTTGTTCTGAATAACATCTCAAATTCATTTATAATTTATTTATACTGGTTGTGAAACCAAGAACTCTCAGAAAAGCAAACTTAATCACTATACTAGACAATAACCCAATGGAGAGAAGACAAGGGAGGAAGTTTTAGTTTGAATTGTGGGAGGGAAACCCCAAAATGGTTCCATGCAAAAACCCACACAGTCAGGTAGGGACTGAAAACCCAATCCATGTAGTGCCCTCGGCATGATTGGAACCAGGGTCCTAGCTGTGGAAGGTGAGGAAAGATACCACTTCGCCAACCCAATCACCCTCGGAGTCAATCACTGTTACCCTCGTCATACATTAATTTGAATCTCCCCTCTTTTGACAGTGGACCATGCCACCTGGAGCCAAGTCATTGACCTGTACCCATACCTGGTGGACTGTACAACTTGCACCTCCTCACAGGTGTGTAATGCACTCAAGGAAGCGTTGAGTCAGTACCAAGACCTACTAGTTGCCCCCGTCACCAGACTCCTTAACGGAACGTGAGGTTTGGTTTAGTTTTTCTATAAAGTTGTGCAAGGCATATATATTTCTATTGTATAATATTAATATCAAAGTTTAAGTGGAATTTTATTTGGATTATATGGTTTCTATGATAATGAAGTTAATATTGATTGATGGATGTTTCTTATAATCAATTCTGTACTAAGTTTTGTCGTGTACCGATAAAAAGTGAGTGGCAGTTGTTTTGATCCAGTTCACCTGGTATCCTCTCCTAATCCCAACTTGGGTATGTAGAGTTTATGTTTACCAGTTAATAAATTATTCAGTTGATGCAACAACTTGAGGTTGGCCGAAGCCACAATCACTTTGGTAACTGTCCATGTGAAACTTTGGTAATATTATAGAATACACATTAGCCTTTCATGGCGGTAGTGGTTATTTCCAGTTTTAACTTCAGAAGAAAAGTCAACTGCCTTACCTATCCTCCCAGTAACTCAATTATTATTAATATTTGAATTCCTAAGAACAAGTCATGCTTGGGTTGATCAAGAGAACATGTTTTAGAGACTTGATTTAATCCATTTGTAACCCGCTGGTAATTTATGCCATTGTAAGTTAACAATGTTAAGGATAAACAAAGTTACCGGTACGACACAAAAAACAGCTGGTGTGAGTGCTGCATGAAGTGAAAGTCAATTGAAATCTATAATTTGATGGACAAAGCCCCTATAGCCTAAAGTATATAACATCAACCCGAGTTAAGTTACATTTTGTAAATCCATTTTGTATTCCTCTGTTAATTTATGCCACAGTTTAAATGACCTTAGTTATAAAGTTGAACTTAAATGTATTTTCTGATGGACCGAGCCCCCCTATACCAACCAATAATCATGCCTGATTTGAGGTAAATAACCATAGATCTCTCATTGCATTTCAACAAGGGTGTAAATTTGCAATCCTGTGATAAAGGATAACCCCCTCTTGTGACAATTTGTGGCCAGTTTAGAATCTGTAATTATCTCTAAGTAAAATACTCCAAGTTGGAGGCGCTTGTTTTGAAACTCAAGAGGAATTCACTTGCCATTTTTTAAATGTTTTGTTTGTTTGTTTGTTCTTCAAGTAAACAATCCCCAATCTCAGAGTATATGGTCTGTGTTGTGAAACTCAATGTGTGGTGACCTGTGTAGGTACCTACACAATAATCTTATCAAAATAGCGACACTTTACTTTTTATCAATTGTTTGAGCAATTCAAAAGTTGACGAATGTGTAACCAACAACAACAAATGTTTGATTGTATTACTTGGAAGTAGGCCCTTACAGAAGATTAGCAAGAGGCTGGTTGAATTAATGATAAAACCCTGAAACTCAAAAGGTCCACTTTGTGAAAAATTGATACGTTTTAATAATATTTACAAGAAGTTCAAATGTTGTAATAGTTTACAAACATCAAGTCCAAGTCCAGATGACCGCGTCTAATTTTTGGTCATTGCCGATCTTGAGTCAAGTTGGAGCCTGTGACCGAATTATCAAAAATGCTTTTGTCTGCATACAGTAAGTATTCCAGACCTTTGCTGTTGTTTGAGTAATGCGTTATTAATATATGTCTGTTTTGTATGAGGAATTCAAAAGCATGTGCCATATATACAGCCTCAGTTTATGAAATTTTATACCTTGCTTTGAAACCTCTTATTTAACTAAACATTATAACTATTTTGTACTTTCAGTTTGCTGAAATTGTTGTTGCTTTTTGCAAGTAAAAACCACAAACACTTCCTGATGACATGTTTTTAAGAAGTGACTAACATTTTATTTACAAAGGTGCACATTTGTGCTAACCTCATGACGCAAACTATAATTTGCTTATTTTGGTGTTTTGCTGTGACTGTTTATTTTCAAGATCACCACTGACCAACATTTCCTGGAAACTATTTATTTAAAAACTAGGTAATAGCCTTGCCAGACTGGATTCAATATTGTGATTTAATTGATTTTCATTAAATAGAGTTGGTGTAAAATCTCATATTAGAGCCAGCATAGACCGAGTTCAAACTCAACTTCATTCCACATCTCAAAGTTCACTTTTTAAGAACCATAGAGGAAGACAATTTCTTTCAATGGATGCTTCAACACTAATCGACCAATAAAGACAACAGTATTGCACAAAGACTTCTAAGGTCATTGGTGCAGTTATGGATTTTAGAAGATTGGTTTTGCGTATTTGGAGTTCCTGGGGTGGATTTCAGAAAGAGTTAAGACTTGTCTTATCTTGAGGAGTAACTTTAGGAGTAGCCTTGCCTCCTAAGTTAGGACTATCTTTGTGAAATCAAGCCCTGGTCTGGATCAGGACTGGTCTCCAAAGTGTTTTTACATTGCGGATATGAAATTGCAATTAACGAGCTTATACCACTGAGCTAATGATTTGTGATTTGGTGCAGAGTTTGGCAGGGCATACCCACTGTCTGTGTGCTCATTTAGCAGCTATGTGAAATCTGTCACAATGTACAATGAGTCAGTGAAAAAAAGGAGAGCGGACAGTCACTGTGCAAAGTAATGGACCTTCCACTAGTGGCGGAACCAATTATATTATACTGCACTTGAAGCATCCTACAGGAAATTACATTAGGAAAGAATGGGCAGTACCTAAGAGGAAACCGATAATAATCCTTTATTGGTGGGTGGTTGTGCTGTGTTTGGTATTTATCTCAAAATGCACAATATACGGATGTGTATCCCTTGTATTGCAACTCAAACCTGAGCCCAATTTCATAGAATTGCCCCATAAGCAAAAAACAGTTTGCTGCTAAGTGAACATGAGCAGGATACCATCACAAACTGTACATATGTGACATGGTATTTTGGTTGGTAAGCATACTTTGTTGTACTTTTGCTTTGTTGTGTCAAGCAGAACTAACTCAGCTGAAGTAGCTAGTTGCAAAAAAAGCTCAGAACAAAACAATACCCAAAACAGCTCTATTGGTCCTTTCCCTGTAGGTAGTTAGGCTCCATAAAGGGCGATAATCAATTGGGCCCTGCCCTTATAAGGCAACTGGGCTATACCTGCCCTATAATAAATTTGGCCATGCCCTATATTGGCAGTTGGGTTCCCTGCACTATAATCAATTGGGCTCAGCCCTGTTAGCAATTGGGCACAAGCCCTGTTGGAAATTGGGCTCCCTGCACTATAATCAATTGGCGAAAGCCCTGTTGGAAATTGGGCTCCCTGCACTATAATCAGTTGGGCCCTGCCCGATCATCAATTGGGCTCATATTCTTCCTGTAGGGCCTACCTATCAGTTTCTTTCTGCTAATTAGATACAATCCTATCTAAACACGCTGATTAGGATTTTGGTTAATTTCCTTTTACCAAGAGTTATCCATCAAAAATGTCAAGTAGTTTTATTTAGTTCAAGCTACAGTCATATTTACATGTAAGGTGTCATTTTAGAACCATTTTCCAGCTTTGATACTCAAAGGTATTATATGCTTTAGCAATTCTATTTGAAAAGTAATTTTTGATAACTGTTTTATTTCTAAGTGGTTATCTAAATATTTGTTTTGCATTGGGCAGATGTTTACGTCATTTCTTTATTTTGTTAAGCAACAGGCTTTAATATAATCAGTTATTAATATATACATTGTAAATGTGCTATCCATTTTGCCTGCATTAAATTTCATTTTACAGTTATGAATAATATTTACTACAAGTTTGACATCAAACATATTCCAAAAAATGGAATACTTGATATCAACCACAAATAACTTTAATCAAACATTAAATTATTAGCAATATTTACAAGTGTGGAACTGTATTGACCTCCAAATTGCAAACAAAAGACCTTAAGTAACTACTCGTAGACTTGTAAAGGCCTTTACAAATTTGTTACAAATAAGTTCTAAATAGGTTTTTATAATTACATTGGTGTTTGTGTCACTCCTTTTCTTCAAGAAAGATTTACTGGAAACTTTTTTAATTTGAATTTAATGTGGTGGGGAAAATATTAAAATATTAAAATTTATTATTATTTTAATGAAACATTGAGAGTAATAAATTAATTCCTTTGTTGAAGGTTGGCAAGTGCATGTAATGTTGTTGGTGAGACATTAAAGGCAGTGGACACTATTGGTAATTGTCAAAGAATAGCCTTCACGGTTGGTGTATCTCAACAGATGCATAAAATAACAAAACCTGTGAAAATTTGAGCTCAATCGGTCATCGAATTTGCGAGATGATAACGAAAGAAAAAAACACCCTTGTCACATGAAGTTGTGTGCGTTTAGACGGTTGATTTTGAGACTTCAAGTTCTAAATCTGAGGTCTCGAAATCAAATTCGTGGAAAATTACTTCTTTCTCGAAAACAATGGAACTTCAGAGGTAGCCGTTTCTCACAATGTATTATACTATCAACCTCTCCCCATTACTCGTAATCAAGAAAGGTTTTATGATGATAATTATTTTGAGTAAAAATTACCAATAGTGTCCACTGCCTTTAAGTCTAGTGTACAGTTTAGAAATGTATATTAACAAAAAACAGTTAAGAAATAAATTATTTACAGAGGATAAAGTTTATCATGGGTTATTCTCTTTTATTTCATTGTCCATGCAGAATATTTGTTTTGATGGTAATCCAAGCATAACACCTCACAACTACCTGGTCCCAATTTCATCTATAAGCATACAAACTTGCTAAGTACGGAAAAATATTGCTTAACAGAAACTGGTTACCTGCTGTCAAGATTCCCTAAAGTGAACATTGTTGCAACTGGTGTCCCACTCATTATTTGCTTAGAAAAGACATTTGCTCAGCAGTATTTTCTGCAAATATTGTAATATTGAGTGTTGTGGTAGGGCGGACAAGTGAATTGAACTTGGGTTTTGGTATTGATCAGTGGGTTCGATTCATGGCATTTGTGTTTTTATGTTTGTTTGTTTGTTTGTTGGGATGTTTATTTGTTTGTTGTTTAGGTGATCTTCCTGTCTAGGGAACTCAGCAAACTCCCACAAGGGGAACAGCCAATCTCTCTCATACAAACATTGGTTTAACGTCTATCATTGTTATTGAGCAAGAGGCTTGATTTTAATTGCTTTGTTAAGCTGTAGGACCAATACATGCATTTAAAAGAACCCAGTCCATTTATCATCAAGGGAGGGGTCTACTCCAGTCTAGGCCGTTTGCAGATAGCACCACATCACGTTACAAATCAATTACAAGGTGCTATTTATAAATGGGTATCATCATTCAAACAGCTCTGTGCACCTGTTGAATTAATACTGACTGCTTTGGCACACATTGGATATTCTGAAGTGTAATTAAGAACTGCAAATTATTATTCACTATTAAAATGGACGATCATATTGTGATTGCCTAATGGCATACATCATTATTCCACTTAACCAGTTGAAACAACTGTCATTTAAAAAACAAAGGTCTCTCCATGACTAAGACATCTTCAATTTACGGAAACTTTCAACGCACAATACGAAGTTCGCAAAGCCTTTTTCCTGCCATGGGTGCATAACATAGCACATGGTCACTACACAAGCTAAGTCTGCAATGTTTATCAAGCGCTGTGCAATGGTTTATTATATAATCAAAATCAGGAGTTTCCGATAGTTACTGGTAATCAAAACTTACAAGAGTTGACTGATGCAAAAGCTTACCAAATGGTCAGAAATATTGACTGTCTGGCACCACATTTGTAGAGTTGTCACAACAAACTGCACTAGTTTGTTAATTCTGTAAATAACTTGTTCTTATACTTGTTATATTGCATGGAATTGTATATTGTAGTTAGTAACAGAGTCAAAAAAGCCATATCATCTGTCAGGGATGGTGTGACAGTGATTTCAAACTTCTATTGTAAAAGCAAGAACAAATAACATGTATTTTTATTTGTTTTCTTTTTAACACAGATGTGTTAAAAAACATTTCTGTCTGAAAGCTCATTGATAAAATGTGGCAAATGTTTTTAATAATTTTTCTCACAGGTTGATTTGATTTTATGGCATCAGTACAGGATGGGAATAAAATACCTCTCCCCAAAATAAATTTTTCACACAAGTTGAGCATAAATAAAGCTCTCGCAATCTTAAAACACTCTCGCAATCTTAATGCGTGTTAGACTTCAAACTTTTGAAGTTTGAATTGGAAAAAGACAAACGCAAGCAACACACTGCCCGATATTCCTTTTAAGTTGGATAAACATGCAGCGCTCCGTAATATACCAACAACATAACAATAATAATACCAAAACTTATAGCGCCGTGCCCGAGGGCGCTGAACACAGCAATATGGACAAATTAAAATCCACAATTATAACAACAAAGGCTCCTTGCTAAAACCAGGCACTACCTAGTTCAACGCAAGAAGCTGCTTTCAAATGATTTCACAGGGCCGATAAAGTCAACATTTTACAACAAAATAGAACGATTAATAAGGTATCACATCACATTGAATAAAACGGATCATTGGTTTTCAATTTTAATGGCATACACAATTTATGTTTAACAGCCTGAATTTGCAAGATGGCATAATATATAAGTTACAAATTGCTTATTGAGTCCTTTCTTGCACATTATTCAATAAATGCTCAATAAAAGAAAATAGGAAGGATTCAAAATAAACTCTTGGTTATATGTACAAACTTTATTACAAGTTGTTTAAATATTTACATACAGATAATACATTATTGCATAGATTGGTGACTTGTTATAAAGAATACATGTCATTATAAATGCATCAGCAATTAATTTAAAATTGTATATAAATTAGGAATACTGAAACGTTTAGCATGAATGTTAGCAGTTATCTTAAATGTCCGATACAATCTGTTATGGCTGTTTAAAACAAAAATAGTAGTATTGTGATGTGTATCATATTGAGAGAAAACAATTCACGAGTGATAATTATAATTATTACTTCAAACAAACTGGATGGATATTGAGGGAAATGGGAAAACCCCTTTCAGACCATGACACATTCTAGCAGAGTTAACCAAATTTAGTAATTGCAAAGTAATTGTACTCAATTTCCATACTCAACTGTAAAATACTCGTATTTGAAGTCACAGATACGATACTCAATTAAAGGTTCTCACCAAAGAGTCTTTGATGCATCAACCAATAAATGAGTTTTAGAACTCATAATTGCACTTGTACTTAGAGACCCTATTACTTTGTACTCAGCTAAGTACTCCGATATCAGAGTACTTGGTACTAAAAACTCAGACTCGATGTCCAATTTTCTCAAAGTCACTTTCCCAAGTACTTGTACTTAAGTACTACTCAGATACCTGTGTACTCGGCCATTCTTAGAACAAGGCTTAAAAAGCACTTGACTACAATACTGAACGCTATTCTCACCTCAATGTTGAATGATGAAAATGTTTTGGAAAGACACAAATTTGTAATAATTGCGGTACATTGCAAGTGTGTGTCTCACTGTAATAGGAAAATATTCCTTTATATTAAAGATGCTATGTTAAATTTTTGGCCGATTTGACCCCAAAATTTTGATTTAAGATTTAATAGGTATTTTCATGGGGGTCAAAAAAGTTGTAAGCTTTCATTTGAGCCATTGCTTGAAAAAGTCTGAAAATTATTAGTAGCGGTGAAATAAAGTGCTCAAAATACGCTTTTGTCAGGATCCCGACAATTTATCACGTGACCAATTCTTATGTGTTTACTAAGAAATGTTTTAAATTTTTTTCATGGTTCGTGATCATTAAAAGTAAAAGTTAAACTTTTTCGTTAGAGTGGGTGGTACTCTTTGAAATACCATTGACTAGAGTGGGTGATACTCTTTGAAATACCATTGACTCATAAGAAATTATTTTTTAATGTTTGGGGCCAAAAATCTGACATAGCATCTTTAATGATTTGTCATGTTTAATTGGCAGTTGAGGCAGAATAGAATAACTAATGTTAAATTATTCATTGTCACTAATGTGAGTAAGCCCTGCTGAAACAGCGCCCTCACAGGTGGAAAATAATTCATTGTCTCTGCTCTGCATTTAGAAGAGTCTACATCTTCTTTTCTTGGGTTTCTTGGTCATGAGAGCTGCCCTTGTTGCTGTGTCAAACACTTCCCTCACTCCATCCATGGTCTTTGCTGAGCATTCTAGGTAAACGCAGGCATTTATCTTATCTTTCATTTGTCTGCCTTCCTCAGTCTTGACCGGCTCTTGTTTCATCCGGGCGAGCTCTAGCCTTGTTGCCTCATCGTTTCTTAGATCTTTCTTATTGCCCACTAGGATAACAGGAACATTTGGACAAAAATGTCTCACCTGAAAAGAGTTAATAAAGGTCCATATTTAGCATCAAAATAAATAAAAATTCAAATACAGAATTCTATATATAAAGCTGCAAACTTTTGCAGTTAGTCATAAAAGTCATGTTTTTCTATTAATATCTAAATTGTTAATCATAGGCCTACATTCCTCAAACCACATAAACACATTTTAGACGACAACCAAACAGTAAACCCACACTATAAAAAACACAAACGTAATGCAAAGAATGAAAACAAGAACCATTTCCGAGGTTGTTGTATTCAGTGATGCTTGCCTATATTCACAATCTCCTTTACATTGTTCAACAACAAACTATTTGCCAATTGTTATATTTACAATGAATGGTATGTGGGATGGATCTTGTATAGCTATAGAGCCAACCTACGCATTCCTAACATTCTCAACCATTTTTATCTCACATACAGACAACCTGCCAATGTTTAGAACTGTGCTGGTTTTCTACCGCCATGGTTCAGTTTTACCATAGAGAAATACCACACTTCACTCTGATTTTGTTTACAAATTGTGTACAAACATAATTTACTACTATTTGTGTAATACATTGAATAGTTGTTGTATTATTTGGTTTGTGGTTTGGATATTTGTGTTAATTAAATTGCTAAAACTTGTGTTGATGGTCCATTTATCAAGCCATTTTATTCTGTGGTTAATGACTAAAATCAGACCTCCAAAAGTAAGCCCCACTTGGGGTCATGTCAGTCTATTCATTGGAGGATGGTATTTTTATATTTTAAAACAACTATGTGATGCTGTTGAGCATCAAAAGTGTTACCTCTTGGCACGTACTTGTTAATAATAATACTAATAATAGTAATTTATTCATATATATTGCGCAAACTAAACTTGAGTATGTTCAAATGCGCATCAGATGCACTATACTCTTAAAATGCTGAGAGAGGGCACATTATGTAGCCGATCTAGAAACACTGCGGCAAATTCCTGCTCTTTCACAATAAGTGTGCTGGTGTTTTATGTGCATTATTACACAAGAGCAAGGCTGGGACATACCGACTTTCAAGGTTTAGTTTTTAATCAACTTTTTATGCTTGTCAGCCGCACATGTATTGTAGCTGAAAAGCTTTAAAATGAATTTTGTACATACAAAAGAAAAACAGCTGATCAAAAATCTAGATGGAAATTCCAACCAAAGTCAAACTAAAGTGAAGTTTCTTGAATAAAGTGAATCAAATTACAGTTAGAAAGAGACCTGGGAGTTCTGCCTTAGTCTTTTATTCCACGTTCAGCAAATTAGCCTAGCTTAAGGGTGATTCAGGTCACTACTACATGTACTGCAATCCAATAGATTGTCAGGGCACGGGTTTAACCAGACACGCCTAACCAAGATCCACAACCCCGCCCATCCCCAGAGAACGTCTCAACGAGGGGTCACGTTGACAGCTGCTAATCCCTGCTTTAAATCTTAATCTTATCCTTGAGTGTGGTATGGTCAGACTCTACATAAACACAGGGACTTTCCTCTCAACTTTACGAGACCAAACCATGGGATTTGATAGTGAGTGACTCATTCTGCTACAAATGTTTATTCTTTAATCTGATCCAATAGCAGACAGTTATTTCCGTACTGTTTTCCCAAGAGTTTTGCACTTACATTAATGCAACACATGCTAAGCTAAGCCACACCTTAAATTATGAATTTTTCCCCCATCCCCCTTAAAATGAATAGTAAAACATTAACAGTAAAGCCTGGTTCATACTTGCGAATTAAAATGCAAAGCCAATTTTGAGGTCTGTTTCTGCAGCGGAATGTTTTGCAGGAAATTAACAGCACAGTTCAACTGTTACAAATTTGTGATGTCAAGTTGTGTATCAAATTCGCATTTGCAGGAAGTATAACCCAGGCTTTACAATGTCCCTGCAATATTGTGAGGTGGGGAGGGGTTGTTTGAATGGAACTGTTCTACAGTACAGGGGTGTTGGTTTTAAGTCATTGTAGTTATTGTTTTGTTTCAGATAAATGTACAAGTGACTTTTTAGAGGTATAGTATGAGTGAAATTGTTTGGATCAGAACCACCTTAAGATGGCGTCTGTATCTGGATATGACGGAGCATAACACGATCAAAATCTTCCCGACCTCTTGTATCCCAAAATGCTTTGCCAGGAATTTCTCTTTTCATAAGTACACATCTATATGTTTTTTTTTTTTTTTTCCATTCATATTTCACTTTTCAATTTATAGACAATCTAGGTGACTGATCATTAAGTCTCACATGATAGGCCAGCTATAATGCCAAGTGAGAACCCCATTTGGGCGTAACTGGGTTGTCTGCTCTGAATATAGTTGGCTATTGTCCTGTCATGGGTACAGTCTAATTCAATCAAACCATAACCCACTATGGAGAATGGGTTACTCCCTTTTGGATTAACAATAAAACCCCAGGTGCCAAAGGTGGATTTATTGGCAAATACAGTAGGATCATGACCTTGTGCTTAGATAAAACTGACATCATGGGTGCAGTACATACAATTGGATATGACTTGCATTGGTTTTAATATTGTCATCTGCAAATCATCAATAATTCTTTGATTTTATTGTTGCAGATTTGCCCCCTTCTATATATGAAGGCACATGTGTTTTCCTGCTGAGCAAGAATTTAACTAAGTTCCTATGGTAGTACAAGTACAAAGCAATTGAATCTTACCTCTGGTGTCCATTTCTCAGAGATGTTCTCTAAACTGTCTGGATTATCAATGGAGAAGCACATTAGGATGACGTCTGTATCTGGATATGACAGAGGACGAAGACGATCGTAATCTTCTTGCCCTGCTGTATCCCATAATGCTAATTCAACCTGTATAGCGACAAAGTATGTCACTCAGTTATAACTCATAAGCAGGTCATAATCTTGAAGACAAGTTGGAAAGTTGCAGAAGTGTTTGTAAATATTTTGGGGCTGTATTTAGGGCTTATATAGGCCTACCTGATTAAAAACTAGGCCTACATCTGAAGAACTTCAAAATAATGTTTTAGATAAAATACATACAAAAATGAGCATTTCAAATAATAGCCTTAATAGTATTCATAAATGACTTGGTTTTAAAACTAAGATATTTTGTCAGATAGTTGTTCTACCATTGGAGACAGAAAATACAACACGCAATAAATATCTTTTGGATTGAAAAAAATATTCCATGTCATTTAGGGAGTACTTTACACACAATGATGCAAGCCTGGGACATTTTAGGTAAGTATCAACTTATGTATCTTCAGACATAATTTAGAAATAATAAAGTTGATCAGCAGAAATGGATTACGTGCAAAACTTGACATCTGGTTTGACTGTTTACACACAGAACAACAACATCTTGGTTTCACTTTTACTATAAAACCAGCTTGGTCTGTTTTCACTAGCTTCTTTCCAAGGTTTCTTTGTCAACAATTCTATTCTAGAATCAGTGACTCTCTCAACTCTCTCCACAGGGAGTGTGAGTCTCCCTACACAGGGGATGATGTGTTGGTTTAGCTTTTGGATTTACACAAATCTCTTGACCCCTACTGTCTGATCAAAGTCTGGTAACAATAGGTGTAAGGAGTGACTCATGTTGAAATATACAAGGACACCCTCCCTCTATTCTTAACAAACCCTCTATGGTAAAGTCAAACTAGTGTCAGTTGTACCCCTGTTTGCTGGATCAATGAATGGTATCAATTTGAACTTTATTCAACAAACAAACATCACATTTGATGTCCTTGGGATAAGTCGCACATTTTAATGACATCTGGTACAAGAAGTTGCTAGGTTACAATTAAATGCACCCTCGATTTGATTCCCTGGAATCAAAACTTAAAATTACGATGTTTTTAAATGAAAACAAGTACATTTTTAAAACCTTCAATTACATAATTAAAAAGCAACTATAGTAGAGATAGGCATTGTACAATATTTCTGTTGTATGGTGCCCAACTTATGCAATAAATGTCGGCAAAGCATAATTCAGAAAACAATTCATGAAATCAGCGGCTGGGATCAAATTTGAGGGGAAAATCCACAAGACTGCAATTCTTTACTGAACAAAATTAAACAACATTTGTCAGAATCAAAGTCACCAATCGAACATAATTTTGTTTAAAGGCACTGTACAAGTTTGGTAATGGCTCAAAATATATATAAGCATAAAACCTTACTTGGTGACAAGCAACGGAGAGCTGTTGATAGTGTAAAACATTGCGACAAACGACTCTCTCTGAAGTAACGTAGTTTTTGAGAAAGAGGTAATTTCTCATATTAATTATGGTTTTTACTCACAAAAATTAAAATAATATAAAAATAAAAGACTTCTGGCCAGAAGCCTTTTATTCCTATCTGAAAACACACTATTTTGTACAAACAAGGGTGTTTTTTCCTTTCATCATTTTCTTGCAATTTCAATGACCAATTGAGTCCAATAACAGGCTTGTTATTTTATGCATATGTTGGGATACACCAAGTGAGAAGACTGGTCTTTGACAATTACCAATAGTGTCCAGTGCCTTTAAAAGGATTTTCCACAATAAAAGTATGAATATTATTCAATTGACAAACACAAAAGCTTAAAGGCAGTGGGCACTATTGGTAATTGTCAAAGACTAGACTTCACAGTTGGTGCATATGCATAAAATAACAAACCTGTGAAAATTTGAGCTCAATCGGTCATCAAAGTTGCGAGATAATAATGAAAGAAGTAAACACACTTGTCACACGAAGTTGTGTGCGTTTAGATGGTTGATTTCGAGACCTCAAGTTCTAAACTTGAGGTCTCGAAATCAAATTCGTGGAAAATTACTTCTTTCTCGAAAACTATGGCACTTCAGAGGGAGCCGTTTCTCACAATGTTTTATACCAACAACCTCTCTCCATTACTTGTCACCAAGAAAGGTTTTATGCTAACAATTATTTTGAGTAATTACCAATAGTGTCCACTGCCTTTAAATATCTGGCCTATGGCCTGTGGTGCAATACTAATTTCGAGCCCGAATCGGGTACAAAGCTTGTTTTTTCGGAAACATTTGCATATTTTGAAGGATTTTGCAAGGTTTTCTTTGAAAGAAGAAGTTAATGTACTGTCTATCTGAACCGTCTTTGCCAAAAAAATACCAGATAAGCAAAAAAAAACCCCCCCCCAAAAAAAAAAAAACACTGGTTCGGTTCATTCCTTCTTGATAAGGTTTTGTTTTTCGATCAGACTTTGGATATTGCAACTTGGACTACACTTTATTGTCAACATAAATTTAATATTAACTTACACATTTTCCGTCGACTTCAATGTCTGCTACGTATGTCTCAAATACTGTTGGTACGTACACTTCAGGGAAATGGTCCTTGCTAAACACGATGAGGAGACATGTTTTACCACACGCCCCATCTCCTACTATCACCAACTTCTTCCGTATGGTCGCCATTTTGTTCATAGAGTAAACCGGTTTGATAAACGGCTTTAGAAACGACTGAAAACAAAAATAAATAAATGTGTCAGTAATGAATTGTGATGAAAAACAACTATTTGTTGTTTTAAAATTATTAAGAAAGGAAAAGCATGCCTCATATATTTTGGTGTCTTAAGGTTTGTGATTTGATTTAAAATAAACTTAAACGGTAGGCCTAACTAATTTATTTAATTTTACTTGTTTAATGTTAATTACATTAATTACATTAACTTAACAAGTTAAACACTAATACAGTAGTGATTAAACAATTAGAGATCACATGAAAAGTCAAAAACTCAGAGAAGATTCAAGTTATACACAGTAAGAATAGTTCAGTTATCTGATAAAACGTTAACTTTTAAAAACCTATACTCAATAAAACACATTCACAATGAAACAAAAATATAGAGCAAGGAGATCTCACAATAAAAAGTCACACATTAAAATCATAGTTAATTTTCTGATAAAATGATACAGTTAATTTTGTTAATGACAGTGGATAGGAACATTGTTTAATCTGTTGATAAAGAAAAGAGACATGCAAATAAAAAATACACATTATTATAGTCATTAAAACAACATATCAAACACAGAGTTAATATTTCTGACAACAATATTAAAAATACAACAATCAATGGCACCATTGGGGGTTCATAATAAACAAGAGAGATGACAAGAAAAATGTGACAAAATAGAATAAGATGTTCCAAACAGCTTAGCAAACAATATAGCATGTTATAAATGCAAACAATACAATATTTCATGGCCTGACATTTCGACCTAGCTATCACTTTGCAGAGTCTTTCTCGAAGGCTAAAATGACAATTCACAACACACACAATTGCCATTTATAGCCTTCGAGAAAACTCTGCTTGGGTCGAAACGTAAGGCCAAATTTCTTCCTTTTTTACGATAGAAAGTCACAAATTTAAGAATAGCCTCAGGTTTTATAAACACAAGTGTGAAATAAATGTTCAAGACATTTATTAAAGGCATAGTTTGCGAGTACATATCAATTACATTTCATACCTCCACACAAAAAGCACATGTCACTGTCGGGCCACATGTGTCAAGCACATGTCGTCTGGTTTATAAAATTTGGTTTAATTGGTTGGTAATTTCAGAATTGTACTAGAAATGACAATATTCCAACCACAGTAATTATAAATTGACAGCATTAATTCAGGCATATGAATTGAACCACAAGAGTTTTATGACTTAACTTACCTCGTAAAATGGTGAAGAAAATGAGTCTAATGTAAACCTCGCTGCCACCACACAAGCAACCACACGCCCACAGTTCAATTGCAATGAACAAGTGTGTGCACAACTTCGCCTCTTTATACCACTCAGCGGACTGTGCTAAAAATAGACTGGAACTCCTGGCGACGATTGCATATGCACGTTGACTGATGACGTGTCATCATTTAAATTAGCATATTACTGAATGATACGCCCACTGCTGAAGTATAAAAGAGACACTTTCTTTTTTTCGGTTGCTATTGTTGTAAATAGTCGTTCCTTACTGGAATAATTTGTGGTTTTCTAGAGCTATTGTGTTGGTTTATATTAATTGTTTGTTTTGTTGTGGGTTTGTTTAATCATGGAGGCCTATATTGCCTTCTGATAATTTGTAGAACAAGTTTTAGAAAGAACTCATATCCTGAGTGACTATGGACCTAATTAATATTGGGAAATAATCAAACAATCCCAACATGACTGTATAACACAGAAGTACATGGCATATATTGGGGGGGGGGCCGTATGAAATGGTGACTTTTGAGATGAAAGGGTTAAATTGTATAACCTAAAACCAGAGTTTTTTAATTGTTCCCCCCATTTACAGAGAGACGACAATGTTTTTGTTATACCAAATAATAGTTTATATGGCATAATTAATAAGCGCTGAAAATGGAAAAAGAAAAATTGTTCAAAAGTGCCCCTAGCAAAATGGTAAACCCCTTACCCTAGTTTCAGCGCTGACCAGACCCCGTACCCTAATAATTCCTCTTAAAGAATTCCGAGACCCACACAATATAGCCACAAGGAGTTGGGGGGGGGTATCTTGTGTACACCATGCTACAAATCCAGCACCAGATCTCACCATCATCAAGCAATTGTCTAAAGATGCACCCATAACTTGGTTATTTCTTAATTCTAGATTTTATATATTTATTTCATATGTATTATTTGATTTACAACCATCTTCTTTTCCATGGCAACTAAATAGGGTCATCGATACAAGCCCTATGTTTCCAGATGGTCCTCCGCGCTCAACATGTGTTCAAAGCCACTGTTTTGCGACTTGCTGTGAATACTTGAGTGGAATTAATAAACAAATAAACAAATAAACAATCAATCAAACAAACAAAATACCACAATGATTTACAAATTTGGCAAGTTGTTTGAATTCAGCAGGGAGGGGGCCGGGTAGACTTGATGACAAGTCGTTAAGCGCTGCCTAGCCGTTACAAACACACATTATGCCATTCATGCAACAGTCACAGTGCGATTATAGGTAGCGCGTGCAGCTCCACTGAATCACACACATACTGGGATCGTGGATGTGTGTACCGTCCCCTTAACTACACCACGCTTAACAATTACCAACTTGATTTCAACACTGGGGGGGGGGGCAGCCATATTTTTCTGAACTTTTCAGAATGTTCCTGCATCCTATATTCTATTTAATCATTGCCATGTAATAATCCGATCATTATAAAATAAGGGACTTTCCCATATTGTTTCCCCCAAGGGAAATTGGTAGAAATTAGTACCACCTTGGGCGGTCACCATTTGCAGTTGTTCTCAGCTGCGGTTTGTTTTAGAGATTTAGGCCAAATTAGTTTAGAGCTTGAAAAATAAGTGAAAAACTGTTTACCAAAGCTTACTAGTTTGTACCAGTATTGGTATGTCAAGAGAGATGGGGCCAATAGGGTGCTCCATAGACCCTAGCACAGTAGTTTAAAGCGCTAGTTTTAATTCTTAAAACATTTATTTATCTAAAGACAATGTATTTTAAGTATGTTAAGTTTTGTACTAGTGAAGAACTTTTAAAGATAGATGTCGTTAGAATTTTAGGATTGGTGTTGATTGTATACTTAAAACCAAAATGTATTTATTTACCCAGCACAAAAAGTTACCAATAACAGGATAAGGATAATAATAACAACTGAAGAGTCAGTCTTGAAACTTGAGATAGTGGTGCTTGATTGATGTGTAGAGGGAGATTGTTCTGTAAATGAGGTGCAGCAAACTGAAAACTACGTTGACCATACGCTTTGGTGGCAACATTAGGGACAACAAGGGTTTCTTTGTAAGCAGAACAGAGGTTTCTAGAAGGAGTGTATGGAGTCAGGCCTGTGATGAATGAATCACCAAGAAAAGTCCTTTAAAATGTTCGCGGAAAAACCTGATGAAAAGAAAGACCATGCAATCAATTACAGGGCTGCAAACCCAATACAATTCACATACAAGACTCTGGGTCCAAGGTGGGATTTAAAGCCGGGTCCACCAAGGTGAAAAAGCAGGGAAAGAAACCATTGAGCCAACCTGATCCCCATCAGGTCCAAGTCCTAGCAAAAGGTACACAAGTTTCTTGACAAAACTAATAAGGGTATCTCTTAAACAATGGAAGGTCAAAGAAAAGACATTCACACACATATTGGTCCCTGTTGCAATAACCAGGTAGGATACTTCACAGAGGTAACAAAGATGATTGCCTCCATGCCCCCTGGCCATTCTCTTCGTGACCTTGTAAACTACAGTAGAAGGGTGCCCTTCACCAAGCAAAAATGCCTTGGTGCCCTTGCCCTTTCAAAAACGAGGCAAACGGAGCTAAATCAATGACTGATAATAAACCGGGCTGAAGTGAGGGCGATTGAAAATAACTAACTCTTAAAGGGAGGGTATATGTTGGGTAATAACTAACTCTTAAAGGGAGGGTATATGTTGGGTAATAACTAACTCTTAAAGGGAGGGTATATGTTGGGTAACGACTCCATTTGGTAAAGAAGCCTACAGCAGCAATTGATAGAATTAAAGCATTGTGAACAAATATAACTTTGAAGTAATGTAGTTATGTAAAAAGATAACAGTTTCATGCCCCAACACTTCAAGCATTACCGCACAATGTTTCTCAGACTGTGTATTCCTATTAGGGATTATTCTTCCTGCGTGGACTTACTCGTTCCAGAATTTTTTGGCTATATCTACAAAATGCGACCATTTGAAATTAAATTTTCAGATATTAGTTTTATTGTGTATATCAACATTTATTAAGAATTAAAACAATAAACGGTTCAAAAAACCAAAGGTATATTTTGCCTTAAAGGAAATAAAGGACATTATTTGGGAAAGAAAGTTTTCCTATTTAAGAGCTCTATTTTTCTGGAAGCATCATTTGTAAAAGCCAAGTAATAATCCTGTGAAGATAAACATGGAATTGTCATCAAGTGCTAAGTTTCTTGAATTGCCTGACCATCGGATCAAATGCAACTTCATGATTGTAAAGATGTTGAATTGGAAGGACAACACTTGAACAAACTGTGCACAAAATCCATTCTTTTTCCATTTAAGAATAGCTTTACTTTACACTAACACACAAAACACATTCAATCTCTCTTTCTCAGTTGGTTTTATATGATAATTATGATAATAAGTGCGACTTAAAAAGCAGAATTATGGTATTTCAAATTAAAACAGAAATGACTATCTAAAGGGTTAACTTATAATGTTTTATACAATATTTGATGACAAAAACTGACGAGTGCATATTGTACTTCAATCTATAGGAATATACAATTTGATTGTTAACATGTTCTCTAATCAATCATTTTACACACAGAAAAAGTTTGCTTGCATAATTTTGATTTCAAAGGACTATGTACTTGTGTTTTACTTTGTTTCGTTCTCATTATTATTTGCCACACAAAAAATAGACTACTGGACAAGTAGACTGTCAGATTAATTGAAACCCCGATGACTTTACCCAATACTTAAATTTGCAACAAAATGGTTAAGTAAATCAAGCTTTATTTATGAAAAAAAAAAAAAACAGAGAACAGTTGACAAAATATCCTACATAAAGAGTATCCTACATACGCTGATGAAATGTAGAAAAGCTCAGAAAAGTTAACTTGGTCAAACTCTTAAGTCAGCATAGAGGTTAGCCGTATATTGACCGTAAATATACAGTGAAAAATGCTCAACAACTAGTCAACTATAGCACAGAAATTACAGATAAAGGAGATACAGTTTTGTCATGCATGACATTTCTAGCCTTTCCAGCCAATCAGGTGGCTTGTATGTTACAAGTGTTATTAACACAATCATAGCTTTGTCAATTTCCATAAAGCCAGTGGCATTCAAATGTCAACAATACCCAAATACTTAGTTGAGTTTAAACATGTTGGCATAAGTTGGCGGCCTTTTTGGGTTTACACTTACCACATGAACCATAGTGCCATTAATATTAGTGTATGTACATGACCTAATTCTACTATGTTAAAATGCGACTTCTAAGGAATGGCAGATACTTGTCAATGACAGATGAGTTAAAACCCCCTAAAACAAGGCACCGTCTGTCTCAATACCTCAACACACAGCTGGGTCAAAAACCCAAACTGCAAAGACTAGTTCATACTTTACATGTGTCTGCAGAGAAAAAAGTTGTTTAAAAAGCCAACCACTCACCCAAATTCACATTAGATTCAGTTTTAGGAATCTTTTGTATAAATGGGTACATGTCAACATCAAACAGCCGTTTCTCTTTTTTAAACATGTGATTTATGAACCGTCTTTAAAACTGGAAACTTTTTGAAAGGCTCCAAGTCGCTTTTTGGCCAGGCAACATAGTTTCATACAGCATTATGAGGCTTACAATTTTACAAATGAGCAAAATTTGATAGCTTATTCTACCTTTTATTACCTATGCCAATCATCAAATCAATATGCAAATTCACATTTGCTGCAAATTCACATTTGCTGCAAATTCACATTTACTGCAAATTCACATTTGCATCAGCTGTAATAACAAACAAACTTAAGCCTTCCAGTTTAAAATTAATCCAAGTATTTAAGTCATTGCATTTTACCATTTTTTTGTTTTCATTTTGTAACAGGTTTACTATGTCCTACCGAGCTTTAATTGCTACCTATTATTTCTTCCCACTTTTACCTGTACCACAAGTGAGGCTAGTTTCTTTGTTAATTTTCTCCACACTTTTAAATATTCACAAATATTGATACAAAAAATATGCTGCAAGTGGACAAAGTGAGGCGAATGCCATCTTGCTGTTTAACAACAACAATGGTAAGGAAAGCCTGCTCACCACTTTCTAAAGTTAACAGGCAATATCTGTTCATATAAGTTACATGTTGTTCCTGTTGTTAAATTCAGGATGACCAGCCCAACAAGCAATACGTAATCTGATCATTAAGAACAGATACATTGCAGCTTATGAGGGTAGTGCTGTGGACTTGGCCACTTTGAACCCAAACCTTTGGTTCTATAGTTTAAAGTGGTGTTTTGTTCGCACCTGTAGTACATGTTAGGATCAAAAAGTACAAGTGGGTTTGAGTACAAAGACAATGAGCGCTGGCAACTCATACCAAATAACAAAGCTCCAATTATTGTTTAAATCTGTATCAGCACCCTGGAGTACCCATGGTATTACAATAAAGCTGTGCTTGTTAGCATCCCTATAAGGTTACACAAAACAAGGTACAAAAAAAGGCCAAAAGCCGTGTTCAGCTGATGCTACTCTCTGCGTTCTTCATACACTACAAAAAACAAATTAGCCAACTTTGAATAGATTAAATGGCTCGTCAATATCTCAGACATCACCAAGCATTACTCAAATTGCAATCAGCTGAACTCAGCTTTCAATAAAGAAATATTGTATAATGAAACCCTTATCCCTGGGTAGGGACTGCGTAACATCCTTGCTCTACAACAAACTACACTTTCCTTTCTTCTTCTTCTTCGTTTGCAGAGCTGCCCTCGTGGCTGTTTCAAAGACTTCCCTTACACCCTCGTTGGATTTGGCTGAGCACTCAAGGTAGCCAAAAGCACCAATCTTCTCTGACATTGCTCGGCCTTCATCAAATTTAACTGGTTCTTGCTTCATTTTCTGTAGTTCCCGCTTTGTTGCCTCATCATTTCTCAAATCCTTCTTGTTGCCGACTAAGATCACTGGTACATTGGGGCAGAAATGCTTCACCTACAAATACAAGGACACAGAAATAGTTATAAAAAAAACTTGTTGTGCTTGATTAACACGTTATACAATCCTTTAAGAAACTTTAACTAAGTACCATAATGAAAGTAAAAAGTTAACGATAATAATAATATAAGTAATGATAAATAAAAACATTTATATAAAGCATAATGTAGGGGCCTCTATGTGAAACACATAAAAGAAATACAATGACATGAAATATATAAAGCAATAGTTACAAAAATAAAGATTCAATTAATTAATAAGTCACTTGACAATTAAACAGTAGAATGTCACGCTGCATACAAAGAATCATACATTGACAAATATAGTGAATCATACATTGACAAATATAGTGAATCATACATTGACAAACATAATGAACCATACATTAACAATAAAACTTATTTGTTAATGTATTGGTCTTATTTATTTAGGGGTCCATCAGCAATATAGATTGATCCATTAAGCTCGGCCCCATTGCATATTGACAAATAACAACCCATTACGCAACCAATACGCTGACAAAATAATCTCTGACATGCGTGCGCATATGCTTTGCGCATGCAGCAGAGTTGTGCATAATGGAATTGGAAAGGCTCACGGGTTCTTGAGTCACATGAGCGCCGTGTGCGGAGCCTTATGAATCTGTCTATTCCACTGAAGGGATCTCGCAATCACAAAAGCAATTTTATTCTTTGACACTGATCATGTCAGTCCTGGTTCGTACTTCCTGCGAATGCGAATTTGATGTGAATTTGACGTCACAACCCCTCTTTAGTTGTGATGCTAGTTTATGAGGTCAACATTCTTATCGCATTCGCGAGAAGTATGAACCGGGCTATAAGCAAATTTATAAAGCCTGTAAGCATTCAAATAACTCTTGCTTAATAGAAACTCCTAACCAGCCAAAAATGCCATTAAGTTAACATTGTTGCAAGTAGTGCCCCACTCATTTTCTGCTTAGCAAAGTATTATGCGAAGCAGCATTTTCTGCTTAAAGGAACACGTTGACTCGGATCGGACAAGTTGGTCTATTAAAAGCGTTTGAAACCGTTTGTTGTGAAATGCATATTGGTTCGAAAGATGTTTTTAAAGTAGAATATCATGATCCACACAAGTATCACTCAAAACTGCATGGTTTCCCTTTTACGTTGCGAACTATCATGGTCGGCCATGTTAGTCGACAGGGTAAAAAGAAAACCACGCAACTTTGAGGCATATTTGTGTACATCATTGTATTCTACTTTTACAATATCTTTCTAACCATACATTTTACAACAAACGGTTATAGAACGATTTTCAAAGAGCAACTCGACCGATCCAAGGCAACGTTTTCCTTTAACAGCTTATGAAGTTGGACCTTGCCCCCTCAGTCTATAATAACAATAGTGTGTGGCAAACTTGGGTGGCTTGGCTGTGCCAATTCATTAAATGTTTCTTTTAGTAACAAAAAACAACTATTTAGATTAACTAGCATATGACCAAAACAAGTTCTTACCTCTGGCGTCCATTTCTCTGGGATATTCTCTAAACTGTCTGGATTATCAATGGAGAAGCACATTAGGATGACGTCTGTATCTGGATATGACAGAGGACGAAGACGATCGTAATCTTCTTGCCCTGCTGTATCCCATAATGCTAATTCAACCTGTAATGATAACAAAAGCAACAACAGTGAGAAATCAACAATAAGAAGAAACAGCAGAGGGAAGTCTCAAATCTTGTTTCTAAAATGGACCATTACACGTAGAACAAAATTGTTTACACATTTACAAAAATAACCATAAATGCACAGGCTTAGAGTTTAGGTGCTGAAGTCCTACACACAAAATATATTGTAATAGTCTTAACTACTCCAGTAGTAAATTGATACAATGCCAAGTGGTCACCAAATCCTTTAAAGGAAATACAACAAGTACTACTTTTCATGACCCCACAAACTCTCCTTATGATTTGTCATAATGCAGTTTCAACATCCCACTTCTTATTAAACAAACATAAACCCTTCCTTAAAAACCCCCAAACTCAATCAAAATCATAGTGTACATTTGGCGATTCTTTTGGACCGAGGGCTGCACTAATGAACTTGTAATGCTTTCCATAATCAGTGTCCAACAGTTTTAATTTACAACATGGTATTGGATTCTGAGAGAGAGGAAGGGCCCTGGAAATAATCAAACAGAATTCAAGCCAAGAACAGGGCAAAAATAAAACTGTTAACTTCCTTGTTCTCTCTAGGTCGATGTCAGATGTCAAAACTAAACACATATCAGGATTTGTCCTCAATTTTGTTCAGTGACTGGCCAAAATAGACCATTAGGCTTTTCATTTCACTAGTCAGTCAGCTTGTTGAACTTAATTCCTATAAAATAGGGATGCTTTTCAACAGTGGTAGAACAATTTGACTGGTCTTCAGGTGTTTTAGCAGACCACCGTTTACTAGAGAAACCTACATGATGCTATTACCTAAAAACAGTGCAGCTTGATTTGTGAGAAATCCATCAGCATTGCTGTTCCACATACTTCAATGCTTATGAAAGACACTGGACACTATTGGTAATTGTCAACATATGCATAAAGTAACAAACCTTCAAAAATTTGAGCTCAATTGGTCGTTGAAAGTGAGAGAGATTAATGGAAGAAAAAAAACACCCTTGTCGAACAAGTTGTGTGCTTTCAGATGCTTGAATCCAAGACCTCAGCTGAGGTCTCAAATTCAATTCAAGTACTTGATTGATAAATTACTTCTTTCTAAAAAAAACTACATTATTTCCGATGGAGCCGTTTCTCACAACTTTGTATACTATCTTTCCGTTGCTCGTTACCTCGTTTTTAGTAATTACCAATATTGTCCATGATGTCTTTTAAGGCAACAGATCCCAATTTTTTCTAGCATGTATGCACAAAATTTGCTTAGCACAACACATATTTTGCCTAGTAAAATAGTTTACCAGCCAGAACACCATAGAGTTGTTGTGACTGGCAACCATATGTTTTGCAAACCATGACAGCAGTAAATAATTACTTACACATTTTCCATCCACTTCAATGTCTGCTACGTAGTTTTCAAATACTGTGGGTACATATACTTCAGGGAATTGGTCTTTGCTAAAGACAATAAGAAGACAAGTCTTTCCGCAAGCTCCATCACCAACAATAACCAATTTCTTTCGTATAGCTGCCATTATGGTTCTGAAAAGAATAAATATGGAATATTATAAACATGTAGATACAAATATGTTTATTTTTTTAGATTTTGAATTTTTTTCTTCTTCAAATGTTCAATACACCATGTCAATATTGTCAATAATGGCCATGGCGTAGCAAGGTTACAACTGGTGTAAATGGTTGTTTCATGTATGCAGAGGTTTGCTTCCCATTATGCCAAAAACTGAAGGTGCACTCACTACAGTTGTATACAAATATAACTTTGCTAGTGCGTACACGATCGAAAGCACTCAGAGAGCATGTGGGATTTCTAATCGACGGAGTCGCAGGAGTCCAACTTGAGCCTCGGCCAAGAATGGGAGGAACTCTAGCTAGAGGAACTCCAGCTCATTGAATGGGGGGGGGGGGGAGGGGGCTAGGGGTCAATGACATACATCAAACCACCATTAACATTCAACTAAACTAAACTAAGAAGTTAGTTTACTTTGTGAGCACACCAGGGTAAAAACTTTATGCATCCATTCCGAACTCAAAAATATGGTTAACATAAATAAATCAAATGGTGGTGCACCAATTGATTTGAATTCCTTTAATTTCACTCCATCATGACATGTCATTGTCGATGTCAAGTAATTCATTTGTCATGCGAACATGTTTACCAAATTTTATAAGGAATATCTCATTTGTTGAGTAAATAAGATTAGTATGTCATAAAAAATGCAAAAGTGGTAAAGACTAGCATTGTAGCAAACAACGGAAACTTTTCCTGGATTTAATGTAGCAATTAATAAATTATTTATTTAGTTAGGCCCCCTTTTTAATTTTATTTTAAAATAAACTTGTGTTTGTAACTTCGTGCACATTTATGTTTCTCACAGGACAGTGTTACTGAATACTAACTTAGTGTACAGTACAATTTACAGTTTTATTTCTGATTTAACTACAAAAACAATATTATAACGGAGAATTACAGGAGAAACTCATAAACACCAAGCAGAAACGGCCAACCACAATGGATGTGTACGTAAACCTATTCCAATCTTCGTAAACGACAGTAACATAACATCAACTGACAAACAAGATTGACAAAACCAAACGATAATGAATTGGAAAAACGCTAGTTTTCCACCTTTCATGATAACATTTTAGAAAATTTATCATCCTACCAAATACTGAACGTTGTCTGTTGATTAGAAAATACTTTTGGTGTAACGTAAATCACTACTTACCCTTAAAAATTACCTAAATTTACCAGGAAGCGTTAGATTCAGTCGCTTGTTATCAGACAAAATTCACAGTCCCACAGCAAAAAAAAGATGGCCACACCTCAATAGCTCCTATAGGGGCTACCACAATTGAGCAATGCTCAGTACCCAGAGTGACATCACAGATGCATCTTGGGTAAAACTGTGAGACTTTTTCTTGTCTTGTTACTGGCCACTACTAAATGACGTCATCCGTAAAAGGTAAACGCACACTATTGTATGCTGATGGTCCGATTTTTGACATCAATTTGTTTTGTTTTTTAATTTTGTCAGCTACTGTTGTTTCTTAACACATAGGCCTACATAAACCCCCGCATAAAATAAAACGCCCCGTCTTATGCACAACATGCATGCATGTATGACATTAATTACCACCCCCCCCCCCCCCCCCGCCTTATATGTAAAGCTTAGGACCTAAGCGCCGACCTGTTATAAATTTTCTGAATATATACTCAAATCAATGTTAAAATAAAAGTTTTATTGAATTTTAGTTTGAAATCTAACTAGTATGAATGTGATGAGTAGTACAATTTGCATATTTCAATTTTCACAATATAATATAGCATTTTCCAATGGTACTGATGAAAGATTGGGTTTTTTCCGGGTAGGCTTAATTGAAAAGGACTGCTTTTGTGACGACACATGCAAAAAGTAGCCGCCCTTTATTGTGACTCTTATCAATAACAAGTGGACAGTGTAAACAACAAAGTAACCTCAAAGTATTTTCTTTAGCTCAATAGAAACAATGATGACTCACTTGGTTGCTTCACCTGACGACAGTACACCACCAGGGGATTGATGTGGACGCCGGACCTCTGTGTAGAGCGCTCCTCAACTGCCTGATTAATCTTCCACACACACAGAGGGCGTTCGCGATCTCTCTCTGTGAAACTGAAACTACGTCCGGCCACCGGCGCGCTGACTTTTATAGGGGTGTGTGCGCTGATCTATAAATAGACACCGTAGGTGTAACGACCTGATCGGCTGCAAAGACTTTTTTACACAAAAATAATTTAGGGAGCTTTTTCTGTGGCATGACATAGGTGTCTAACGAATGGTGACATATATATATAGAACTATGCCCCCCCCCCCCCCCCACGATCTCCCTCGGTGGGTACAGGGACCGTATTGCCCCTTTAAAGTAAAACAACACAAAATGCCGACAAAGTGAATTGCATTTGTGAATTATCAGGAATTGGAATAACTACAAGAGTATACTAATCAACATTTTTGGGAAGTGATCTTTGGATCCATACAGGTTTGACATTGAATTCTCAGTGCTCATCACACACCTGCAACTTGTATGCCTGTGAGTTTATTGTAGTATTCGACATTATACAGATACAAACAATTATCGGTTATTCACAAAAAACATGCTTCTCATTTGGTGTGTCTCATCAGCATGCAGACCTGTGGAAAATTAAGCTCAAATTATGTATTGGTTGTCGAAGTTGCGAGAGAATAATGGAAGAAAAAACATTTGTATCTAATTCTGAGGTCTCAAAATCAAAGTCAAATATTTTGGTGACTTCTTTCTAAAAAACTACGCCTTACTTCAGAGGGTCAATGGGGCCGTTATTTCTAATTCTCACAACGTTTTATCAACAGCTCTCTCTATATCGTTGATTGAAAAGTAAGTTTTTATGATAACAATTATTTTGAGTGATTACCGACAGTGTCCAAGCCTTTAAGAGACTTTGCTTTAACAATCGACATGGAACCATATAATTACATTCTCTTTGCCTACATTGGCCATGGTGGAAGAAAAAGACGGAGGGATAAGATCCATTTGAGAAAATTACACTCCATATTGTCATGTGATGTGCTTGCAAAGGAAGGCAGGCAGTGATTTGATATGCGGCACGTTTGTATCAGGTAAACAAACAAAAACATTCGTGTCTCGTGGCTTTTTGAAAAATAAAACATAAACGTTCCAAAGACAAATTTATCTCAAAGAGCAAAGTTAATGTTTTTGTTCAGGATGGTTCGTACACTCAAAATAATGAAACAATTTAATTGTTATTTAAAGTCTGTATTGTAAGTTTGCTACACCGTAAGTGATTCATTATTACCATAGCTCCATGTTATTACAGATTCAACTCCCCCCACAGGGGTAGGGCCGTTTATCTTTCTCTAATTATATCGTTTTTCGATAATAACGTGGTAGTTTATAGATTGATGGGACCTTTAGAAATCGACCAAACCATTTCAAAAAAATTAAAGCACCAACATCTCCCTGGAGAGAACCCTAAGTAGCCAGTAAACTAACTTGCACCATTGTACAGAGCAATGACAGCTCCGAGTGGAACCATGGCTAATTACCATAAAATTCCAAATCGTGTATCAGGTAACAAATCATTTAAAACTGAGTTTCACAAGGGTACATTCATTGCTGTCTCGAAGATCGTGCTGTCCATCTCAAATGAGCAAAACAAAACTAATACAAATGTTGCACCATGATTTTGTTTTTACCAACATACAATTATTATAGTATGGTTAGCCGTGTCGTGTCGTGACATACTGTTGCAAAACAAACTATAGAGGGCAGTGTAACGTTTATATGGTTGATATAAATAGAATGATGTAATGTTTTATTTACAGCATCGACTGATCGATTGATCGTTATATAGGGGTAAATATCGTTGCAAGTAAAATATGTACACACTTCTTTTTATAAAGATGTGCCTTTAATACTTTAAAAAGAATTGTAATCACAGAGAAAAGTTATTAAATGAATGATATAAATATAACGATTCTGTTCTGAGAATATTTGAAGATAGTTTCATAGGTTATTTAGTTTACCAAAATAATATATGTTACCCCTTGAAAAAATTAACTATGCCGGTCAAGGGTCATATTACCGTAACAAAAAACTCGCATTGCACAACGTCAGTGAAATCTTGATCGTGTGTTTTAGTATAAAAGCAACATAATTTGTCAAAGAATTCCTTATCCTACAGTACCAGAAGAGGGATTTTATGCCCGGAAGGCTTCATCTTGGAAAGAGTCACATTGTTCAGCAAGTGCAGGTAGATATTGCTTGAAAATAAGACGTAAAACAGTCAAATGAGGCGCTATTTTATACCCATGATCATCATCATGATCATGTACTAAAGATCATGTAGTGTTCCGGTTCTTCTTCTTTTTTAGTTTATTAGAGTTGGATTATCTACAATATAATTTGGTTTAGAACTGTGTACTTAATACTAACAATTGCCAAAAAAACATTAAGATATTCAGTCTTTCCTTTTAAAAATAAAATGCTGCTTGCCATATAATTTATGATAACTATGGCTGGGGGATAACTTGACATTCCTGAGTTTTATGTTTGGAAATCTTCAAATGTTCATTACACTTACAGGGATACGATGACAAACCAAATGATTAAGTTGTGACAATTGTCAACCCCCCCCCCCAGGGCCCCCAGGTTGGAAGAAGAGTGTCCTTATCATAGTAAACCTGCATCACGGGGCACTAAAGACAAAATGATTTTGTAAGAAGGCTTTCAGATAAAAAATGACAGACTTTCAGTGTCATTACCAAAGTATGACCACACCTTTAAATTTGATAATCAACAACACTTGATATGACAAAACCTTGAATCTTTGAGAGTCTAGAACTTAACAATTTCTTGAGTGAATCTAAAATGAACAACTAACTCGGTGCATTTCAACAAACACTGAAGGCAAACACTGTAAGGTGGTGTTGGTTTAAGGTAAAAGTTTTAACAACCAGTGTTCAATTTCTGCCTGTTGATGTGCGCAGCATACATCATGATTAAACCACTACCAGGCATGTTTTAATAGAGGGGGATTTGTAAACAAGATGTAACCAAACAGTTATGAATATTCGTGTGACTTTTCTTTCTCTAATGAATATTCATTGTTTCCACAGACTAATTTTGTTTTGGAGCACCTAACATTCTTCCTTTGGGGGAAGACACGTCGACAACGGAAAGCCAAATGGTGGAACGCTATGTTCAGATTACAATTCATTACTGGATATCTTGAAGAGGTATGAGAGATTAAGTCACTTCTTAAAGATTAAACTAAACCCATCAGAATACTTTAAATAATAATTACATTTAAATGCGCCATGTTTTTTCATGATGACACTCCTGGCGCAAAACACCAAGACTCTGCTTACACACAGGACAACCAAAACTTTGAAGGCTATGGTTTCTGAAATAGATACAAGTATGTTTTGAGATGTGTCTTGATGTGTCTTGAATTGAAATCAAGTATCTGCTTTGTAGTCTTGATACTTCAGTCTTGTAAGGCCAAGGCAGTTTTTCCTTGGGCAAGGGCGCCTCTATGATGAAGAAAAATCACACATTTTTAGGGGCACCAAGGCAATAACTAGGGGCACGGAGTTTGCCTCTGTGAAACATCGGGCCTATTGTCTATCACAAGAGACACTTCCATATCCCCAAAATACTCCACTCTATGACAATTCAACACACACATGTATGGACTTAGAACCATTCATAAGCATTTATGCCAATTTCAATGGTAAGCAGATTTGTTATTGGGTTAAAGTAGTGTCCTACAAATTTAACAAGTGGTTAACATGTGATTAACATGCAAGGTATGTCCCTAACAAGTAGGTGGCTAAAATCACCCACCCCCATGAACAAGTAATGAATACACAGACAAAGATTTAACTTCCCAAATTAGTCAGATCATCATGATTTCAACCATCGAACATTATCAAGATTATGTACACGTTTCAAGTTGATGTGGTCTTCCAACATTATCAAGTTAATTTACATGTATCAAGATTTGTTGGTCGCCATAAGAATCATGTTGTGATTCTTTTTGATTTTTTCTTTTCATGCAGACTTTAACAAATCTACAAACTGTAAAGAAGTCCGAGACGTTAGCCACTTTGGACAGACTTTGTAACATGATGTATGCTGGGAAGAAATGCATCAAGCAACTAGCACACAGCATCAACACAGACTCAAATAAGACGCAGTGAATTTGAGATTAGACTCGGACAAGAAAGTCCCTACCAGTGAAGTCCCTACCAGTTATCCCCCTTATCGGGAGATAAGACTTGGACAACAAATGCTTAAGACAACTAGCACTTAGCATCAACACGGACTCAAACAAGACTCAGTGAATTAGAGATTAGACTCGGACAAGAAAGTCCCTACCAGTGAATCCAAACAAGACAGAGTAAATTAAATTTGACATATTGTGGGTCTTACACAGAGTATGGTTAACGGTCAAAGACCAAGACCAAATTTATTATGTCACCCGTGAATAGGGAAGATCTTCATTAGAAGTCTCCCATACACTTTACTCGGCAGATCCTCTGAAGTTGAATATAAAGCTATTTTAAAGCTAGATTACTGAGTGCTTACTGTAGCAGAAAAACATGCGTAAGCACAAGTATTTCATGAAACAATTAGAGAGATTTGTTGAGATTCAAAAGCGCGTGCGTGCATTCACTCATCTGCTTACACTTTCAAAGCCCTCGGCAAGCTACCTTTGTTACATATAAGCAGTGAATATGAAACTGAAATTATGCCTGTGGCTGCTCCGTTAGCAGAATATGTCAGCTTACAGGTTTTATGAAATTCAGTTCTTATCAGGGACAAATTTCCTGAAGCTGCAAAAAGTAGCTAAGCACAACAGAATAATGCTCAGCATAATAAGAATACCAGTCAAAAGAACATGTCACATGAACCATCTTTGACTGCTAAGCAGAACATGTCACATAAACCATCTGTGACTGCTAAGCAGAAAATGTAAAGCAATATTCGTTGCTTAAGCAGCTCTGTGAGATATGACCTAGAACATTTAAGTAGACAAACCTAATGCACAGCACTGTGAGATTGGGCCTAGAACAGTTAAGTAGACAAACCTAATGCACAGCACTGTGAGATTGGGCCTAGAACAGTTAAGTAGACAAACCTAATGCACAGCACTGTGAGATTGGGCCTAGAACAGTTAAGTAGACAAACCTAATGTACCAACCCTTTTATACTACATGATCATCAAAACTTTCAAGGAAGTCAACGTTATGATAATTGGTGTATATTAGTAACTTAAATATGATGTTACAAATATATTTATGAATATAAATATTGTTTTATCAGGGACAAATTTCATGAAGCTGCTTATCACAACTTTGGGGCCATGGTAGAAGCGTCCTTGTCGCGGTCCTGGATAACGCTAATTCTACCACCACCACACACAACAAGATCTTCCAGTATCATCAGCAATTGTCATGTCTAGACAAGAACAGAGGAGGTCCTTCCTAGGGCCTGCCCTGACAGTCATCTCTGTTAACATCGAAGGCTTCTCAGAGGCCAAGCAACAAATCTTAGCCGAACTTTGCAGCAATCTCCAATGTGACATCCTCTGCTTGCAGGAGACTCATAGAGGACGCGACAACAACCGCCCATCCATACCTGGTATGGTACTCGTCAATGAAAGACCTCATCGCCAGTATGGTAGTGCCATCTTTGTCAAAGCAAGTTCCGTGACAGAAAGCACGTCCGTTTCAGAAGATGACAATATCGAAGTCCTGACTGTAGAATTGAGCAGTGTAGTTGTAACATCTGTATACAAACCACCAGCAGCTGACTTCAAGTTCCCACATTCTGTTCCACACATTCATGGTAAACCACAGATCATCATTGGTGATTTTAACAGCCATAGCACTCAATGGGGGTACAAAGAAACCAACAAGGCTGGAAAAGCAGTAGAGAAATGGATGGATTCCAACCAACTTAACCTCATCCATGATTCCAAGCTACCATATTCATTCTGCAGTGCCCACTGGAAAAGTGTCAGCAACCCAGATTTGGCCATGGTCACCAACAACATCGCAGACCTGTGTGAGAAGACTGTGATGGATACTATCCCTTCAACCCAACACCGACCTATTGGCATCCAAGTCAATGCAGTTGTCAGACCAACCACTGTTCCTTTTAAGAGGCGTTTCAACTACAGGAAAGCAGACTGGCAAGGTTTCTCCCAGAAGCTGGATCAGAACATCAAGCATATTTCCCCTGTATCATGCAACTACGACCGCTTCGCAGAACTTGTGAAGAAAACTGCAAGAAGACACATCCCTCGGGGATGCAGGGTGCAATATGTACCTGGTCTATCCAAGGAAAGCTCAGAACTGTACGAAGATTATGTTACCATGTTTAATGAAGACCCGTTCGCTGAAAAAACAACTCAAACAGGCGAGAAAGTAATGGAAAGCATATCCGAAGAGCGTCGTAAGTCCTGGCAAGCCTTGATTGAATCAATTGATATGTCCAAAAATAGCAAAAAAGCTAGGTCAACCATCCGAAAGTTCTGTGGAGATTCCAAAGCACCACTACAACAACCCAAAGTGACTGCAAATCAAGTCGCTAACCAGCTACTCTTGAATGGGAAAAGTGAAAAGGTGAGGAACAAGATCAAACTGGACCGTAAAAAGTACGACGACGACCAGGGATTCACTCGACCCATGACCATGAAAGAGTTGGAAGCGGGTATCTCCTCGTTGAAACCAGGAAAAGCTATTGGCCTTGATAACATCTCAACAGAGCAAATTAAGAACTTTGGCCCTGCTGCTAAGAAATGGCTACTTCAGCTGTACAACCATTGCCTGTCCACCAACAAGATGCCAAAGATCTGGAAGAAAGCACATGTTCTAGCACTCCTGAAACCTGGGACAGATCCAGCCATCCCCAAGAGCTACAGACCAATATCACTCCTGAGTCACTTGTATAAGCTCTTCGAGCGCCTCATACTCAACCGAGTTGGACCTGTTGTTGATAAACTCCTTATACCAGAGCAAGCCGGCTTCCGTCCTGGCAAATCAACTACGAGCCAAATACTCAACCTCACTCAGTACATTGAAGATGGTTTCGAGGAAAGAAAAGTATCCGGTGTCGTGTTTGTTAACCTCTCAGATGCCTACGACACAGTTAACCACAGATGTCTCCTTCACAAGATCTTGGAACTCACTAAGGACACCCGTCTTACAGAACTGGTTGAAAGCATGCTAGAGAACAGGCACTTCTACGTTGAGCTTGGTGGTAAGAAGAGCAGGTGGAGAAATCTCAAGAATGGGTTACCACAGGGCAGTGTACTTGCACCTCTACTTTTCAACATTTACACCAATGATCAACCAAGAAGTGAAGGTACACGCAGCTTCATTTATGCAGATGACCTTGGTGTAGCTGCTCAAGACAGGGACTTCAGTACTGTTGAAAAAAGACTCTCGCTTGCTCTCAACGCATTGTCACCTTACTATAAAGAGAACCACCTCCGTGCAAATCCATCAAAAACAAAGGTGTGTGCCTTTCATCTGCGTAATCGAGAAGCCAAACGCAAACTGAAGGTCTCCTGGTTTGGGGCTCCTCTTAAAAACTGTGACCATCCAGTATATCTAGGTGTGACCCTAGACCGCAGCCTCACCTTCAAGACTCATGTTGAGAATACTGAAGCCAAAGTCTGTGCAAGAAACAACATTGTCAGCAAACTCACTCGAACAAGATGGGGTGCCAGCCCAGACACTCTCCGATCAACAGCCTTAGCCCTTTGTTATTCATCTGCAGAGTATGCTTGCCCAGTCTGGGAAAGATCTACCCACGCTAAGAAGATTGATCCAGCCATCGATGCTATATGTCGTCTTATCACTGGGTGCCTCATACCAACACCAACTGACAGCCTGTACATACTTTCTGGTATAGCGCCACCTGATGTTCGACGCAGTGCGGCTAGCAGCAGAGAGCGCTATCGCCAGACTACAGATGAGCGAAACCCTCTTTTCAGCCATGAACCTACTGAAAGCCGACTCAAGTCCAGGAAAAGCTTCCTCCAAAAAGTCAATCCAAGTGCAGACCCTGGGGCTCTCCGAACTGCCATGTGGAATGCGAGACTTGCTAAACTTCCACCTAGAACATCCATGGACATGAGTGCTTCAGAAGAGCTCCCCCCTGGTGCTGAATCAAGTTGGGCTGAATGGAGGTGCCTCAACAGACTTAGAACATCAACTGGCCGGTGCAAGGTGTCTCTCAAAAAGTGGGGATATCTAGACTCTGAAGACGTGACCTGCATATGTAAGACAGAGCCACAAACTATGGACCACCTCCTGAGATGCCCCCTACTGGAGCAAAAATGCAGAACTAAAGACCTTGCAGAGAACAATGATATTGCTAGGAGCTGTGTTCAGTTCTGGCTGAAGCACAGCATATAGTGTGTGGACACGATAAGAAGAATATTGTCAGTCATGGAGATGTGTTGTAAATTTGTACAGTTTGAAATAGAAATAATATACAAGGTAATCCATTTACACTATTAATATAGAACTTGAAATAAATATATAAAATATTTTTACCAAAAGGTGAAGTTCAAACTTTTCTAGAAATGAATGGTATTTATGATTTAACAAATCCGATTTATATGCAACTGTAAATACATATATCTTTTTAAAAATCTACAAGATTCAGCAGGTCTTTGAATTCTGACATGCTCTAAACGACCTAATCATTATGTTTAAATGTCACTGTGGTCCAATGGTTAGACTGCAGGACGTACAATCACAGGGTTGTGGGTTCAAATCCTACCAAGCTACATAACTATGGTCCAATGGTTAGACTGCAGGACGTACAATCACAAGGTTGTGGGTTAGAATCCTACCAAGCTAACCAAGGTTCAATGGTTAGACTGCAGGATTTGTAATCTCACAAGGTTGTGGGTTCAAATCCTACCAAGCTGACCAAGGTTCAATGGTTGGACTGCAGGATTTGCAATCACAAGGTTGTGGATTCAAATCCTACCAAGCTAACCAAGGTTCAATGGTTAGACTGCAGGATTTGCAATCACAAAGTTGTGGGTTAGAATCCTACCAAGCTAACCAAGGTTCAATGGTTGGACTGCAGGATTTGCAATCACAAGGTTATGGGTTCAAATCCTACCAAGCTAACCGAGTTCCAATGGTTAGACTGCAGGACGTACAATCACAGGGTTGTGGGTTCGAATCCTACCAAGCTACATAACTGTGGTCCAATGGTTAGACTGCAGGATATACAATCACAAAGTTGTTGGTTAGAATCCGTCTAAGCTCAATGACTAGATTGCTGTTTAGTTACTGAATCACAAGTTATTGATTTGTGCAATTCAGTCATATACATTAAACCAATGTTTGTTTGAAAGAGAATGACTGTTGCCAGTTTGCCAACTTGTGGGAGCTTTACAGAGTTCTTGTTGGGAAGATCATCTGAACAAAACCTAACAATCGTGGTTTTCCTTATTTTTACTTTACTTATGTTTACTATTTTTCCCAGAAGATAGAGTTGTTATAAAGGGAAACAAATAAAGAGTCTCTATCTTCATGTTGAAGTAGTGTAAAGTAGTGTAAAATGGCAATTGAAACCCTTCAAGTTTGAAATCAGTTAACATTAAACAACATCCAATCCAATCCTATCATAAATTCCACTCACAAAACTGAATTTGACCTTAAAAACACACTTAATTAACTGTAGAATTCTGCATAGAAAAAGAAGATAAATTATTGTGTTCATGATGGACTTCTTTTGAATAAAAACAGACAAATCGCACATAAGAATTATAGTTTTGTCGCTCTTTATTGCAAACAAGGAATTTAATATAAATGACAATGTATTTATAATATTTCAACTGATGTGTTTGAAATTGGAATGATTATTGTACACCTTTCTAGTATAAAACTCAAGTTGAATCTACTCAATGTTAGACATTTATAAAATTTGTACAAGAAAATAATTGTTTTTGGTAAAAAAAAGTGACATGATAGTAAATGAAATAAAGGGATGTGAATGAATTTATATTTTTACTAAAAAAATCAAACGGTGCGATGAATCTTTCACAAAGCAAACCTGCAATCCAAACTACAAAACAGACCCATCCTTAAATACAGCCGCTCTGTTGCCCCATGCATGCTACTGCATACTGCGCTTTTTAGGCAACGCGTGTGGGTTTACATGCTTGATAAAAATGGCAAACCCTAGGCGTGTGAAGATGGCGCAAGGGGTTATTTTGTTGTCGTAGTCTGATATCATTTCCTTTTGAGGTTGCGCTACTTCCTTACCAACGCATTCAATCGTACAATTGGCACATGTGTATAAACTTAATTTTAGTGTTGTGACAGTATTCAAATTTGGCAAAAATAACAGTAAAAAACTGTGGACTGCTTTGAGTAGGTTATAAACAAACTACTGAAAGTCATTAGTGCAGTTATTTTAGATTCACGAATGAGAAAAATGTAGAGTACAATACGTCTCTGTGTGTATCGTGCGGTGTGAACAAGTTGGGGTTGGGGTTTGGGATGAGGTCACGACTACGGCAGGCTAATATCTTAATAGATGATTCAAAATAAAATAAGACAAACTACGGACATAAGTCCTGCCCTTACGAGGACTTATGTATTTTAGGTGATACATGTATCTTGAAAATGCAACCACCATTTGAAATTCATTTTTTTAGAGGTTTGTTTGCTGGTAAACATCTACATTTTTATAGGATTAAAACAATTGTAAGGTCCCCCAAAACAAAGGTATACTTTACACCTTATTATTGGTTATGTTTGCAATAGCAATTGTACCTAACGATTTTGGCCCAGTTTTACATCGATGTGTACATGTAGTTAGCAAAGCATCAAAAACAAGCAGTTGTTTCACAAATGGGCGCTTTAGAAAATAACACCCTAAACAAAATTGCATCGTCGTAAAAAATTCTCCTTTCCACTCTTAAAACAAAGAAAATATCATAAACTGGCTCTAATTATCTACATCAATTAGTTTACATATTGGGAATAATTTAAGAATAGAGTAAACTATCATTCTTTGTTACTGATATCAATTAGGGAGGTCTGGTCTGTATCTCTTAAGAGAGACTAGCACTGTGACCCAAACACATGAGTAACTGACATGTATAGAAAATGTTGAAGAAATGTCATTTTTACAAGGAAAACCAAAATCTGGAAATCCAAGTCAATCAAGTAGGGACTGAAAAGCCAGTCCTCCTGCGAGGCTCTAGCCTAAAGCAGGATTCGAACCAGGGTCGACAGAGGTGAAGAAACCACTGAGTCAAACAGAATGCCCTCAATTATCAGAATCTTCACAGAAAAACACAATTTATTTCTTTATAATTTAAAGCCAGTCTTCTTAAAACAGAGATCATCTGCATTAAATATTCAACCAATTGTAAACTAAAATCATTTCTTAAAAATTCATGTGAAATGGCACAAAACATCTCTAGAGGCAGCATCATTCACTTCATAGTATATATTATATCCATTTTAAAAAGCTAACAGTCTTGCAGTAAAGCAGCAGTCCTAATGAAAATAGGCGCAGCTGACCTTGAAATTAAAAGAATAATTCTTGATTGCCAAAGTTCCTTGAATGCTCCGTAATTGCCTTTACATGCCTTATGCTCCAACACTTTGTAACCGTTTCCTACGCAATTCAGCTTCCTCAAACCAAAATTATTATCATGACATCAGACGTTTCTGCTAATAAACCCCCTTGCATATGACACCAGAAACTCAAATAGTTGTCTGTATAAGAGAGGTCAAATGAAGGCGATCATTTGCTGAGAGGCGAGCATACATGTAGCATCTCTATGTTTACATAAGTTTATCTCAGCAATGGAGGCTTGTGCAAAAAACACCCAACAGTAGCTGATAATGTGCTTTGCGCGTGATAAAACGATGGAAACATAAACTGAGAGGTTGTGCGTTGGGCACGATAAAATAACATTCCATTGTTTTATCTCAGCAATGGCGGCTAGCGCATTAAAAAAATACATCATTAGCTGAGAATTTTGTGGTACGCTTACATGGCGGCCTTACGCAATAAAACAAACATCGCTAGCTGAGAGTTGTGCGAAGTAAATGATAATACAATGGATACATTCCACTGTTTTATTTTGATTTGATTCGAAATGTTTTTTTCACAATTAAATATGTATCCGTGGACAGAGGCTGAATTCAAACATTTATCTCAGCAACGGTCATCTACACAAGGGGTGAAAAGCAGCTAATGTCACAAAACACAACATTTTTAAGTGATATTAACATTTTCCTAGGGGTAAATCTTGACAGTTAAGTTTTGAACGCACGCATAACTGAGACATTGGCATACAAACAATTGTGAGGTAACCAAAACACGAGGTGAGCTGCGACGCGCTTGAATTTGAAGAAGAAACATTGAGTTGGACTGTCACTCCGTTACAATGAGAACAAATGCAACCTCTTGTAGTGATATTAGTTGGGGTTAAGGCACCTAAAGTAGCAACTGCACTGGAAGACCCATGATACCTGCCTAGGAAACACTAGATATCACTGCCTAAGAAACATTACATTATAATCTGAGGGTCGTTTACTGATGCACCGATGGATTTATGTGGAAGAATACGCCCACCATTGATGTACAGCTCATCTTTAACGATTACGTCTTCACCTAAAACACATACATTCTCCATCCGAACCTGTAGTAGACAATAGTCAAAGAATGCCATCACTTCTTTGAATACAGTCTTCAAGATTTGTATTTAGTTTACTTCAAGTTTAGTACTTAAGATCGACACTATTATGCTTGCGTAGCGAGGACTTTTACAAACAACAACAGTGTTGGACAAGGAACCATGGTTAGCCATTGATTCTTGTCTGCGCACGCTCATTGCGAACCGTGGTTAGCCATTGATTCTTGTCTGCGCATGCTCATTGCGAACCGTGGTTAGGCATTGATTCTCGTCTGCGCATGCTCATTGCTTTGCCACTTATTTTGTTAATTTAAGAGTAGTGCGCCTTATATGCCAAGCGCTTTACACGCAGGAAATTACGGTAATAATTGAGTGCGAAAACGGCTTGTTGAATTCTATTGATCAGACATCGGTCAGTGAATTTAAACATGGCGATAATAGTGAGACTTACAATTTAAAAATAACGAAGGTGAGGCGCCCGTAGGGTGTGATAAGGCACTAGTAAAACTTGGATTTTAATTTATTTAAAAACAACGTTCTTACCCATTGTCCCACATGACACGCCCAGCCAATCAGAGACGAGTCGATCCAAGCATGTGATTTGATTGTTGTATTTTTGAGAACCGTAGTACGTTTGATACAAACACCATCCTCTATCGTCACATTGGGACCTATCACAACATTCGGACCTATCCTACAGTTATCCCCAATCTTGGCACTTGGATCCTTAAAAACAAAACAAAATTCAATCAACAGCTTGAAAAACACACATTAAATAACAAGTTATAATTATTAGTGAAAAAAATGTAATAACAGGTACCAATGTAGGTAACATCCAGAGTAGGTATAACCCTCCTGTATTGGAGTACCAAGACTGTGATTTGTCATCTAACCCTGCCTGATATACCTTCCTCATTCTACCCAAATCCAATATCATACGATGTAATAACTAAGGTACCAATGGAGTTAACATCCAGAGTAGGTATAACCCTCCTGTAGTGGAGCACCAAGACTGTGATTTGTCATCTAACCCTGCCTGATATACCTTCCTCATTCTACCCAAATCCAATATCATACAGTACCTCATCATCAGGGCCCAATTTTATAGAGCTGCTTAAGCACATACAGTAGCTAAGCACAGCAACATTATGCTTACCATATTAAGGTTACCAGCCAAAAGTACCATCATGTGCAACTTGTGACTGGTATCCTACTTATTTCTTTTAAGCAGGAAACTGTTTAGCAAAATTTTCTGCTTAAGCAGATCCATGAAATTGAGCCCTAATGTATTACAATAGCATTATTTATCTAGGATATGATTCATTTGTCAAGTCAATGCAAAGACCAATGGTTAACTAGTGGTTGTTTAGTGACATTAGCTGGGCATGCGAACAGAAGTGTGAATGACTCTAGTTATGTCATATCAAAGTGGCAACTCAACGTACTTTATCATTTTCTGATACCTTGTCCACTCTACACTGTGCTGTGAAAACAGCCATTGATTACCAGAGATGCAACCTCGGCCCAATTTCTTAGAACTGCTAAGCACAAAAATTTGCTTAGGATGCAATGTTTGCCTTGATAAAAACAGGATTACCAACCAAATTTCCATGTGATTTTCAGGATAAGCAAACAACAGTCGAATACCAATAATAAGCAACTTGCAACAAATGCAAATTTGGTTGGTTATCCTGTTTTTTATCAAAGAAGAAATTCCATGCTAAGCAAATTAGTGTGCTTAGCAGCTCCATGAAATTGGGCCCAGGCCAAGCAGGCTGGTTCAAAATAGTCGACTAGTGTAGTCCAACTATTATTGACTAGAAAGTATAGTCAACGATAGTTTTTGCGCAAACTTGCCCTAGCTGACAAAAAAGGCGACATTTTAGGAAGCATTTGGTGGCATCCATTATTAGAAGTAATCCTATCAACATGTCAATGTAATGTTACTCACCACTAATACATTGCCGACTATGCCAGGACCAGTGTGTAAAGCTTGTGGGTTATTCTGTCGGAGTGAGTTTAGATATAAAGCCATTCCAATCAAGAAATCTTTAGGCTGACCTACATCCATCCAGAACCCTACATACAATCACATAAATGGCAGCATTATTAACCCTACATACAATCACATAAATGGCAGCATTATTAACCCTACATACAATCACATAAATGGCAGCATTATTAACCCTACATACAATCACATAAATGGCAGCATTATTAACCCTACATACAATCACATAAATGGCAGCATTATTAACCCTACATACAATCACATAAATGGCAGCATTATTAACCCTACATACAATCACATAAATGGCAGCATTATTATTAGTACACAAATAATCAAGGACAAAGATCACAAGATGTATAATAAACGTTTCAATGTTCATTATAAATGTTCAAAAAGTCATTCATAAAATAATCAGTTCTAATTTGTAAGTAATAATAGTGATAACTATAATAATACAGTTCTTACGAAACGTTTTCCATACTCAAAGGGCGTCCCAAAGAGCTCATTATTTTGTTCTTGATAGGTTTTGAATTATAAGACCCATCCCATACATGGCACCTTGAAATGGTTTACCTGGAAACCTACGGCTTAACAACCAATCCTAAGGACGTAGCAATAATGGTCAAGTGTCTTGCTTAAGGTCACAAGTGTCAAGAGTGGGACTCGAACCTACACCCTACTAATCAGATACAGCAGAGCTTGAATCTGGTGTACTTGACCGCTCAGCCATGACACTCCACATGAAGTAGGAGTAAAGTAGGAGTAAAGTAGGATTTGAAACTTTACATTGTAGGAGTTTAATCAGGTGAGGTTTGAGGTAGAACCATGTCTAAAACTCTATAGAGTAGTGCTGAACCGCCATTTCTTTTCAGAACCAACACTACTCTAAAGAGGTTTACACATGGTGCTGCAAACCTCAACTGATTTCCAATCATTGTTAATGGCCGCATGTTTTGAACCTGGCAGGGCTTTCTCAAAGACTAAAATGATAACACAAAACACACGTAAGTACACCAATGCATAGTAACGGAATCACTCAGGTGAAAAAAAGAGTGACAATGAAGGAGTAGAAAGCAGTTAGCAAGAAGAAAAGGATGAACAAAGAAAACTTTGCGCTATAAATTATTGTATGAACCACTTTGTTTACAGACATCTTTTGAACCAATCTGTGTTTGGTCCAATAAGAACTGAAGTCAGTTGTACCTTTTAAATTCATTGCAAAGAGCTGTCCATCTAGAGCCATCTGTGGGAATACTTCTCTCTCAATGGACGTTGGTCTCAACTAAAGAAAAATATATAGAGAGGAACAGAAATTAACAATTTAGCTTAAATTAAACTCAGTGGGCTATCAATCAGTAACAAAAATGGGCACAATTTTTTTAGAGCTGCTTAAGCTCAAAAAGTAGCTAGCACAAAGTTATGCTTAGCAGGTTACCAGCCAAAATACCAGACAACATGTATACATGTATATGTATGTTGTGACTGGTATACTGCTCATTTCTGATTAGCAGACAATTTAAGCTTGGAAGCAGCTCTGTGAAATTGGGCCATGGGAATAATTTCATTAAGCTGTTTACACAGGAAAAAAATGGTTGAGTTTCTGTGGCCCACTTCCTCCTGGGTGAAGAGAAGCAATTATAGTTAAAGGCATTGGATACTAGTGGTAATCACTCAAACATGCAACAAAGAGCTGTTGATAGTATAAACATTGTGAGAAACGGCTACCTCTGAAGTAACATAGTTTTTGAAAAAGAGGTTATTTCTCAACCAAATAATAAAATGCTTCAGACATGAAGCCTTTTATTATGCATCTTAAAGCACACAAGGTTGTGCAACAAGGGTGTTTTTTCTTTCATTCTTCTCTTTCAACTCATGACCAATCGAGTCTAAACACAGATTTGTTATTTTATGCATTATGTTGGAATACACCAAGTGAGAGTTACCAAACGTGTCCAGTGCCTTTAAGTGTCTTGCTCACCACCTTAATGAATATCAAAGAAACAAACACAACTTACCTCTATTCTATCCAATATACCAGCGCTGAAGATGTACATGCCAGCATTGATCTTATTAGATACAAACGTCTGTGGCTTTTCTACAAATCTTTGGATTTGTCCCGTCTCATTATAAACTACCACACCATATTTGGAAGGCTCTTCCACTTTGGTGACCTGGGTAGAAATAAGCAAAGATTTAATACACGAACGTAGATATTAAGAATTATGCACTTTTTTAGTGAAGTTACAAGAAACATATATAAATACCTCCTAGGCCTAGCTAGTTGGGATATATTCATTCACATCTAACTGTATATAAAAGTGTTGCATAATTGTAATAATATTGAGATTTATACACTATATCTAACTGACTGAATTACCTTCAATGTGTTACAGTACTTAAATACAATAGGGGGACATTAATGGAACTATTACTAACACACATTAATGACAGCTCACCTATTGTCATCTTTACATATATAACAATAAACATATAGTTATAATGACAGATGCCATCATATATAAGTGACAAAACTGTCGCTAATAAATTAACGATAAAGAAATATTAAAAAAATGCATAAAAAGGTGGTATAACAAAATGCATACAAAAAGAAAGATGTAAACAAATCAGATGAATGAATACCGGTAGTTAAAAATGCACATTGCAGAATCACACAAATGTTTATAGATATCACACTCAAATAAGAAAGGTTTAGGTTTGGCAAAGTGGAAAGCAATGCACAACAATTCTGTCAGTGATGAATAGAAAAAAATACAATTTCAATTAGACACAGTAACATACATGATTAGCAGCAATAATAAATACATACACTTCAGTTCAGTTACAATCATAGAAACCATAACACACTTTGTTTACTGAAGCAATTTCTTCATCTGTTATTCATATTATTGCGTCTTATTTTTTAAAAAGGGGAAGAAGTTTTATAAATCAACAAAAACAATCACTGATTTTTCCTGGCCAGTGCAATAGACCCTTCCAGTTAAATACTGAATTGCACATCGTCGGGCATGTGCATTAACACTACTGGTTGGTAAAATGAGTGAATATTGTTCCTTTTTGTATGTGGGGTTGATGTATACATGTTGTGCATCTAGCCAGTGCCACACTCTATGTTTAGTACCAACCAATAGTGTTTGTCCGACCAGATTAGCATACTCATGGGGACAAGATAATCGGGGAAAATTGAAAGCAGACCTATATGCTTATTTTTGAAAGGGCAAGGGCACCAAGGCTTTTTCCCATGGTAAAAGGGAACCTTATGAGGAAAATACAAATTTCTATGGATCTTTTCAAGGGTACCAAGGCAATGCCCATGGAGAATGGAGGCAATCGCCTTCATTGCCTCTGTGAGGTATCAGTCCTGTAATAGAGTGCAGAGACAAAATATTCAATTGTCAAACATTATCAGCATTAAAAATGTACATGGTAACATCAGAGATAAAGAACATTGCATTTGACAATGACAAGCAATGTACACTGAAACAAGAGGTTCAAAGAAAGTGTATCAAACCAATATTTCAAATATTTCACATGTAAAAATAGGATACACATTTCTAAAACAAATCAAAATATTTCAGATGTACATGTTAATGGTAACATATGCAGAGATAAAAAACATTGTATTTGTTTAAAACATACAACGAAGAATGACAAGCAATGTACACTGAAACAAGAGGTTCAAAGAAAGTGTATCAAACCAATATTTCAGATATTTCACATGTAAAAATAAGATGCACATTTCTAAACAAATCAAAATATTTCAGATACGTACATGTTAATGGTAACATATGCAGAGATAAAGAACATTGTATTTGTTTAAAACATACAACGAAGAAAGACAAGCAATGTACACTGAAACAAGAGGTTCAAAGAAAGGTATCAAACCAATATTTCTAATATTTCACATGTAAAAATAAGATGCACATTTCCAAAACAACATAAAGAATTTCAGTGTTTCAATTACCTGAAGATAACAGAGCAAAAAACAACACAATTAGCAATGTCTGAGCATATACAAAACTTAATGGTCTGTAAAGGGTCAATACACGTCGGGTTAGGGTTCAAAACAACCAATAATCAATGATGGAAATCGTCAATGCAACATGCTAATAAAGGAAAATGAATGTATTTGACTCAATCTGCTAAAACAATAGTCCTGACAAACAAAAGTATCAATCAGTAACTTACAACAATTGTTCCTTCTTTGCCGTGACGTTTATGAAAATCTAACATCTCTTGGAATGGAAACTCACAACTGATGTCACTGTTTAAGACAAAGAATGGTTCACTGCTTTCCTTTAAGATATCACGTGCCAAGGCCAGGGGACCAGCTAAAACAACAAACAAAAACAACAGAAAATAAATCTTTTTTCCTTTTTATGATTTAAGGGGGGATGTTTATTGAACAATGTCCCTTGTATAGCAGAGCATAAGGAGCAAGGTCTGTGTGGTCTCTGAGAGTAGCGAGGTGAATCAACTCAGGTTTGAATTGACAAGCAACAAGCGGCAGCGCAACATGTGCAAAAGTATGTTGAACCAACAGACCTTCCTACAAATTGTGCTGAAGTATTACACACAAATACCGGACACTTCGGCACCTCGCAAACTCGGCATCTTGCAAACTCAACACCCACCCGGCAGCAATAATGTCGGCACCATATGAACATACTAGCATTACTGGTTGGCAAAAAATATGGAATGTTGAGTTTTACCTGTTCCTAATGGTTCTTCTTCATGTGATGTTGTGATCTTGATTCCCAACTGTAATCCAAACAAGACAAGAAATCATTAATCAAGAACAGATTCACCTGCCGACAACAGACTGTGCAACTCAACTAAGACAAGGTTTCTCAATGAAATAAATTCTTGTTAAAATTGATCATTTAGTGTGTTTAATAACATTTATGTTCCAGCGCTTAGAAACTCTGTATTAAGCGCTATGTGTTATTATTATTAGTATTATTATTATTAAATGTTGTTCAAATCCAAAATTTTTAGATGGTATTAGATTGAGAGACTAAACCAAACAACAACAGAAGACACAAACAATTTATAAAGTTGCCATTCATGAGCAATGCCTATATGCTGTATGCATTCATGTATGGATAACCATGATGATGTACATATGTACAAAACTATAGACAAGTTGCAGGAAGAATGTTGAAATGGTTTCAAATCGTCAATCAGCAGAATAGCAGGGATAAATCACAAATATATCAATACATACAGTATCAACACAATTTATAATATACATGGTACACACAGTGGCCTTTCATGGTTACTCACTTAGTATGGTTTGTTTGCATTTTGTGTTTACCTTCTTTTCTTGTTCTTTGAGTTCCTGTTCAAGAAGTTCTGCCCGGTAACTTACAGCAAGTATGATTTCTTTGACACCAACCTGTATATTCAAAGGAAATAAATTATGGAGTTTCTTCATGACGTATCATTCCTCAAGATGTAGGCCCCTGAGGGGCCATTGGTTCACAAAACAAGTCTTTCTTGGAGCTTTGCCAAGTCTAGGTTGTGCTGCATTTGGACCAAATATTGGGTCCTGCAACCATGAAACCATGACAAAATTCACTCAGTCCATGCGGAGCATCGGATGATGGCCCTCCAAACCCATTGGTCATCGCTTGCTGTACGCAGCTCTTCCGGTCGCAGGCCAGAATGGTGTCCACAAAGGTGGTTTGTGGTCTGCCTCAGCAACAGTGTCCCTGAGTTTGGCCCATAGCACCAGCCTACTCACTGCCAGCTCAGTATGTCTGAGGCAGTGAAATAACAAAAACCCTGCTGTGTACCAGATACTATTCAAATATCCTGAGAATTGGCTTGGGGGGGGGGGGGGGTTATATACTTACTGCAGCCAGAGCTTCTACTTGATGAAGTAACATAGGTTTGTTGCAAAACTCCACCAGTGGTTTAGGGCGACTCAATGTCAAAGGTCGTAGCCTGGTTCCATATCCACCCACAAGAATAAGGGCCTTCATTGCAGCTGTGTTTCTTGCTTACTTACAGCACAAAGGTTTGAAACCTGTAAACAGTACAAATATTATAATAAGTTCACAAAGTATAAGAGAGATGGGATCCATAATTCAAAAGAAAATGCTCATACGCTGGTTAAATTAAACCATTAGCCTTAAAGATATGGCTTCCAATAGGCACATGTGGTCAGAGGGCCTCTTCCAAACCTCCACTTGGACTCAGTCAGATGCTTTTAAAAGCAAAAAAAAAAGCAGCTGAGCACAACAAAATTATGCTTACCAGAAAAAAAAGATAACAGCCTAACTACCATGTACATGTGCAATTTGTGATCGGTAGCACAACATTTAAGAGCAATATTTTCTGCTTTAAAAGTAGCTCTATGAAGTTGGGCCGTAGTCTCAGATCAGGCCTTGACACAACCCAAAGCACCCAGAGCAAGTGGTGTGGTGCACTGTGATTTTGCTGTGGTGCCCTCTGCAAGGTTCCAATACAAACTTACATTTTCCCTTAGAATACCCCTTATCACCTTATCAGAGGAACATTGCTGTGCCCATTCAAGAGCAAAGTTCAAGGCCTGTTTATTGGATACTGACGAGCGATGTATGTAATTATGATCTCTATATTTCACACACCATGCAGTAAGTTAGGCTTTTTTATTACATCAATCAATGTCAAAAAACCAGTTAGTGGCCTGACGTTTCAACCCTAGAAGAGTCTATCTCGAAGCGTTTTTTTAAATTCCAACTTCTGGGAAGAGTATCCTTAGTTAGTTCTATAGAAGTAGAGCAGGACTTTTGTGGAATTCAACATTTTTGTTTACCCGGCTTTTAAAATGTCTGAATTCAGATAATAGTCTGAACTATGTCATCCCTGCATACATCTGATGTTGATGTGGGAACTTTAATGATTTCATTTTAGTTTCAGTCACATCAAATCTGCTGGCTTTATTTATTGTGACATGATTCTGTTCACTAACCAGATTACCTAATTTTGTAACACTTAAATGGTATATTGTTTACTGCTGTACTGAATGTCCCTTCACTAACACCCTTCCACAATATCAATACTCAAGTCCAACCATTTCTACCCACCGCCCAGAATCAATTGTTGTGGAGTTGTTGACCCTTGACCTCAGCAGGATATGGATGGCACAATGCATTTGCATAGAATCAAAGTGTCACCAGGTTTGCCTATATATTTCACTGTTTGATCTTTTACTTTAGCGTAGCTACATATGTAAACACAGTTGTGTAATGAAGCTGTAGCTACATGTAAACAGAGGTGTGTAATGAAGCTGCCCAGCAAAGAGAAAGTTTCTTCGGTGGATAAAGAGGATCAGAGGGTACCATGAATATTATACTTAATAGTAAAGTTTAATCACTGTTCCCCTAACCATAGCGCAAGGTATGCCCTAACATGCCTAAATTTAAAAATGTACACGATGTACATGTAGCACCAATTGTGACAATTTCTTTTTCAGCTATTCAGGCATGATATTCAGCTCTTGGAGAAAAAAGTAGGAAAATAGTATTGAGTAAATGATCACGAGCTGACCTAATATGGCATGTACACATAAGGTACTGCATGTAGAAGGTTTGTATGGCTTTTTTTCCCGCCTTTTGATAAACAAAAAATATAAATAAATGTTTTATTTTGCAATGATTTTCTATCGGTAAATTTTGTTGTTTTTAACTTGATTCAAAATAAATTTAGAAAAACATTCTCCCGTTGTAACTCGGCATTTAATTAAGAACAAGAAATTTAACTTATAAGGAATACTAATTTTTAAAAACAAACTTAAATTGTTAATCTTCATAATTGTTTACTTTAAAACCAACAAAAGATGAATTACAATACAGGATACTTATAATACAAAAATTAATGTTGCATTAATCTCGCTGCAAAAACAGCCATGCGATACCGAAATCGCTTTGCATTTGCAGGAAGATGAACCAGGCTTTACTATCAACCAAATGATGAAACGATGATTAAATAAAACTAAAAATAAAAAGTATAAAAAACACCTGTAGAACATAAACAAATATTTTATTAGACGGTACATTTCACACTACATTTTTTTGCACTGCAGTTGCACTTGTTTCATGAGTTAGTATAGTATCTTATTTTGCACACTTGTCTTGAAGACACTAGACACTATTGGTAATTGTCAAAGACCACTCTTCTCGCTTGGTGTATCTCAACATATATGCATAAAATAACAAACCTGTCCAAATTTGAGCTCAATTGGTTGTTGAAGTTGCCATGGAATAATGGAAGGAAAAACAACCTTGTCGCACTAATGGTGTCTTCTACAGGGGTCGAAATTGCCACTAGCCCGCTAGCCCGGGTCTACCAGATTTACAGCCGGGCTACTCATTTTTCCAGTTTGATAGCCCGACGGGCTAGTGGAAAAATGATGCAAAAATCATCATCACAAACAATAAAGAACTATATTATTGGTGTATTGTAAAGTTTGAGCCGTGACGCGAGACATAATGTGTCTTTCGGGCTACCAAATTCTAATCAGGGCCACTAAAAATTATTGGTCACTAGCCCTGCTGACTACCATGAAAACACACTTAATTTCGACCCCTGTTCTAGCTGAAAGGTTGCTGTATAGGAGTAGTGTACTACCAATTCAGTTTCCACAGTCAGCCTTTGGACAACCATCATTATGCTATGAACCTTTGTACTACTACTATTACTAAGTTAGAGAGATACAACCTGTCTGTACCAAAAGCTGGAGAAGAGTGAGAGTGACTTATTGTCTACATTTGTTTTTATATGGCTATGCACAGTAAGCAAAAGGATTAGGGCCTGCTCAATAGGTGTACACATAAGAACTTACTATAGGCTTTTATACTACACTGGGGGCTTAGGAGTTCATTGTTCACCATTTGCAGCTAGCTGACATTCCCAGAATGAATGACCCATTCTTTCCCTATACAAAAGGTGGATGGTAAAAGTCTCTGGTGCAACTGCAAGCACTAAATTTATAAAAAGCAAGCACATGCTTGGCAGCTAGCTGTTAATGGGATTCACTACACTATATCTACCTCCTGCCTCCATGTATCAACCATGTCAACAACTCTCCATTGCTCACCAGCAAGTCAGCAGTCAGTTTTTATGATAACAATTATTTTGAGTAATTATTACCAATGCATAAATAGTGTTCAGCACTCCAGCAGTGCCTTATTTAAGACTTCCTTTTAAAAAATTGCATCGAAAGAATGGTCACTTGTGTATTGGGCGAAATTTATAGAAGGGGGGACTTTGTCAGGGACGACTCCGGCAGACAGGGGCGACATTGTTTAGGGGCGAGCTTGCTGCATGCTGGGGGCGACTTAGCATGGAGCGACATTTGCGAAGGCGGCGTCTTGACCGGGGCAAGGTGACTTGTTTCCCTCACAGTCACACGTGCACTGCTGTGTGTTAAAACGACGAAAGTCATGAGAGAATGAGACTAGGCTGAACTGAAGTGAGAGTTTACTTACCGCAAAATGAAACAACGTAGCACTCTACTCAACGAAGACAAAAAAACTCAGTTGTTTATGAACGAAATAACGAAGACTTTATTTAGTGACACTATTCAGCATAAGTTGCAGTGCAAAAGACATTCATGAGAGTTTTTCAAGCATTTCAATACAGCCCGCTGTCGCCACGTCGAACTTCTCTCAGCTAATAGCAAATATCAACCTTTGACCTGTTGGACTGAACCATTTTAACCAAGGGAGTAACCAAAGTGTGTCACAGGGTATAACACATGTTTACTAGCTGTTATTTAACAATTCTGATCAATATTTATATTTCAAGCAATCTAAACACTATATTATTTATCAATAAAAAATATATAACACCCTCCTGTATGATGGCTAAAGTCTCAAGTATTTTTTTCACACCCCTTTTGTAATGGATCAATCTTGAATGAAAGTTGACACGTTCGACTAGTAAACAGTGTAAAAGGGGGCGGGAGCTTAGAGTAAAACGACAACTACTATACTGTGAAACTAATTTGACAGACACAGTCGAGATTTAAAATTTAAAAAATCGTTATTTGGTTAAAACCATCTCTTTAAATAAGATTCAGTTATTCAAACTAGGGCTAGGCCTAGGTCTACTTACTAAACCCAAGAACTAGGGGGTTCTTCATGACCCCCCCCCCCCCACCCAAGCCCTCTATAATTCCTTTGAATAAATGAGTTTTTTTAAAAGGCTGCAACATGGCTATAAAAATGTACTATAAAAAGAAACCCATGCTCTACAAACATAGCAACCACCCAAAGCAAACCAGTGTACTAAACCCATAGCAACCAGTGAGCTATGACTATACCAATCACTGTACTGTCATTATGGTAACCGATGTACTATACCCATAGCAACCACGTACTTAACCCATAGCAACATCAGCTTCTAGGTACCTAGATGTCTTTAACTGCTGTGTGTAGGCCTACTGCTTCTGCTGTAGTTAAAGCAACGACTCCGTCGGCTTTGTCTCTGAAAAATAAATACTCATCTCCGATTTCACCAAACTCTTCCAAATTCATCTTAGGACACATTGAAGCCATCCTAAGTTAGGACGGGTTACTCGTCCTAAGTCGAGTTAGAATTAATCCTAGTGTTTCGTGTAATCGGCTGCTTGCTTTTGAAAAATAAAACACTTTGTGAGTCTCAACCTCAAAAAAAAAAAGAATGCTGAAAAGTACAACTAGGGAAATTAAGTTTTAACCTCGCATTGAAGGAGCAAAGTAGTATACAAACACCACTGTATATCAAACAATAAGTAAATCAACCATGAACACGTTGGAACCAACTATTCCCTTTAAAATTCATGCCATTTTATTACCAATAATTTGTCTTCCTAATCATAATAATTTCATATCTTGAAGTAAACAAGTATCACAGCTAAATTTGATGAAGAAAACCCTTGTTTCACTTAGTACATCCAAGTAACAACACAGAGGGCGGGCTTCAGTTCTTCACAGTTGCAAACCCGTCAACAGAAGTTATATTGTTGCTTTAAAATTCATGCCACTTGATGTGTTTTTTTTCTTTATTGGTCATTATTAAATTATTCAATTCATACAATCTTGACAAGTGATACATTTTTGTGGCGAACAAATTAAATTGTCCAGTGGTAAAGTATATCAAAGTTACATTGGTTCTTAATTAATACACATGTGATAAACACAAGTGTTGTGTGAAGTTTATCATCAGGTGCAAATACAAGGCATGATGCTTGGTGTTATTTAATTGGAGGATTGGAGGTCTTTATTTCACAATAGACCAAACCATGCCTAAAACACTGCCACACAAAAAACTCTCAAAGCGAATGGTGAAAAGAATTCTTGTCCATTTAGTTTACTCAGTGATGGCTTTATCCTCCAATCAAATGACAAAGTTACTAGCGCCCTTCAGTGTTTGACTATTCTCATTTCTAGACCAGCCATCAACAAACCTTTCACAGATTTACAAAACACCCTCATAGAGGATGCAATAATACAATCTTGTACATTTTGGTGATTACTTGGGCTTTACACAAAATAAATAATGAATGTTCTGTGTTCATGCAATGCAGAGAATATTTTCTTAAACTCTGCTTGGCCTTGTTGAATTTAACATTTGATATTTTCACCTTTGCACTCCTACACAATCTATATTTGTACCAACTCCGCTCTAACTGACAAAGACCAACTAAGACATGTTATGGCATTTCCTGTGCAATATCATTCAGAAAGTGGTAAAGGTTGTCCTTTGAATGTTTCACAAGTCTGTGATTTACTCACTGAGGTAGAATCCACATCTACTTACGAAATCTATGTGACAATAATTGCAATTTAATATATTCAATTTTGCATTTCATACAGAATGGTGAATTATTTTGCTAAGAGAATGTGACAAGGAGTTCTTTTGTCAGAGCTGAAGAAAGTGTGGCTGCACTTTATCACTAGCTCAGACCCAGCAAAAGAGAAAATTTAAAATTCATTTCATGAAGACGGAGTCAAATAATATACAAACAACTGTACTTGAGCTTTGTCTAAATTGGCTGTTGTTGCTACAGCTGTTGCTAAGGACGTCCTATTCTTCAATGCAAGTTCTCATGACGATCAAATTACAGCCACTAATTCAGACATGGCTTTAGGACCCCTCTCATTTCAACCTCGTGTTTCAGGCAAACCTAAATATAAAAAGTCTTTAAAAATAAAAAAAATCTTGGGGAGATAAAAGTTATGAACATCAAAGAAATTCATGTTTTAGAAGGGCTCTTCCATTTGCACCCCAAGCACGGAAACTCCCTCAGTTGTGCCACTGATTTCAGTAAAATTGTTGAGCCCCCTTGCAGACTATGATTTTATAATAAACTAATTTCAACAATGGAAAGAGATTGAAATTAGAAGAATGTGAAAAGAGATTGAAATTAGAAGAATGACAATTCATTTCTAACCTTTTCAAGACAAACAGAGACGGTCTATACTATAACTTTACACCACACAATATAATATTGAAAAATATTTCACAGGATTAAAAATATACAGTCAGTACAAAAAACAACTTTGTATCAATTAGATTTCTTTCAGAGGTTTTTGTTCTGTCAATAACAAACAATGACATACAGCTCATTACATTAATTAAGTCTTACAAGTAAAGATCATAACATACAGGATCTGACTAAACATTTGAAACAGTTACCATTACAGATACAGCACTTGATTCACAGACTCAGGTTATTGCCATCCATTTTGTGACTGGTATAAGTCAAGTATGAGTGACTACATTCATGATGTAGGGTCCTACATTTATGATGTAGGGTCCTACATTCATGATGTTGGGTCCCATCTCTGCAACATAATCTGTGGAATTACTGCAAGCCTTACTGGAATGTATCGCAACCATACAGTTTCGAATCCTAGGTAATGTGTGACCACAGTGTGTGACCAATTCCTTGTAAATGTTAACACTTGGCAAACAAATCACTCAGTTGGAATACTTTTTACACAAGAGATGAAAAAGGGTGTCCATCTTCAAAACACTTTACAAACAGACAACAAAACCTATATGTTCACAGTGTTCTTTTAAACCTCCCTAGTTGCAATGTACTTTGTTTTACTCCAGTGGAATTCAGAGACATGTCTTGCACATTTTGAGGATGACAGACATCAAGAAACAACACTTCCTTGACACAGACCTCAAGAAACAACACTTCTTTGACATGATTTGAATTTGACCCAGCCATGACATCATAATTCATGTGTTACCGTCAAGGTGTAAACCTACCTAAATACTTAGTGCTTATTTATGTTTCTTTTTGCCTTTTTTCTTGCTCGGGACCCGGCATCGAGGACAGTACCAATTTGACTCCGTTGGTTCTTCCTTGATACCTACACATGGCCTGGGAAAAAATAGAGAGAGGGAACAATTTACAATGGAGTAACAAGCCAGGTTTTTTGTTCTTCTAAAGCCCTGCTCATATTTCATGCGAATGCGAAGTGAAATTCAACACCACCTCTTTGTTGAGCATAGCTTTACTCTCCCAAATTAATTGTTGCAAATTTGTGTCATCAACATTTGTATCGCATTCACATGCGCATTCGCATTCGCATTCAGATTCGCATTCGCATTCGCATTCTCATTCGCATTCCCATTCGCAGCGGGTATGAACCGGACTCAAGGCACCTTCTCATTGATAAAGGACACCACTTTGACAGGCATGACATTTGGTCCTATGAAAAGGCTATGACTTATTTATCAAGTACATGTACAATATAAACATTTCAGGCTGATTTTAATTGAAACTTTTCAGGATTTGTCAGGGGCAAAACCAATCAAAAATCAGACCTAACTTAAGTAAAAAGAATATCATGCCTGTTTTGAGGAACATGTAATTAAAGGGGCACCAAGGCATGGCGATCGCCTCCATTGCCCAGTCCATGATCAAATTTCACAAACTACATTAACAGCAGAAATTATTGCTTAAAGATTTTCTATTCAGCAAAATAAGCAGGACACCAGTCACAGATGTATAGCGTTTGCATTTAGCAGATAATGTATGAAATACTGAAGTGTGTCTTACCAATGATACCAATCATCACACGTATCACATCCCACCATTGCACTCCCATCATCTGGCAATTTACAGTTTGGACAAATCCAAATCCTCTCTCCAGTGTCACTCTGAAAAAACAAAAATAGAATCCAGAAATCTAATTCAAAAATCTTACAAACAACGAGTACACCAGACATTTTTTCAGTTAATCTGTCTGGACTTGATAAGAAAACAATAAAATACAACTCGAGTATGTTGGCATCACTGAGATAAAAAACAAAAACAAAGAATACACGCCAAGCGCAATTCTCAGCCAATTACACAGAAATTCAGCGCTTGTCATGTAAGCAAAGAATGGTGATCGTAAGCACAGAATTCAGCGATAAGCAGAGCCATAAAATCAGTCCCTGGTCCCTTACCACTACAGTTCCAACAGTCTCTAGAATAACAGTACGCTGAGCTGAGCTTCCTACTGTCACACCAGCCCCTCCAGCTGGAGCACCTCCTGGTGATTTCTGGCCTGTTGCTGTTTTACCAGCTCCCTTTGTCATAGCAGGTTTCTCAACAGGGGCTTTTAGAGATGCTTTTGTAGGTACCGAGATACCCTGATAAACAAAACAGAATCAGACACAACAAGATGAACGTTTGAATAAAAATAAATTTTCATTATTTATTATATTATTATTATTATTATTATTATTATTATTATTATTATTTCTGAGAAAAAAAGAATTAGCTGTTGCAAACTGCTTATGAACCAAAAGGACAATATGGTATGCAAAAAATAATTCATGACTTGACATTTCAACCCTTTATTGGTCTTTATTTCTGGTAATGAAACAAGGATTCCTCACAAGTGAACTTAATCACTGTAGCTTGCAAGCCTGTGGAAACCTGTAAACAAGGGTGCTTGCTCTATGAACCAGAAACACTGGGTTCCAAATTTAAAATCCAGTAAACTTGAGAGAGACACTTTGTTCATAATCTCCCTTTATGAGGTGTTTTTTTATTTTATTTAATGTGGGTTAACAGCCCTCAACTTTTGGATCAGTATGCACTGATCGTCTTCAGGATGCTGCTGGACTCTGTTACAGCATACTACTAATGAGGTTTAGCTTGAAGGTAAGCTTAGCTTAATGTGCATATAGGCAGGAAACTAGAATAGAGTTAGCTTAGGCTTAGCTCTTTGATGCAAGCAAGTAGGAACTTAAACTGGATCCTACTGGAAGTGGGCGGGATTCAGTTAGTGAATTATTGACTGTTTCTAAGAGCAAGTTCGATTGTGCGCCATGGTTAACTAAAGGTTGACTATTTTAAATCGAACTCAAGGGGAAGGCAGTGGAGTGTTCTCGATGACTCAAGTTAGTCATTCGAGTGAGTGCATCACTGCGCATGTACGATGCTGGTCAGCTGTCATTTACTGGTCGACTAAATGTTTGCATTCGAACTTGCTTCTAAGATTGTCTTACCTTAATGGGAGTGGTTGGCTGAGAGGTAACAGTTGACACAGCAGGGACACCCTTAGTTGGTTTAGCTATTGCTGAGAATGCCTTAGAAGCTGCTTTCCTTACAGGTGGTGCAGTCACAGGTATCTTAGGGGCTGGGGGAGATGGAGGTGGGGGAGATGGAGACCTGGGTGCGGGCGGGGAAGGCGGTGGAGATGCCACAACAGTTTTCTTGGGCTGCGATGCTTTCTTGGATTGGGATGCCTTCTTGGCAGCTGGGGTCTTCTTGGGTTTGGGGCTGGGAGAGCTGGATTGGGGGGATGGTGAACGAGGCGGAGGGGAAGGAGAACATGGGGGCGGAGATGGAGAGGGTGATTTCCGCCTTGGGGAGGGGGATGGGGAGGATGATGAGGATGATGAAGAGGAAGATGATGGGGTACGAGCTCTTGCTGGTGGTGGTTTGGGCATTTCTGATTGCTTCTTGATAAATCTACAATCAAATAAATTGAAAAATATATTTTTACTTTTATGATAAATGAAAAAATTTCATCTGCCCTCATATGACTTGGGTTTCCCAACGGACCAATCCTCCTTGTAGACTCTAAACCCTTGAATAGGGTACCCTCCTAAAGAGATTGAAAGGAGGTTGTTCGGTGGCCCATCCTTTGCATACAGTCTGTGCGCTTCTATTGTTCCACCGATGCAAAGCCCGTTTAACAACAACCAAGCAGATTTCCCACTAACATCTGACAATTGGCTTTAAGAGATCTATTTTTTCTTATTCTTCTTATAATCTTCTAAGCACTACTCACATTTTTGTGGCCTCTCCTTTTGAAGATGCAGCACCCATCCTCAATGTTATCTTGGGAACAATTAACTGGAAATAAAAACAATTCCAAAAAGACCATAATTATTGGATGACACTTGTTTTATCCCAAAGGCAGTGAAGTGTAAAAGTCACTCAGTATCGCCTCAAAATTGCTCCAAGTTATCCAACACTACATGCACTATTGAATATTTGCAGAACATTGTTACAAACTGTGGCTTTCTTTTTTTGTTACTTTATGGCTTTGCCATACGATAGTTTTCAAACTTCCAATGGCAACAATTTGGGCTGTGACATTCCAATTAGCCTTGTTGAGGTATGACGGTCACTATAGGATTGCACTGTTGGGTTTGGGTGTATAAAGACAAATTTACCTAAAACCAAATATTGTTATAGTAACATGTCCACCATACCTTAAAATGGCTTATAGAAACACCATATCTCAAAATGGCTTATAGAAAGGCCTTTACTAAGCAAAGGTACAGATTAAGAGATGGATGCATGAATTACCTTAGCTATTTTCTCAGGAGGTTCTTCTGAGGAGCTCTTGTCATCTTTCCCTCTCTTCACACCAGTGTTTCCATCTTTCTTCTTAGCCTTCTTGAGAGACTCTCTCGCTGCCTTCACCTTAGCCTTTCTCTCCTTATCCTTGCGTTTCTTCTTCTGATTCATCTTATCTTTCTGTTGTTTCTCATCTGTCTTATCTCGACTTGGACTACTGGATGCACTCTCTGACTGCGACACAAGACGTACCTTCATGGATTTCGGATTCTTGGTGATGATGTTGAGCTTAGCGATAGCTGGCTGCTTTTGAGAGTCTGGCTCTGTTTCTCCGTCCGAGCTCGGCCTCTTACCTGACAACTCTTGCAATTTACGTTTCTTATCCATTTTTTTCTTTTTCAGTTTGTCTTTTTTCATTTGGTCCTTTTTCCGTTTGGAACGCTCCTTCTTGGACACTTTACCGACAGATTTTTCATCACTGCTCTTCTTAGTTTTATCTTTCTTCTCTTTATTTTCCCTCTTGTCTTTTGAATCAGACTTATCTGTTTTGATGAGAAGTTTAAGTGATGTCGCAGATGTGGTTGCCCCTTCACTGTCCCGCCAGGCATGTTTAAATAACAGCTTTGGAGGCAAAGATTGTCCTTTACTACTAGACTTCTCCTGAGTAGATTTGTTTGCCATATCAAGAAGTCCACCTTTACCCTTCTCGTTGGTTTTATCTTTACCCTTTTCTTTAACTTTATCCTTGCCCTTTTCTTTAGTCCTGTCTTCTTTACCATTCTTTTTACCAGGTTTATTGTCACTACTTCGAGCCATTTTGGATATAACAGATTCAATAGTGTCATTTATGCTGGCTTCATTTGCCACAACTTCCTCTTCATCGTCCACTATTAACCTTGCGGATGGGAGGACAGCTTTAGAAGGGTCTGGCGCCTCTCCACATGGATCAAACGTCTTGGAGGGTCTTGGCTTAGTATCCTCATCTTCAAAGTCATAAACATCCAAAGCAGATGGTTTCTTAGGGCTTGGACTCTTATCGTCATCACTATGATGCGTTGGAGTGATGGGTGCAGTCTCTGATGATTTCTTTGTTGTGATGAGTAACGTTCCGATATTAGGTCCTGTGACTTTAAGGCTCTTACTCCCAGAGGGCATTAACTCTTTGACTTTATCCATGATAACTACAGCTGGACTTTTGGGTTTCACTTGAAACACAGACGGAGCACCACTTGGTGAGAAAAACAAATGCTTTGGTGATTTGGGTTTGGGCTTTGGTGGGGTGATACCCTTTGCTTTAGATGATTTGAGATCAATGTTAGCACTTGGTCGTGGAGATTTTGGGACTTTAGTTAGCAGCCCGTCCATTTTGGTATCTTGTTTTGAGAGAGGTATTTGGGGAAGACCACTTCTGCGTTCTACTAATGGTTTACGAGGAGGTGTGGTCGCAACAGGAAGCCTGCCTTCTCTCTTAGGTGTTATTTCTCCATTGATACCCATGGATATTGCTGTTAGCTCTCGGGGTGTGCCATCATCAATTAGCCGCAGTCTCTTATAGTTAAATTCACTGGCTGGACTAAGAAGCTCACGTTTATCACCTCGAGGTGAGTTGGGACTCATGAGGGGTGTGTGTGGCTCGTAGCCATCAATATCAATTGACATCCGAGATGAATGGGATAAATCCATTGAATCAAGACCTTCACCATATTCTGCAAGATTGATACAAATAAAAAGTGTTACATTTGTAGAAATTGCAGAGTTTAGAAAGTCATTATTCAAATTATTAGAGAGCTTCCTTCTTTTTTAAGAAATAGTGGAAATAAAATGATGTTGAAATTAAATTACCCCCCCCCCCCTTTGCAGGCCTGATGCTTTGCTCTTGAAAGGGCAAGAGCACTAAGGAGTTTTCTTGTAAATTGATCTTGGGTTGTTTCAAGTAGCACTGATGTAATGACAAGCAGCCGACTTCAAAAAGAGACAAAGATCATGCGAATCAGTAACAGTTGCTAAGTAAAGTTTGATGTCACAATACAAATCACTATGGTAATAATGACAATTTGTCTTGCGATTATTTTGATTGTTTTGTAAAATCGGCCCTAGGTGCAATTGCCTCTATTTCCTTTGTGAAGTATCAGGGCATGCCCCTTTGATGTTAAGGTGTACCTACCTCCTGCAATGTCACCTAATGGTGGCATATGCTCTGGGATGTATTCCAACCTCTCCCTGCAATCTCTGCTTCCTGGCTGAGGAATCTGGAGATTGTTTCTCTTAGGAATCGGGAACGATGGTAGAGGATGAGCAAAGGGGATAGGTTCAACCTCCTTCAGGTATGTCTCCAGCTCATTCAAACGGACATGCATGTGGGAGAATGTCAAACCAACATCATCCAGGTTGGGATCAGTCCGACCATCTTGTGAGGAAAAACAAATCAAACAAATAATGTCAAACAAATGTTTCCAAACCAACAAACAAAATGTTGTGAAGTTTTTTAGACAATAATTTGTACAGCGCAAAGAGACCTTTTGTTGTATGAGCTGCATACATGTTTAGTATTATTATTTATAAAAACCAACATATTTTACATGTATACTTTCAAGCATAATTTACAATTAACAACCGCTTACTGGTCTTTTTTGGGGTAAGCTTTCTAATGTATCAGTAGGGACTCTCTTTATCAAGTTTTAGTACTGCATGGACATTGATTTTTTTCACAAATGAGGTAATACTTTACAAGTGAAACTCCGGTGAACAAAGAAAAATGAAGAAAACAGAATAGTAAATTTTTCTCTCATATATCACCCACAAAACATTTTCAAAATTGCTGTCTGGCTAGTCTGGTGAGGACTATGATGGGTTCTCATCACCAACTCAGTTTTCTGCTGATTTGAATTGCCAATACAATGTTTCTTTAAAGGTGGAGGTTTAGGATTTATGTCCTGTATTTACTTTTTTTTTTTTTTTTACAACTCAGCAGCCATAACTATGTATACATTGCATTGTAAACTATCACTGCCTGAAGAGTCAGTACTAAGGGCTATCTCCACCCTCCAAAACAAATCACATTCAGTCTTCACTTACATTGTTCAGCATAGCGGTGAGAATGTCTTGCTAGATGTTCAAGGTATCTCTGCAAGACGTCTGTCAGAAGGTCACATGGTGTTGTATGTACAGCATGCCACCCCAACCCCTGGCACAGCTGGGCTACTGCAACCTTCAAAAGACTACGGCAGTATTCATCTGCCATTTTAGCTCAGTCTACAACATCTGCTGGAAAAGATAAGGACAACCACTTCATGAAGTTTTGGTAACTTACTTTTAGAAAATAAAGGTTTTGATTTTTATTCTTAAAGACTACTTGGTTCTGATACAATAAAACAAAAAGTTTTCTTCTAAAAAGCTATCAGTTTAAAAAAAAAGGCGCTAGACACTATTGTAAATTACTCAAAATAATTGCAAGCATAGAAACTTACTCGGTAATGAGCAATGGAGAGCTGTTGATAGTATAATACATTGAGAGGAACGGCTCCCTCTGAAGTAACATAGTTTTTGCGAAAGAAGTAATTTCTCACTAAAATATTTGAATTGATTTCAAGACCTCAGCAGAGATCTCAAATTCAAGAAGCATCTGAACGCACGAACTTGTGCGACAAGGGTGTTTTTTCTTCCATTATTCTCTCACAACTTCAACAACCAAATGAGTTCAAATTTTCACAGGGTTGTTATTTTATAAATGCATAATGTTGAGATACACCAAGTAAGAAAACTGGTCTTTGACAATTACCAAAAGTGTCCAACAGTGCCTTTAAGGTTTCAAATTGGCATCATTTTTCATTGTTATGGACAAAATAAATTATCTGACTGTTCCTATCTCCCCCAAGAATGACAGAATGTAGACACAGAAGAGCATGCACAACCAACTAAATCATGAAAAATAAGCAATATATGGGTCTTTGGTAATCGCTATATTTTTGCTGTAAAACTTTTAAGGCCATTTGGAAACGTTTCCTAAATTTATTAGATAATAACAATACACACATGCCAAAATAAGCATAGTTAACTCTACTGGTCTGCTGTATAAAACCCATGTAACTGTAGTCTGTATATTAATCATACATGTTAATAAACAACAACAAATTTAAAAACAATAACAATTATTTATTTATTTTAGTTTCAATTTTAAAATATAAACTGTTCCTAGAACATTATTCTATACTATATTATATAAGCCTTTACGATAAAACAATTAAGTTATCTTATATCAACATAATCAATATCAAGTAAGTGCCAATCATTCCCATCCCACATTCTTTTATGATTTGTGAACAAACAATAAATGACAAAAACAATTATAATATTTCGTTTGTAAATACTAAAAATAGGCCTACTACTTACTACTACCACCAAGTAATTTCATTTTCAGAAAAGGTGCACACATACATGACAAAAATCTTGTTTACACACTAAGCCTCACATGGATCGAAATGGGGATGCTACGAAATATGACATCATTAATTATTTAATAATTTCACACTGATTATAAAAATACAAAATAGACTACCTCCATGATTGAACGATATTTCGCCATATGTTTATGTACGTAAATTTGGTTGTTGTAGGCCTACGGCCAAATACACTGCACAAAATTACATTCATTTTCAATTGCTACCAAAACTGGTCTGTAAATCTCGGCAGAAAACGTTCATTATTTAAATTATTGCGGCATTTCACTCTTAAGCAAATTAACTGTATATGCATTATTCTTACCCAAACGAAAATGGCTTTACTGGACGTCAAAATGTCATTTATTCTGACAAAATTCTTGCAGCTAATTCACCGAATACAGGCAGGCGCCATCACCGCCGTCAAAAGTTCGCTACTTCACCGTTGAGGGCGCTGCAGTCATACGGAAAACATTTCTCTGTTTCATCAACAAGCAAGGGAAGCAAGAAGCTTGGCCGCATCGCGATCGAAAGTGTAAGGTTTATCACTTTTCCCTAAGTTAAGGCTGCGATCAAGCCGACACAAATGGCAGATGAAAGGTAAGTGTTAAACTATGTTTTGTACAAGAAAAACGACTAAATATGGTTTGAATTACCGCTCTTCCGGCGGTGGGTTGGGGATGGGAAGCCAGTGCAGTAGTGAAATCTTGGATCAATCTTGATTGACTGATTGATTGATCGATTGATTGAATGATTGATCGTGTTGATGACAAGATGATTAAGTTTTAAGTTGATGATCCTACACCCCTACCACACGACCGGGAACCAAATGCATATGAATGGTAGTGGGGTAACAGGCCGGGGTGAGGTTGTTTTGATTACCCCCCCCCCCCCCATAATTAATTCCAGTGTCAATACAATTTTTGCAATGAATTTCAATGCAATGCTGACTGGACTCCCTTGGTAATGGGGGGGGTGTTTCTTCTTCCTTAAAAAAAGTTAAACTTATATTATAAATAAATGCAGCCTTTGAATGATAAAAGACAATAAAGATGTACGCACTACGTGTGTGCGCATGCGTAGATATACACACTCAAGCCAGGAACCTATATAATATAAGAGGACAATAGAGTCCATGGGATGGGAAAAGTCCACAGTTGGAAAGCAAGTACAAAACCAATGGGAGCTGTTGCAAAAAGTTAGGGTATTTAAACAAAACAAAAGAGGGACAATAGGAGGTCCGCGGTTGCAGGTGTGTACTACAACTTAATAACAAGCTTGCGTGGGTTGGCTTGAGACAACATGAATATTGTGTAAGGTTGGACTCTTGCAAGTAAGACTCAACTACATATGACATTTGTTCGTAAACGAACTTGTTCATGCTGTTTCGGGGCCTACAATACAAACACAGTCAATGTTTTAATTAAATAACAAACTACTGTACAATGATACTACAGCCTATTTGGTCAGACAGAGTCATAGTACTAGTAGGCATATTGGGTAACATTATAAACAATTGAACATAACTCATTTGTATACATTTTACAATTCTTCTTTAGTGTTGCCATGGAAACCAGCAGGGTGGCGGAACAAGATTGGCCTGGGAGGTGGGCCCATCTCCGAAAGCTATTAGAGAGAACCGGCCCTTTTGCCCATCCAGACTTTGAACCTAGTCCAGAGGTAATGCATCTTAAGATACTCTTCATGTTGTGGAGAAAGAAGAGCCAAAGATGAACCATTCCTAAGTCTATGTTTACATTCATTGTACGTCAGAAGTTTGTCTGGATGTTGGAGCGTGAATTTTGTTGAAGGGGGTAGTGGGCTGTGTACTAAAGCAGTTCCGAGGTTTAAAAACATTACTGAAATGGGAAGGGGAAGTATTAAGTTTTATATCTCACCTCAGGGATCTCAAACATATGACGGCTCACGTAGCTACTTTCAACATGGAGTTCCTTCCTCAATACTTTCAGTTGCGACTTCACTCATAAATGTTGTCTCAGTTCTCCTTCACTGTCCAACATGTCCAAGAGAAGTGGATTGGAAATGGTGTTTGCTGAGATGCTTTTAAAAACCTGATTGTAGGAAGGGAAATTGAGAGTGATAACAATAACTGGGGTCTTATATAGTTCACAATAGCCTATGACCTAGATCAAGTCGTTTTACAACATTATTTTCTCACTGGGTAAAACACAACAATTACATCAAGCTCCTTTATATGAGTGCTAAGGGGTTGGTCCAACACAGCACTATATCAGCCTGGACGTGTTCCCATTAATACACCTAGGTTAAGAGAAGCAATTTATGGTTAAGTGTCTTGAGTGTTCATAACAGGGATTCAAACCGACAACCGATGTCTTTGACTTCGCTATCAGAAACTGAGTTTGAGGTGCTGCACTGCTCGGCCACAACTTTAATTTCATAATAAATTTGTAATTTTTCTCTCTTTTTATTTTGTATAGATTCTTGACTTTATGCTGAATAATTGTAAAATCTTAGTGGTTGGTGCAGGAGGCTTGGGATGTGAAATCCTCAAGGGTTTGGTAAGTTTCTCAATTAGTTTCTAGCCACTCTAAATCCACTGCTACTGATTTGTTATAGTTATTTTTGTTTCTTGTTTTAGTTGAGTAGCCTACATTTTCAATAGCACTTTTCACACTACTCGACTCCCCAGGGTTGCTCCCCTTGGTTGCCCCCGGGGAATAACGACCGGCCTTTTCACACTAAACTGCTTTACCCTCGGTCTGCCCTGGCAAATGAGCATCTTGGGGAATAGCCAACACCTCACTGCTTTGGGGTAGGGGTTTGGGTAAAACCGTAGTAGAAACGTGCAGCCAGAACCCTGTGGTATAGGGACACAGTGTGAAAGAGCGTTGAGTTAACTGTGGGTAGAAACAGTCTTTGGGCCTCCCTAGGGCCTCCCAGTTCTGTATTCCATTTGATACATGGTGAAAAGGCTTGATGTCAGCAGTCAGGAATGGCTTAGGGGGAAATTAACAGTGGTTCTTAAGAATATAAATCTAAAAGTGTTTATCTAGTCAACATTTTTGACATCAATAATGTTTAGTTGGTAAAACAATACAAATTTTTGCACCCATTTTTAAGAAGAAAAAAAGCAACCAAGGCTTAATACAATGAATAAATTGGCAAATTAATACCTGTATGAAATGAACATTATTACTTTGATTGCAGGCTCTGATGGGTTTCCGTCAAATTGATGTGATTGATATGGACACAATAGATTTATCAAACCTCAATAGGCAGTTTCTATTCAGGTAAGTAAATGAAGTATGACGTTATTACCCAACGCTACCAAACACTGTTTCAGCTGATTAGTTGTGATTTTGTGTAAAGATTTTTAATGCGATATCGCCTAACATCACAAGGCCAAGGACGGCCACTTCAAGGTTAGGTCTACACTTTACTGATTTAGGCTATCAACCAAATCAACTGTCACCAGGAACACGTTGCTACCACTCCTGGGGCCGAAACGGGTTACCCCCTACAACAGTCTCTAATGATGTAGGCATGGGTATCATCCACTAGGAGCCACCTACTCCTGGGGCCGAAACGGGTTACCCCCTACAGTCATTAAAGATGTAGGCAGGGGGGGGGGATTATCCACTAGTATCCTGGTTGGTAGAGCAGAATGCAATACCTTATCAACTTATGACTATCTGCAATATTTTTGTGCTTAAAGTCACCTGGAAATAGAATTTGTTTTCTTTCAAACATAGGAGTATATGCTTACAAACAATAAAACAATTTTTTTAGTAAGTGTTTGTCATGATTTATATGTTTAAAAAATATATAAAGTTGTTTGGGGGGCTGACTCCGCCTACCCCTTTTGTGACTTCAATCGAGGCGGACTTTGCCTGCAATGCGTAGAGTAAACACACGTGCAAAGTACATGTACGTCCAAGTCGTGAGTTGGTACATTTCAAAAAGTGTTTTTCTGCATTCAGCAGCAATACACCTGGTCGGAATTGCCGGAAAAAACAAAAAACTTTTGTTTTTGAAACGTACAAACTCACGACTTGGTCCGACATGTACTTTGCAATTGTGTTTACTCTACGCATTACAGGCAAAGTCTGCCTCGATTGACGTCACGAACAGTGCCCTCTCGGGTCGGGGTCTACTCTTAAATTTGTAAATAACATAAGAACTGATTTTTTAAAACCTTAGTTAACTGTTTAGTCACATTCCACTTATCAAAACACATATATTAGTGACAAAAGCTTTATTTTGAAAAAATACCACTTCCAGGTGACTTTAAAATGAGTTACTACTTTTTGAATTGTGCAATTCTTCCGAAAGGTAATGCAGGCCTGGAATTTCAGATTTGAAAGGGCAAGGCCATTTTCATTTTGCAAAGGGCACTTCCATTGGAAAATCTTAAAGTCCATAGGAAACTTTTGAAGGGGCACCAAGGCCAAGACCAGGGGCAGCAAAGACCATGGCTTCCGTGGTATCTGTGAAATTGCAGGCCTGTTAAGTGGTAGTCAAGAGTTTTAATAAAACTGTTATATTTCTTGATGTGCAGATTGAAGGATGTCGGTAAACCTAAAGCTAACGTTGCAGCAGACTTCATCAACAACAGAATACCTGGTTGCAATGTCACTCCGTATCCTTTACACTTTATTTCATCTGGTTCTTCATCATTAGTCATTCCTAGAAACACAGCTCTTGTGGGGATAGATCCATTTCCCATTTCCAAGTGTCATGACCAAGATTCGAACCCGCACCCCGATGAGTTAACCACCCAAACTTAAGTCTGGTGCACAAGGCCATTTTCACATGATGTTACCGCAAACCTCTCTAGGTAATAATACTTCCACCATGCAAAGTCTTAAATCCTACTCATCTCATTGTGGTTAATGATGAACTCCTTAATGGTTGACCTCAGACATTTCAAAAAGATTCAGGATTATGATGATACATTTTATAGACGTAAGTAAAGTAACTCTTCTCGTTTAAAATAACCTTGTATAAACCTATCCAACTCTTACACCACATGTACATGTAAGGAAGCCTTTCTACTCTATAACATGGTGGACTTTTTCAAGAGTCAAATACCATTATAATGGGTATGTGTGTCAGTTAAGTTTGCTATTGATAATTAGCGCAGTTTAAAAACTAAATTTCTTGAAGCTTTGAAACTTCATGAAATTGAAGGTCTTGACGACTTATGTACATATTTTATGTACAACACGAAAACTAAAACGTAAAACTAAAACTAAAACTAAAATGTTGGTTTGTGCGTAATGTGTCTTTTTGTGGCATCACTGACGATGTGTTACTGCTCTATGAGCTTTTAAATACCATGATCTTGTTAGAATTGCAGTGAATGCTTGATGTAAAACCATTCATTGAGTTTGCATGGTGTGTAAACAAAACAAACACACAATGTTCTAAACAAGGGGAGTGCCTTTGCATACTGTTATCTTTCCCAGCATTTCATTTCTGTGAAACTTGCTTTAAATCATACGTTAGTTCTGATAAATGTATGGAAATATTTATTTGTTTTTAGAGTTTCACATCGTGGTTAATGGTTTGGATTCGATCATCGCAAGACGCTGGATAAACAGCATGATGGTAAGTTCAGGAATTTCATCTTTAAACATGTTAAAAGGGCAAGGCCATTTTTTGTGCAAGGGGAACTTCCATGCTTTGTGTACTACATGTATATTATGTTAAATCTATGTTAATTTTATTGTGTACCCGAGATGTGGGGCAACAGATCTACGGATCACAGTATGTATTTGCTTTTGTTGTCCCTAGCCCATCTCGGGGTATATTGTCAATGTATTATGTTTTGTACTGTTATGGCAAATAAAATAATAATAATAATAATTGGAAAATATGAAAGTTTATTGGAAACTTTTGAAGGGGCACCAAGGCCAACACCAGGGCAACAGAAGCCTTTACCTCTGTGGCCTTGGGGGAGGGGGGGGGGGGTCAAGCTCTCTTCTAGGCAATAACTCAAGTCATCTCAACACCAAAGCTAGTACCACAGGCACAGTGCTTCCTACACTAATAGATCAAATGTTGTACTGTCTCTTTTATATCCGCTATAGTTGAGTTTATTAAATTATGAAGATGGTGCTGTGGACCCAACATCCATTGTACCAATGATTGACGGAGGAACAGAAGGGTTTAAAGGAAACGCCCGCGTTATCATACCAGGAATGACGGCTTGTATTGAGTGTACGCTGGAGCTCTATCCACCACAGGTAAGGATCAGGGCCCAAGCTATTAAGTAGAAAATACTGCTAAGCAAATTTGTTTGCTAAGCAAAAAAATGGGATGGGAACCAGTGACAACCATGTAATTTCTATGCAATTGTTGTTTGTTACCTGTTTCTACTAAGCAAGTAATTTTTCTTGCTTAGCACGTTTTTTGTACTTACAGGCTTTATGAAGGGCAGTAGACTTAGCAGGTCAAGTCATCGTTCTTGGAAATGTGTGCAAGCTCAGAACCATGTAACCAATTGAAAGTTACCTGCTACATGTGTATCTGCTGCCACCATGTGTTGAAAGTTTCCCCACAGGCATGAAGCTTTTAAAACCCTACAAGGGGCAGAGGTTTTGGAATAATACTATCTGTGTGGAAGGTCATCCACACATCTAGGTAGCATAGTTAGCCCCGAATTATGTTCCTGTATATATCCCTCATCTGATATACCAAGGGCACAGCAAAACAAAGGGTGAACCTACGTGATTATGGTTTGACCATAATCATTTGCCTCATGACACCCAGCACATCAACAGAGGCACTTTCTCCATGCATGTGGTTGTACAACCTAATAAACCAGTGTGTGTACACTTTCTAATCCCAGTCCAAACCTTGTATATTATTCAACCAATGGCAATGTGGAGGCCCATCTATCTGGAGGTCACAATGAACCATGTGAAAGGTGAACAAATCATGAATATTCAGTTTTGTGTAAAGGTTCCTTAACACACAATTGAGGGAAACGTATTCAAATCTTGTTCATATAATTTGTGGTAGGTTATCACAACTGATCCCAGAGATAGTGTAGTTATCGTGTAAAACTGCATTTTCCTTCACAAATTATCAATAGATTAATATCTATGTTTCTCATTACAACTTTACCACTAGTTTTGTATGATGCCTTTTTATTTTCTCTATTACCAGATCAATTTTCCGATGTGCACCATAGCTCATACACCCAGACTACCCGAGCATTGTATCGAGTATGTTAAAGTCCTACTCTGGCCTCAGGAATATCCATTTGGGAGTAAGTCTCCAACAGATAATTTATTTTTAGAAATTTTATGATTAATTGATAGCTGGAATTTGATTTGTATATGACCATATTGATTTGTAGCAAATCTTCACACAAAGTGAGGAATCTGCCCACAACCAAAATATCCATGTGTTGAGAAAATTATCTTTAAAAGTGATTTATTTTTCAAACAGTTGTTTTGAAAGAAAAAAAAACTTAAGATTGAGCAACCAAAGTAAAGCTGATCTCTTTATTCGTACAGAACAGACAATGTTTGTCATTCTTGTTTTTTGTATTTATTTATTCTTAAATTTATTCACCACTTTGTGAAAACGAAAAATGCAACCTGCCTGCTGAGCGCTGTGTACAAAACAATGGATGAGATTATTTTACATGCATTACACAACACATGGAACCCGACCAACGACTTTACATCCCATCCTAAGGACGAAGCAAAGGTTAAGTGTCTTGCTTAAGAACACAAGTGTCACGACTGGGGCTTGAACCCACACTCTGCTGGTCAGAAACACAACAGTTTGAATTCATTGCTCTTAACCGCTCGGCCACGACACTTCCACAAATAAATACCTTATATGTACACTGTATGTACATACGATGTATACTAATTAGTACAAAACTATTGTGTGGTAGGTCCCAAAACTTGTTAACAACAATGATTTGTTTAAGAATTACAAGCCTTGAATACACAAACAAGATATAAACAACTCAATCATTCTAATTTGTTTTATTCCCAAGGTGATGTAGCCATAGATGGTGATGATCCAACACATATTCAGTGGATATTTGAAAAAGCACAAGAAAGAGCTGATCAATATAACATCATGGGGGTGACTTATAGACTGACACAAGGTGAGATAAGCAGGGTGAAAAATGAAACAATTGTAGTATGTGACTCATGGTATATGGTATAGCTTACGTGAGACACGAGGAAACGTTTCTTGGTGGGACAATCAAGTTGACATTTACAGTGTCGCAATCAGGGTGACAAATGGTTAGACATGCAGCCACTATGCATTTCGGTTTGGGCCGCTGAAAGGTTAAACATTTGTTAAGTGAGTAAATAAAACAAGTTTTGAGTTTTGGTGGGAAGTGCATGGTTTAGCATCAACTCATGGGCCTTTTTTACGTAATTTGACAATTGTCAATTGGTACGGGCAACTTGCAATAGAGTGTGCCCTCTACAGTGTATTCAAGAAAGGCCATTTTCTCAAAAGCAGTCGGCTAAAAAACAATCACGCTGTCTGACCTGAATGAGGAAACATTCAACAGCTTTCAAAGTATTCCTTCTATTTCGTAAAAGCAGGGCAAATACAACCTTTACTGCTTTACAAACCACCAACAAACTGCGGAATCCCTTTATGAATTAAAAACCTTGAAGCATACAAATTCAAAAATGTTTATCAAATTATGAATGACCAAGTTCCATTACATCAAATTTATATACAGGTTGCATATTTTGAGCACGTTACATATGTACTTCAAGCTAGAGATGCATCTACGTCACAAACTGTTTCTGGTTAACGACCCATTTTGGCCTGATGCTCAGATATTTTTTAGTCTATGAATGTTACGTTGGAACCTTGTTTCTGGTTAGAGTGGCTATACCCCCCAGTCTTTCAAGGCGCAAGGTCTTTCAGAAACCACAATTCTGGTAAATTTGGTCAAATTAACATGAGTGACCATGTCATAGAGGGATATGGTGGACACATAACTTTGAAATTATTAGGTTTGGGTAAATATCAGTTAACACCCAAACCAAACAGTGTACTCAATTGGCTCATACAATATAGTGTCCACCAAAAGACTATACTTTATATCGACTACTCCGCATTAGTAGACATCAAGTTTTCAAAAGAACATAATCTACCCAGCAAGTAGACACACACACAGTGTTACCGCAAACCAAATATACACTGATACATGTACGTCACCATGCCTCAAATCCCGTATATACTAATGTGTCCACTGTTATTGTATACCTAGGTGTAGTTAAGCATATCATACCAGCCGTAGCATCAACTAATGCAACACTATCAGCACAGTGTGTGACAGAAGCTTTCAAGATTGCATCAAGGTAAGTCAATCTGGTATTTTGAAATTATTCATCAAATCTATTTCTTCTTCCAAGTAAAGTGCAGACTTCATGGTATGAATTTAACACACTGTGAGGTTGGTGCACACGCTGTCCAATTGATCAAAATCCACAGTTAAGTGTTTTTCTTAGAAACCGAATGAGTCTCTTTGCCAACAATAACTTTAAAGTCCACCCATGATTATTAAACTCCTTTTACAAGGAGCTCCGAAAATGCAAAACCAATTTGATGAAATTCATATAAATTGCACCAGCGACCTTTTTGTTATAGAGCCGATGAAACGTAATTATTGTTGTTAAAATGTTAAAATGAAGAAATATTCTTCTAAAATGCCCATTTGTTTTTGATTTGTGACATTATTCACTGATAACCAAGGAGTCTGTATCCATTATTAAATTTAATCCATACATTTATTTTTATACAGACATGTAGCTATAGAAATTAAATACACCAAATAGGAATGATAATTTCCAAGAAGTTGAAACTATACATCTATCATCTGCAATAACACTCTTAAACAGGTCCACATGTCAAAATTCACTTTAAATACACATCTGTATCCAAGCTTTATCTTTACTTGGGTGTTACTGACTACTAATGGTCACTGGTCCATCGATGTGCTGATTGTGTCAGAGTTACTGGTAGAATGTTCGTCTAGGCAAAGTAGCGTCATGATGAGTGCTATTGGTTTTCTTTGATGTGTGTAGTGGTAGTCAAGAGTTTCATTGCAGTAATATTCTCTACAACAAATTTTCAACAAATTAATCTGGCTGGTGAGCTGAAAAGTTTACAGAAATCCTGGCAGTAAATAGTTAAGGTGTACATGTAGGTGGTGCTGTGATTGTCCTTAAGCTCTCAATGCGTTGATGGTTATCTTGATAGTCAATAATCCTCTGGGTCTTTAGTATTAATAGTCAAGGTGTACATGTAGGTGTTGCCGTGATTGTCCTTAGGCTCTCAATGCGTTGATGGTTATCTTGATAGTCAATAATCCTCTGGGACTTTCTTCCAAAGAGAGTCTTAAGTGCATCTCTGAAGCGTTTGTATTTGATTGCGTAAATGAGTGGATTGATGCTAGAGTTAGCTGCAGCAAACACTGTGGCTATATCATAAGGTATACCAGAGAGGTTGGCTGCTAAGGTGATGGTGTTTGGCAACCAGCAAATGAAGTACGCAACACAGACTAAGATAAGCGTCTTGATGACATTGCGACGAGCTCGCAGAAGGGATTCCTCTTTGGTCTCTTGATTGGTCTGAGTTGAATTTGAAGACCCTGCCCCGGTGTGAAGATGTGATTCAGTAGTGCTCATTGGAACCGGGTCAGTTTGCCTAGCGCTTCGCTTCAGTACGACAGAGATATGAATGTATGCAAAGAGCATCGTCCAGGCCGGTGCAATAAATGATATAATGTTG